>NC_141158.1:83058924-83670674 GCF_053477565.2 Lygodium microphyllum
AATTTTAATTATTAGCCCATTGGGCGAAATCGAAAGGGACTCAATTAATCTAACTAGTCTCATGACGATTTAAAGTTACCATTTTTAATTTTATTTTTTGTTCTTCATTTTAATCATGAACAACTTAGAAATTTTGAATAGTTTTATCCAAGATTATGAAGGAAAACTTATTGAATTTGCATGCATGCAAGTAAACCTTTACAATTAACTACAAATTTCCAAAGGCCACCATAGCTTATGAATGAAGTTGTTGGGTAATTTCTTTCTTTTCCTAATAGAATTAGAACTGACCTTAGCATTCTTTTTCCTCCAAGCCCAATGCAAATGTCTCCTATTTCCTCCTCTATCTCCATCATCTTTTGGTTACAATCCTTACCCAAATGTCAACCCATCTTACTAGTCCTCTATGTGTGTGTGTGTGTGTGTGTACTAACTTCTTTTGACATATTTGATTCACTTGATATTTGAAAGGACTTAGTATAGACTTTATGGAGTGTCCATATGCTTTATAGCAATGCTATATCCCCTCTCCAACTATCTTCAATCCTCTAGTGCAACCACTTCATCACCTCTATTACCCCCCTAACCCATGTACCACTATTAATCCACCACTAATTGTACAATTACCATGCCCACTACTTTGAATCTTGCATCATGTGGCCGCAATTTTTATCTTTCCAAGCTAGGATGTAGAGGAGAGCTCAATCTCAACTGCCAAGACACCCACGGACCGCTTATTCTTTCATTGACTTGCACACCCTACAATGCTTAATGATTAGATTCTATGACTTGTCACTAGAAGAGGCACAAGGAGTGGCTAGATTTGTGGTTAAACTTGATGAAAGTGAGATTCTAAAATGTACAAAACTAGAGAGGGTCTCTATTACCTTGATAAATAGAGCACTTTCATCAGATCATTACAATCACTCAATGTCATTTAGTGTTCAATCGAAACACAACATCTAGTGGCTAGGAGCATTCAAAGTAGATACAGAGGATTTTGATACATTGTATTGGGTTTTTCATGGAATACCAATACAATCAATGGAAGCACCTACATAATGCAATTAAGGATCATGTTGATAATGGACAAGCTTGGAATAGAAAAGTCAATGTTTGGGAAACACTAGACAATGTATTCTTTTATTGTGATAAAACAGAGTGGAATGATGATGATCTCAAAGACTTCAAAAACCAATTGAACCTTTTTAATAAGGCAATGACAGAAGCTTGGGGTAATCAATACTTCCCTCACTATATGGTAAGAAGTTTGCATATGTATGTCTCTTTATTGTCTGACTCATATAGGGTTTTCTAATTTAATTTCTTTATTTGTTAACTATGCATCATATTTTATACAATCATGCTCCATATTTTATCAAGAAATATGGATCTCTATCTATTTGGTCAACCCAAGGTATGGAAAAATCACATTATCAAGCAAGAACAAAATAATTTAGACACACAAGACATGGAGGTGGAAGATACAAAGAACATAGTTTATTAGAGGAATTTCAATGGTTCTACAAACTAATTTAGCACAAATTCAAGCTCAGAGATACAATCGCATCATGTAATACATCATTTTTGGCAAGGACTATATCCACTATTACCCAAATAAGAAAAGAGAGATATTTAAACTCTTGTGCAAAGCAAAGATATTTTGAATGGTTACAAATTAGACAAAGAGATGGAAAAATATGGGTTTCAAGAAACCCTTAACATCTTTTAGTCTAACTCTGTTTTGCAAAAGAGTCTTTAGTTTTAGGAATTCACTAGGTCCTCTAAGGGAATCTTTTGTTTCATCCCACTCGATGAGACCTCTACATTTTAGGAACTCTTGTTTCCTATAGCGTGGAAGGAGCTTCAAATGCTTGGCATCTCCTACATGGAAGAGCAAATAAGAGGCAAGAACTCCAAAGTATCCTGCCCTAGATCCATTATAGATTTGTTGAACTTTTTGGTTTCTCCCTTAATGAAGACTTCATTTTCTCTTCATATCCCGTGTTATCAATACGAAGTCTCTGTTGAATTTGTAAGTACTCTTTCTCTATAGATATCCCCTCCTTTTCATATTCCACGATCTGATTAATACAAGAATGCAAGGCTACAGAACTGTCTTAAAAATTTTCTCCCTTAAAATCAAGAGTTGCTAGCAATTCCTCTTCATAACTTATAAAATTATTATCATTTTGATCCCATGCAGCAAGGATTGCCAAGCAGTAATCTTCTCTAAGATAAAACATGTGTTGAATATCATTTAGCAATACATATCTCTTTTTGTTGATGAGATAACTGGGAAATGTTGGTAAATGTTAACCCTCAAACGAACAAAGGTGGAAAATCCGGAAAAGCTGAAGCAGAAGACAAGGCCAAGGCAAAAGTGAAATGGAAGATGAAGGCGTGCTAAGAAAAATCTAGAAACACAAGAAGCGCAGAAAAGTCCTAAATAAGGAAACAAGGCACATAAGGAAAAGCGCAAGTCAATACTTTTGTAAAAGAGCGCAAGCACATCATGGTTTAATTCAAGGAGCACCTGGCTCTCACCCGTGCAATTTGTAAATGTAGACGGACGGTGGAAAAGAAGCTAGGAAGATAGAAGGACAATGGGAAAAAGAACCTAGGCGGGGATGATCGCCCAAAAGGGATTTAGGGTTTTGTATATAAAGCTGAAAAGTGAATGAGAAGCTCATTCTTGTGTGTGGCCAAAAGTGGCTCTCCTCTTCTTCTTCTTCTTGCTTGCTTGAGCTTGTGCTTGAGAGAGGGAGTATGAGAGTGTGAGGGAGTGAGTGTGCGAGGGTGAGGGACTGGGGAGGATAAGCTCTCCATCTTCTCCTCTCTTCTTCTCTTCTCTTCTCTTCTCTTCTCTTCTCTTCTCTTCTCTTGCTCGCGATGATGGAGCTTGGAGCATGGAGCTTGAGGATGGAGCTTGCTTGAAGCTTGCACTTGGATCGTGGAGCTACCGGAGTGCGCAGGAGAGGAGCTAACTCGATAGGCATGGAGGTAAGCTCACTACACCCGTAGGTATGGATGGCGCATCGGCTATGTGAGAGGTAGCCATTAGTGCTTGGCTTGGAATGCTTGAACAATAAGCGGTCCGTGGGTCTTGGCAGTTGAGCGAAAGCTCCTACAGTAAACATTCAAGAGGATCTATTTCAATCTCTGCACTCAACTCTATCTCATTTTCTTCCACTTTTGTAATGTTCTCATTTTTAAACAAAGCAACATCAAATCCCTACACTAACTGGTTCTCAATATCCTCTTGAAATATTTCACATTTCTCTTCAACTTCTTTGTCTTTGCATACAATATCCTCCATCTTCTTCTCTTGTATTGTATTCGAAGAACAACTATCCATATATTGAAGATATACAAGAAATCCAACATCCTTCTGTACAACAAGAAATTGTTGTTGATTCTAATGAAAATGGCAATATTCTTTCCACTTCTTGAATTCTTAATCAATAAGGCTAAACCTTGTTTGCAAAGTTGTTTTAGCAGCATTGGAAGCTTCCATTACATTGCTATAATTGACAAATCCCTCAATCTCTAGGCCTTCCACATGTTTATCATAAAACTCCCTAAAATATTTCAGTTTATCTTCAAGATCCTTCAAAAGCTCTTCAAATCAAAGGTAACATCGAGCATATCTTTGATGTAAATAAATCTAGATGAATTTCCAATTGCATGAAAAAAATAAAATAGCTTCTCATCACATGTATCCTCCAGATCCTCCTTCTCCATTCCCTCTAAAGACAACTTCCTTTTAGTCATCCTGATTACTCACAAAAGAAAAACTAGAAAACAAAATAAAAACAAAGGACATAATATAAATCCACATTTGCTTATATCTAGTAGACTAAAGAAAGATTGCTAATTTTTTTTAGGAAATACAAGATGAATGAAATGAATTAAAAATTTATGCAGCAGAGAAAGCATGAAATTCCAAGTCTCATTGATTAAACTTTGTTTAACATTTACGACTCATGAAACGTGAAAACAATGATTCATGCTACCTTAAAGTTCATAAAATTACGTTTTACATGCCACTTATAAAAAAAACTTGATGAATTCGTGTTTTATACATCCAAAAATTTTGAAAAAATAATCCGTCAAGAACATCAAAACAACATCGTTTAACATGTGTACCAGACTAATGTTGATAGAAAAACAAAGTAAAACCATTACATAATTTCTAAGTCCTTGATGTATCTTTATTCTTTTAAACCAGCTTAACATCATGAATCTTTCTCCTCTCAAATCAACTAACATCTTCAATGCCTCGAACTTCAAGATTGTAGAGAAAAATATTAAGAAAAGTGTGATACCTGATATTTGCAGGCCATTGGTTTGGCTTATGATGCTTACAAGATAAATAGATGGTTGAAGACAAGACAAGATACATGAAAGAAATAGTAACCAAAACCCGAACTTGAGTGTTCATATATATATGCCAACGGTCACCACACGTTTGATAAAAAAGTACGCTACACTAATTCGAAGGAGGTGCACTTAAAATGAAAAAAACTTAAAAATCGGAGCCATAAAAGTGCTATCATGTCGAAAAAGTAAGTGACACATGGCACAACTTCCTAGGCAAAAATGGTATGCAGTCGCATGTGTGAAATTAATTATGTGTTACAATAGCCACATGTGTAAACCAACATCCTTATAAACCTGATTTCTGAACCACAAAAGAGTTTTTTCAATGACAAAGCTCTCTCTATGCTCAACCAGACCAACACAACACTGATTTGATCACAATGCAAAATTATTCTTCAGCGTAAGACTACTAAAGAAGACTTCATTACCTAGCATATGCACCAAACCCTTGAGAATGTAAGTTTTTTACTAAAATATGAGTAAGCTCTGAATGACTTGACAATTTCTACCGAATCATCCCCAAAAATGTTGAACATATGAAACGCGATGGGTGCTAGGTTTCTCTTGTCCATGTAATGCCTCCTCACGTTTCATATGACTAAGGCATGCATTATTTCTATTGTGGCATGGGTGTACGCTTTCTCTTGTCCATTTAAGCCATCCTCGCGTTTCATATGTCATGCACATGCACATGCAAGTTATAGAACTTTCAATATCCTCTATGATCTTTAACTTCAAGCTTCAAGTAAATAGATAGGTTGAAGTGAAAGAATCTCTTTTAATCTTTCAAATGCATGTGTCTGTTGGAACAACATATATTACAAAGTCGAAATGTTTAGGATAAATAATGTTGCCCATAAAGTAGTCTAAAAGCTTAGTCCAACAATAAAATTTCAAATATAAATTCTTGAAATATAATTTTGCTACCTGATAGTGAGATGAAAAATGTTGCTTGAAGGTACTAAGTAATTAGATACCACATATTATTCTTTGAATGATATAGCAAAAATATGCACGTATGAAACGTGATGGGTGTTAGGTTTCTCTTGTCCATGTGAGGCATGTTGCTCATGTACATAGGCTTACGCTTATGGATAAAGACATGATAATTCTTAGAAGATTGAGATACAAGTTTCCAAAGGTCCTTGAGCCAGTATCTCTTTCTGATGTGAAGGCTTTCAATATTTTAAATGTGCCTCAATATAGAAAGAAGAAAAATGATCTTGGTCTGAAGGTTGAAGATGTTACACATATAAAGGACACTAGACAACATGAGAAAGAGGAAAAGGCCATAGTAGAGTAGGGAGATAAATGGAGGGAGTATAAAAGAAAGAAGGAAAAAGAAAAGGAAGCATAACAATTCCCATCTTTTGAAAAGGAGTTATCTACCCTTCTTGAAATGGCTGACCCTAAGAGCTTCAATGTTTCTTACTTTTTACCTGGTGATATTAACAAAAGATCTGACATGGTATTTTTGGACTCTGATTGTGTTCAAATTCTTAAGAATAAAGTGAGAGAAGTAAATGCCTCAATTCTTTTTGCTGGGATGAGGTATAGTTTACCAAAATTTATTTTTACTCACTATATTTTTCTAGCAATAGACTTTCATGTTGATGCTTACTATCTCCATTCCTTTGCTAGGTGTTTAATACATGAGCTCCCCTTCGATATACAAAAAAAAATAAGGTTCTTGATCCACCTATCTCATACTATATGAGGAATGAGCTTGATGCAAGTGCTTTTGACCATTGTTTCAATTCAATTGACTTTGAATCTTTGGAGCTTCTTCTAATTCCATACAATGCAAAGTAAGTAATTTGATTTTTTGTTAGATTTTATGAAATCTTGTTTTGCTAGATTATTGAAATATTTTTGTTTTTAGTTCTCATTGGAGCCTAATTGGAATAGACTGTGTGGAGAGACAATGTTTCCTCATCAATTCTATAAAAGGAAGCCATAGAAATGCCAAGTTGTAAGTTATATAATCTAGGGTCTCCTTGATATTTTGATCTTTTTGTTGTAGGTAGTCTAAATATTTTGATCTTTCTTTTGTAATAACTCTAAATTTTATTGCATTTTTTTGTATAGGGTTGTAAAAAGATTGATTAAAGTACTAGAGAAAAGGCCTCCTATGCCTTCTGACTTACTTGTAACAATGCAATATAGACAAGTTGTGGTAAGGTCTTGATTAATATGGTTGAAACATACAAAGAAAATTTATTCTAAAAACTACCATAAACAAGTTTCTTAGTTTTACTTTATATTATTGATTGCAGTGTTCTCATCAGGATGATAGTTATTCTTGTGGCTACAGAGTAATTGTAAATACCTGAAGATTGGTTCAATTTATTTATTTCAATGATGATAAACGTATAAAGGTAATGTGAAACATACTAAACTTTTAGATAGAGTTTTATTGCAAAATAGTCCATTGTAAAAAATAATGAACTAAAATTATTTTCTTATAAATGTATGACAATTTACAAGGGATTGCTATACAAGTAAGCACGTTTGGTATATAAGGGCAAAGCTCATGAAGTATATAATGGCCAATTGTATACAACCAACAAGAATGGACAATAGTGGGGGCTTGGACATTGAAGGAGAGGAGGTGCATGTAACTACAATAGGTGAAGCTCTGCCTTCAACACCCAAGGCAACCAAAGCATCAAAGATAGGCAAAAGGACTCCTAGAAAGGATATCCCTTCTCCTAAGAAAAGTTCTCAAAAAAAGTAGCTTTGTCTTAAATTGTAAGCCCTTGTGTATAAGTCATGGAGATGGCTGACAAAAATTTGTACGTGTATTTTATATTGATAGGAAAGAGATCTTTTCTTCAATATCTTTGCATTGTATATTCTTCTCTCTCCTTGTTGATATCTTTTTAAAAAATATTGCAAATGTTTATTAATCAAGAAGCGAAATTAGATATACACTTAAGTGGATATAATATGAAATAAAAACTTACTCGACTGTTATTAAGTTGGTACACAAATGAGTATGATAGTTCAATATCTTCATTTTGTAAATCCATCCTCACTTGATGTAGCATACATGACGATCTGACCTTTAGGATTTCAATAATGTCCTCATTGTACCAAACATCAAGATCCAATATAGGATCTTTGCTAATATTATCAAGATTTTGGTCTAGAGCGACCAAGCTACCGCCAACATAATGCCATCTACTATAATAAAAGCTAAGTATGAAAATTTGAGTAGCTATCATATATTTACAAGCTATAGAGTCTTGATCTATCTTACATATAATTTTTCCTTCTGTCTTAGTGTCCCATCCCTCATCAACAAATTGTATAACATGATCGTATGTTACTCTCTTCACTAAAAGCATAGCCTTTGATTTTCTTATCTCAGCATTAGAAAAGAAGTCAATAAATATATTAATAGGCATCAACAAAGTAACTTTGCTTAGTCTACTTGAGATACTAGGTTTTAATGCTCTTTGTATCTCAAAAAATATTTTACATATATAGCCCTCACTAGTAGCTGGACTTGACAAAGGCCTCTCAAAGCTTGAAAAATCTGGCAAAGGAAGGCAGGATATTGATCCCCATTGGCTAGCTGCTGTCAAGATTGTGGGAGAGAAGAAAGGAGTCTCACTTATAGCTTTCTTGCTTGCACAATGGGGGAATACACACAAGGGCGGAGGCTGAAAACAGTTTTCCTCTTCTTAGTTGTGTATGCCAAAAAGAGCTCTAGTACATAGAAATAAAAGAACCCTATATATAGGTCTCAAACCTAACTCAACTAACTAAGGTGGCATACTAACTGAGCCACGAACTAGAGTAGATAAGGATAGCTGTCATCTAGCTATTACTTATGGGCGGTGTACCAACCGCATCTGCAACAACTGACAAGTCGGTGACATAAATGCACAACGGTCACCCTGGCATATCACGAGTGGAGCTCAATATCTCAACACTCCCCCTCGAGCTCAATCCCAATTCCTGCACACCAAGCAGGTCTCTAAACTTGTGCAGCTTCTCTGTGCCCAATGGCTTCGTGAATATGTCAGCTACCTGATCCTCTGTGCTGACATAAACTAGATCAATAATGTTGACATATCGAGCTTCACTCGTGATACGCCAGGGTGACCGTTGTGTATTTATGTCACCGACTTGTCAGTTGCAGATGCGGTTGGTACACCGCCCCTGAATAATAGCTACATGATAGCTATCCTTATCTACTCTAGTTCGTGGCTCAGTTAGTATGCCACCTTAGTTAGTTGAGTTTGGTTTGAGACCCATATCTAGGGTTCTTCTATTTTTCTTTGTACTTGAGTTCTTTTGGCTTACACAACTAAGAAGAGGAAAACTGTTTTCAGCCTCCACCTTGTGTATATTCCCCCATTGTGCAAGCAAGAAAGCTTCAAGCGAGACTCCTTCCTTCTCTCCCACAATCTTGACATGGTATCAGAGCCTTGTTCGTGGTAAGGAGCTCAAGAAAGCAAGCCAAGCTCGCGGTGTTCTGGTAAGAGGAGCAGTGTTGCTTTCATTTTCTGTTTCGGGAGCAGATCTTTGCAGGTAGCACAGTCGGAAAGTGCAGGAGTGCATTGTCTGAGATTGAGACGCCCTTCGCGGTGAAGCAAGAGGGCAGTATATGCTGCAGGCGAGGGCTTTAGCCCTCGGCGACCCTGTTTTTTTGATTTGAGGCCATTTCGGGGCCTGTTTTGGAGGCGGAAGTTTTCTGCACGCACTCAGGAAAAGGCCCAGTTTTATGCTGTGCAGCCACTATTCTACAGGTCGGTGAATAGTTACTGTAAAAATTGCATTGTATGCTTGTGCGCAGAGACATTGGGAGTTACAGAATCATCCCTGTTGCCTGTTGATGCAAAATCGTCACTAGGAAGTGACTGTGTGGTCAAATACTACTTTCGCCAGTTTTGCAGATTTGCTCTTGTGAGGGTGAAGCTGTGTTTTTTGCAGTGACAGAATTTTTTGCAATATTCTGTAATGGCATCTGATTCTCTCTCACAGATTGTCACTGAAAAGCTTGACAAGAATAACTTCCAAGCATGGAAGTTTAGAATGATGAATTTCCTTATGGGAAAAGGAAATGAAGAAGAACCAGTTCTTCCTGATGTTCCCAATCAACAGCAAATGCAGGCATTTAAAGCATGGCATGAGAGAGCCAGGAAAGTTATGTACTGGCTGTCTATCAGTATTTCAGACTCTATGATTGTGCATATTCAAGATGCAAGTATGCCAAAGGAGGCATGGGATACTTTGTCAAAAATGTATAGTACAAATACTCAAGCCAGGAAAATGCAGCTCAAGCAAGAGTTGCATAATGTGCAAAGAGAAAATATGAGCATCAATGACTATCACATGAAGGTGAAGAAGATTGTAGATGCACTCGCTTCCATTGGGTCGCCAGTGGAAGATGATGATTTAGTTTCTGTGACCTTGAATGGTCTAGGAAAGGATTATGCACAGTTTCGGACATCCATTTCAGTTCGTGAAAGATTTCCTGATTTTGAGGAGTTGATTGCTCTTCTAATTTCTGAGGAACAGAGAAATGGTGGTGCATCTTCTTCAGGAGGAACTTCAAAAGAAGCTGTCTTCTACTCAAATGCTGGAAGAGGTAGAGGCAGAGGTAGAGGAGGCCGATTTGGAGGCCGTGGTAGAAATCAGAATATGCAGCAAACTCAAGAAAACCAGTCCTATGGAGGAGGACGTGGTAACTCTAGAGGCAGGGGGAGCCAAAGAGGTCGTGGTGGATGGCAAAGAGGTCAAAATGCAAACAGTAATGTTGAATGCTACTACTGTGGTAAAATGGGTCATATGGCTAAAGACTGCTATAAAAAGCAGAATGACATCATGAATGGAAAACTGCAATAAGGGAATTATGCATCTTCTAGCAGACATGGTGATGACAGAAATGAGCATTTGTTCATGGTGCAGCACATGAACAATTTTGTGACAAGTGCAGAAGAAAGCAATGATGTATGGTATGTTGACTCAGGTGCATCAATTCACATGACAGGTCATGCAGAATGGATGGAGGATGCAAGGAAAATGGAAAAACCAGGATTTGTGGAGACTGGTGATGATACTGCACATCCTATTGTGCAGATTGGAAAAATTCCCTTGTCTATGCAGGATGGGAAAAAGAAATACCTGTCCGATGTATTTCATGTCCCGAATATCACCAAGAATCTGGTTTCTGTCGGTCAAATGGTTGAGCAGGGCTTGCAGGTCAGATTTAATCCTCATGGATGCTTTGTTGAGGATATGAAAAATAAAGGTCATTTGATAGCAAAAGGAAAGAAGAAGGGCAGAATGTTTACATTGGATGCAGACATGTCTGAATTGAGTGCAGCAATGTTCGCACATGGGACCGGTATAGTTGCAGATATTGATATCTGGCATAAACGCATTGGTCATGTTAATGTACAACGACTTAAATCAATGCAGGCCCAAAATATTGTTGCAGGATTGCCAAAATTCAAGGTTGCAGAAATGCATAAGGTATGTGAAGCCTGTCAGTTTGGAAAACAGGCAAGGAAACCATTTCCTAGACATGTTCAAGAGAGTGAGAAGCCATTGGAATTAATCCACTCTGATGTGTGGACTACTAAAGCTGCATCTCTTGGAGGCTGTCATTATTTTGTCACTTTTATTGATGACTATAGCAGAAAAGTTTGGGTGTATTTTATGAAAAAGAAAAGTGAAGTTTTTGGGCATTTCAAAACCCTTAAAGCTATGGCTGAAAAAGAAACAGGTCTGCAAATAAAATGCCTAAGGTCAGATGGAGGGGGAGAGTACCTCTCAAATGAGTTTGCAAAGTTCTTGCAGGAGCATGGCATAAAGCAGCAATATTCATGCAGTTATACCCCACAACAAAATGGAATTGCAGAAAGGAAAAACAGGCATATTGGAGAGGTATCTCGTGCCATGCTCAATGAAAAAGACTTGCCAGATTTTTATTGGGCTGAAGCAGTTGCTACAGCAGTCTACATAATGAACAGGACTCCCACTGCAGCAATACATGGAATGACTCCAGAGGAGAGGTATACTGGTAGGAAACCAGATATTTCTCATTTGAAAATTTTTTGTTGCATTGCCTATGTACATGTGCCAGATGAGCTGAGATCCAAGCTGGATCCAAAAGCTGAGAAGTGCATCTTTATTGGTTACTCTCTGCAGCAAAAAGGGTATAGATGCTATAACCCTTCTACTCGTAAGGTTACAGTGAGCAGAGATGTTGCTTTTGATGAGATGAGTAGCTGGTATAAACCAGTAAATGTGATTGACGATGTAGATGCACAAAATGGTAATGCTGCACAGAATTCACAGCAGCAGTCACAAAATATTAGTGGACCTGGAGCGTCCTCTAGCAGTGGTTCACATTCTTCGCCATGGACAGGCAGATTGAGATCAGGAGAATCTTCTCAAAGCAATGCAGATAGTGGTATGCAGGTATCACGAAAAGGAAAAGAGAAGGTTGATCAGCCCATGTTTGATGTGAATGCAGGTCATTCTTATGTGGATGGTGAATCCAGTGGCTCAGAACAGAGCATTGATGATGAGTTGGGTATTCCTTCTATTGTTACACCTGGAGTAAGGAAGACCAGGGATGTTTTGAGAGCACCTGGGAGTGAACCCACTTTGCGCAGGTCTACCAGAGTTAGGTATCCTGTGGATAGGCTGAAATATGATGGATTTATAGCCATTCACTATGCATATATGGTCAAGGTGATACAGGAACCAGAACCCACTTCTTTTGAGCAAGCCATGGGAAAAGAAAAATGGGAGAAAGCCATGGATGAAGAAATGGATGCCTTGGAAGCAAATGCTACATGGGAATTGGTACCTTTGCCTAAAGGTAAGAATGCAATTGGCTGTAAGTGGGTTTATAAGGTGAAGCACAATGCTGATGGTTCTGTGAACAGATACAAGGCAAGATTAGTAGTCAAGGGGTATGCACAAACATATGGCATTGACTATGAAGAAACATTCAGTCCGGTTGCAAGGATGGCAACCGTAAGAGCAGTCATTGCTATGGCTGCGTCAAAGGGATGGTCTTTACATCAGATGGATGTAAAGAATGCCTTCTTGCATGGTGATTTGCAAGAAGAGGTCTATATGGAGCAGCCACCAAGTTATGTGCATGCTGTTCATCCTGAGTTTGTTTGCAGGTTGAAGAAAGCCTTGTATGGCTTGAAGCAAGCACCTAGAGCATGGTCTGACAAGATAGGACAGTATCTTGTCACTATTGGCTTTCAGATTTCCAAGGCAGATTTCTCACTTTATGTGAGAAAAACAGAGAAAGATATTATGCTACTTGTCATTTATGTTGATGATTTGATTATAACAGGTGACAGTGATGAAGATATCCTTCATGTGAAAATGCTATTGAAGCAGAAGTTTGAGATGAAGGATTTGGGAGAGATGCGTTATTTCTTGGGCATTGAGGTGATTAGATCACCAAGTGGGATACAGCTCTTGCAGAGGCAGTATGGATTGGACATGCTGTCCAAATATGGGATGACAGGATGTAAGCCTATTTCAGTTCCTTTGGAGCAGAATGTGAAGCTGAGCACAGATGCAGGTGAGCTTCTAGAAGACCCTACTATGTACAGACGCATAGTAGGAAGTTTGATTTATATGACTATTACCAGGCCAGATTTGAGCTATGCTGTTGGATTGGTAAGTCAGTTTATGCAGGCTCCAAGGAAACCACATTTGGATGCGGCTAGACGCATACTCAGGTATGTGAAGTCCACATTGCAGTATGGACTATTTTATGAGACTAGGGTTCGGATACAGTTGCATGGATACACTGATGCTGATTGGGCTGGTAGTATTTCTGATAGACGATCTACCAGTGGATATGTGTTCTCTTTTGGGAGTGCTGCAGTCACTTGGAGCAGCAAGAAACAGCCTACAGTTGCCTTGTCGAGCACAGAGGCCGAGTACAGGGGTGCAGCAATGGCTGCATGTGAGGTAGCTTGGTTGCATAAGCTACTTTATGATATGCATCAGCCTACAGATGGGCCAGTTGTCATTTATTGTGACAACATGAGTAGTATACACTTGGCAAATAACCTAGTCTATCATGCTAGAACAAAGCACATTGAGGTGCATTATCACTATGTGCGAGAGAGGGTTTTACTAGGTCTTATTGATCTAGTTTATGTCAGCACAGAGGATCAGGTAGCTGACATATTTACGAAGGCATTGGGCGCAGAGAAGCTGCGCAAGTTCAGAGACCTGCTTGGTGTGCAGGATTTGGGATTGAGCTCGAGGGGGAGTGTTGACATATCGAGCTCCACTCGTGATACGCCAGGGTGACCGTTGTGTATTTATGTCACCGACTTGTCAGTTGCAGATGCGGTTGGTACACCGCCCCTGAATAATAGCTACATGATAGCTATCCTTATCTACTCTAGTTCGTGGCTCAGTTAGTATGCCACCTTAGTTAGTTGAGTTTGGTTTGAGACCCATATCTAGGGTTCTTCTATTTTTCTTTGTACTTGAGTTCTTTTGGCTTACACAACTAAGAAGAGGAAAACTGTTTTCAGCCTCCACCTTGTGTGTATTCCCCCATTGTGCAAGCAAGAAAGCTTCAAGCGAGATTCCTTCCTTCTCTCTCACAATCTTGACAAATAAGACCTAGTAAAACCCTCTCTCGCACATGGTGATAATGCACCTCAATGTGCTTTGTTCTAGCATGATAGACTGGGTTATTTGCCAAGTGTATATTACTCATGTTCTCACAATAAATGACAACTGGCCCATCTGTAGGCTGATGCATATCATAAAGTAGCTTATGCAACCAAGCTACCTCACATGCAGCCATTGCTGCACCCCTGTACTCAGCCTCTGTGCTCGACAAGGAAACTGTAGGCTGTTTCTTGCTGCTCCAAGTGACTGCAACACTCCCAAAAGAGACACATATCCATTGGTAGATCGTCTATCAGAAATACTACCAACCCTAGTCTCATAAAATAGTCCATACTGTAATGTGGACTTCACATATCTGAGTATGCGTCTAGCCGCATCCAAATGTGGTTTCCTTGGAGCCTGCATAAACTGACTTACCAATTCAACAGCATAGCTCAAATCTGGCCTGGTAATAGTCATATAAATCAAACTTCCTACTATGCGTCTGTACATAGTAGGGTCTTCGAGAAGCTCACCTGCATCTGCGCTCAATTTCACATTCTGCTCCAAAGGAACTAAAATAGGCTTACAGCCTGTCATCCCATATTTGGACAGCATGTCCAATCCATACTACCTCTGCAAGAGCCATATCCCACTTGGTGATCTAATCACCTCAATGCCCAAGAAATAATGCAGCTCTCCCAAATCCTTCATCTCAAACTTTTGCTTCAATAGCATTTTCACATGAAGGATATCTTCATCACTATCACCTGTGATAATCAAGTCATCAACATAAATGACAAGCAGCATAATACATTTCTCCGTTTTTCTCACATAAAGCGAGAAATCTGCCTTGGAAATCTGAAAGCCAATAGTGACAAGATACTGTCCTATCTCGTCAGACCATGCTCTAGGTGCTTGCTTCAAGCCATACAAGGCTTTCTTCAACCTACAAATAAACTCAGGATGAACAGCATGCACATAACCTGGTGGCTGCTCCATATAGACCTCTTCTTGCAAATCACCATCCAAGAAGGCATTCTTTACATCCATCTGATGTAAAGACCATCCCTTTGATGCAGCCATAACAATGACTGCTCTTATGGTTGCCATCCTTGCAACCGAACTGAATGTTTCTTCATAGTCAATGCCATATATTTGTGCATACCCCTTGACTACTAATCTTGCCTTGTATCTGTTCACAGAACCATCTGCGTTGTGCTTCACCTTATAAACCCACTTACAGCCAATTGCATTCTTATCTTTAGGCAAAGGTACCAACTCCCATGTAGCATCTACTTTCAAGGCATCCATTTCTTCATCCATGGCTTTCTCCCATTTTTCTTTTCCCATGGCTTGCTCAAAGAAGTGGGTTCTGGTACCTGTATCACTTTGACTATATATGCATAGTGAATGGCTGTAAATCCATCATATTTCAGCCTATCCACAGGATACCTAGCTCTGATAGACCTACGCAAAGTAGACTCACTTCCAGGTGCTCTCAAAACATCCCTGGTCTTCCTTACTCCAGGTGTAACAATAGAAGGAATACCCAACTCATCATCAATGCTCTGTTCTGAGCCACTGGATTCACCATCCACATAAGAGTGACCTGCATTCACATGAAACATGGGCTGATCTACATTCTCTTTTCCTTTTCGTAATACATGCATACCACTATCTGTATTGCTTTGAGAAGATTCTCCTGATCTCAATATGTCTGTCTATGGCGAAGAATGTGAACCACTGCTAGAGGACGCTCCAAGTCCACTAATATCTTGTGACTGCTGCTGTAAATTCTGTGCATCATTACCATTTTGTGCATCTACATTATCAATCACATTTACTGGTTTATACCAGCTACTCATCTCATAAAAAACAATATCTTTTCTCACTGTAAACTTACGAGTAGAAGGGTTATAGCATCTATACCCTTTCTGCTGCAAAGAGCAACCAATAAAGATGCACTTCTCAGCTTTTGGATCCAACTTGGATCTCAACTCATCTGGCACATGAATATAGGCAATGCAACCAAAAATTTTCAAATGAGAAATATCTGGTTTCCTACCAGTATACCTCTTCTCTGGAGTCATCCCATGTATTGCTGCAGTGGGAGTCCTGTTCATCATGTAGACTACTGTAGCAACTGCCTCAGTCCAATAAAAATCTGGCAGGTCTTTTTCATTGAGCATGGCACGAGATACCTCTCCAATATGCCTGTTTTTCCTTTCTGCAATTCCATTTTGTTGTGGGGTATGACTGCATGAATATTGCTGCTTTATGCCATGCTCCTGCAGGAACCTTGCAAACTCATTTGAGAGGTACTCTCCCCCTCCATCTGACCTTAGGCATTTTATTTGCAGGCCTGTTTCTTTTTCAACCATAGCTTTAAGAATTTTGAAATGCTCAAAAACTTCACTTTTCTTTTTCATAAAATATACCCAAACTTTTCTGCTATAGTCATCAATAAAAGTGACAAAATAATGACAGCCTCCAAGAGATGCAGCCTTAGTAGTCCACACATCAGAGTGGATTAATTCCAATGGCTTCTTACTCTCTTGAACATGTCTAGGAAATGGTTTCCTTGCCTGTTTTCCAAACTGACAGGCTTCACATACCTTATGCATTTCTGCAACCTTGAATTTAGGCAATCCTGCAACAATATTTTGGGCCTGCATTGATTTAAGTCCTTGTACATTAACATGACCAATGCGTTTATGCCAGATATGAATATCTGCAACTACACCGGTCCCATGTGCAAATATTGCTGCACTCAATTCAGGCATGTCTGCATCCAATGTAAACATTCTGTCCTTTTTCTTTCCTTTTGCTATCAAGCGATCTTTATTTTTCATATCCTCAACAAAGCATTCGTGAGGATTAAATCTGACCTGCAAGCCCTGCTCCACCATTTGACCAACAGAAACCAGATTCTTGGTGATATTCGGGACATGAAATACATCTGACAGGTATTTCTTTGCATAGACAAAGGAAATTTTCCAATCTGCATAATAGGATGTGCAGTATCATCACCAGTCTCCATAAATCCTGGTTTTTTCATTTTTCTTGCATCCTGCATCCATTCTGCATAACCTGTCATGTGGTTTGATGCACCTAAGTCAACATACCACACTTCGTTGCTTTCTTCTACACTTGTCACATAATTGTTCATGTGCTGCACCATAAACAAATGCTCATTTCTGTTATCACCCTGTCTACTAGAAGATGCATAATTTTCTTGTTGCAATTTCCCATTCATGATGTCATTTTGCTTTTTATAGCAGTCTTTAGCCATATGACCCATTTTACCACAGTAGTAGCATTCAACATTGCTGTTTGCATTTTGGCCTCTTTGCCATCCACCACGACCTCTTTGGCTCCCCCTGTCTCTAGAGTTACCACGTCCTCCTCCATAGGACTGGTTTTCTTGAGTCTGTTGTATATTCTGATTTCTACCATGGCCTCCAGATTGGCCTCCTCTACCTCTGCCTCTACCTCTTCCAGTATTTGAGTAGAAGACAGTTTCTTTTGAAGTTCCTCCTGAAGAAGATGCACCACCATTTCTCTACTCCTCAGAAATTAGAAGAGCAATCAACTCCTCAAAATCAGAAAATCTTTCACGAACTGAAATGAATGTCTGAAACTGTGCATAATCCTTTCTTAGACCATTCAAGGTCACAGAAACTAAATCATCATCTTCCACTGGCGACCCAATGGAAGCAAGTGCATCTGCAATCTTCTTCACCTTCATGTGGTAGTCATTGATGCTCATACTTTCTCTTTGCACATTATGCAACTCTTGCTTGAGTTGCATTTTCCTGGCTTGCGTATTTGTGCTATACATTTTTGACAAAGTATTCAATGCCTCATTTGGCGTACTTGCATCCTGAATATGCACAATCATAGAGTCTGAAATACTGATAGATAGGCGGTACATAACTTTCCTGGCTCTCTCATGCCATGCTTTAAATGCCTGCATTTGCTGTTGATTGGAAACATCAGGAAGAACTGGTTCTTCTTCATTTCTTGCAACAAATTCCCAATATCCTTTTCCCATAAGGAAATCCATCATTCTAAACTTCCATGCTGGGAAGTTGTTCTTGTCAAGCTTTTCAGTTACAATCTGTGAAAGAGAATCAGAAGCCATTACAGAACACTACAAAAAATTCTGTCACTGCAAAAAACACAGCTTCACCCTCACAAGGGCAAATCTGTAAAATTGGCAAAAGTGGTATTTGACCACACAGTCACTTCCTAGTGACGATTTTGCATAAACAGGAAACAAGGATGATTCTGTAACTCCCAATGTCTCTGCACACAAGTATACGATGCAATTTCTGTGATAACTTTTCACCGACTTGTAGAACAGTGGTCGCACAGCATAATGCGTGTAGAAAACTTCCGCCTCTAAAACAGGCCCCGAAATGGCCTCAAATCAAAAAAACAGAGCAACCAAAGTCTAAAGCCCTCTTTCCATAGCATATACTGTCCTTTTGCTACACCACAAAGGGCGTCTCAATCTGAGACAATGCACTCTTGCACTTTCCGGCTGTGCTACCTGTTGCAAAGACTTGCTCCCAAAACAGAAAAATGAAAGCAACACTGGTCCTGTTACCAGAACACCGCGAACTTGTCTTGCTTTCTTGAGCTCCTTACCACGAACAAGGCTCTGATACCATGTCAAGATTGTGGGAGAGAAGAAAGGAGTCTCACTTGTAGCTTTCTTGCTTGCACAATGGGGGAATACACACAAGGGTGAAGGCTGAAAACAGTTTTTTTCTTCTTAGTTGTGTAAGCCAAAAAGAGCTCTAGTACATAGAAATAGAAGAACCCTATATATGGGTCTCAAACCAAACTCAACTAACTAAGGTGGCATACTAACTGAGCCACGAACTAGAGTAGATAAAGATAGCTGTCATCTTGCTATTATTCATGGGCGGTGTACTAACCGTATCTGCAAATTGACAAGTCGGTGACATAAATGCACAACAGTCACCCTGGCATATCACGAGTGGAGCTCGATATCTCAACAGCTGCATGGGGATAATATAAGAATGGTCATAGAAGAATATTTCATTCTCTACAAGCTCTGTCTTCTTTCTATCTTTGTGCATCTCTTCTCCAATCAAGCCATGCATCACATCAATCACATCAACAATAGACTCGATCGGTTGCCATTCCTCAATATTAGAGGGATAGACATCTACAAGACAAATGAACAAATGTTATAATGAAAAATCTTAAACCAAGTTCAAGAAAAGAAAGAATTTAAGAATCAAATCCTTACCATTGGTTTATGCATTGGAAGATTTGAACTTCCAGGTTCCAAATATAGCTCTCTATGCATAAACACATGTTGCACCAAAACCTCTTTTATGCGATTCTTATTTACTCCAAGCTTGAAATCTCGGATTCTATCCTTCCAAGCAGAGATGAACGAGCTCTCATATCTTTGCCTTTTCCCACGTTTTGCCTGTTGCATGGTGATCCAACTGGCTTTGCTAATGATTGTAGGAATCCATCTTCCATCTTTTTGGAATGAGTTAAACACTGATATGGATGTGATTTGGGAGCTTGGATGCCTTATTGAAGATCGAATTTTTGTATCCATAGCACACAAAGAGAGAGAGAGAGAGAGAGAGAGAGAGAGAGAGAGAGAGAGTGAGTGAGTACGTGTGTGTGTGAGTGAGTGAGTGAGAGAGAGAAGACTAGACTACCACAAAGGAGGGAAAAACACGAGAGGGACAAAAGAAAGGAGGGAAAAAAATATGTGCCAAGATTTTTACTCATTTAAATTTAGAGTAAACATGTCATTATCATTAATTCAAACATATTATTAAATAAAAGTGACCGAGACTGTATATCATTAATGCAAAGAATATCATAATCACAAATATAATAGACTAAAAATAGATATTGATAATGCAAATTTGTAATATTATTATATATGTATCTTTTTGTAAAATAATCTTTTGCCTTTTTTAAAATAGAAGTTCTATTACAAAGGTTTTACTTCTATTGGTCTAGAGCACTCTCTTTCTATCTCCTAAAATGCATTTTTAAGACCTCAAATCTCCCCTAATGGTTGTGCCCTAAGCATGTGTCATGGGGAATCAAAAAGGGCTAGGGGGTTAGACACGAAGCCAACTTACCAAGGCCACCAGACGCACTTAGCTTGAGAACCCCTAGGTGCAGTGCCTATGACCCTTGTGCATCCTACTGTGTCTACAAGTGATATCTCTTTTTGTTTCCATGTTCTATGATTGCCTTTTTTGCTTTGTACCTCCTTGTCTTTCTTTTTCTTCTTCTTCTTTTCTTTCTCTTTTTCTTTTTCTCTTTTTTTTGTCCAAGTTACATGGTCGTGACAGAAGTTAGTATTCTTTATCAAAGTGGGGTGGAGAAGGGGACCTAATAGATTTGTTAAGGAATTGGCAGCTTTGGAGAGATACCCCTTAAGGTTTGAGTGGACTTGAAGAGTGGTGGTGGAGAGGAATGGATGATGGTAGCGGGTGAAGCAGCTATCATTCATATCCTCTAAAAGAGCTATGCAAAATAAAGGTAATAGAGCAGCTTGTATCATTAGTCGAGCCATCATGCAACTATTTATAGCATTAGGATCAAAATGGAGTACTGGGAGGCCGCACTCCTGTGGGGTGGAGTCTTGCCTAAGAAGTATCATGAGTAGTCTAAGTTAATTACAAGTAGTAATAAAGGCGGGGTCAGGGCATGAAGAGAATTCGTTAGTGAATTGGATTAGGGTATTATACAAGTTTTCTTATGTGAATACAAGGGCGCCTTCATATGTAGTATAATGACGATTATAGATTATAAGAAAGTTGTAGCGACTGTGGACACTGGAGTCAAAATCCACTCCCACCCTTCGAGGGTAGGGTATAAAGGTCAGGTCATTCCACTCGAAGGATTGAGTGTTGCAAATGGCCAGCCAAGTGTCCAACTTGGCATCACAAACCCTTCTTCTCCATTTAGGTTGACATTCGTAGGTAGGCACACACCTTGGCACTTCAAAAACCTTATTTTACCAAAATTTGGCATCTTCAATGGCCCATAAGGTGGGATTCTACTCTCTCTCTTCTAGCCATTTCTAACCATTCCTGCTTCCAATATTAATCACCTCCTCCACCACCTTGATGGGCAACACCCTACCCAAGGTGATGGGGAATTGGAAGTTAAAGTCGAAAGGGCTCGTGGATGTTACTTGCCTCTCCCAGATCACAAGGTCGGTGTGGAAGCTTGCTGGGGTGTCATCCGCACATGGTGGGATAGGTGCCTAGGGTGCCCTTACTCCCTTAGCATTCCATTTTCTCCTCATCTCCTCCACCATTTGTTTTCTTCTTTCCCTCAGTGCCACCTTTTTTTCTGCGGAGGTGTCTATATGTTGTTGCTCTTCATGCCATGGGGAAGGAGGTGATGGGACAAGCTTTTCTTCGTATGGTTCCATTCCAAAATTTACATCCACCTTCCTCTCTTGGCTTGGATCCTGCTGCTCTTCTTTAATGAACCCGAGTGCGTCCACTTCCTGTAAGGTTAGGCCTACCAATAGGTGATAATGGCATTGCTCTTCCAAGCTTGGGCCAACTCCACTAGGTTGTGGTAGCATCTGCAGTCCTGCTTTCAGTGCTTCCCTATGAGCCATTCCCAATTTCTTTTTCATTGCCTCTATGGACTCTCCCTCCTCTGCCTAGGTGACATCCAATAGGGTATCTAGAAAGGCACGTTGCTAAGTTTGGAAGCTCACTTAAGTGGCTTCCACTCTGCTTTCAGCAAGTATTTTTTCCTTTTCGACTTGAGCGACACGACATGCCAAGTCTTTGACTCCTTTTTCATTCTCGTTAGTCCATTCTTCTGCCCTCCTATTCATAACTTCGAGGCTTTCCCCCTACCTCTGAGTTAGCACTGTCAGCTTTCATTCTTGATCTTCCATTTTTGTCCTTAGCTTTTGCTAGTCTTCATGTGCTAAGGCAGCCTCTTGGGTTAGTTTCTCCACCTCTCTTTCATACCCGCGAGCTCTTTCCTCCCTCAACTCCTCCACATCTTCTGTGGCTTTAGTGATTTTCTCCATTTCAACTTGTAGACATTCATAGAGTGTCAAAATCTCTTCATTGTGTCATCGTAGACATCATATAGCCTTGGTTTCTTCATTTAATCGTGCATGTCGTTCCACTTCTGTCTCTTCCTTAGCTTGTAGCTACTCCTTTAGCTCATGAACTTTCCTTTGAGCCATGGCTATTTGGCGTGTTTTCTTCAACTGGGATGCAGCCATGGCCTCTTTTTCGGCTTCAAGCTCTGCTACTACTGCAATTTTTTTCTCCTCCTTGGCTTTCTCTAATTGAGAGAGGAGCTTCTTGACATACTCGTTGTATTCATCGGGTGGCCTCTCTGTTTGCGAGGATGGAGGTTGTGGAGCTTGCCACCTTTTTCCTCTTAGGGTCTTATCTCGACTCGATGTCTGCTGCAATCGGCCTTTTGGTTCCTACTAGGGGGATTCCTTCTCCTGCTCCTTGGTCCATTTCTTTATTCGCAAAGTATTGAACCCAAGCCATTAAGTTGCTAGTATCCACCTGGGTCATAGAACTAAGAGTGGAGACAGCGGTGGTGGTGGCGGGCGTCAGGAGAGTGGGAATGGGGGTGATTGGGACCTTGCCCTTGCCTTCTTGCACTACAAGTGGCACGAACTCTGACACATGGGAGCTTGAGCTCGGCCCTTCCTCTCTGATTAGGCTTGCGGGTTTCGGCTCATCCTGCATGGACTGCTGCTCAATGGACATGCGCGTAGCGAGGGTATGTCTTCCTCCTCCTTTTTTCTCAACCCCTCCTTCTCATCATGCTTTCTCCTTCTTTCCTCCTCGGCCTTTTTGGACTCCCTACGAGCCTTTTACAAGTCTGCCTTCTCTTGTTTCCTCCTCTCCTCTTCCTACTTTCTTAGCACAATTTTATTCTTTATCTTCTTAGCCTTCCCCCAGCTAGTCTGCTCTTCTTGTTCCCTGTCTTCTTCTTCCTCATTCAATGTCCTTTCACTGGACTGTGCCTCCTATTCTTGGTGAGGTGGCGGCTTGCTTGTCGTTTCATCTAGTCCTTCTGCTTCTTCCTACCCTTGTCCCAAGGCTTCCCTAATGATCGTGGTGATGACCCCACCGAATCCAATAGTTGTAACCTTTGAAGACGAAGCTTTTCTTTTACCCTTAGTGGCAGCAAATTCTCCTCCAACAGGCTGTCCTCCTGTTGTGCCAAAACCTTCGCCGAGGTTTCAATGGTCTTCCTCACAAAACCATTGAGGTTCACTTCATCCACCAACCTTGTTGCGATGCTCTCTTGTAGGGGAACATTAATGTGGCTTATGATGGTATTGTACCTCTGACTAGAAAACAACACGTGCACCATCTTGGCTTGGAGTTAGACTTTGGGATCCGGGATATCCGCCAAGCTGATGCCATCAATATGTGGACCTTTACCTTGTCCATTCCTAGCAATGCATATACATCTCTCTTTGGCTTCCTCTCTACTTTCTTCGCCAATCCCAATGCCTTTTCCACCAACTCCGGGGTCAATTCAATCTGCACCTGACGAGTTTCCTCTCCCTCATACACAATTACAGTGCTACAGTTTTTGTGGAAAGTCCTCAAGAACTCTGCACAGTGGAAGTAGTCCACCCCCTGGCCTACTACTTCCATGTATTTCTGTAGATTGCATTGCTCGATGATCTGCCTCACATCCCGTTCTTCAATGGCCATGTCTTCTAGGTTGACTGAAGATATGCCAGAACTTGAACTAGTTGAAGGCTCATGTTTCCACTGAAAGTCCGTATTTTGCTTGTTTTTCTTCTGAAAAAGGCAATTTGCTAGCCTTTTCTTGGCCTGCCATGATGGGTGTCTGTCATAGAATCATATTCACCATTAGTGTTATTCAAAATAATCACAACAAAAGGAAACCTCGAGTGCAGAAATTGACTTTTCTTTCAATTAGTTTGTTGATTTCAATTTTTATTGACCTTTCTTGCACTCACAAGTTGTTCCATTCTACCAACTTGTGCCTTTCCTTTATTTTTTTCCTTATGTGTTTGGTTTGATTTACCTTACCCTTACCTTTGCCCTACCCCTTACCTTTGCCTTACCTTACCCTTACCCCCTTCCCCTTGGAATTGAGAAGAATCCTTCCTAGGATTGAAGGTAAGAGTGTAAAGGATGTGTTGTGTATCGGTATAGTGTGTTACTTCCGCATTAGCCAAGTATAGAAGTTTGGATTATATTCCATGTGAGCATACTAGTCCATGTCGAAAGGTCGAATGCTGAGCTAGGTGATGTAAGTAAGGACATCGAGCAAGAAGTCAACGGAGTCCATGTGACTAGCAATGTGTAGCTCCTCCTCGGTAAGGATGTGATCTAAGTAGGGGTGTCCCTGAATATGTTCTTCCATGGGTTGGGCACGAATGGTCGTTAATACTCTATAAGAGGTTGGAGGAACATAAGTTGGGTCGTATTCTGATATTTTAATTGCATGTCATTGCTCGGCATTTGTCATGACCTAACATCCCTCGAACTCCCATTGGAGGCAAAAATTGTACCATTTTTTCAAGAAATGGGAGTTGTTGGCTACAAGTTGTTTCAAGTCTTCTATCTTTTGATCGTTGGCACAGGCTGTGCACTTGTCATATGAAGTGATGAGGCATTGTCGCTATGCTTGTTCACGGGAAACCTCAATGACAATCAGCTCTGGAGCTGCTTCAAACGCTTTGACAAATACGAATTCCAATTCTTCCCAAGAACAATGAAGTGTCCATATTTTTGTTGCTACAGGTTCATCCAAGAGTCCCAAGTGTAAGCAGTCATAGCTCTTAACAAGTGATATGAAAGGTGCATCTAAGTATCTAAGGCAAGCAACCAAGTCATCCCCTGTATTTTTAGTTAAGTTAGCCGTCAAATTTAGAATTGGCGATAGATTGGTTTAGGCGCTGATGACCCTAGATTTTGGTGGTTCTATGGACATGGCAGCCCGATTCTTTTGTGGCCCGAGTGTCTCTAATCACTGTTACGTGTGGCCAAGCTTGAGGGTGGCATTTGATTAGGACTTTTGGTCGGTTTGGCTTTAGGGAGCCAAATCTAGGGGTTACCCTCATAGTAGCCTTGCACTTGCAATAAGGCTTTGGGGACCCATCACGGCTTGACCGTGCGTCAATGTTTATGCTTTCATCTTGGACTCCTAGGTTTCAAGTGTGGGCCCTTACCTCAGCGAGGGTGTGGGTGTCTACTTCGAGGTGGTAGACTTTGATGTTTAGGCACCCATTTGAACTGGGGTCTCTTGGCTTCAGGATTGGGTTCAATGGGTTGCCGACATTGAGATTTGCCAAGTTGTGACGAGGCACAATCCCCCTCCTTAGACTTGATGGTGGGGTTCTCTATTGGTGGCCTTGCGGACTTGGAAGGAGTCGCACTGCCCTTGTTGAAAGATGTAATTATTCGGATGTTGCCTATGGCTAGGTGGATACATTGCGACTCATAATCAACAGTACAATGAGCTCGCTTCTTGAAGGTTCGTCCTAACAGCGATTCTATGCTTGCATCCTTAGTGTTGGGAAACACATAGAAGATTATTGGCATGCTTTCAGACTCGATAGAAACTGCAACCTTGCACTTTTCCAAAAGTGTGTAGGGTTGGCCTCCATAAGGGCTGAGCTTAGCATTAGTGGGTTGCAATTACAGTTTGCCAATTTGGATCCAATGGTCATGGGTTAAGACATTAAAATAATCAGCTCCCTCATCGATCAACACGTTGATGGTGCATGTGTGCTTAGCAATGACCATCATGCTTAGGTAAGCTGGTTCTACTGGTTCCTCATCCTCATCGTCCATCTCAGTGATAGTGGCTACTTGTATGTGGACAGGAGGTGCTAGCATTGGGAGCTCATGCAATGGGTGCATGGGAGGGAAGTAATTCTTCATGCAACTGCCATTGAAGAAGCCTATGCCCTTACCCTCTAGGGTTTTGAGTTTCACATTGCTGATTCAGCTGATGGTTCGAACCTTAAAAGGTCCTAGCCCCCAAAACTTTAGCTTTTGCTTATGTCCTTTGACTGAGTACATCAGTACTAAGTCACCCTATTTGAAGTTGCATTGCTTGATATGCTTGTCAAACCAACTTTTGTGTCTTGCCTTCTCGCATATTAGTGCATGGGTGGCTAGAAGCCGGCAGGTTTCCGATAAGCATTCGAGCTCAATTAGGGGTTCCGTCCGTGCCTCCTTCCCATCCCATCGTTCTTGCAGGGCTATCCTGAGGCTAGGTACGAAGAAATCCAAGGGTAGAATTGCCTCCATACCATAAGTCAACCTAAAGGGGGTCTATCCTACAGTCGTATCGTAAGTCGTGCAATAGGCCCACAAGGCCGCCATCAACTTGTTATCCCAATCAATGCGCGAGGCAGAGATGACTTTGGTCAGGACATTTACTAAGATTTTATTTGTGAACTCAGCTTGACCATTTGCTTGAGGGTAATAAGGTGAAGATTTTTTATGGATGATTAGGAAGGAGGAGAGGAGGTGAGCTATCACTTCATTGATGAAGTGTGTGCCTTGGTCACTAACTAGTTCGATGGGGCTGCTGAACTGCAAGATCACCTCCTCCCATAGGAACTTGGCAATGGTTCTAGCATCATTTTTTCTGGTAGCTCGTGCTTCTGTCCATTTTGTTAGATAGTCGATGGGGCCACAATGATGTATTTGGCCTGTGAATACTATGCCATGGGACTAATGGGTCCGATAAAGTCAATCCCCCATTTCTCGAAGGGTTGTCATGCGATAATTGGTTAGCTCCATGTGATCTTTAAGAATATGGACTTTAGTTCGTTGGCACTCATTGCAATGCTTAACAAATCGTGCTGCATCTCATAAGAGAGTAGGCCACCACAGTTGGGATTGCAGTACTTTGCGGAATGTCGCATTTCTTTTGAAATGTCCTCTTGCGATTCCATCGTGTGCCTCTGTCAGTACATCATGCATCTCATGCTCACACATGCATCTGCGCAGTAATCCGTCTTGTCCCAATCTGTAGAGTTGGCATGATATCAACTGATTAGGGTTGGATCTTCAGGATGAGCCGCCCAAGTCGGGCCTTTTCTATTGGTCATTCTGGTAGTTTGTGCTCAAGCACTTGAACTATGTCATTTGCCCAATACGGCATCGTGACGGCTCTAAACAAATCCCTTTCGTTGGACAAGCTGAATAGAAGTGCGTCTAGCAATTCGTCTACATTCCCTTGCCCAGCGAATTCTCATGTGGGGATGCAAGACATATGGTCAGCCATGTAATGCTACTTCCCTTTACGCACCACCATGGAGAAGTCAAACTCCAAAATCAAAAGTAGCCATCTAGCAATGTGTCCTATAGTGCAAGGTTTGTTAACCAGACACAACAAGGTTTGATGGTCAACAAAGAAGGTAAAAGGTGTAGCCAGAAGATAATGCCAAATTTTCTTTTCAGCAAATACCATCGCCAATCCCTTTCTCTCCGTTGTTAAGTATTTCATTTCAGTCTCAATGAGTTGTTTGTTAAAAAAGCTCATTGGGTAATCCAGGTTGTGTTCATTAGGTTGGCACAACACCACTCTCCTACGGTGAATTTCGAAGTGTCAATGCACACATGGAACGTGAGTGCCCAATCTGGGGTTCGTAGAATTGGTGTCGTGGTCAGAGCCTTCTTTAGTTCCTCATATGCACGTTGGCATTCCTCAGTCCATTATTCGAATATGATCAACAGCTTGTATAGAGGTCTAGCAATCAATGCATAGTTCAACACGAACCGTCGATCATACCCTGTATATCCTAAGAAGCATTGAATGCCCTTGTAATTAGTTGGGGGTGGAAGGTTGACAATGACCCTGATCTTTGAGAAATCTGTGGCAATGTCGTTCTTCAATACTACATGTCCTAGGATGCATCCACGCTTCACCCAAAACTCCTTGGAGTGAACACACAAGTCATCTACAAAGACCTCTAACTCCTTCCTCGGTATGTCTTTGAATATTGTATACATCAGTCCTTGGAAGGTGGCTAGCACATTAGTCAACCCAAAAGGCATAACTATGTAGGCAAAGACTCCCCATTCAATGGCGAATGCAGTCTTATGACTATCATTAGGATGCACTTGCACTTGATTGTATCCAGAGAAACCAAACTATAGGCCTCTTTGCCAGCTACAAGTCATGTCGTGGGATCTCCCCTTCCCTGGCTAAATTGACCTCTTTGACCTTGGTGGGTCCCTTGATTGCTTCGCTTGCTTGCCCCTATCATTTGGCTCCCAGCAAGATCACCACCCTATCTCCCTTTTTGAACTTCGTGAATTGCTTTGGCAGGTCTTTCGGTTTTCGATGCTCTTCTGTCTACATTTCTTAAGGCAGCTTCCATCATTCTTTCCTTAGCCGTCGGCATCTTAGGTAGACGAGTAGGTCCCCCTTGGTGCGTCTAGTCTTGGGAGGTCGAGGAATTTCAGGATCACTATCTGAGCTGACTTCCCACTCAAAATTGAACTCTTCATCTTCGTTAGAAGAGGGGCTCTCTCTGGGTGATCATAGCTCAGAAGGTGAGTCCATTTGCAGTAGTGGTACATCACTCGGTTGGGTTAGGCCTGCTTGCTTGTACTCAATTGTGCATGTGTACTCCAACCAAGTTCGATCGTAGTCCTTGTGCCTAACTCCTTTCTCTACTCTAAGGGTGCCCTGCTTGCATGGTCTGGGATCCACTCGTATTTTTTCGATTATACATCCCCCAGTGTCATATTCTATAGTATCAATTTTCCTTTCGCTCTCATCACTGAAGGAACAACAATCCTCATATTTGTCGTCAGACCTATCTATGTCCTGTTGCGCATCATTCTCCAATTTTTGATAAATCTCTTCTTGTTGCTCTAGGATTAAAGCCCAATTGTACCTCAAGTTTAAATCGTATACCTTGGACCATCGCCAATCGGACTCGTCTAAGAGCTCTTGGAGTGGCTTAAGATTCATTGCTGGATTACTAGCCAACTTGTCGGTCAAGTACCCTAGGATCTCCAGGAGCTCTCGTCTATTGTTCAAGACTCGGAATGTAACAAGGTTGGGCCTTCCGCGTAGGCTTCCAGTCATCATGTAGACAGACACTGAGGTTGTGCCCTTGGGCTTGACGATTACCTTGATGGCTTGTTCGTACTTCTCATTGTCCAAGAATGGCAGGTCAATGGTAGCAAGAACATGCATGTAGTCTCACTTGTCCTCAAGGCATGGGATATACTTGGTAAGGGCCCCATAGGATCTCCTAATCTGTCCATCACCCTTTAGCATGGTGGAGATGGCATCTAGGTCAACCGGAGCAGTTTTCCAAGTGTCCATCTCTACTCTTACAACCTCTGTTCGATTGCCTAAGAAGATTAGACCATTGCCCCAATCTTCTATGACTCTCATGTTGCACATCCAGGGTCACGGCCTAGCAGGATGTCATAGTCCACTCCCTTCATGACTATAAAGTCAACAGAGAATTAGATTCCTACAATCTTCACTGGCCAATTTTTCAACACTCCGAATGGTTTCACCTTCATTCCATTAGCCACTATGACATTGAACCTAGCAATCTTGACCAATGGTGGGTTAACCTAAGTTTTGAGTACTGCATGGCTTGACACACTCACTCCTGCCCCCGTGTCTACGATTCCCTTTCTTGTGACATTCCCCAGAGTTAGGACTGGCAGGACTACATGCATTTCTGTGCCTTCCCAAAAAGCATTGATGTGCAAGGATTTAGGCATAGAGTGCAGCTTCAAACTCGATATTTTCTTTTCTGCATCATACTCAAGAAAGTCTGTGGTAACTGGCTCATCTAATTCCTCGACCCAGTGGTTCAACTCTTACCATAGCGTTGGATGTTGCCTAAGCAAATCGCCTAAGGTTAGAGCCATAGGGATGGTCACCAGTGTATTAAGGAGGTTGCTAGCCGCTTGCCTCTCTCCTAACTGTGCCATTCTTAGCTAATGGCCATGACTGGTTTGCTGCCCCGGAGCATTTAGACTTTGTCTAGGCAGCCCTGCTTGTGGTGCCATCGCCTCCCTTGATTTTGGTTGTGGGAGAGAGACTAGCGCGCTTATGCTTCAGAGATCATCAATCTCATCTTCTAGTATGGGCTTAGCGTCTTTTAGGTGGTCCTGGGCCTCCTTCACCCACTCTTTCACCTTCTTGATGGCTTCAAGTTGGCACTTTAGGTTGGGGTACTCCCCAATCTTAGCACTTCCCTTTTCAGTCGTTCATGAAGCCGACGTTTCTTCCTCTACTTCAATGACTTTCCTTCCAATAAGCAATGTTATGGCACTTTCGGTTTTGAGAGTGACCTTAGCGTCTGGTCTTTTCTTCCTTCGTCTCTGAATCTTCTTTCCAACTAAGGTTGCTAGGCCCTGACAATGATATGCTGACCTGCTTCGTCTATACGCAAGTCATGACATGCAATGGGATAGGCATGGCCTTCCCATCAAGTGTCTCAACACCGAACAACCCCAAAGGAAATGATGGCCCATTTGCTGAACTAGAGAATGGCCTCCACCTAGGGTAATCGACAAAGAGATGAGTGATTCCACACTCAACGCATCTCAAGTTAGCCTTATCTCTATTTGCTTGCTCCCTCTCGAGGCAGCGCAAAGAAATGTGTCTTGGGTGACCGCAAGTCCATTGGCTCTTGGGTGCTCTTAGGCCTCTGCCTCTCCCTCTACCTAATGCCATCACTGGTATTGGTTGGTAGTCCATAAGGACTATGTTGCATTCCTCATCATACGACACATATGGGTTTACATAAGGCTCCTCGTCGCTAGGCTCGTCCACATAGTGGACTAGAGTATCACTTGGTGGGTGGATCACGTAGGGTCCAGGTGGTCTAGGGATACATGTAGGATTTATTTCCATCCTAGGGATGGACGGCTTAGTGTCATTAGGTGCCAAGAGAGCCAAAGGGGCTCCCCTTCCAAAGAAGTTCGATGGCTTGTTCGCAAGGTAGGGTTGACCGTAAGGCTGCAGGTATGGGAGTCTCTGATGTAGTTGACAGTGCATGGCATCATGACCAAACCTACCACAATTAGTGCAAGGTCGTGACCTAGGGTCTTGACACTCGACTGGCAAGTGGTTTCTGTCACAATGCATGCATTGAACGTGTGGGCACATTGGTCATCTCATCATCTCCTGCAGTTTGGTTATGTCCATCCTAATCTCTACTAGCTCTTGTCCTAAATTAGTGCCCTTCCCTTTGTCCTGCACACTTGGGCCTTCTCTCTCACTCGGCGTTGAGGCCCTCTCATAACTCCTGCCACTGGACTCTTCTCGATTCGAGCCTCTAGAGCTTCTTTCCTTGAGCTGGTCATCCACTGTAATAGCTTCTTCAAAGACCCTTGCCAGTGCATCTTGTTGTAAGCTCGTTGAGTTGCTGGCCAAGGCTTTGTAGAGTTCTTCACTTCGTATTCCATTGATGAATACTGTGGATACCGCTCTTTCAGTTGGTCTCTCGCCCATAGGGATTCTCTTGAAGAGGCTCCTCACAGGGGTCACATAATCTCGAATATCCTCTTTCTCTCTCTACTTGACGTTCATAAGTCGCACTAGCAGGTTATCAAAGCACCCAGGTTTGAAAAAACTCTTAAGAAGAGATTTTTCAAGCCATTGAAATTGGCATACTCTGCAACATCCAAACTCGTATAGCAAGTTCGGCCCTTATCACCTAAGCATAGTCTAAAATCTTAGGAGTGTTGAGTAGGATCAGTGAGGCCATTGGCCTTGCAAACCTGGTCGAGCTACTCCACAAAGCGGTATGGGTCGTCGTTTGCTTGGTATTTGTCCAGTTGCCTCGCTACCAAAGGAAATTTCGATTGGCTCTTAGAGCCTTGGTTGACTCCTAACCCCGCTAGCAACGATGTTGCTAATGCTGCAGTGCTCTACTTTGCTATCATGTTATCTAGCAACCGCTTCATCAGAAGCTCACTTAGTGTGAGGTCTCCTTCTAGCGCTATCTTTCTCTCCAACCGATTTTTGCCTGCTAGGGCTAGCACTCTCTGGATCTCTCGTATTTTCATGCTCTAGCACAAGCTTCTAGTTTGCTGGTCCTGGTTGTATGTAGCTAGGCCTTGTAGAGCCCTGCATGCTAGCTTTCTCTCCTCCTCGAGAGCTGTTATGATGTCCTCTACAGGTCTACTGCAGTGTTCTAGCCAGGTTTGAGCATCGTATTTCTTCACTAACTGTTGGACAGCATCAGGAAAGTCTCCTACGTCAAGTTCATTGTTGCTTCTATGGTCTGAGCTGCCCTCTTCCATGTCTAGGATTTCCTATTGCACTAAGTTGTCGATTCGGTTGATGAGGTCATGTAGATCCACTTCCCTGATAGTGTTGTCGGGCTCTTTAGTCGCGTTCCTTGACTGGTCCTACTTTTGGGGATTCGATCACCCTTCTATGTCTTGGGATCTTCTCCTACTGGTGGATTCTGTTAGAATATCAGGCTCCCATTACTCTTTAGTCAGTCTATCTTTATGTGTGTGACCAACATTAGCTGGATACAACTATACACGTATGTGACATTCAATAAGTCGGTGTAGTCAGTGACTTAACCATAGTTAGTCTTGGTTAGTCATAACTATGTGTGTAAGTTTCTTTCAGTTAGCATGATGGAAGAATAATGGAAGAAGAACAACAATGAGCTGAGGCTCATCTTCTACTCCACTCTGTCTCTCTCCCTCTCTTCCAACATTGTATCAGAGCTTGAACACCTGAAGCCTGAAGGCTTGGCAATGGCCATTTGACATCAAGACATCAAATCTAAAGAAAACACCATCAAAGGACACTATGCCTACATCTCGTTTTCTTGCAGAAGCTATATCTTGCTACAAAAATGGTTTTTGGAGAAACAGCTTGGAGTTCTTGACCATTTCAATGTGATCTATAACTTTGCAGAAGAAAGTTTTTTCAAATTCCTCACAGATTTTGAGATATTCAGCACAGACCTGTGTAGACTGGTTGTTTACTGCAGTAAACAGCATGTGATTCCAAGGCACTTGTGGCTTTGATTCTAACAATGTATATGCCCTTATTATCATGTATTTGAGCATAATATTGGAGTGCTAAATACTCAATTTTGGAGCTTATTTGCATGCTAGGAACAGTGAACTAATTGCTATCCTGAATTTGGAAACAATATACCTGCAGGATTGAAGTATCTGTGATGCTTATTAGCTAGTGACAAACCCTTGGATCATACCATTTAAGTGGTAGATACTTTTTGGGATATTGTGAGTGCCAAAAGTCCAAAGTTTGGATTGATTTATTGCTAGTTATACCAGGGTAACGACTGGTTATTGTCTACAGGAAGGATACCTATCATCTTCACTTGGCATACATGCAATATATTCTGACCGATTGGACATGTATCAACTCCTGCATAGAGTGGAAACTGAATGAGATGTTTTGGGGCTGTTTTGAGGTTTGAATACTCTTGTTTTAACAGAGAAAATACTGTTGGTTATAGCAGTGAGTTGGTTGTATTTGGTACTGCTACTTGCATACATTACAAACATTGATACTTGTATGGACATAGTTTGTTGATGGGATGTTTTGCCACTACCACAGAATGTTTTGAACTTATTTGAGCTTGGTTTATGCTTAGTTGATTATGTTTTTTCATTGTTGGAATACAGTTTATAGCAAGCAAGTTGTCAGGAAGACTGTCCTGAATTGCAAGATGAATAGCAGGAAACTGGTCCTGAACTGTAGGAAAATGAGTCAGATACTTACAAGTTGTATACATCACTGAATACCTAAGCTGCAGCTATGGCAAATGCTCAAGGCATTGACAATATCACTCAAACTATGGGAGAAAAGCTGGACAACAAAAATTTTGCTTTATAGAAGTTTCATATGAAGAATTGTCTGGTTGGCAGAGGTTATTGGGACTTATGTACAGGTGATGAGGGTGAACTTGAAATACATGAAAGGAATCCGACAAATGATTAGAAAAGGGCTCATAAGCTATGGACTGAGAGAGCATGCAAGGTGTTACATTGGTTTTCCTTATGTATATCAGATATTATGGTTACAGGAATTACTGGATGCAGTTTCCCAAAGGATGCATGGGACATACTCATGAAGAATTATGGAAATATAACACATGCAAGAAAGATTCAGCCAAGCAACAATTCAATAACATGTCTAGAAATGGCAAAAGCATTCAGGCCTACACTACAGAGATCAAGAACATAGCAGATCAGCTTACCGCCATTGGATCTTCAGTGTCTGAGGATGATATGATTACAGTGACATTGAATGGACTTGGCAAAGAGTATAAAGCATTTGATACGTCTATTTCTGTGAGAGCTAAATCCCCTCATTGGGATGAGCTGATTGCTTTGCTGCTGCATGAGGAAGTTAAGCTTGGGCTAAATACACATTCTAGTACGTCTCAAAGCAAAGACACTGTTCTTTACTCTAGCCAGCGTGGCAGAGGCGATAGAGGCCGTGGCTCTTTCCCAAGTTGAGGAGACACTCGAAACACTTATGGACAGCATCAGCAAAATGCCTAGCATGTACACAGGGCCAGCATGGATCTAGTGGGAGATCACCCCATGGTAGAGGTGATGGATCTGGTTCATGGCAGTCAAATGATCAGTCAAACAGAGCTAAGGATTGTCATTACTGCAAGAGATATGGACACATTGCAAAGGATTGTTACAAGAAGCAAGGAGATATTAAGGCAAAGGGCAAACAGCATGGACAGTAGCATCTTCTAGTGGTGCTCATGATGAGCAGGTTGACAGATTGTTTGCCATGCAGCATGTGTCTAATAATGTATCTAGGCAGAACACAGATGAGAGATGGTACGTTGATTCAGGGGCTTCAAATCATATGACACCCCATGGAGAATGGTTTGATGAGATGGTTGCAGGTTCACATGGTTATGCATCTATTGGGGATGACACCCAACATGACATTCAGTACATAGAAATTGTTCTGTTGTTGATGCATGATGGCAAGAAAAAGAGCCTACATGATGTACTACATGTACCTACAATAACCAAGAATCTTTTGTCAATTGGACAGATGGCAGAACAAAATTTGTATGTGAGATTTAATAGACATGGACGCTTTGTTGAAGAATATGGTAATGGATGCAAAGTGATTGCTAGAGGTCAAAGAGATGGCAAAATGTTTACTCTTGATGCATCAATTCCAGAATTGAAAGCAACCATGTTTGCACATGATGGTGGTGCTATACAAGATATTGGGATATGGCATAAGAGGATTGGCCATGTGAATGTACAAAAGCTGAAATCTATACAACAGAAGGAGATTGTGCTTGGATTGCCTAAGTTCAAGTATCATGACTTTGGGCATATATGTGATGCATGTCAGTTTGGAAAGCAAGCACGGTTTCCATTTATGAGACATGTACAGAATAGCTCACGACCCTTGTAGTTGGTACATTCAAATGTATGGGGTCTGTCTCATAATGCTTCGTTTAGTAGTGCTTGTTACTATGTATCCTTCATTAATGATTTCAGCAGGTATACTTGGCTTTACATATTGAAATATAAGGATGATGTGTTTGATGCATTCAAGGACCTTCAAGAAGCATGCTGAAAATGAGTTGAGCTATAAAATTTCATGTCTTAGAGCAGATGGAGATGGAGAATATGTCTCTAATTACTTTGACGGGTACCTTGCTAAACATGGGATCAGAAGATAGTTAACTTGCAACTATACACTGCAGCAAAATGGTGTAGTAGAAAGGAAAAATAGCGTATTAATGAAATCGGCAAGAGCTATGCTGAATGAGAAGAGTTTGCCAAATGGTTATTGGGCTGAAGCAATAGTGACTGATGTCTATGTGCTGAATAGAACTCCTATAGCAAGAATTCATTATGTAACTCCATATGAGAGGTTGTATGGTCATAAGCCTAACATTTCAAACTTGAAGGTATTTGGCAGTATTGCATATATGCATGTTCTTGATGAAAAGAGGAAGAAATGGATCCTAAAGCGAGTGTGTTCCTTGGTTATGCACAAGACCCGAAAGCTTACAAGTGTTATGTACCATCTACACATGAGACATTGATTAGCAGAGATGTTTTTTATAAGATGGTATCGTGGTATGGTAATTCTGTTGCAGTGGCTACTGATGGATCATCCAACACTAGTATTGCTACAAAAACACCTACAGTGAGTACATTTATGAGTGGTCCTACAAGTGATGGGTCACCTACAGTAAGTCCTTGGTCAAGACGCTTGTGGAGTCGTACTCCTATGTCCACTAACACGGATATGTCAGTGTGAGGGGGAGATTGGATAAGGGAAAATAAAATATGCTTGAGGATGTGACAGGTCCACTTACAACAAGTTATGAGTCATCTAACAGCGACAGTTTGGATAGTGAGTTGGGCATTCTATCTATTATGATGCCTGGAGCAAGATAGAGTCGTTATATACTGTCTCATGAGAGACAAGCTCAGAGTGAGTCACAGTTACGAAGATCTGAGAGAGTCAGAAAACCAATAGCTTGAATCCCTCGTCCCGGTAACGAAACCAAAATGTAGAGGCAAGCTCAAGCTCAACCGCCAAGACCCACTGCCGCTTATTATTTCAAGTGTTTCAAGCGAGCACTAATGGCTACCTCTCACATAGCCGATGCGCTATCCCTCCCTACGAGTGTAGTGAGCTTACCTTGATGCCCAATTGAGTTGCTTCCTCTCTCAAGCACTCCGATAGCTCCACGATTCGTGATGCACGCTCAAGCATCTTCAAGCCTCTTCCTTCAAGCTCCATCCTCCATAGCCACACGCGAGATGAGAAAAGAGAAGAGAATAAGAATAAGAGAGGAGATGGTGGAGGGTTTCACCTCGAAGATCCCTCACTCTCACACACTCACTCCCTCCCTCAAGCACTCACAAGCAAGTAAGAGAAGAGAAGAGAAGAAGAGAAGTAGAAAAGTCCACTTTGCCACACACCAAAGAATGAGCTCTTCTTCACTTTTTAAACTTTATATACAAAACCCTCTTTCCCTTGGGCGCTCATCCCCTTTTTACATGACTGGCCATGGCCTAGGCCCTTTTTTTCATTGTTCTTCTATCTTCCTAGCTTCCTTCCTATTGCCCATCTACCTTTACAATTTGCACGTCGCTCTTAAAATAAATCATGATATGCTTTACGCTCTTTTACAAAAGTATTAACTTGCGCTTTTTCTTGTGTTCCTTTCTCCTTGATTTAGCACTCTTCTACACTTCTTGTGTTTCCATATTTTTCTTAGCATGCCTTCATCTTTTGCTTTAGGTTTTTCAAATTTTCCACCTTGTTCATTTGAGGGTTAACATAGAACAACCCCAATGGTGGCCCAATTAGACAACATTCTTAATTGCATGTCTAGTGATTGGTGTTCAAGAAAACTATTATTTAGAAAGGTATATAAATCCCATTGGGATCTTCTTAAACTACCAAATCAAGTAATTTGGACATATATTTTTAGAAAGTTATAATATCTCAAAATTTTTCTTTACAATTCAAAATCCTTTTACGTTTAAGTATAATAGAAAATGTTCAAGTCTAATAGCAAATCCTCAAAACTCCAAGGCTCTATGATAAGCTAGGACACCACTTTTCTTAATAATGCCAGTGGTGATTGTCCATGGTTGTTTATTATGCAAGTTAGCAATTTGAATACTAGCCTACACATTTTAGCATTTAGCTTCTCCAAACCTAGCCCTTCCCCTCTTCTTCCGGTGACAACTACCTCCATGTGCCATCTTCTAGTTAGCCTGAAGCTCCATGAAATTTACATGAGTCTAAGAAGTCTCTCAACTCTCCCATTGTGGCTTTGAAAACTAGGTTGTAACAGTAAGAAACATTAAGGCCAAAGATAGAATCTTGTCAATCATTAGAAACTTACCACCACAGTTGAGTGGTAGAGCTATTACATTTGAAATTCTCTGCTCAAATTTATTTAGTGTCCAATACATTTTCACAAAATTGATGTTTCCAGCTCCAATGGGCAACCCAAATGCATGAAGGCTTCACCCATTTAGATCATCTTCAAGCCGAGTTGTGTAATCTAGCTATTACTTTTGAAATTCTCTGCTCAATTTTATTTAGTGTCCAATACATTTTCACAAAATTGATATTCCCAGCTCCAATGGGCAGCCCAAATGCATGAAGGCTTCACCCATTCAGATCATCTTCAAGCCGAGTTGTGAAATCTAGCTAGGTCGGTCCTCAAGCCCCATGAATAATACATTGATCTTCTTTCCACCCTTGTCTCACCGATCTCTGGATTGAGAAGGGTTGGAAGAGGTAACCATTGACATCAACTTTGGTGGAAGAATCAAACAAGAGAATGTTAAAACCATTTGATGCAATTGCCCTTCAAATCCCAACTAGCGCGTAAGAAAAATTAAAGATCCCACCTTACCCTATCATAGACCTTGTCGAGATCCATAATTATTGGCACAAATTGACCCTCTCCATTGCATGTTCAATACCAATCATTAGATTTAGTATTGTATCATGGATCTTCCATCCATGGAGAGAAACATATTAGGCATTATGTAAAACCATGGTGAGCAAAAATTTAACCATCAAAGCTATTGCTTTGGCAATAATCTTATTGGATATCTTGAATATTGTAAGAGGCCTCCACTAACTTCATTGGTTCTTTGATGAGAGCTTTAGGTAAAAGCTTCATGTGACCTTCATTGGTGTAGCTCAACATCTCCCCTTTCCTCATACAAGCATTAGCAAAGGCACAATTGTCTTTCCCACATGCATCCTAGAGTGCTTCATTTTGCAAGGGATTTTCCCTTCTTCTTGATGACAAATTATAGCTCGTCTCTTGCGAATATTCTAGCTAGCAATACTACAACATCCACAAAAATCACATATATCTTTCTTACATTCCTTATCCACAATCACAATAATTAGGACTTTTCTCTACTTTGTTTGGCAAGCTTGTCAAGGCATCTCTTTCCAAAATTCAATTGCCTTTTAGTTGCAATTTCCTATTCTCAATTTTACATGATTGTTTAGTTGTGCAATGTAATATTGAATACCCTATAAGAGCCAAACAAGAGTACCATCATTAGGAGAAATAGTAATAACAACTAATACATGTCCTCTACATCTAATAACATCATTTAGAGTTTTCCTTGTGTATACAATCTAATTTCTACCATAATTTTTGGGCAGTGTGATGGACTTGCGACATTTCTCAAGCCTAGTAGTCAAGTTTGTGTAAGTTGAGCGAACTAAGAGGAACCCAACAATTCTCAATTGCTGCAAAAAATTCTTGTCCTTTAAAAAGGAGTTATTAAACATGAATGGAATGGGCCCTAATTTGTCTCTTAGGGTTATATGACTTTAAAGGTTACCTATATGTGACAATGGTCAAATAATACAATATCTAACAAGAGTCAAAGTTTGGGCTAAGGTACAACCCAAAATCTTCCTTGATTGATGTACACCTAATCAAGTCTAGTTGCTAAACAAGATCCATTTTTTGTGTCTCGTGTCCTAAGTAAAGGACAAGGCCTCCTCTACCAAGAACATTCAAAGCATGTACTACATTACTTACAAGGCTTATCATACTTGCTTCTCTAAATGAGCTAGGCAAAATCAAGAATTGGGATTCTATAGTTCCCACTTTGGCGTCCATATCTCATTAGAGTGCACTCTTAATCTCCTATTGGAGTGCACATTTCACATTTTTTAATTCCCAACCTCACTTCTTCCAATATGATCCCTTCATTATAAGTCCAAAAAATCCTTAACCATCATGTGGTCAAAGCATCAAGCATATTCATGCAGTGATTGATTCTAAAAATATCCAATTCTAAGTTTTTCTTAGAATATACAATCAAAAAAGTTAGCGATCGTCAATCAACCAATTTGTTATGAATTTGTACAAGCTTGTTACCATTGCATGCAATATAAAAAATGGCTCTTAGAACATATTAGCTATCACACAAATTCTTGAGTTTAAGAAGCTTTGGTATTAAGACTGGACAAAAAGAAGCTTGATGAATTTTATGCTTGCCAAACCACTAATGCAACTGCTCAAAATACACTCGGAAATAAGATGAAATAATGTACAGTACTGATCAGCATGGTTCCCATACATGATTTCAAAGCAGATAAACATAAACATAGCTGGATCATAGTTTTTCAAATTTTCTTCAAAAAATTGCAGAGTGTTGGTGTATTTTACCTTTACTCTAAATAATGATGAAAGATGCAATGTCCGTTAGTCTTTTGGCATTAGTCCTCAGCTCTTTGTCACATAGAAATCACCCCAATCTAATTGTTGGGTGCCTTGCCGATCTCCCTCATAGTAAAGATGGACTGTGATGTGAGCAGAACTAATTGCAATACAGTTAATAATGCAACTGACTAGATATAGCATGTACAAAATTTTGGGAATCTAAGGCTCTAAATGCTATATTGTCGCAGACCAAAACTCCACTATTAAAGAGAGTATACACTCTTAACATTTTGCTCTACAAACGCGACCCTACTAAAAGCCAGCTGACACATTTTGTCGTGTGACCTGACAGATAAGGTAAAATTGAAGTTCTGATGCTCTAAGCAAAGATGTAACCACAAAACTTTACCGATTAGTCAACATCAAGTACACATGAGCATCACTAAGATACGAGTCAGCAATGAATACAAATTTTAAAGAAACTTTACACGATAAGATGAGAAGACTTGCCTGCTTTTGAATTGAATTAGACCCCCTCATCACTGTACTTCATGTGGTCATCTGAGACTGGGGTAGTCTGCTTTGGCTGCTGTTAAACATCCAATTGGTGACTTAACTATGCAATTTCAATGTCAGCATTTACTGAGATAGTGGGCACACATCTAGCCACTCGGCTGCGGACAGAATGGGTTGCTCCATATGATCTCTAACAAATCACCATAGTAGAAGCAATTCACCATATAATCAATACATCACAGTTTGTAGCACTTCTGGATCTGGGCGTGAAGGCATCTGAAAACAAGAACCGTGGAAAGGTAAAATGATACTAACAGCGACACTAAGTCAAAATTCATATTCTCACTGGTTCACATTAAACTTATTCAAGGCCATGATAACATGTTTCAAAGTTAGTATATTTGATGATCTACAAGCCTCGCCTCAACCAATACATCTCAACTTCATCTATGTGGAGAACATGATGTTAAACAGAACATCATAACTCATAATGTTATTGTATTAGTACTCTTGTGCACAGTGCATATTAAGTCATCTCTTGTGTCTTTCCTTCGTGAAGAGGAGGTGGAACACAAACAATAGAAAGAAAACACATAACAATTTTCTGTCAATGGAATGCTCCCCTTCAGCCTTATAACTTTTCATTAAGCTGGGACCAGTTCCTGATCCACATATATTCAGTTGATAATGAATGCATTTTCCCTCGATGTAAGCACAGAATTTGTCAGCCAAAGCTAGGATTTGTAATTTGCCGTTTGTATGTACAATGCTCTCCGAATTGTAAAATTGCATAGAGATGGGCTTTAGCAGTCTTCAATCAGTTTCTGGCATTGTACTAATCTTATCCCCTTTGTTATGTCGAAAATTCTCTCTCAACTCTGCATACCGCTTAAAACACTGCGGTTTTGTTCTACCCGGAACAGCAAGAGAAACTTTTTCCCACCTCATGGGTGTATCTTTGGGGAATGTTTTCAAGGCCTGAAGCAAAGCCTTATCTTCTGTCTCTGTCCAATCCTTCTTTCTCTTATCTTCTTCCTTCATGTGAAGCACATCTTTATCCAAAGAGGCTTCTCTCTTCATTATCTTTCCTTGTCCATCTTGTAAAGTAAGCTCGGTTGCCGTTCCATCTGCATCCCACTTCTGACTAAGGGGAGAAGGAATTTCCTTTGCAGTTTTCTTGCGTTGGGCCAGAAACTTGGAGTATGCATTGTCATCGCCTGGCTTTTTCTCACCTAGAACCTTTGACATCTTGACAGTGCTGTCAACACTGTGTCTGCCATCAAAAGCTTCAGCAATGACCTCCCAGCGTCTTAGCATCCCACGAGGATACTTCTGCACAAGCTTTCGAAGTAGATCTAGGTCTTCAGTGGTCCATTCAGCCTCCTCCATGGCCGGCGAATGACTGCTATCTACTGCATTGGCCTTTGTTTTCCGTTTCTGAGGATAATCGAACATGTCATCACCATCAGCAATGCCATCATTGCTGTTGTTATCAGACTCATCTGTCTCATCATTGTCTTCATTATCATCATTATCGTGATCGCCTTCTGACAGAGAAAATTTCTCTGTTCTGCTTTTGAGCTTATTGTTACCATCGTCATCTTCCGAACCTGCAATTTTCTCAGATTTCGTTAAGGAGTTCGAGGATTTATGCACCTGTACTTCTTCCCTCTTCTGAGGTTTCCTGTAGGTTCTCTCCACAACCTCCTCCTCTTTCTTGAGTTCAGGGATGATGTCGCCGATCCCCACGCGGCAATCACCGCCGGTCACAGAGAGAGGGGCAAAAGGCCCCAAGGCAAGGGCCAAGGCCATCCAGAGCAACAGGAATTGGATCCATCCTTGAGAGCCCCAGGAAAACGCGAAGATGAGTACAGACAGGATGATGCAGAATGCCACCTGTTTCCGATCGAGCTGCGACGCACAGGGGGAGGAGGAAGAGGAGAAGGAGCCGGAATGCACCTGGAAGCGCGTGCGAGGTTCGTCGACGAAGTCGACATCCATGGCGATGGCAGCAACAGCTGTCCTCCAGGGCAGGGCCTTTTGAGAAATGGGTCTTGTTTCTCCGGCAAAGCTTCTTGTGTGGTTCTAATTAGGCCTATTTAGGCTGTTTGGAGTCACATAGGCGTTCCTAAAGGTCCAATCAAAAAAACTTACAACTATGTTAAGACTAATAAGGGCGCACTACTGTGCGCAAGAGCATTGCCCTTTTCTTTTGCGCACGCGTGCGCACGTGTGTGTGTGTGTGTGTGTGTGTGTGTTTGTGTGTGAATGCCCTTTTTCTTTAATTTTCTAGAAATAAAATCTTCATTCCTGCAGAGCAAGATGTCTACACATTTGAAGGGTAAGTGGACCACTTAACTGCATTTAACCATGGGGATAAATTTTTTGGGACTTCTACTACCATTCACTGCACCACTATATAAGCATATGACCTAAAGGAGCAATGTTAATAACAAACCGACAAAATTTTAGGACTATTAGTTTTACAACTTACATATATGTTAAAACTAACAAACCTGCAAAATGTAAGAAAACATCTTTTTACCAATTATCAAGGCGGAAGGTTTTTATATCGATCCAAACAAAGCCTAAGCATTGCCGTTCAGACGCATGCAACGTTGTTTGGTTGATGTGCAATCCATTTCATTAAAGTAAAATCTAGTTACCTCAAGTTCATATGAAACACATGTCACTTCCATTTCTCTTTATTCTATCACTTTTTTAAGGAATGAATTGCTCTCTCTCTCTCTCTCTCTCTCTCTCTCTCTCTCTCTCTCTCTCTCTCTCTCTCTCTCTCTCTCTCTCTCTCTCTCTCTCTCTCAATCAACTCTTGGGTGTTTAATGAAACGCACAAATGATTTCTAAACAAGATAGACTAAGCCTCAAATTCAAAGGGTAACCTAGACTTGCATTTTGACAAGTGATTCTTCATTATATCACACCCCCTTTAAGTTGAAGGAGTACATAAATAGAGGGGCTAGTAGTATATCACAAACTCTAGCACTAAGCGTTTCATGGTGAAGATAGGATCATGGTAGCCACTTTTCTCTTCTCTAAAGAGCTATTGTTGGAGAGTTTTAGAAGAGTTGCATCGGAGGTGTGACCATCATGGGGAACCATTGGGTACTAGTAACATTGTTGGGCTATGTTTTCTCATGTCTCTCATCTCCAAGGGTGGCATTTTGGTAGCAACACCATTTGATTTTTGGTGACCTTACATTTGGGTCTTGGCCTTTTGGAGAAAGCACATCACCAAGCACGAATATTTACATTAAAGCAACAAGACATTGTGGTGGATTGACAAAAAAAATCTATTATGTCAAATGTTCAAAAGCTTTACAAAAAATAACTTCAATGTCAAGCTCATCAACAAACAAAAGAAAATGTGCAGGATGTGTTGGTTTTGCTAAAGAAAATCCACATTGGATCGATGAGAGATCTATACAACCACTGCTCAGGAGAGTAGTGTGTTAGCTTATCACAAAGCCAATTAGTTTTGAGGGTCTCATATTAGACTTAGATCTAGAAGAATTTTGGCTTGTAAAGAAAAGTTTTGAGACAGTGTAAATTTCTAAAAGTATATGTCTAAATGTGCTTAGTCATGTGCAAAGTGCTTAAAAGGTAAACTCTTTGTGAAAAGATATGTAGGGTTATCATTTGTATGGACCTTGATAAGCTCAATGTTCTTGTCCTCAAGAACCTTCATGATGAAGTGACACTTCACCCTAATGTGCTTTGTCTTTGCATGAAAGATAGAGTTCTGTGCCAAATGAATTGTACTTTGACTATCATAACTACAATGTAGGCACCTCTCCTATAATGCCCAAGTCTACCACTAGACGAGTGATCCATATAGCTTCCTTCCACGCCTTAATGCATTATAACATACTCAATCTCAATGGTACATAAAGTCATACATGGTTGCAATCAATAGACCCAAGAGATCGCACCACCTATGAAAGTAAAGACAAAACCTATGGCAAACCTCCTAGAGTCTATACTCCCTACAAAATCAACATCTACATATCTTAGAATAGATTCATCCTTCATTTCAAAGCATATGCATATACCTCTAGTGCCATTCAAGTATCTCATTATACTCTTTACTACCTCCCAATGCTTCTTGTTAGATTTGTCATATTCCTAGTAAACCACTTCCACTATTACACGAGCAAAGTTTGAACATGCAACATCCATGGCATATATCGGAACTACCAACTACATATACATTAAGCATCTTGGCCATTTCAAGCTTTTGCTTATCTAATTTGGGGTTGTCCTCTTTGCTAAGTTTCAAATATGGAGGCAACATAACACTAATAGCCTTCCACCTCTCCACATTTGAAATTCTCCAATACCTTATCCATCCTAAATTGGAAACCTTGAAAAATCTCCTCCTTAGTGAATGGGGAAAGGACAAATCATCCCATCTCAATTGTCACTAGGGATAGGATGTGTATCCACACTTGTTGCCTCCTACATTGAATTAACCGAACTCAAAACATACCATAGTGAAAAAGCTATCTATAGAAATCAGTGGCTACTCCTATCACCTCCCTAGGACATGCATCTAGAAGGCAATTAAGGTGCAAATAGAGAACTATGCCCTCATGTTCTCTAAGCTTACGGGAGCCATGTGTACCTACAACTCCTAGGTGTGGAGGAAAAGATCATTGAGAAACTCTTGTAGTAACCTGTGTATGGCTAATAAGTCTTGCTCAAGGACCCTTTTCTCCCCCCAACATTACTATTGACCTTAGAGAGCTATCACCTCTAGTAAACGTAGCTCCCATAGAGCCATTGCTACCTCCTCTACAATCCGTCCATTGTACATAAACTCCCTCGTCCAAAGTTGTACAATCTAACTCCTTGCCTCCTCAAACCCATAGTCGAGTTAGAGATATAATAGGAGGAGGCATCAAGGCATGATGCATGGATATCAAGTGTGAGGAGAACCAGAGCATGATTTGATAAGGTGGTACCTTTCAACTTTCCCACCTACCCTTCCCATGTGCAAACCCACTTTACCACATAGAACCTATCCAACTGTCCTTGGACGATACCACCCAACCGATTGTACCTATAAGTGAAATCGAGCAAGCCATCATGCATGCAAAAATTAGGGTGACTCTAGGCATCATGGGCTCTTATTTACAAAGATAAAGCCTCCCAGACCTTCTACTCCTCATCTATTATGCCTTGGAAGTCCATGCATCGACCCTACTAATCCTCTAAAGCCTCCAAGTTGGCAAGGTCACCTCTAGTAATCTCAGAGTCCACCTCTAGCAATCCAACCACATTCTCCAACTAGAAGCTTGTGCATGCACGGACCTTTGTGAGTATATAGATAGGGTCCACAGACATTGAGAATCCTAATGCACCAATCCCATGTATCTAACCTAGCCCATAGGACTCTTCATCCAATAATCGTGCCATGATCCCATTGTTAGAGCTTTCACAAGCTCAACCACTGAACTTGATTGTAACATGCCTGCCTATCGGCTGTCCAGGCATGTTTTTAGCAGTCCATCGAGAGACGAGTCTAAGCGATGCCGCCCGGCACTCCCATGGAATGTCACTGGGTTTGTCGCCTAGGGTTTCTCGAGTCCGCCTCGCAACGAAATGTTCGTGGTTGGCCGAACCCACTAGGATCGACCTGAGATTTGGGTTTCTAGTGGATAAGGTCTCCTGACAGCATTCTAGCATCAAATCTTGGACATCCTACTTTACGCACAGATACCCAAGCCGAAGCAAATCCATACCACACTTGGTTCAAAGAGAATGGAAAACGAGAGGGATGTATTGCTCAACCTCTCTACCCGTAGGGCATAGTCCCATTCCAGTCTCCTAAAACTGCATGAATCGGGGTTCTAACCTGACAATTTCTAAGGATCAACGAGAAGCCTCCCAATTTTCTGGTACCACCCTGCCGTAGGGTGGACCTGTCGGGGGTTCCGCCCACCCGCTTCCCTCAATAGGCATTCTTTAGTTATTTAATTAGATCCTATCACATTTATTAAAATCAACTTCCTTAATTAAACCTTTTAGGGAATAGGGTTCATTTGTGTAATTTATGTCACATGCACGAATATAGAGCAAGCAATCGTTTGACAAATAAGTTCAAACAAATTCCTTAACTTATCTTCACGTTAATCTTTGTCTCGTGCCCATACAGGAGAAATTATAAATCATTTCTGCCCTACAGAAGTACCTGGTCCAAATCGCATGGCACCATAATTTCCATCATTTATCTAGAATAGGATCTTCCAATGCCACAAACGTTGGGTTCACGGTAGTCTTCAACTCCATTTCGGACTAGGCAAGGGGTGTCCAAAGCTCCCACCTGACCCCAAGCGGCCTAGGAGTGAGACACAATTTCTGTGGTTGGCCTTTTCACCACTCGACTTTCGGCCTATGAATCGAGCAGTGTCCTCTTAGGTTGAAGCGCAGTGTGACCTTGGAGATGATCCGCCTGCACAAAATATCCTTTCCTTAATTAATCCAGTTAAGAATCAAGCACAATCAAGGCAATCAGCCTAATATCATCTTCCAAGAAAACATTCCTTTATCCCCATGGCAACTTGTCATCACAAACCGCTGCCATGAATTTACCATCAATCACAAGCACTTGGAATAATCATCCAAACCACAATCCAATTGATTATAAAAGCATTTAGGGTGTTGTTCGATCAACGAACGAAAACAATGGTATTCTTTCCCAAACATTGCAAGAATAGTCGCGATAACCTTTCCAACACATATTTTCTCTCCCCCTTTGGGATCAAAGAGCGATACTAGGCAAATTTTTAACTTGACTTTATCTTCCTTTCCCCTAAGGCAAAGAATGCGAGACAAATTTGTAATGATACAAGATTATCTTCCAATATAAAGTAAACCCTAAATTATTGTGCGAGTTGTAATCAACTCATGGTTTGGCAGCACAAGGTAAACTCTTTAACCGTTATTCAATGTAAAACCTTCATAGGACAAATGCAAGACTTTTAATGCAAGATCCTTTCATGTACTATTGATGTATGTTTCGTTTAATATTTCCTGTGCATGTACTATGTATGTGCATAACCCTCAAGGTAACCCTGTGAACCTTGAATAATATTGTCCTAGTAAAGACTAATCGAAGTCTTATCGATCCTTAATACTTTAGAATCTTATATGTTGCTTACATTGTGCATGGATTAGGTGCAATTACTTTTTCTTGATACATGCATTTGAGAACTCAATCCTTTGAATAATCAAGATGAAGTTTATCTTTTTGAACGAACTATTCTCACATGGTATAGTTCGGGTCTAATGCATCTCATGCGAGAATCAAAGCAAGCATCTACTAATTTGGAAATACATTACTTACAATTGGTACCGCAATTGGATTGGCAATGATACCCTCACTCGAGGCTTTCGTTGCGGGATTTCCATCTGCGCAGAATGCTCTACTCATGGCTCCCGCGATTTGATCCACAATCACTCAATCCGCAAGAGGACATGTAAAGAAGAAGGAAGACCATCCAAATCTCTCCTCCAATTTGCCTCTTACCCAAGAAGGGAAAGAAGAGAAGATTGCACTCAAGAAAGAAGCTTCACCTCTCAAGTCCCTCACTCTCTCCTTTACGCTCATACTCACTCCCCTCACTCTCAAGATGAGCACACGTAGATAGACTAAAAGTAAGAAGAAGAAGCATGCTCTTAAGTTTTCACACCACAAGAATGAGCTTACCCCTTCACTTTCTGGTTTTTATACATGGGTTTTGGAGTTTGGGCTTCCACTTAAATTGGCTACCCACCATCTTATTTTTCTCTCAGTCGGTCTTTCCAATTTATGCATGACTATCATGAAAGGGAATGAAAGATCATGCCCACCGACGAGCTATGGCTCTTTTTACTTGGCAAAAAATATTACAACTTGCATGGGTGTTACACCCATCTTTCAATATCATAATTAATTGTATGATTGCAAGCTTTGATTGAAAATTATATGCCTTGTGCCCTTCACTTGATTTGCACCTCTCTTTACTTTTTCCACCTTTGTACGTCTTTGTCAATTTGCTTTGATGTCTATTGCCTTCTGATCTAGGGTTCACATTACCCCCCCTTCTAGACAAGTGCCAGTCCCATGGCACTCTTTATTGGAAGTAGCATGCTTTAGCTTGCATCGAAGAAAAAGAATATCGAGGACAATCGTGGGATAATTTTGAGGAGAGTCATGGTTGTCTTGCTAGAGCTTGATTTGGATGTTGAAGTTTGTTGGAAGGTCTTTGTAGGCATTGGAATTGTTTTGTGCTTTGGATGCCAAACAGAAAGTGGTAATGTGGATTGAATGTAGCTCATAGAATTAGGCTCTCCTGGTGGGAGGCTATTTGGAATCAATTGGAGTGGTTAAAGCTGGGCACCACAGAGGATATTGGCTTAAGGTAGAAGTTGTAAGCCACTAAATTTCCTTATACTTGCAAGGGAAAACCTCGCATGCTCTCTTTGTCTCTAAGGGACTACTAGTTTGTTTGCGTGCACAAAAAATTTGTATGCATTGGGAGATGGATCACAAATGTCAAAGCGTTGTCCCACACTTGAGCGACCCAATCCATGTATAGGTTATGGTGCGATTATTAAGTAAGTGCATGTGCTTGCATAGACTAGTACATAGTTAAAAGATAGCATGATGGCTTATGTTTGTCGATCTTCAATGAAGTAGAGATCAATTGTTGTTGGGTAGGTGATGGGAAGTATTATCATTGCTGAGTGATAGGGGACTCAATGGGACATTATGAAAAAACCTTGAAGTAGTATGCAGCCAATGGGTTCACATTCATGGATATGATAGGCTCCTCTTAATGAATAGAGATTGCAATGCTTAGTAGGATTTGCAAGAGCATTAAGAGATCCCTAAATGACTTATTAGTTGTCATGCTTCCTATATTGTTGTTGTAGCCATGATAGATTGAAAAAGATTGGAAGAACTCGTGCAAGTGACTCATGAAGACATGTCTATGAGCCAAGGTTCCCTAGGTGTGTCATGCCTTTAATGCACCTTGAGCTTACATGGGGGAAATAGGAAGTGCAACTAGGGGGTTAGTGATGGAGCCAGCTAACCAAGGCCATTGGGCATATCTAACTTAAGGACCCCTAGGTGCGGTGCCATGTTTTTGCATGCATATCTTTATCTCTCTCTCTCTTTTTAATGTCTTTTGAAATACAATACGGTACATAAGGACTTTCTAACCTCGATGAGAAGAGCACGATAAGATCAAGAGACATAAGGAGGGTGTTAAGGTTGGATAACTTGGTTGATATCAAAGAAGTAATGATGAAGTGGTTCATGGGACTCGAGGGAGGGTTTGCTAAAATTATGGCTTGGATGATGAAGGAGATTTTAGCATTCATAGAAGCTTAACTTCTTATCAGTACTATGCATTCTTTGTTGGTAGAGAGAATAGCTAAGATGATGCTTATTGAGGAACACTTGTACATGGATTGTGATCCTTGCATATGGGTCCTTGCAGTTTCTTCCATTGAAATGTTTTGGGTAGGTTCACATTGCTAGGTGGTCCTTTTGGTAATTCTTCCAAGGGATAGTAGTCCTTAGTGGCTTCAAATATGTGATCACCTAACTTTTTTGCATTCGATTGATAAAAATATGAGAGTACATGCATTTGATGTGCTTCAAAATCCATTGATAGGACTCTATAAGAACAACATGACTTACTTGAGTTTATTTGTGTTGACCTTGATTGTGGTTATCTTTGCTTGACAGTCATTGCTCGTAGGGTGTGTGGGTTTTGTTTTTCTAATAATTAAAAACATAAACAAATTAAAAAAAAATTGCTTTGTACACAATCGTTGAGAATGTAGCCAATTTATGTACATGCTTTACAACTATGAATCTATCTCACTGCGAGATGTTAGATGCTAATTATACAACTTAGGATTATGCTCTAGTGCAGTGTCAACATTAAGGAGTCGTGGTTACTTTACTAGGAAGGATAAGCATTGTGTAACATCGAGTAGTACCATTCCTTGTCCTAGTCTACTAGAAACATGCAATTTCTCTTCCGTTAGAATTTTGTCAAATAGGGGATAGCCTAGGATGGGTCCTGTTAAGGCTATACCATGGACAATGACCAATGCAAGAAAGGAAGTAGGGGCTATATAGGTCTCTTTGAGACCACCATATGGCTCATTGCTCCTCCAAGTTAGGCCTCCGAGTTCAGTGACATTGAAGCTCAAGTATTAAACCAATATATCTCAAATTGCCTTCATCCCTTAGCTTGTTGTTTAAACTTCTCAATCTCAACTACATCATACTGACAAAGCACTTCATTGGATCGCTCTTTGGCTTCCTCATCTAATATGTGTCATAGAAGATTGTCCAAAAGCCCATCATAGTGCTTCCCAAGGTGTTCTTACTCCTCCCATGTCACTAGATATGCTAGATATTCCTTGTATACTTAGGCAATGTATCCATGCCAGTGTGGACATAGATGCATGCAAGTAACTTTAACCTAGAATTCAATTCTATGAGACACTCAGTTGCATTCCCATTTTCTAAGCATGCTTATTTTTTCGTCATTTTCTCTAGGGTTCTGATGATGCCTTTGGGCTTTAGCATGGTAGGAGGTCCCAGGATGAGTTAGGCAAGATTGTAAGAGCATTGGAAAAGCAAGGTTCTTCTATTTATCCTAAGGCTCTATGCCCAATGTATCTTGTTCCTTATCGGATGTGATAGGTGTAGTCACAACTAATGGCTGTGAATATTCTATTTTCACACTTGATTGGACATCATTTGCCTTGTTATCTGTGGATTGACTTTTATCTACAAAAATTGGAAGCACCTATTGCTTGGAATACTTGGAACCTTTAAAAAAGTAGATTTAGCACTTTTGGGAGAAGTGGGAATGGGGATATCTATGGATTGGTTGTCAGGGTTAACAACTTGTCACTCTTTTCCTTGGATTCTATTTTTATAGCTTTTGTAATAGTAGTTGTTTGCTACTATTGTTGTTACTTTTGCTTCATTTTCTTTCTCTTGGATAATGAAGGTGCAAACCTAGGGGATTTCTAGGCCCTCAATTAGCTTGGCAATTATATCATGGAACTAGTCATAAGGAATATCTTTTCCTTTTGTCTCTTTATGGGGCTTTCTTAGGTCACAATGAGCCATTTTGCTAGGTTTCAATAATTCAATTGCTCCTTATTTCGAAGAGTCGAACCTTTCAACTATCTCCTCTTCATCAAGTACATTGACTATGGGTGCTAGCAATTGTTCTTACTTAGTTGTTTATTCTTGGGCTTTATCCCGTAAAATTATGGAAGGCTTGTCCTTAGGGATCATAGTCAACATTGTGTCCTTTGGTTTTTTTTCAGGCATTGTTTTATGTTTATCTTTTTTTCTCTTCTATTGAGGAGGCACCCCCAAGTGGTGTGACGAAGGTGGTCTTGCAAGTAGCTTGGGCAGCCACAACCAAAGATTTCCTACATAGTACCCATGAGTGAGCAAGAGGGATCGTGGAACCCATTGCTACATATTGGCTCTCCGTCGATATTTTGTCAATGAGGCTTTTTGTGGTTTTATATGGTTTTTGTAGGTCCATCTTGTATCCTTGATATCGCTCCTCAAATTTTCTATTTAGAGAATGATCATGATGACATTCTCTCTCTCTCTCTCTCTCTCTCTCTCTCTCTCTCTCTCTCTCTCTCTCTCTCTCTCTCTCTCTCTCTCTCTCTCTCTCTCTCTCTCTCTCTCTCTCTCTCTCTCTCTCTCTCTCTCTCTCTCTCTCTCTCTCTCTCTCTCTCTCTCTCTCTCTCTCTCTCTTTGTGTGTCTCTCTCTCAAGCTCAAAACAACTTCTCAAGGGTTTTCCTACTTCTCTCATCAGTTGGTATCTCTTTTGTGTCAAATATTTTCTCCTTACCTTTCCCTTGAGTATGAGCAAGATTACCCTTGCTCAAAGTTGTAATTATCCTCACATTTGAAAGCATCACATGTATCCATTGTGCTACATAATAGATTTCGCATTTTGTTGCTCATTTGAAAGCTCTACCCACATGTATTTCCTTTCCTACATCCTTACGATTTGGAAGTACATGGAATAAGGTGGAAAGGCTCTTGATTTTGATCATTGTGAGGATTCTTCACTTTGCCAAGAGAGAGTATGGTTTTCCTCCATAGGGGAGGAGGGTAGCATTGGTTGATGTAAGCTCTAGGTGAGTTATTTCAATCCATGCCTCATAGGTCAAAATGTTAAAGCTTGATCCTTCGTTGATGAGAGTGTCAACAACATGCTCTCTCTACACTAAGAAAATGTAGATGAATAATCTATCAACTGAGAAGCATCAAGAGAGGAAGATATAAAGATGTACTCATCATTTAACTTAGGCTACACTATACTTCTCTCTTCAATCTTTAGACTAAACTTACTAAGGACAATGATTTCCTATACTTTGCCCTTTCTTTCTCTTTGCACTTATATTTGCACATCTTATGGTGTTGTGGCCAAATATAAGATTACTTCCCTCAATATTGACATGTCAGAGAGGCCTTACGACCATGTGACTTACTGTGAGACTACATGCAAGACTAAGACCTATGTGAATCTCTACCACGGTTATCATTACCACTCTTACTATTATGTCTACCCCTAATGGTCAATGCATAAGAAGTATGGGATGCATTTACATTTTTTCTTTTGTCTCCTTTGTAAGTAAAGCACCCTCAACATCCGGGAGTTTCAAGCCATCCTTAGGCATATTAGCATACATGGCAATATGAAAATTGTCCCTTGACTTAAGAAGTATCACAAGCAAGAACAAGGAGGTAGATTATCCTTAAAATCAATGTCTATTCTATTAGGTCAATTAATTGAAAATCAAATGAAATTCATTCAAATGCATGGACACACTAGTCCCTTCCTTCATGCAAAATATAAGCTATTTCAACTAATGAATCTATGATGCAAGACTTTGCTTGTCAAAAAGATTGCATATATTTTTCCATAATTGTTAGGCATTATCCTCATGTACCACAACATTCAAATAAACACATTTAGACAATGGCAATATAAGGGTGGATGTACATAGCTCATCCAACTCATCCTTATACTCCTAATCCATACCTTTGGGCTTTACACTCTTGGTTTTCAATGGCCTAACCTACTTCTTTTAAACTAGTATCTACAAAAGCTACATCTTCCAATAGGTGAAATTAGTGTCATCAAGATTTCCAATATTGAAAATAGTACTAACATTCAAAAAAACATCAAATGGCAGTATACTAATGCAAAATCTAAGAGAATGGGCTACTACAAATGACTACAAATCAGCCCCAAAACCAAGGGCAACCAAACAAGAAAGAATACCAAAGGAGAGAGTTGTCCACTAGATACAAGCGATATGTCTGCTCTCCAAGACAATGTTGAAAATTGTAATTACAGCACTAATATAATAAATGCACCAATATTTTGGCATGCTCACTTTGAGACATCCTCAATGGCATGATGGTCCATCAAGATGATTTTCTAGGTGACCTTGCTTGGTATTCTCTTACATAATGCAAGGTTTGCTACCTAGACTCTCTCGAGTCTACTTTGCAAAGAAGGTCTTGGCCATTCCCATGGAAATTGACCTAAATTTTGGTTCTAAGTAAACTAAGGTTACCTATTCATATTAACTAACGTCTATCTTTGACCATTTGCTTGTGCTAGAGTGCCCGAACCAAAACTCATATTACACTTGGTTCAAGGAGAGTAAGAAATTAGGGGGAGTATGGGTACATCAACCCCTCTGCCTATAGAAAAAAGGCTCACTCCAAGGTGCTAACTAATTATATGGTTAATGTTCCATGTACTATAACACATCAAAATGTAGAGAAGCTCTCGACTTACTGAGACCACCCTGCCCTAAGGCAGATTCATCAAGAATCTCGACCTTCTACTTCCCTCAGTTAGATAGTTTTAGTTATCGACTTTCCTAACACATTTATGTTATACAAATAAAATTACATTTCTCTATTAGTCATTTTAGTCACAATGTTTGTTCACGTAACTTAAGTCATAATACACAAATAATAAAAATAATCCTTTGGAATATAGAAGAATGACTTGAAGGTTTTTATTTTACCAAGATTTTGCCCCTATGTAGTAATGGCACTCTCAGCAAGTCTAAGGTAGGGGTTTGGACAGTTCTCCTAGGAGCCTAAGAGCTTACTCACTGAAGCCTCCATGGCACCCTCAACTCCTCCTATCCAAGGATTCCCTATAGAGTGACCTCTTGCCATCAAGGGGACCCGAACTTGCCGAGGTGGTAAACTAATCCCTCTTGGTGAAGGATTCCTTTAACTAGCCTTCAGGGAGATCTAGCGCACTTTCCTTTTATCCTATTGTAAATTTGGTATATTAGGTTTTGACTAGTTCAATCAAATTTCCTAAGTGCATTAAGTAAAATTGTACATATCATTTATGAGCAAAAGCAATCCTTTTTCAAGTAATATTTCTACACAAACAAGGAGGCAATCGAAGCAACAATTTTAACCTAGTGATAATTGTTTTCAACTTGGTCGTATCTCCTTCTTGGATTTCTCCTAGGTTTCATTTGGATTTTATTAAGTCCCCTTTGATATCTCAATTCTAATTAGTCTTTCTTCATTAGATCTTTCCTTGGTTATTATTAATTTTTCTAACTTATTTTAATCTTTGCTTGCAACCTTTCTTGACCTAAACCTTTGTTGAAGGTTAGTCAATTGACCTTATTATGAGTCTTAACTATTTTTTAGACTTCTCTGTGTTAGGATATGTTTAAGATTTGTCTTAACTTGTGGAAGCTAGATTGAAAACCTCGAAATCTTGATTTTTATCTTCAAAGCTACGTAAGTTAACAAGGCAAGTATTTTCCCTAGGAAAATTTAGGTTTCTATTTTCTCAAAAGCTGATCATATTGGCTTTTTGGTTGCTCCATGAACTAAGGTTCATACTTCACTTTGTTATGTTGGCAAAGCTAGTTGATTGGAATATCCTAGGCTTCTAATGGTTATGCATGCAATTCAATAATTTCTAATGGCTACATACACAATTTAATAATTTTGACTTAACTGATAATAGTGATATTTTTTCTATTAAAGAAGGTATTTTCACTCAACAAATTTGATGACCTACTTTTTCCTCTATTTACATGATTTGTAAATGCTAAGATAAATATTTTGATGCAATTACTTGATTCCTAATTCTTACAAAATTCGTTGTGGATTTTTCTAATGAACCTTCCTGAATCAAAAATTGATTTATTTGATGGACTTTGCTTATATGTAGCTAAAGTAAGATATAATTTGATATATTGTGATGTTGTGAAATATATCCTACCTTTCAAGATTTTAAAATATATCTTAATAGTTCCTACTTTTTTCTAGTGTTCCTTTCTTATCAAAATTTTTAACTTGCCTATGTTGCGAATTATAAAATTTCATTTAAAATTTGGAAGAACATTTGATAAGATTATGAAAGGAATCTGGGATGGTGTTGTGTGTGATGGTGTGTTGTCCACATTTGCAATTGTATTTGTAACTCCAGTGCTCTCCACTCCAAAGTATCGTCTCTTTGGTGTACCATTATGAGTAGGGTCCTTGTATGCTAGCCTTCAGTGCTTCGATGGACTTGAAAATATAATTGAAAACCTCAAGCGGCTAGGTGGACCCCTTGTGGGACAAAGACCTTATAGAGACAAGAAGGAGCCATTCCATGGATTCTAGAGGCAAGTGGGTCAATAGAGTTTTTGCAAGTTGGAAGTAGTGCTCCTTTACGTGGTTGTTGATGATGGTCTCTTCTTGCTCTTTTCTTTCCTTACTACTCCCTCTCTTCCTCTTCTATCTTCCTTCTTCTCCTACACTCTTCCCTCTATTATCCTTCTCTTCCTCCTCCCCCTACCTCTTCTTTATCACTTCTTCCTACCCCCTCCTTCTTCTCTTCTCTTCCTACTATCCTCCCCCCTTACTCTTCTTCTTCTTCTTCTTCTTCTTCTTCTCTATCAAGATTGTGGGAGAGAAGGAAGGAGTCTCACTTGTAGCTTTCTTGCTTGCACAATGGGGGAATACACACAAAGGTGGAGGCTGAAAACAGTTTTCCTCTTCTTAGTTGTGTAAGCCAAAAAGAAGTCAAGTACAAAGAAATAGAAGAACCCTATATATGGGTCTCAAACCAAACTCAACTAACTAAGGTGGCATACTAACTGAGCCACGAACTAGAGTAGATAAGGATAGCTGTCATCTAGCTATTATTCATGGGCGGTGTACCAACCGCATCTGCAACTGACACGTCGGTGACATAAATGCACAACGGTCACCCTGGCATATCACGAGTGGAGCTCGATATCTCAACACTCCCCCTCGAGCTCAATCCCAATTCCTGCACACCAAGCAGGTCTCTGAACTTGCGCAGCTTCTCTATGCCCAATGCCTTCGTGAATATGTCAGCTACCTGATCCTCTGTGCTGACATAAACTAGATCAATAAGACCTAGTAAAACCCTCTCTCGCACATAGTGATAATGCACCTCAATGTGCTTTGTTCTAGCATGATAGATTGGGTTATTTGCCAAGTGTATACTACTCATGTTGTCACAATAAATGACAACTGGCCCATCTGTAGGCTGATGCATATCATAAAGTAGCTTATGCAACCAAGCTACCTCACATGCAGCCATTGCTGCGCCCTTGTACTCAGCCTCTGTGCTGGATAAGGCAACTGTAGGCTGTTTCTTGCTGCTCCAAGTGACTGCAGCACTCCCAAAGGAGAACACATATCCACTGGTAGATCGTCTATCAGAAATGCTACCAGCCCAATCAGCATTAGTGTATCCATGTAACTGTATCTGAATCCCAGTCTCATAAAATAGTCCATACTGCAATGTGGACTTCACATACCTGAGTATGCGTCTAGCCGCATCCAAATGCGGTTTCCTTAGAGCCTGCATAAACTGACTTACCAATCTAACAGCATAGCTCAAATCTGGCTTGGTAATAGTCATATAAATCAAGCTTCCTACTATGCGTCTGTATATAGTAGGGTCTTCCAGAAGCTCACCTGCATCTGCGCTCAGCTTCACATTCTGCTCCAAAGGAACTGAAATAGGCTTACAACCTGTCATCCCATATTTGGACAGCATGTCCAATCCATACTGCCTCTACAAGAGCTGTATCCCACTTGGTGATCTAATCACCTCAATGCCCAAGAAATAACGCAGCTCTCCCAAATCCTTCATCTCAAACTTCTGCTTCAATAGCATTTTCACATGAAGGATATCTTCATCACTATCACCTGTCATAATCAAATCATCAACATAAATGACAAGTAGCATAATACCTTTCTCTGTTTTTCTCACATAAAGTGAGAAATCTGCCTTGGAAATCTGAAAGCCAATAGTGACAAGATAATGTCCTATCTTGTCAGACCATGCTCTAGGTGCTTGCTTCAAGCCATACAAGGCTTTCTTCAACCTGCAAACAAAATCAGGATGAACAGCATGCACATAACCTGGTGGCTGCTCCATATAGACCTCTTCTTGCAAATCACCATGCAAGAAGGCATTCTTTACATCCATCTGATGTAAAGACCATCCCTTTGATGCAGCCATAGCAATGACTGCTCTTACAGTTGCCATCCTTGCAACCGGACTGAATGTTTCTTCATAGTCAATGCCATATGTTTGTGCATACCCCTTGACTACTAATCTTGCCTTGTATCTGTTCACAGAACCATCTGCATTGTGCTTCACCTTATAAACCCACTTACAACCAATTGCATTCTTACCTTTAGGCAAAGGTACTAACTCCCATGTAGCATTTTCTTCTAAGGCATCCATTTCTTCATCCATGGCTTTCTCCCATTTTTCTTTTCCCATGGCTTGCTCAAAAGAAGTGGGTTCTGGTTCCTGTATCACTTTGACCATATATGCATAGTGAATGGCTGTAAATCCATCATATTTTAGCCTATCCACAGGATACCTAGCTTTGGTAGACCTGCGCAAAGTAGGTTCACTCCCAGGTGCTCTCAAAACATCCCTGGTCTTCCTTAATCCAGGTGTAACAATAGAAGGAATACCCAACTCCTCATCAATGCTTTGTTCTGAGCCACTGGATTCACCATCCACATAAGAGTGACCTGCATTCACATCAAACATGGGCTGATCTACCTTCTCTTTTCCTTTTCATGAAACCTGCATACCACTATCTGCATTGTTTTGAGGAGATTCTCCTGATCTCAATCTGCCTGTCCATGGTGAAGAATATGAACCACTGCTAGAGGACACTCCAGGTCCACTAATATTTTGTGGCTGCTGCTGTGAATTCTGTGCAGCATTACCATTTTGTGCATCTACATCATCAATCACATTTACTGGTTTATACCAACTACTCATCTCATCAAAAACAACATCTCTGCTCACTGTAAACTTACGAGTAGAAGGGTTATAGCATCTATACCCTTTCTGCTCTGCAGAGAGTAACCAATAAAGATGCACTTCTCAGCTTTTGGATCCAACTTGGATCTCAACTCATCTGGCACATGAACATAGGCAATGCAACCAAAAAATTTTAAATGAGAAATATCTGGTTTCCTACCAGTATACCTCTCCTCTGGAGTCATCCCATTGTATTGCTGCAGTGGGAGTCCTGTTCATTATGTAGACTGCTGTAGCAACTGCTTCAGCCCAATAAAAATATGGCAGGTCTTTTTCATTGAGCATGGCACGAGATACCTCTCCAATATGCCTGTTTTTCCTTTCTGCAATTCCATTTTGTTGTGGGGTATGACTACATGAATATTGCTGCTTTATACCATGCTTCTGCAAGAACCTTGCAAACTCATTTGAGAGGTACTCTCCCCCTCCATCTGACCTTAGGCATTTTATTTGCAGGCCTGTTTCTTTTTCAACCATAGCTTTAAGAGTTTTGAAATGCCCAAAAACTTCACTTTTCTTTTTCATAAAATACACCCAAACTTTTTTGCTATAGTCATCAATAAAAGTGACAAAATAATGACAGCCTCCAAGAGATGCAGCTTTAGTAGTCCACACATCAGAGTGGATTAATTCCAATGGCTTCTCACTCTCTTGAACATGTCTAGGAAATGGTTTCCTTGCCTGTTTTCCAAATTGGCAGGCTTCACATACCTTATGCATTTCTACAACCTTGAATTTAGGCAATCCTGCAACAATATTTTGGGCCTGCATTGATTTAAGTCGTTGTACATTAACATGACCAATGCGTTTGTGCCAGATATCAATATCTGCAACTACACTGGTCCCATGTGCAAACATTGCTGCACTCAATTCAGACATGTCTGCATCCAACGTAAACATTCTGCCCTTCTTCTTTCCTTTTGCTATCAAGCGACCTTTATTTTTCATATCCTCAACAAAGCATCCATGAGGATTAAATCTGACCTGCAAGCCCTGCTCAACCATTTGACCAACAGAAACCAGATTCTTGGTGATATTCGGGACATGAAATACATCGGGCAGGTATTTCTTTTTCCCATCCTGCATAGACAAATGAATTTTTCCAATCTGCAAAATAGGATGTGCAGTATCATCACCAGTTTTCACAAATCTTGGTTTTTCCATTTTCCTTGCATCCTCCATCCATTCTGCATGACCTGTCATGTGGTTTGATGCACCTGAGTCAACATACCATACATCATTGCTTTCTTCTGCACTTGTCACAGAATTATTCATGTGCTGCACCATAAACAAATGCTCATTTCTGTCATCACCCTGTCTACTAGAAGATGCATAATCCCCTTGTTGCAGTTTTCCATTCATGATGTCATTCTGCTTTTTATAGCAGTCTTTAGCCATATGACCCATTTTACCACAGTAGTAGCATTCAACATTACTGTTTGCATTTTGGCCTCTTTGCCATCCACCACGACCTCTTTGACTCCCCTGCCTCTAGAGTTACCACGTCCTCCTCCATAGGACTGGTTTTCTTGAGTTTGCCACATATTCTGATTTCTACCACGGCCTCCAAATCAGCCTCCTCTACCTCTGCCTCTACCTCTTCCAGCATTTGAGTAGAAGACAGTTTCTTTTGAAGTTCCTCCTGAAGAAGATGCACCACCATTTCTCTGCTCCTCAGAAATTAGAAGAGCAATCAACTCCTCAAAATCAGGAAATCTTTCACGAACGGAAATGGATGTTCGGAACTGTGCATAATCCTTTTCTAGACCATTCAAGGTCACAGAAACTAAATCATCATCTTCCATTGGCGACCCAATGGAAGCAAGTGCATCTGCAATCTTCTTTACCTTCATGTGGTAGTCATTGATGCTCATACTTTCTCTTTGCACATTATGCAACTCTTGCTTGAGCTGCATTTTCCTGGCTTGCGTATTTGTGCTATACATTTTTGACAAAGTATCCCATGCCTCCTTTGGCGTACTTGCATCCTGAATATGCACAATCATAGAGTCTGAAATACTGATAGACAGCCAGTACATAACTTTCCTGGCTCTCTCATGCCATGCTTTGAATGCCTGCATTTGTTGTTGATTGGGAACAGCAGGAAGAACTGGTTCTTCTTCATTTCCTGCAACAAATTCCCAATATCCTTTTCCCATAAGGAAATTCGTCATTCTAAACTTCCATGCTTGGAAGTTGTTCTTGTCAAGCTTTTCAGTGACAATCTGTGAAAGAGAATCAGATGCCATTACAGAACACTGCAAAAAATTCTGTCACTGCAAAAAAACACAGCTTCACCCTCACAAGGGCAAATCTGCAAAACTGGCAAAAGTGGTATTTGACCACACAGTCACTTCGTAGTGACGATTTTGCATAAACAGGAACCAAGGATGATTTTGTAACTCCCAATGTCTCTGCACACAAGCATACGATGCAATTTTTGTGGTAACTTTTCACCGACCTGTAGAACAGTGGTCGCACAGCATAAAACAGGGCCTTTTCCTAAGTGCATGCAGAAAACTTCCGCCTCCAAAACAGGCCCCGAAATGGCCTCAAATCAGAAAAACAGGGTCGCCAAAGGCTAAAGTCCTCTCCCACAGCATATACTGCCCTCTTGCTTCACCGCGAAGGGCGTCTCAACCTGAGACAATGCACTCTTGCAATTTTCGGCTGTGCTACCTACTACAGAGATCTGCTCCCAAAACAGAAAATGAAAGCAACACTGCTCCTCTTACCAGAACACCGTGAGCTTGGCTTGCTTTCTTGAGCTCCTTACCACGAACAAGGCTCTGATACCATGTCAAGATTGTGGGAGAGAAGGAAGGAGTCTCACTTGTAGCTTTCTTACTTGCACAATGGGGGAATACACACAAAGGTGGAGGCTGAAAACAGTTTTCCTCTTGTTAGTTGTGGAAGCCAAAAAGAAGTCAAGTACAAAGAAATAGAAGAACTCTATATATGGGTCTCAAACCAAACTCAACTAACTAAGGTGGCATACTAACTGAGCCACGAACTAGAATAGATAAGGATAGCTATCATCTAGCTATTATTCATGGGCGGTGTACCAACCGCATCTGCAACTGACACGTCGGTGACATAAATGCACAACAATCACCCTGGCATATCACTGTGTCGCGCTCTATCTCTCTCTCTCTCTCTCTCTCTCTCTCTCTCTCTCTCTCTCTCTCTCTCAATTTCATAGCAACAACTTGCAACCAAGAGAGCAATCAAAGAAAAATACTAACCTATTCCTAAGCCTTTGTCTAAGACTTTACAGCCTAAGCTAGGGCTATTAACCATATGATTATCGTGCACTTAAGCAATGCCCTCGAGCAACAAATGAGTGGTGGATGGGTTCTCGCACCTATCGTTGAGTGTATTGATGACTTTGAGGGGAAGATTGAATAGCATTGATCAAGTAGGCAATCAAGAAGAGAACAAGGCATCATTTGTTTCGATGATGGCAGCACAACAATTTGTCATTAATTCTTTTCTTTTCGTTAAAAAAGTTTCTTAAGTTATAAAACCTTACAAGCTTAACCCCCCTTTTTACACACAAGTTTTCGGGATCATTACAAATATAACCAAGACCATTGTGACTCCCAATGTGAGGAATATATGGATAACAAATGGGATATATAAAAGCAACTAGTAGTAAATAGTCATACAACTGGTACTAAAATTTGTCGTAAACTCAAGGGAGTCAATAACCAATAAATCTCATAGGCACAGACATTATGTATGTAAGAGATATCAAGATCAAGTACAGGGATTAGTCAAACATACAACCGACTTAGCAAAGAGTAATGAAGCTCAATACATAACCAAGAAGCAAGTATATGTGATTGAATCCTGCTGACAGTGGTAAGTGCTAGTGTCCAAAACATTTAAGTCAAATCAGCCCACTAGTAGGTGTAATTATATCCAAGAATATCCAAGAGGCCATGTACACAAGGCAAGAGTCCCATTGTCTCTATAAACTAAACTCAATTGCATAAAAAATCCAAAGCTCTAATGTAAAATATCCAAGTAAATGCAAATATCTCAAATGTGTATCCATTGAAGCATATATGGAGTGTAAAAGAGCAATGTAGGGCTCAATACATCAAGTATATGACATCCAGATGCCCATAGACATCATCCAATACATCCGCAAGCATAACCCTCATTAAGTTTTCAAATCATAATGCTAATCATTGAAGCAACTAAAGCATGTTGAGAAATCAACCTCAACATGAGCTGACAATTACACACTTGGATGAACATTTCTGCATTCATATAACTGATGTGATTGATACATGCATTGGTATATCATTCTAGTGATACTTTACATTTAGACATCAGTTACTCCACCTACTTGAGTTGCGAAATATCTATCTAGTCATCTTTCTACTTTGCATGTTCACACTATGGACCACTTATATATTATGTATGTTGTACTCTCTCTTATTCTTAGTAGACTCATATAGTGAAGAAAAGAAGAAAAAGAAAGACTAGGGTTTCAACTTTCTATCCTATTACTCTAACACAAGTAGAGATAGAGGTTGTGATGGTAGAGGCTACATTGGTGGCTGTTATGGGCAAAATCAAGGGCAGTCTCATGACTCACAGGAGTAGTCACATACATGTGGTAGATGCCAATCTCGAGGCTGGCAGGGGGAGCCATAAAGGACATGGCATACACAAAATGCAAGTTATGATAACAGAGAATGCTATAATTGTGGTTCAAAAATGTCATATTTCATAAAGGATGTGGCAGGTAAAATGCAAGTTATGATGATAAAGAATGCTATAATTGTGGTCAAAATTTTCATATTTTATATGATTATCCAAAAAAGAGAAGAGATAGAAACAACAAAAATGGGAGAAGACAATATAACAATTATGCATGTACCAGTAAATAATCAAAAAACAACCCTTAACTTATGTACACTAAGTGCTAGTGCTTTATGTGCACGGTACAAAATTAGTCTTTTCGTTCTTTTGGTGCACTTGTGTAAAAGAAATCACTATGGGGTGTGCAAACAAAACAAAAAAATCATAAAGTATGGCTACCCCCTTGGCTTGTCTACAATCTATTATGGCTCTAAGCACGGTCTCCTAAGGATTGTTCGGGGTCTATGTTGCTCCCTCTATGCTCTATCAAGGCTGGGTTACCATATAAAGGTCAATTTTTGGCTCTAAATCAAGCCGGTCTCTTGGCTCGGTCTCTTGGCTAGCAGGTTGCTAGAGGCCGCTTTTAGGCTGTTATGTCATGGTTTTCTTCGTTTTTGGCTTCTGCGAGCTGGATTGGACATCTAATGATGTTTGTGAATGTGCCCCAACTGGTCCTAACCTAGGGAGGTGGTCCTAAATTGGCAAGAATAGATTTTTTTTTTTGTTGGTTGATCTAACAACATCCTAAATGCTTTTACATTCAACTAGTTGTTAGTTTGTTGTTTGGATGATTGTTCCAAGTGCTTGTGATTTATACTAAATGCATGGCAAGGGTCTGTGATGACAAGTTGCCATGGGGATAAAGGAATGTTTTCTTAGAAAATGATATCAGGGCTGAATGCCTTGTTGTGTTGGATTCCTAAAGGATTTAATTAAGGAAGGATATATTGCACAAGTGGATCACCTCCATGATCTCACCGCGGATTAACCCAAAGAGGGAACTGCTCGATTCATGGGCCGAAGGTCGAGTGGTGAAAATGCCAACCACGGAAATGATGTTTTGCTCCTAGATAGCTTGCGGGTCAAGTGGAGCTCTGGACACCCCTTGCTAGGTCTAGAATGGAGTTGAAGACCTCCATGGCCTCCAACATCTAGGCATGTTGGGAGATCCTATTCTAGATAAAGGATTGAATTTGTGGTGCCATGTGATTTGGACCATTTACTTCTGCAGGGCAGAAATGATACTTCTGTTGGATAGAAGGGATACATGATTTCTCATGTATGGGTGGGAGACAAAGATTAACTTGAAGATAAGTTAAGGAACTTGTTTGTCAAATAGATTGCTTGCTCTGTTTTTGCGTCTGTGCTATAAGTAATGGGAATGAACCATGTTCCCTAAAAGGCTTAATTAATGAAGCTGACTTTAAGTGTCACACATAAATGTGGTAGGACCTAATTAGAAAACTAAAGCTATTAAGGGAAGCAGGTGGGCAGAACCCCCGATGGGTCCATCCTATGACAGGGTGGTCCCAGAGAAGAGGGACGCTTCTCGCAATATTTTACCGTCATTTGACCTTTAGGTATTGTTAGGTTACAACCCGACTCATGCCATTTTAGGGGACCGAAATGGGAATATGCCCTATGGGCAGAGAGGTTGAGCAGCGCATCCCTCTCATTTCCCATTCTCTTTGAACCAAGTGTGACATGGGTCTGCTTCGGCTTGTATATCTCTACGTAAAGTAAGATGTCTAGGATCCGACACTAGAATGCTGCTAGGAAACCTTGGCCACTAGGAGCCCAAATTTCAGGTCGATCCTAGTGGGTTCGGCCGTGAGCATTCCGTTGCGAGGCAGATTCAGGGAATCCTAGGCAACAAAACTCAGAACATTCCATGGGAGTTCCGAGCAGCGACACTTAAATTCATTTCTCAATAGATCGCTAAAAGCGTGCTTGGACAACCGATGGGCAGGCACCTTACAATTATGCATTGGAAAGCAAATGGGAAGCAATTAGGCTATGTATTTCATATGGGTAGCATGCATTCAATGAAGGACTCCTAAATGTGGGAAATATGCATCCTTAATCTCTCACATTGACATGGAAAACATCCAAAAAAGAAGCACATGCAGAAGTGGTCAAATTTTAATAACAAAATATCCCTTAGTTAGAATGGAGTGTGCAAAAAGAAAGAAAAATTTGCAATTCAATGGGGGAAATAGGAGGGATAAGTCAAATTTCACTTTTGATGTCAAAAAGGCAAAGCTTAAAAACTGGATTAAAATGAGAGATTAATATTGAATTAACATACCTGCTTAGTGTTTGAAGTAGGTGGGTGCAACAAGATCTCACAATGATTCAAATTCTCCATTAAGTCAGCCTGAGTAAGCTAAGCACTCCAATGGGCATAATCTTCAAGAGCTTGATGCTTTATCTAATGGTGGGGGCCCCGTGATGGATCCTAAGCTTTCTCTTCAAGGATTGAAAGTTCCAAGTGGAGCTTTCATGGTTGCCCATAAGGATTCTTTGCATGTTGAGCTCCATGTATTCAATCTAGGTGAATAAGGCCAAGAGTGGCTGAAGGGGCTTCTAGGGGTTGAGATTGCAGAGGGTGTGGACCGATTTGAGAGCTTAGGTTGAGCTTCAATGGCTACAAAACAATTCACTAATGTGCATTAGGATTTTAAGCTTATGGGATGGCAGATGCTAGAGAAGGAAGGCCAAGATCTTAATCAATTGAATGGGGGGGGGGGGGGGGGGGGGTAGTTTCTTTGTGCCTTGGGAGCTGCTCGAGTGGTGGTAGAGGTTGAGACTAAGCAGGAGAGGACCAGCCTACTCAATGCAATTTGTACACAAATTGCAGAGGCTGGTTCTTGGAGAGTTCATGAGAACACTATATTAGAGAATTTTAGCCCATGGCTTAATCTTAACCCATGCTTCAAAGTGGGACTTGGAAAGACAACCTATATACTAATTAGGGTAGACTCCACTTTCAAGAAAGGGGACAATATTTGATCATGTGGCCAAATATTAACTATATTAGGAATTCCCAATCTATATGAGAATTTCAAAAGTCCCTAATATAGTGTTTGAGACAAAACTCGTAAGTTATGTGCTCTCTGGGTTGCTAGAGATGCAAGGGATCGAGTTTTGGTGTGGGTTGATGTCTTGGAGAAGTGGAAGTGAAGATCTTCGAAGTCATGGTAGCTTGCAAGAGAAGAAAGAGAAATGGGCTGAAGCACTTGGTTCAAGGAGAATGGGAAACGAGAGGGATGCGAAGCTCGACCTCTTTGCCCATAAGGCATAGTCCCATTCCGTTCCCCTAAAACAAGATAAATCGGGACTCTAGCTCTGTAGATTCTAGGTCATTGTTACCTTGCTGTCAAATCATTTGAGAAAAGTTCTCAGCCAACTGGGACCACCCTTCCATAGGACGGACCCAGAGTCACGTCCACCGCACTTTCCTCGGGTTGCTTTATTGTCTAATTACCTACCACATTTAGTTTGACAAGCAAAAACAGCTTCCTTAATTAGCCAATTAATCACCGGTTCCTTCACGTAACTTAAGCACTCACATAGAAAACCAATGTCAAGCAAGTTCCTTTTCAACATTTGATCTTTATTTATCAGTCTTTGGAATACACCAAATAAACCTGCCCGAAGGCTATTCCAGCAATCCTCAGGGATCCCTATTCCAAGTTTTGCCCGTTGACTAGTGTGCGGGCCTTGAGATCCTATCTCGAGTCACGTCGGCCTCTTGTGCAGGATCCGGAGGCAAGGGATTTACAGCAAGAGCCTCCCATGGCACCCAAGTGTCCTCCTACTCCAAGTAGCACCCACGGAGAGACCTCTCGCGGAGGGTTCGGTCCACGTACCCAACATCGCTAACAACCCCCTTGGATAGAGTCAGGCAGACAATCGGAGGTAACTGATACTGCCTCTCCCTCCAGGTTTTTAACCTGAAGCATTAGATGTTTTTCCTAAATTATTTCTTTGAACAAAGAAGTATAAACAGTGCACCTAATTGTACAATCAAGAACATTCCAGTGGTCGTTTGTATGGCCAACTGCTAAGGTGTGATTCCTTCTCCTCGAATGCTTCCAGCATTTGATCCTGGATCAATCGCGACTTGGCAAGATCCCAAGGGTTTCGTAAGCTAAGTTGCTTGATTACCCTTCTTTCCCTGGGTTAGGGTTTATACCTTGTTGACCCAAATTGTCAATACCTTAGGTTTCCTTATATTAAGGTCAACAAATCTTGGGCAACCTCGTCGCTCTAACTTGGTTAGTCAACTGCTTTCTTGGCAAATTCGTAACTCCCCTAGCTTGGCAGATAAGTCCAAGGAAGAGTGATGTAGCAGGATGACTACTCATCCTCTAGAAAAGTTAGACTTGTACTTAGAACTCCCAAACTTGGTCTAAGGAGTGGCAATACTATTTTGTGATTTAGAGATAAGACCATACGACGTTGCACGATATAGATGTCAATACCAACTTGTGGGATTATTTTTCTCATCACACGGTATTCCTTGGTCAAGAATACCTTTGATCAAGTTGTAGGGTTTGGGAATCCTATTGACCCAATCCAAAATTTAACCTTGCTAGGCCAATAAACGTTTTGGCCCTAGGGCTCCTAGATTCCTTGTGGAAGTCTAGCATTTGGTCAATTGATCCTTAGGGTGAGAGCCCTAGATCATTCTTACACGACGTTTAAATAATCCTAACGATTCATGGATGTGGGTAGGACCTTTGAGATCAAAAGTCTTAAATCGGCATCCCAAGTGCGATACTAGGCAGAATTTTATCATATCTTAACCCTACCTAGCACATTGAGGTGACCGACACATGCTAACTAATCACACCTTTATGAGTTCCATGTAGGCTACTCATTTACATGCGAATTACTTAGTTGATCTAACCAACCCACGATTAAAAATGATCTTTCCTTTAAAGATGCAATTGCTTTCTTCTAGAGTTTGCAAGACTTTCCTTAAAAGATGAAAGTAACTGCAAGACGTATCATTCCATGAGAATATGCAATTTCAAAACCATAGACCTTTTGCCTTTATGCAACTAGAGATCTTTCTTTTCCTTGCCCTATACTATAATGATTGACATTCAGAGCTAACTCTTATAAACCCTACGTTGATGCAATGAAATCAAAGCTTTAATATTCTTAATGAAGATGCATTTAGACTTTGATAAAAGAACTCCATGCATGAGTGAGTGCCATGAGTCCATCATTGATTTAATCCGTCCTTTATCACTTAACCCAACCTAGAATGTAACTATCATCGCATGCAATTTGCAAAGTTCATAGATCCTTTCCATGCATTGCGACAATTCGGATATCATTTAACGGGTGTCTAAGATTATCTTATACACGAGTCACAATCAAGAATTTATTGCATAAGTGCATTATGCGACATAAGCCCTATCCTTTGCGAGATGCAACAAGGACACCTTCGCACAATTTCATCGTTTAACTTATGCAACATACCCTTGACCATGAAGATGCAAGCAAATGCAAATACTCGAAATGCAGCTAAACTTTGTAAATCGAATGAGTAAATGCATTTAAAGCTTCCCTACTAGAATTAAACATGCTTTATGCATCTTTTCCATGCGAAAATATTTTCAGAACCTGGGCATTAAGAATCGGGGCATTGTCCACTCTCGTATTCGGGGTGGAAGCTCCCGCGTGTGCTCCTCTCGTCTTTTGCTTGGGAGCCATTGACGCAGCAGATTTTGGTTCAGCAAACTTCCTTGGCTCCCTTACGCACTTCGAGGTTACTACTGTCCGATATTCTCCTCTTTTGCGCAGGAATTTGGGCCTTGTAGACATGGTTTTGACAAAACCTGAGAGGCACGGGTGAACCAGGCCTAGGGAAGCTTTAGTTAGAAGCTTCCAAGATTCTGTAACAGGGATGATGTGGAGAGAGAGTGATGATTGTGAAGATGACGATGAGGGAGGTGATGACGATGATGATAATGGTGATGATGATGGTGGCGATGATGAAGGCAGCAGCCTGGCGGCGTGACTAGGGCGGCAGCGGTAGCTTCCTCCACGGCGGCAGCAATGGGCAGCACACGATCAATCAATCCCCCCCTCAAGCTTGGGAGGGGGGGTTCATATAGCTTGAAGGGGGGGGGGGGGGGGGGGGGGGGGGGAGGAGGAGGGGAATCTACCACTCAAGCTCACACATACTCCCTCTCCCAGCCATGCAACGGCTGAAGGGGAGGGAGTTAATACATAAAAAAATTTGCAAAAATTATCCCTTTTTTTCCCGTGAAGGGGTGTTCCCGCGTGGGCTTGTGGTTTTGAGCCAGGGCTTCCTATACACGACGCGGGGCTGGTGTTTGTTGATGCATGCAGAGGGAGCACTTAGTCCAAGGTCTTTCTGTTGCGGGAGGTTACTTTGAACCGCTTTTGCACGAGGTCTAGAGTCGTTAATATTTCGTCGCGGAAATATTACATTCTCTCCCCCTTAGAGGAGTCGATATGTCCTCATCTCAAGAAGATCTGGGGGTATTGTTGATTGAGAGTACTTTCATCCATCCAAGTGGCATCCTCTTTGGGGGTGATCTTTCCACTGGACGAGGTATTCTCTCAAGGACTTGGATCTCAAATGCCTCTCCCTAACATCTAAGATCCTATCAGGCCGTAGCTCAAGGACTCCTTGGCTTGGCATTACAACTTGTTGATCATCAAGCACGTGACTAGGGTTAGGCACATACTTTTTCAATAGACTGATATGGAATACATTATGAACCTTTAGATTTTCAGGGAGTTGAAGTCTATAAGCATTGGGCCCTATGCACTTGAGAATCTTGTAGGGTCCACAATACCTTGGACTTAGCTTTTTGCATTCACCCAAGGATAGGGAACTCTTCTTTGGGCATACGCGAATGAAGACCATATCACCTTCAACGAAGGATCTGTCTTGACGTTTCAAGTCTGCGTAAGCCTTCTATTTGTCCTTGGCGGCTTGGATGTCCTGTCTTATTGACTTGATTTGGTCATCCATGTCTTCCAGCATCTGCTTTGAAGCTTCAACCCTCAAGGTTGGATCCGAAAAGCTCAAAGGACTATGGCAATTGTGCCCATACAATGCTTGAAAAGGTGTCATTTGAATACTTTGTTGGTAAGAAGCATTGTAGGCAAACTCAACTAGTGGCAAATATTGAATCCACTTTTTGGGTTCGCGAAACCAGCAGTGTGCCCTAAGCATATCTTCAATGACTTGGTTGACTCGTTCCGTTTGACCATCAGTTTGGGGATGATAAGTTGTACTGAAACAGAGTTGAGTCCCAATGGCCTCGAAGATAGCCCTCCAGAAGTCTGAGGTGAAGAGAGAGTCACGATCACTAATGATTCTTCTGAGTAACCCATGCAATTTGAATATTTCCTTAATGAATAACCTTGCGAGGTCTGAGACTTTATAGTTTGTCTTAACAGGGATAAGATGTGCAACCTTGGTGAGCATATCCACCACGACCATAATGGAGTTGTATCCTCCCTGAACTTGGGGCAAGCCAACAACAAAGTCCATACTAATGAATTCCCATTTCATTTGGGGAATGTCAAGTGGTTGCACTTTCCTTGGCATTTTGACATGTTCAGCCTTAATGCATTGACAAGACAAACATTCAGTGACATATTTGAGAATGTCACTTTTGAGCCTCTCCCAATAATAGCTCTTCCTGACTATATTAAGGGTCTTGGCATAGCCAGGATGTCTTGAGAAAGGGGAGTCATGGGCTTCCCAAAGTATCTTCTACTTGAGTGATTGGCTTGCCGGGATACATAATCTCGTTCTATAGTAGACCAGTCCACTATTGATAGAGAATTCTTGATACTTTGCTTATAGCTTCGGGTCTTGAAACTTGATGGGGATCTCCCTTAGCAATTTCTGATAGGTTGGGTCATGGCATGCCTCTTCTCTAGCTAGCTCAAGAATTGGGTTGTTTGGCATGGATACCTTTGTGGCTAGAGATCTTACTGTTGATGGATCTTCCAAAATCAGAGAATTCAGAAATGCCTTGCGACTGAGTGCATCGGCAACTACATTCTCCTTTCCAGGCCGGTATTTGATTTCAAAATCATATTCTTCCAGCACTTCAATCCATCGACGTTGCCTCATATTGAGCTCATTCTGGGTGAAAATCCATTTAAGACTTTTGTGGTCCGTCACTAAGGTAAATTTGTTACCCAGGAAGTAGTGTCTCCAAAGTTTGAGAGCATGGATGATAGCCAACAGATCGTGGGTAGCATAGTTCCTTTCATGGCTCTTCAGTTTCCTTGAAGAGTATGCTACGGGATGACCTTCTTGCATAGCACACATCCTAAGGCAAGTGTGCTAGCATCAGTTATCACTTCAAACTTCTTACTAAGGTCAGGAAGTTTTAGGATGGGTGTTGATACCAAGCTTTGCTTTAGTTTGTCAAAGCTGGTCTATTCAACAGGTGACCATACAATTGATACTTGCTTCTTTAGTAGATCAATTAGAGGTGCTGCAATCAAAGCATAGTTTTTTATAAAGACCCTGTACCATCTTTTCAATCCAAGAAAACTGCGTACTTCTTTGACAAAAGTTGGTGTTGGCCACTCCAGAACGTCTCTGACCTTGGCCGACCTTGGCCGGATCTACTGAAATTCCTTCCGCTGATACAATGAATCCTAGATATTCAATCTGTCACTTGAAAAATGCACACTTCTTCTTCTTGGCATAAAGCTTGTGTACCCTCATTGTTTCAAGGACAATGCGAAGCTAGGGTTCATAATCTTTTTCCTGCTTGGAGCAGACTAGGGTATCGTCAAAGAAGACGAGTACGAAGTCATCAAGATAGGGCCTAAAGATATCGTGCATTAACCTGTTGAAGGTAGCAGGAGCATTTGTCAACCCGAATGACATGACCAAGAATTCAAAGTGTCCATACCTTGTGCTGAATGCCATCTTTGGGATATCTTCTTCCTTGATCCTTATCTGATAATATCCAGACCTGAGATCTATCTTAGAGAAGATCTTCGCACATTGAAGACAGTCAAGAAGTTCATCTATTCTTGGAATGGGGTATTTGTTTTTAATGGTTGATTGATTCAACCCTCTGTAGTCAATGCATAGCCGAAGCATTCCATCTTTCTTCCTCTGGAACAGCACTGGAGCTCCCCATGGCTCCTGGCGCTAGCTTGATTTCGTGATCGACTTCCCTTTGAGGAGGAAGTCCAATCAGCTCTTCAGGAAATACGTATGTGTATTCCTTTAACCATGAAGGTTCTTCCCTAGATTCCTAATCCTGATCTAGCTTATTTAGCTTAATCAAATAAACAGGTAGGCCATTCCTAACTCCTTTTATTATCCGTGTTGTGACTAGTTCCCCTTCAGAATTTCGAAAGGAAACTTGGCCCTTTCCACAATGAATGTGGGCGTCATTGGGTATTAGCCAATCCATACAGAGCAAACATTCGTGGACACCTAGGTTCATTACCCTGAATCTGACCGAAGTCAACTTTCCACCCAGTAGGAATTTCACCTTAGCAATTTTCCTGGTACAAGAGACCTCACGACCATTTGCTAATTCCACAAGTAAGGTAGGTGCATCTTTTGTGGCTATTTCTAATCTTCTTGCACAGACTGGTGAAATGAAGGAATATGTACTGCCACAATCAATCAAGGTTTTGAATCTTTTACCTTGATAATCTGAAGGAGTTTGAATCGCTGAGAATTGGCAATTCGGGCCTTTCTTGTGAAGCGGCATGAATCGTTGCCCTCTCAATGTCAGCTTCCATGAATGGGTCTTCTTCATCACCAAGGTCCTTATTGGCAACACTGGAGGTTCTCCCTTTGGCCATGACGGTAGCTCCTTGGCCATGGATGACATGTTGGGATGGCCCTTGACGTTGTCCTCTGCTAAGCTTGGGACACTGTCTTTTAAAGTGACCAGGCTCATTGCAACGGAAGCAACAGAGATTTTGGCCATTACCTTGTGTAGGAACGAAGGTGTTGACAGCGTTCGCCCTAGCCTTCTTCCTTTGTCCCTAGTTTTGGCCATGCGCTCTCTTGGCCTGAGACCTAAACATTCCCTTGTTCTGATCCCTGTAAGACCAAGTCTTGTTATTCCTTGGCTTGGTCTGCACCTCTTGTATTATGGGTGCAGCTCGAATGAGTGCGTCCTGTAGGTCCGTTGGGCGCATTGATTCCAAGCGGGTGTTAATAGGTGGATTTAACCCAGCACAAAACTTTGACACCTGTTGTGTCATATCCATTTGTTGCACGTACTTTAAGAGAGAGACAAACTTTGAATAGTATGCATCAAGGGATAGACCAAGCTGCTTCAATTCATAGAATTCATTCATCTTCTATGTGCGATAGGCAGATGGTAGATATCTCCCTCGCATAGCTCTTTTAATATTTTACCAAGTAACTGACCCTTCTGAGATCCCTTGGTCTCTACACCATTGTTTCCACCAAATTCTTGCTTCGCCGGTAAGTTTCAGTTTGGCGAGCATAGCTTGGTTAGCGGGTGCAGTACTTGCTGCCTCAAAATAAACCTCCATGGATTCGATCCAGACCTCGGCGTCAGTTTGGACGGTCCTTCCCTTGCCATCGAATTCAGGTGGCTTGACTATTTGAGAAGGAATTTCTTCTCTTGAATTACAACCGTATTTAGTGTAGGGATCGGACTAGGAATCTGCACTTAAGGTTGCGCCTAGGCAATAAGATTCTTTACGTTAAAAACTTGCAAAAAGTTTCTCTCATTACATTAATATGCCTAGTTCAGCTTTTAGCCAAGTGGCCTAATCACTTAACTCCTTTACCAACACTTACAGCCATGACAGCTAGTGATAAGAAAAATCTTATTCATTCATGTGGGCATAGCCCTTTCAAGTACATTTATTTTGGGAAGGTAGAACAAGCTGATTGGCACATCAGTTTTGGGAAAATAGGATTGTGTTACATTCAGCTACGGGAACTGAGTAATAATATGGAGTGGGGTCATGAGTTTTTAGGAATCGATAGGTCATAGGAAGCTTTGGATATCCCTTCCTTTGATACCCGTTTCTCTCATAACGTCCCAGCACCTTGATTCTATTGATAAGGATTACTTGAGTCACTTCTTCGTACACATACTTGTTTTGTTTGACTTTCCGACCACCGACATGTAGGGTTGCGTTTGTGTGAGCCTTAACAAAGATGTACAACTTCACGATCTTTAAATCCTCCATCCACTTGATTCTCTTCAAGTTGGTGTGAAGGTATGCAGGTTGGTGGGCCGCTATGTAATATATTCCTGATTCACCTGTCCATCTCCGTTCCATGTACAGGGGTGAAGGATTGTAAATGCGGTCAAGAATATTCATCATGCCTAGCCTCCGACGATATTCTGAAGCACACATTGCAGTCATAAACATAACCTGGAACACCAAGAATTTGTTCCATGCTTCACGACTCTGTAGACCAGCATCCATAAGTAAGTAAGGAAATGTTCTTAACGGCAACTATGCTCTACTTTCCCTCATTAATTTTCCTTATAAGTATTAGATTCTGTTGGTTCGCTCTGATACTAACTGTAACATGTCCCCCTGTCTACTTGTAGGACACGTCTTAGCAGCCCGTCGGGAAGAGAATCTAGAAAGCGCCGCAGGGCACTCCCAAAGAATGTCACGGGGTTTGCGATCTAGGTCTTCCTGAGTCTGCCATGAAGCGGAAGCATTCTGGCCATTCCCACTTAGGACTGACCTGAATCAGAGTTTCCCTAATGGTCAAGTTCCTAAGAGGTAGCTAGCGTCGAGTCCCAGATGAAGCGGATTTATACTTGGAGCCCCAAGAGGAACGCCAAGAAAAAGGGAATTCTCTTGCAAGAAAATCTATCTTGTAACATCATTATTTTATTCTTTTGATAACCAAAACAAAGAAAACAGCAATTCTTCACGCAGCATCATAGTAGATTTCTCCCACGAATTTGATAGAATCAACCATAATCTTCAACATCTTCATAGAATCCATCAATATAACAATGAAAAAAAAAAGAATACACCATCTTTGAATGGAAATCAATCACATATTATTCATCTTCAATGTCTTCATAGTTCTCTCTCTCAATCTCTCATATACAGTTACACTGTTTTGATAGAATTGACTATCTCTGACTCTCTCTCTCTTTCTCTATCAATAGTACATCATCTCCTCACTACAATACTCTCATAATAACTCTCAATAATCCTTCTTAGGTCGTGGATGCACCTCCCAAGAGGCATGTTTGATATGAAGAGTCAGCAAAGCCACTATAGTGTCTTTTCATAGCTCACTACTGTCACTGTCACTTAGTCTTCTCTTCAGTCTCTTCAGCGGCTACTTCTTCCACTTGTTTTAGCTCTTTTGAACTTAGATTCACCCTTTCTAAAGGTTAGAAAACTTTTCCAAAGTCACACATGCATTCTACAAAACACCTACAGAAGGTCTACAGAATAGTTACAGTACAGTACCAGAGCAGCTACAGTAAGTTACAGTACAGAGACAGAGCAGAGACAGAGGCTCTACAAAAGGTTACAAAACCTCATAACTCATACTCAAACCATTCCATACTATCAAAAACTATTCAATAATCTTCCAAAAGATCTCAATCTTCATCAATCATCAATCCATGCTTCATACAGAAGAAAATCAGAACAAAACACTAGCTATAGAGAAGGTATACAGAACCAATCAGAAGCTTAACAGAACCTATTAGAACATCACAGAGCTTCATATCTCCACTGAGAATCATCATAAACTTCCAAAACATAATCAATATCATCCAAAACACTCTCAAACACTTCCATTAACAACCATACATCACTCTAAATCCATCAAAAATCAATCATTCAGTCCTCAAAAACAACAAAAATCAGTCCAAAATTCAGTCTTTTTCCACTCTCAACATATCCCCACACTTAGAAAGGAAGCGTCCTCATGACCTAAGGAAAAGAAGAATATAAGTTCATTAAAGAGCTCAATTTTAACTTCCATAGGATCTTCAATAATCTTGCTAAACCACGACCCCAACTTATAACCTGTATTTGATAGAAAAATACTACTAAAGGAAAACTCCCATTATTCATTAACTCGTCTGATTAATCATTTAAAAATCATAAAATTTTTATAAAGGATATAAGAGGTTCTCTTCAGCTTTTCACCATAGGCTGTCCATTTAGCATCAATAGTTTGAAAAGAGCTCTCGAACAAATTATTCTCAATTAGCACGAACTCATCACATACAATTATTACAACACACACACAAACACTATCACAACCATTTGAATGACATCTCCAAAAAGAGATATATATATCATTAAGAATCATCCAAAATACATTGCAAAGGTATCAATGAAGGTGATCCCTTTTGAAGGCTTGGTGGTTTCGAAAACGATCCATAGAGAAGGATTCATCTACAAATGTCTTTGCAGGATTTTGAAAGAACTGCAGGTAGCACATCCTTTCTAGTAAAACAAGGTATCTGCTAGGTAGACATAGGGTATGAAAATACAGGACATCCAATTGGTGGGAGTCAATGTTCACATTGACATTCATACAAAGTTTTGAAATGGCCTTTTGATCATTATGGGAATGCCTATGCATGTATGCTAGATACCAAGCAAAATGAGCTGTCAATCTCATTGAAGGATTTAGAGATTGTTAATATTGGTGAGCAAAATGAAGGTAATTCTGGTATGCTTGACTAACAGTTGTCCAATCTCTTGGAATTATTGACCAGTTTATCTAAGGTCCCATAAGAGAATCAGCCGAGCTCCATCCTCTTCTTCTGGGAATCTACTGATCAAACCCTTCGTATTCACTAACCAACTGAGGGGGTTGAGAAATAGAAGTGGTAGGAGATGGAAGTGGAATAAGTAAAAGAGGATAAAGAGATGGGTAGGAAAAATCATAAAAGGAGGAATAAGTTAAAGAAGGAGTGGCTAAAAATTTTAGGGAATCAGTTAGGAAGGGTGTTAATTGATAAATAGGAAAGGTAGAAGATACATGGATAGATGGAGAGGGAAATGAAGCAGCCACGAAAGTCACAAGTCTTGCTTTCGCTATAGGCTCAAAAGCAGTAGGGAAGAATAATCCCTACTAACCAGTGGGACATACTGGATAGGAGTAGGAGCATGAGGCGCCATTCAGATGGAAAACACACATACCACAACACAGACAATTACAAAGAATGCCCGCAAAACAACCAAAGGGCTATCAAAAGAAATCAATCAAAATAAAAAGGACACACGTACATAGACGTAACTAACCCATTTACCACCCCAAACAATACACATCCTAGAAAAAATTTGGCATGACCTCTACACATATGCGACCGAAAACTTCATGCGATGCAACAAATAGGCACCCAAATCCCTGTATCAGGCAAGAAAGAAAGAACTACACACCGTTCCCGTAATCGTAGCACATAGACAAAGCATAATACCATAAAAATGTACCTCAAGACCTGACCATAACCTTGACCATCAATGTCAACTAAAAGACTTTTATGCGCCCATCCCCTCACGAAGCGTGTTTATTAAAAAGGAGAAAAAAGTGCAGTGAGGGGGAAGTATTTTAATGAAGGGTTCATTTTAAGAAATTATTAACAATGGGTGACATTTTATTAGCTAATAAACCTTAATAAGAAAACGATGATTCCTTCTTAAAATTTTAATTACAATTTATTAGGGTGAAACGGTGCTTTATCGAAACCCGGACTATGATTCCTAGACTGGGTCTCTAAATGCAAATTCATTAATTAAAAATTAATAGTAATGTGGAGCACTTTTTTTTGCCAGCGCGTGTTTTTTTGTGACGGCTGGTTCATTTTTATTACAAATTAAGGTGCCTCTTAAGCGCACATAGCACGTGCAAAGTGAATGGATGGTTGATTTTTATTTATTAAATTGTGTGTTTAGCGCGAATGCGCGTGGAAAATGTGGGTGAATAAATAGTTTATTTTAGCAATTAATTGTGGTTAAGGGGGTAATGAAAATAAATAAAGCTCACAAAATAAATACATGGTAGGGGTGTATATGCAATGGACTGAAGGCGCATGGAGTAGTCCCCCAAAAGCAATGAATCCAGTCAAACAAAAACAAAGACCACTGACTGGAAAAAAAGAAAGCACATTAGTGTTTTTGGTTTATTTTTATTTTTATTTTGTGTATTTTTTTGTTTTGTATTTTAGGTGTGTTTTTTTGTGTATATTGTTTGGTTTGGTTTATTTATTTTGTTATTTTTATTTGTTTCATGTTTTTTTAAATTTAAATATAAATAATTAAATCAAGATATATAACATATGGATATGTTATGAAGTGTAAGAATGAATTTTCAGCTATTCAGCAAGTGTCCACAATGTATGTTAATTCAGCCATGATTTTCAACTGATTTTTTAGGATTTAAAATGAATTTGTATGAAGTGTAGTATTAAATTTAAGGTTTTTTTTCTTCAAAGAATATTTTTACCTTTTATGGAAATATTTTTTAATTAATAAATTAGTGAAAAAAGGACAGGGGGTTTATGGGAATTTTTGGGATTTTTTTGAATTTATTTTTGAATTTTTACTAAATTTTAATGATTTTTACTAATTTTTCATGTACTTTTGAATGAATTTTCATATTTTTAAATTTTTGTAATTTTTTTGTTTTAATTTTCACTTTACAAATATTCCAAATAATTTCAGAGATATTGGTAAAGTTTTCACAAAAAAAAGTAAATTTTTACTGATTTTAAAATAAATTTTTGAAAAAAATTATGCTTTTTCTGTTTATTTTTATGTATTTTTATATGTTTGCGGGTTGGAAAATACAAGGTGGTACCCGGGCTACGTGTGAACAACGAAGAATGACTGCGTGTGAACGGCGGGTCTGCAATCTCCACCGCACGGACAAGTCGGAAGCGCATCCTCGCACACGAACAGTCGCTAGCACACCCGTACTCAGCAAGAAAAAGAACGAAAGAGAAAAGGCAGGAACGGGGGCTAACTGAGTAGATTAGGTGAATTAGGTTAGCTTAGTGTGATAAAGTTAATTTAGTTAATTTAGTTGAATAAATCAATTAAGTGAGTTAAATCAGGTTAGTTGGTTAAGTGAGGTCAAGTCAGGTCAATTAAGTCTGGTTAGTCTAGGTAGGTCAGTGTAGTCAAGTCTGGTTAGTTAGGTCAGGTCTGGTTAGGTTAGTCAGGGCTGATTAGGTTAGTCTGAGTTAGTCTAGTCAGGGTAGTCAGTCAAGTCTAACCAGGTGTGGTTAGACTAACTAACCAGGGTTAGTTAGTGGGTGGGTCAACTTAACTGGGGTTAAGGTAGTGGGGGGGGGGGGGGTAGTCAACTAACCAAGGGTTACGTAGGGAGGGGGTTAACTTAACTATAGTTAATTAGTAGGTTAACTAACTGGAGTTAGGTTAGGGGGTCAATTAACCAAGGGTTAAGTTAGTACGGTTAACTAACTGTAGTTAGGTAGGGGGTTAACTAACTAGAGTTAGGTTAGTGGGGGGGTCAATTAACCATAGTTAGGTTAGGTTGGGGGGGGGTCAATTAACTAAGCAGGTTAGGTTAGGGAGGGGGTCAATTAACCATAGTCAGGTTAGGTTAGGGGGGGATCAATTAACCATAGTCAGGTTAGGGGGGTGGTCAATTAACCATAGTTAGGTTAGGTTGGGGGGGTCAATTAACCAAGGGTTAAGTTAGTAGGGTTAACTAACTAAGGTTACTGTTGTGACTAACTAGGGTTAGGTAATTACTAACTAAGGTTAGTTAGGTTATTAAGGTGGGGTAATTACTAACTCTGGTTAATTTGTGGGGGGTTAACTAACTATAGTTAAATTAGTAGGTGAACTAGGGTTAGTGAATTACTAACTTGGGTTAGTTAGGGTATTAACTAGAGTTAGTTTAAGTGAGTAGCTAGGGTTAATTTATGACTAACTAAGGTTAGTTAGTTACTAAGCAGAGCAGGGTGGTGGGGGAGGTGGAGGAGGAGGAGGAGGAGGAGGAGGAGGAGGAGGAGTAGGAGGAGGAGAAGGAGAGGGAGACGGCAGACGCTGCAGGCGGGCATGGCCGATGGCAGGGGGCGGCGAGGCGGGCACAACCTCCAGCGAGGACGACCTTCAGTGGCAACGTCGACCTCCAGCACAGTGGTGGGGGAGGGCAGCCGACTGGGCTCACAGGGCCAAGGGGGAGTTTAGAGAAAAAGGAGCAGGAGGAGATGGAGAAGAGGAGAGAAGAGAAGAGGAAGGGAAAGAAGCAGGGAGGAAGGAGGATAGAGGAAGGAAGGAGGAGGCGGCACGAACGGAACAGGTAGGTTTTTTTTTTTCTCTTTCTTTCTTTCTTTTGGTTATTTCGTGTTCTTTATATATATATATATATATATATATAGTTTGTTTCTTTCTTTTTGCTTCTTCTTTTTCTCTTTTTGTTGTTTTTTTTAAAAATAAATTTATTTTTTTTTTCTTTTTTTGTTTTTTCTCTCTGCTTTTTGTGATTTTTTTTTTACTTTTCTTTTAATTTTTTATTTTTTTAATTATTATTATTATATTGTTGTTTTTTTAAAGGGAAACTAGAAAAAAAAATAAAAAATGAAAAATGGAGGATAAGAAACACAACCCCAGCCCATGCGCATGCACGGGTAGGGATTTTTTTAAAAAAATTGCAGTGACGGGGTCAAATGGGCAAGGACGGTGACACGCAAACCACGGACACCATGGGGGCATCCCGAGGCGTGTAAAACCAAAAACATGCATGTTTACGATCGAGGCAAGAAACACGATTAACGGGAAAAAGGAAGAAAAATTAACAAAATCCAAACTGTTTGTTGGATCAAAAATCCATAAAAAGGAAAAATGTGCCGAGAGACGAGGAGAAAATGTTGGGAACATGCAACACTGGGTCCGGGGAAAAATCAGGGTGTTCACATGGGAAAAAAGCACAAAATAAACCCGAAAACACTCGAGAAATTTAATATCAAAAATTTTGCACATCCGAACGAAGTGCAAAAAGAAGAAAAAGTGTGCAAAACGATGTGTCTGACAATCCTATCACAATAAAACACAGTTCCGATCGAGATAGGATGCGTTCACATGGAAAAAATCCCAAAAATGGGCTCGAAAATGGACTCGAAAATTAATACGGGAATAACCTTATGTCGGAATAGCGGGCAATATAAATGAAAAATGTTTGAAAGAAATGGATTCACAGGGCTGGCACATCAAAACTCAGTTTGGGGGAAATTAGGAGGGGTTGACGTGAAAAAAATATGAAAATCACATCCGAAAAAAATTAATAACGAATCAACCGTGCATCGAAAGGACATGGAGTAAAAAGGAAAAATGTCAGGGGGAATGGGTAGGACAGGGCTGGCACATCAGATCAGGGTTCAAAAGCAATAAAGATGCATTCACATGGAAAACCGTCCATTTTACGGGAATTGTTTCAAAAATTAATAACTTGAGAACCGTCTGTCGGAACAGGGGTTGGTAAAAAGGAAAAATGGGCAATTCAAAGGGACGAAGAGGGTTGTAAGGTTGGATTGGGATTTCGGTGAACGTAGGATACGTTTGTATGGAAAAATCGCAAAACCAAGAATAAGGGCAAATGGTCAAGAAACAACCCCGAGGACAGGGTGAAATAGAACGGAAGGGGGGGGAGGGACCCCATCAAGGAAGTGACCTAGTGTAAGTGTAGACTAGATAGACTAACTCTAGTCAAGTCACTGTCATGATAGGCCTTGTGTCGCGCTTGAGTGGTTTCCATGCACTGTAGGGCCATCCATCATATCTCATCCAAGCATTCCAAGTGCAGGAGACAGCGTTGCAGTGACTCATTATCTCCCAAGTGTTCTTTAACTGCCACTCGCAAAGAGGGCAATTCCAGCTCAACGGGGAAGACAACTTCTATACCATACACTAGCTAGAAAGGGGTATGTCCTGTAGCTGCCTTATGAGAGGTTCTATATGCCCAGAGGGCCTCTGTAAGTCGATCGTCCCAGTCGCGACGATGTGTGGCAATCGTTCTTGTCAGAATCGAGCAGAGGATACAACTCGTGACTTCAACTTGGCCGTTGGCTCTGGGGTAATAGGGAGTGGACTTGCGATGGCGGATCTTATACAGTTCCGTCACCTCCTCCATGATTTTGTTAAGGAAATGAGTACCTCTGTCACTTACCAGCTCAAGGGGACTACTAAAACGGGTGATGATATTCTCATACATGAACAGGGCTACGCTGTTACCATCGCCCCGCTTCAGGGCTTTAGCTTCACACCACTTTGTGACATAATCCATACATACTAGGATGTATCTCTTCTGCTTCCGTCTGGTGGGTGGATCAATGGGACCCACAAAATCAATCCCCCACTTCTCGAATGGCTTTAGGGGAAGAATGGGTTGCAGTGGCATGGCACTTGTTTTGGTGGGTTTCCCCATTCGTTGACAAGCATCACATCTCTTGCAGTAATCGTATGCATCCTTGTGGAGGGTTGGCCACCAGTATCCTGCTAGCAGAGCCTTCCTGGCTATCGCCTCTCCTGCAAAGTGTCCACCACATGGTTCGTCATGGCATGCTTTCAATACTATGCCGATTTCATCCCCTGCAACACATCTTCACAGCACTTCATCTTTGCCTTTCTTGTACAATGCACCGCCTAGCAAGGTGTAGGGGGCTGATTCTAACAGAAGCTTCTTCTTCTCACAGCTTGAGATGCCAGGAGGATACTATTGAGTTGCCAAGAGGTTGGCTATGGCTGCATACCAAAGAGTAACTGTTTCAACTAGAAACAAGGAAGTATCATGAAGGTCAGGATCATCTTGTTCCTCTGCTTTTGTTTAAGGGATCCATGATAGATGATCAGCTAGGACATGGGAACGGCCAGGCTTAGTGACCACTTCAAAATCGAACTCCTAGAATAGTAGCAACCATCTCATCAGTCGTCCTTTAACATCTGCTTTGTTCATCAAGAAGGACAGGGCTTCATGATCCACATAGAACTTGAAATGTGTTGACAATAAATAGTGTCGAAACTTCTCCAGTGCAAACACCATTGCCAAACACTCAAGCTCTATTACTGTATAGTTCCGTTCTCTATCAGTGACTTTTCGGCTTGCATAATATATCGGTTGATCCAATTTAGAGGGGCCCTTTTGACATAGGATAGCACCTAGCCCTTCAACTGATGCATCTGTGTGCACATGGAACTCCTTCGTCCAATCAGGAGGCTACAAAATAGGTGCTTGGATAAGGCACTGTTTTAGGGTATTAAAGGCCTCTTCATAGTCATCAGTCCAAAGAAAGTCAGCTTCTTTCCTTAGGATCTTGTGCAGAGGGGCTGCCTTGGTTGCAAAATGTGCAATAAATCTTCTGTAGTAGCCCACATGTCCAAGAATCCTCTCAATTGCTTGAGGTTTATCGGTGCTGTTAAGGCGGAAATCTTTTTAATCTTTGCCGGGTCTGTTGCAATCCCTTGTACAGAGATAATATGGCCCAAAAGAACTCCCGAGGAGACGCCAAAGACACATTTGTCGGGGTTGAGAGAAATCCCATACTCTTGGCACTTGTCAAAACATTGCTTTAGGTGTCCCCAGTGCTCACGGATCAAACTATAGACACAGAAGTCATCAAGATACACCTCAATGAAATCATGCAAATGATTCTGGAAGGCAGCCATCATTACTCATTGGAAGGTGGCAGGAGCATTATAGAGCCCAAATGGCATCACTCTATAGACATAAGTCCCCCATTCTGTGGTGAAGGTTGTTTTGGATTGGTCCTCTTCTGCAATTTGGACTTGATTATATCCACTGAATCCATCCAAGAGGGAATAAAGCTCATGGCCTACCACTGTGTCCAATAGTTGGTCTATAAAAGGGATAGGGAAATGATCCTTCTTCGTCTTCGAATTGAGCTTTTGGAAGTCGATACATATTCAAAGTTTCCCATTCTTCTTGGGTACTACCACAATGGGCGAAACCCATTCACTATTAGCCACAAGATAAATGAACTCTGCTTCAAGAAGTTTCAATAATTCAGCCTTCACCAGAGCAAAGTAATTAGGATTCATTCGCCTTTGTCTTTGCCTTACAAGTTTGGCATCAGGCTCTAGGTCAATATGATGTTGGCATATTGTGGGATCAATCCCCTTTAGGTCTTTATATGACCAAGCAAACACATCTAAGTTCTCCTTTAGTAGATCTCACAAGACTGTTAATTCTTCTTCTGGAAGATTGAGACCCACTTTCAGGTGGCGTTCAGTACCGTCAATATCCAAGAACGTTACTTGTCTTTCACCTTCCACTTCACGGATAAATGTCCCACGGATTGCTTCTGGATAGAGGTTTGACTCTTTCAAGAGAGTAGTATCCTCGTCTGATGTTCCGCTAGAACCAATATCCTCCTTCTGTACAAATGACTCATTCGTCTATTTAAGTTAATGGAAGGGTATCAGAGCTTTGTTTGCTTCTGTATGAGTGGTGATTTCTTCAGGACTCAAGGATTCATCTTTCGAGGATGCGTCTAGGAATGTCACATAGCACGGGCCTTCTAGAGGCCGTGGCTCTGAGGGCTTTAGCTTCTGTTGGCAGGGGCATCATCATCATCTCTTCTTTGGACTGAATGGTCAGGGTGACAGGAGCCACTGGTGAACTTAATTTTTATGCATTTAATCCATTGCTTATACAGATTCTGCATACTTTGTGGTCCATTGGTCAACCCAAATAGAACCACGACCATTCCATCCAACACCCCGAGATCTTCGGCCTCTGAGGTCTCTGTAGGGACATCAACAATATCATCCTCTATCAGAGGGAATTCTTCATCTGCACTTTCATAACCTGCTTCATTTTCTTCCTCATCATTTTCATCCTCTTCCTCTTTAGGCTCTATCTCTGCTTCTGTAGAGGCTCTGTAGGAGAAGAACAGATCTTCTGCCTCTGCATCTGCTTCTGCTTCTGTCACAGCTTCTGACTCTGCTTCTGCCTCTGGCTTTGGCTCTGGCTCTGGCTCTGTTACTGTCTCTGTATCCACTCTGTCTCTGTTCTGTATACACTCTGTATCTGCTCTGTCTCTGTACTGTAACTGTACTGTCTCTGCTCTGTCTCTGTGACTGTCATGTAACAGGGAGAACAGTACATCCATGCTTCTATTTCACTGTCAGAGGTGATTTCAGAAGTTAATTCTAGTTGAGGCAAGAGGTATTTACCCATGAACAATGATTTTACTTCCCTTGGCAGTTGGCTTACAGTGCCCACTGTTAGGGATTGTGCCTTTGTTTTCTTAGGAAATATTTGCTTAACAGCCTCTTCATCTCCTGATGTACCATCTGTTACCTCGTTAGAGAAGTCAGTTATGACTTCGATGGATGTGGATCCATTGCCTTTTTGTGATCCATACAACTTTAACACCACTTTGTTGGGTCCTCTGCCTAGGGTTAGGGTCCCTTTGAACCAGTCCGTCTTGGCTCTTGCTTCAAAAAGCCAAGGTCTTCCCAACAGCAGAGGGTATGAGGTCCCATAAGAATTTGGTTTGACCAGCAGATATGTCAGCCAATAATCTCTTCCTGCAAGGGTTGTTTTTACGTATGGGTGGATGCCCAACTGTTTGACTTGGCTTTGGTCTGCCAATCTGATAAGCCACTGTGTAGGTTGAATTCCTTGCAACCCTAAGTCCTTCATTGTCACATCCGTCATTATGTTGACTGATGAGCCTCCATCAATCAATGCATCTGAAATGAAGCATCCTTCTATCCATATGCTAATCTCTGGGGTTCCAGGATCTAGGAAGGCATTAGCCACATCTACTTCCTTTACAGGCTCCGGTGCCTTATTGGTCTTGGTCGCTGTTGAAGGAGCGATCCTTAGTCAACGTCTTCTTGTCAAGATGCTTTTGAATTTCTTTTGTCGAAATGTTAAGTTTGGTTTAAAAGTGTCTAGGTCTTTGACCAAGTCATAATCTTTGAAAGGATCCACAGGCTTCTCTAGCCTGCTGGAGAATGGGGCTACACCCATTTTCATCTTCCTTTTTTCTTCTAATAATTGTAGCATCGGCACTTCCTCTATTTCTGGAGGTTCTTCTGTATCATCTATCCCCTGGACCTCTGGTCCTGTCTCTAGAACTGTCTCTGTAGCTCTCTGTGGCGCTACAGTGCTCTGTACTGCTTTGTCCCTCTGTTGGCAGGTTGAACTTCACAGTCTTGGCAGGAGAGTTATTTTCGTTCTAAACAACTGGTTCCTTCTTCTTTGTGCGCGTAACAATGGCAACTTCCAACTCTACTAAATTGGAGGCAGGCTCTTGTACCTTTTGTTGGCTATCAGTGGCATTGGCCTTTACAGAGGCTGGACTTGGAGGGAGATATGACTCTTTTCTCCACACCTGTAACATTCCACCTCTGATCTCTGACCACCACCAGACTGTCGTCCTCTGTAACTTTGAGAGGGAAACCTCTTTGAACCAAAATTAGGACCAAATTCCCTAGGCTTTGGTCCAATATCCTGTGTTGTCATTTTGGATTGTAGCAAGTTAAATCTTGCATTTTCATCCTTTTGCCTTCATTCATGCATCTCTTTCAAAGAACAAATATCCTTTGTATGGTTCTTCCTCAAACAGTAGGCACAGAAGGCTCCAAGAATGGTTGGTTTTCGGGTACATTCAATGGCTAAATGTCCCACTTGATGACAATTTTTGCTCCATGTATTAGAGCACATCACATCTCTTCCAGCTCCCACAGGAGTGGATATATTGGTGGTATTCACCTTTAGCGTCTGTAGCTGCTCTATAATCACATCCAGTAGCTCTTTCTTGATACTTGCAACTAAGTTGGATAAGTAATCCTTCAGATTTTCACCTCCTGAAGTACTTGTAGTAGGGTTTTGGGAAGCGTTTGTAATTATTGCATAAACTGGTTGGGTCGATCCAAGATGTCCTCTGTTCTGGCTCTGATTCAGAGCTCCTGTTGAGACTTGGGGTTGTTTATTCTAGTTGGTAGGGTTCCACTGTTGTTGAGTCACCATTGGAGGAACTGTTTGAGGCCACTGTTGTTGTGGTTGAACCATCATTTGAGGCACTGTCGTTTGTGGTGACCACAGTGGGTTAGGTGCATTATATTGCGGCATTGTTTGCATCTGGGGATAGGGGTAGGGAACTGTCCGTGGGATTGCATTTGGTGGTATACCATTCTGGCATGGGAGGAGGTAAGACTCCTCTTCCTGGAGTCATTGACAGCCTTGCTTCAACTTTATCATACAATCTTGCACCTTCCATTGCAGCTTGCAGATTGACTGGTCTTCTCAATTCTACGAACTTGCAAACTTCTGGTTGTAGGCCTCTGAGAAACACTCCTTTTTGGATTCCTTCATCCAAATGATGGTTAGTCCATCTCTTCAAGATGGATTCCATTCGCGAGACATAAGCTTCTACTCTTTCTCCAGAGGACTGACTTAGGTTCATGAACTCCTCTCACATCCGCTCTTCAAAACCTTCACGCCTGAATTTAGTAAGGAAGGCCAACTTCAGATCATCCCAAGTGCCAAAAGTTCCTGCTGCTTGTCTCTCATACCACTGAAACGCCGTGCCCTTGAAAGTGGAGGGGAAGATTGCTAACCAATGCTCAGGGGTTCTGGCATTGTTAGCCACACATGCTACCATGAACTCTGCTACATGAAGATCAGGGTCTTCATTGTACTCTTCCTTAAAAACTGGCAATGGGACTACATTTGTTGGCCTGTCATCAATATTTCCAGGACGAATCTGACTAGGAAGGGGACCTTGAGTTGCCATGGGGACTTCTGTAAAGAGTGCTTTTAGGGTGTCAAAGGAAGCTTCTGCTGCGAGCTCGTTCTCAGCTTTGATATTTGCCTTCTCTCTTCTCACGTACCTCTGGACTCATTCTAACGCTTGCCTCTTCATTGTGTCATTCATTAGGGGGTTGGCTTCAACCAATTGGTCTGGACTCAACAGGATAGTATCAGAGGGGGCTTCAGTCTCTCTGAGGGATTCTCTGGCCAACATCTCTTCTACTTCCTTCTTTTCAACATCTCTGAATTCAGCTTTCAAACCACTACAGAGGGGAAGATATTTTGTTCTGAAAGTATCAAAACTCATTCTTCTTAGGATCATTATTGCGTCATTATAGAGCCACTACAGTGTCTTTTCATAGCTCACTACTGTCACTGTCACTTAGTCTTCTCTTCAATCTTCAGCAGCTGCTTCTTCCACTTGTTTTAGCTCTTTTGAACTTAGATTCATCCTTTCTAAAGGTTAGAAAACTTTCCCAAAGTCACACATACATTCTACAAAACACCTACGGAAGGTCTACAGAACAATTACAGTACAGAGACAAAGCAGAGGCAGAGGCTCTACAGAAGGTTACAGAACCTCATAACTCATACTCAAACCATTCCATGCTATCAAAAACTATTCAATAAGCTTCTAAAAGATCTCAATCTTCATCAATCATCAATCCATGCTTCATATAGAAGAAAATCAGAACAAAATAGAAGCTATATAGAAGGTAAACAGAACCAATCAGAAGCTCAATAGAACCTATCAGAATATCATAGAGCTTCATATCTCCACTGAGAATCATCATGAACTTCCAAAAAATAATCAATATCATCCAAAACACTCTCAAACACTTCCATTAATAACCATACATCACTCTAAATCCATAAAAAATCAATCATTCAATCCTCAAAAACAACAAAAATCAGTCAAAAATTTAGTTTTTTTTCACTCTTAACGATATTGCACTTGGTTCAAGGAGAATGGGAAACCAGAGGGATGCGAAGCTCGACCTCTTTGCCCATAAGGCATAGTCCCATTTCGTTTCCCTAAAATAGCATAAATCAGGACTCTAGCTCTGTAGATTCTAGGTCATTGTTACCTTGCTGTCAAATCATTTGAGAAAAGTTCCCGGCCAACTGGGACCACCCTTCCGTAGGACGGACCCAGAGTCATGTCCACCGCACTTTCCTCGGGTTGCTTTAGTTATCTAATTACCTACCACATTTAGTTTGACAAGCAAAAACAGCTTCCTTAATTAGCCAATTAATCACCGATTCCTTCACGTAACTTAAGCACTGACATAAAAAAACAATGTCAAGCAAGTTCCTTTTCAACATTTGATCTTTATTTATCAGTCTTTGGAATGCATCAAATAAACCTGCCCGAAGGCTATTCCAACAATCCTCAGGGATCGCTATTCCAAGTTCCGCCCGTTGACTAGTATGCGGGCCTTGAGATCCCATCTCGAGTCACGTCGGCCTCTTGTGTAGGATCCGGAGGTAAGGGATTTACGGCCAGAGCCTCCCCTGGCACCCAAGCATCCTCCTACTCCAAGTAGCACCCACAAAGAGACCTCTCGCGATGGGTTCGGTCCACGTACCCGGCGCGGCTAACAACCCCCTTGGATAGGGTCAGGCAGATAGTCGGAGGTAACTGATACTGCCTCTCCCTCCAGGCTTTTAACCTGAAGCATTAGATGTTTTTCCTAAATTAGTTCTTTGAACAAAGAAGTACAAACAGTGCACCTAAGTGTACAATCAAGAATATTCCAGTGGTCGTTTACGGCCAACTGCTAAGGTGTGATTCCTTCTCCTCGAATGCTTCTAGCATTCGATCCTGGATCAATCGCGACTTGGCAAGAACCCAAGGGTTTTGTAAGCTAAGTTGCTTGATTACCCTTCATTCCTTGGGTTAGGGTTTATACCTTGTTGACCCAAATTGTCAATACCTTAGGTTTCCTTATATTAAGGTCAACAAATCCTGGGCAACCTCGTCGCCCTAACTTGGTTGGTCAACTGCTTTCTTGGCAAATTCGTAACTCCCTAGGTTGGCAGATAAGTCCAAGGAAGAGTGATGTAGCAGGATGACTACTCATCCTCTAGAAAAGTTAGACTTGTACTTAGAACTCGCCAAACTTGGTCTAAGGAGTGGCAATACTATTTTGTGATTTAGACACAAGACCATACGACGTTGCATGATATAGGTGTCAATACCAACTTGTCGGATTATTTTTCTCATCACACGGTATTCCTTGGTCAAGAATACCTTTGATCAAGTTGTAGGGTTTGGGAATCCTATTGACCCAATCCAAAACCTAACCCTGCTAGGCCGATAAATGTTTTGGCCCTAGGGTTCCTAGATTCCTTGCGGAAGTCTAGCATTTGGTCAACTGATCCTTAGGGTGAGAACCCTAGATCGTTCTTCCACGACGTTTAAATAATCCTAACGATTCATGGATGTGGGTAGGACCTTTGAGATCAGAAGTCTTAAATCGACATCCCAAGTGCGATACTAGGCAGAATTTTATCATAGCTTAACCCTACCTAGCACATTGAGGTGACCGACATATGCTAACTAATCACACCTTTATGAGTTCCATGTAGGCTACTCATTTACATGCGAATTACTTAGTTGATCTAACCAACCCACGATTAAAAATGATCTTTCCTTTAAAGATGCAATTGCTTTCTTCTAGAGTTCGCAAGACTTTCCTTAAAAGATGAAAATAACTGCAAGACGTATCATTCCATGAGAATATGCAATTTCAAAACCATAGACCTTTTGCCTTTATGCAACTAGAGATCTTTCTTTTCCTTGCCCTATACTATAATGATTGACATTCAGAGCTAACTCTTATAAACCCTACGTTGATGCAACGAAATCAAAGCTTTAATATTCTTAATGAAGATGCATTTAAACTTTGATAAAAGAACTCCATGCATGAGCGAGTGCCATGAGTCCATCATTGATTTAATCTGTCCTTTATCACTTAACCCAACCTAGAATGTAACTATCATCTCATGCAATTTGCAAAGTTCATAGATCCTTTCCATGCATTGTGACTATTCGGATATCATTTAATGGGTGTCTAAGATTATCTTATACACGAGTCACAATCAAGAATTTATTTCATAAGTGCATTATGCGACATAAGCCCTATCCTTTGCGAGATGCAACAAGGACGCCTTCGCACAATTTCATCATTTAACTTATGCAACATATCCTTGACCATGAAGATGCAAGCAAATGCAAATACTCGAAATGCAGCTAAACTTTGTAAATCGAATGAGTAAATGCATTTAAAGCTTCCCTACGATAATTAAACATGCTTTATGCATCTTTTCCATGCAGAAATATTTTCGGAACCTGGGCATTAAGAATCGGGGTGTTGTCCACTCTCGTACTCGGGGTGGAAGCTCCCGCGTGTGCTCCTCTCATCTTTTGCTTGGGAGCCATTGACGCAGCAGATTTTGATTCAGCAAACTTCCTTGGCTCCCTTACGCACTTCGAGGTTACTACTATCTAAGATTCTCCTCTTTCGCACAGGAATTTGGGCCTTGTTGCAGACACAGTTTTGACAAAACCCGAGAGGCACAGGTGAACCAAGCCTAGGGAAGCTTTAGTTAGAAGCTTCCAATAGAACCTTCCAAGCTTCCAAGCTTCTGTAACTGCAAGCCTAGGGGTGTTCCCGCGTGGGCTTGCAATTTCGAGCCATGGCTTCCTATACACCACGCGGGGCTGGTGTTTGTTGATGCATGTGGAGGGAGCACTTAGCCCAATGTCTTTCTGTTGCGGGAGGTTACTTTGAACCGCTTTTGCGCGAGGTCTAGAGTCGTTAATATTTCGTCGCGGAAATTTTACATGTTGGAAGGTAGGTCTAGTTGATAACCAAGATCCCCAACTTGCTTGATAATATGATATGGGCCATAAAACCTATGAGCAAGTTTGTTGTGTCCTCCTTTAAGAGAAGCTTAACGTGACTTGGGAACCTTCAAAAATACCCATTCACCTTCCTCAAACTCCACATGTCATCTTTTCTCATCCACATAGACCTTCATTGTCTCTTTAGCTTTATGAATGTTGTCCTTGCATTGCTTCATAAGGGCCTCCATCTTTTCCAACTCCTTATGGGCTTATGGATTTACATCTTCATGAGACAATGCGGAAGGTACTTGTACTTTGTAGCCATATAAAGCTTCAAAAGGAGACATTCCAATGCTCATATGGTAAGTATTGTTGTAACAAAACTCTGCAAGATGGAGCCATTGGTCCCATGCATTTTCTGTCTCATAGCAAAAGTGCCTTAAATAAACCTCTAGCCATTTGTTAACCCTTTCAGTTTGCCCATCCATTTGTGGGTGATATGCGGTACTAGGATTCAAAAGAGTCCCCATTGAAGAGAACAAACTTTTCCAAAAGCTGTCCATAAACTTAGTGTCGTGATCGAACACAATCTTCATTGGCAAACCATGAAGCTTGAAAATGCATTCCATAAATTATTGAGCCACTTACTTTGCTATAAATTGAGCCTTTCTAGGGATGAAATGGGCTGATTTAGTCAAGCAATCAACTACTACATAAATGCTATTCCATCCATGCTTAGTTGGTAGGCAATCCCACAATGAAATCCATAGAGATATCAGTCCACTTGCCTTGAGGAATAAGAAGTGGCTGAAATAAGCCGCCAGGTAGAAGAGATAAGTCTTTATTTTGTTGACACGGAAGACATTGTATTACATAATCATTTACATCCTGTCAAATGCCCTTCCAATAGAATCTCTTATGGATGTTGTCAAACGTTTTGAATAACCCATGATGACCCGCTAAAGGTGAAGAATGCATCTCATGTAAAATATGGACTTTGAAAGAGGATTGTGATGTCAAGTAGACTCTACCATGATACCATAAAAGACTGTTGTGCCAATTAAAATTGGGATACTCTTCTCCTTTTCCTTACTAAAATTCCTACATCATCTTTGATGCTTGCTCATCAAGCAAATATTCTTCTTGGATGTCATGAATCCAATCCTTATGTATGATTGAAATTGAGGATAAAGAACATGCCCACATACATGATAAAGCATCCGCCACAACATTATCTTTTCCAGCCATGTAAGATATTTCAAAGTCCTAGCTTTTGTAACGTGTCTGCTCATCCACTTGTGGGACACGTCTTAGCAGCCCATTGAGAAGAGGGTCTAGAAAGCTCCGCCTGGCACTCGCAAGGAATGTCATAGGGTTTGCGATCTAGGTCTTCCCAAGTCAGCCCCGAGTGGACATGTTACAATTCGTATCAGATCGAACCAACGAGATCCAAAGATTGTTGAAAATATTTATTTACTCACTTATGGATGCTGGGTTGTAGAATCTCAAAGCATGGAGCAAGTTCTTGGTGTTCCACATCATGTTCATGACTACAATGCGTGCTTCGGATTATCATTACAGGCTAGGCATGATGAATATTTTGGACCTCATCTATAATCATTCACCCCTGTATGCAAAGCAGAGATGGATGGGAGATTCAGGAATATACTACATAGCAGCCCACCAACTCATGTACCTTCACACCAACTTGAAGAGAATCAAGTGGATGGAGGATTTAAAGATCGTGAAGCTATGCATCTTTGTCGAAGCTCATGCAAACACAACTTTGCATGTTAGCAGTCAAAGAGTCAAGCAGAACAAGTACGTCTATGAAGAAATGACCCGAGTGATCTCTGCAATGACAGGATCAAAGTGTTAGGGCACTATGAGAAGAACGGGTATCAAAGGAAGGGATACCCCAAGCTTCCTATGACTTATCGTTTCCTGAAAATCCATGACCCCACTCCATATTATTATTCCGTCCCTGTAGCCGATTGTAACACAATCCTACTTTCCCCAAACTAATGTATCAATCAGCTTGTCCTACTTACCCAAAATAAATGTATTCAAAGGGTTATGTCCTCATGAATGAATAAGACTTTTTACTATCGTCTATCTTGATTGTAAATGTTAGCTAAGGTGTTAAGTGATTAAATCACTTAGCTAAAAGCTGTGCTAGTCGTATTAACGTAATATGGGGAGCGTTTGATAAGATGTTAACATAAAGAATCTTATTGTCCAGACGCAACCCCAAGCGCAGGTTCTAAGTCCGACCCCTACACTAAGTACAACTGTGATTCAAGAGAAGAAGTTCCTTCTCAAACAAATTAAGCCACCCGAGTTTGATGGCAAGGGAAGGATTGTTCAAGCTGATGCAGAGATTTGGATTGAGCCCATGGAGGACTATTTTGAGGCAGCAGGAACTGCACCTACTAACCAAACCATGCTCACCAAACTTAAGCTTACAAGCGAAGCGAGACTTTGGTGGAAATAGTGGTGCAAAGACCAAGTGATCTCGGAGGGGACAGTCACTTGGGATAAGCTTAAGGAAGCTATGCGAGGGAGGTATCTGCCACCTGCCTACCACACACAAAATATGAATGAATTCTATGACTTGAAGTAGCTAGGATTATCCCTTGATGCATATTATTCACAGTTCATTTCACTCCTAAAGTATGCGCCTCCAATTCATATGACACAACAGGTATCAAAATTCTGTGTTGGGTTGAATCCACCCATAAACACTCGATTGGAATCAATGCACCCAATGGACCTACAAGATGCACTCATTCGAGCTGCTCCAATAATACAAGAGGTGCAGACCAAACCAAGGAACAACAGGATTTGGCCTTACAGCGATCAGAATAAGGGTATGTCTAAGGCTCAGACTAAGAGAGTGCAGAGTCAGAATCAGGGCGGCCAAAGAAAGAAAGCTAGGGCCAATGCTGTCAAAGGGTATGTCTAAGGCTCAGACTAAGAGAGCGCAGAGTCAGAATCAGGGCCAAAGAAAGAAAGCTAGGGCCAATGCTGTCAACAACTTTGTTCCTACACGAAGTAATGACCGCAACCCATGTTGCTTCCATTGCAACGAGCCCGGGCACTTCAAGAGGCAGTGTCCCAAGCTTAGCAGAGGGCATCACCAAGGGAAATTCCAAGGTCAAAATAGAGCCGCTTATTGCCAAGGAACCACTGTTATGGCCAGAGGAAGAACCTCCAGTGTTTCCAATAAGGAGCTGGATGATGAAGAAGATCCATCCATGGATGCTAACATTGAGAGGGCAACGGTTCACACCGCTCTTCACAAGAAGGGTCTGAATCGTCAATTCTTGATGATTCAAACTCCATCAGATTATCAAGGTAAAAGCTTCAAAACCCTGATTGACTGTGGCAGTACACACTCCTTCATTTCACCAATCTGTGCAAGATTAGGGATAGCCACAATAGATGCACCTACTTTACTTGTGGAGTTAGCAAATGGTCGTGAGGTCTCTTGTACTAGGCAAACTACTAAGGTGAAATTCCTACTGGGTGGGAAGCCCAACTTCGGTGAGATTCAGGGTAATGAACCTAGGTGTCCATGAATGTTTACTCGGAATGGATTGGCTAATACCCAATGATGCCCACATCCACTGTGGGAAGGGCCAAGTCTCCTTCCAAAATTCTGAAGGGGAACTAGTCATGACTCAAGGAGAGGCTGGTAAGCCAAAAATACAACTGGCAAAAGAAACACTGATAATAAAAGGTGTTAAAAAGGGTCTACCTGTCTATCTGATTAAACTGAATAAGCTAGACCAAAATTAGGAATCTGGGGAAGAACCTTCATGGTTAAAGGAATACGCAGACGTATTTCCTGAAGATTTGACAGAACTTCCTCATCAAAGGGAAGTCGACCACGAAATCAAACTAGCACCAAGAGCTGCACCAATCGCAAAGAGGCCGTACAAGATGTCCATTCCAGAAGCTATTGAACTGAAAGAGCAACTCAAGCAACTGTTAGACCAAGGCTACACCCATCCCAGCAGTTCACCATGGGGAGCTCCAGTGCAGTTCCAAAAGAAGAAAGATGGAACGCTTCGTCTATGCATTGATTACAAGGGGTTGAATCAATCAACCATAAAAAATAAATACCCCATTCCAAGAATAGATGAATTACTTGACCGTCTTCAAGGAGCAAAGATCTTCTCCAAGATAGATCTTAGATCTGGGTATTATCAGATAAGGATCAAGGAAGAAGATATCCCAAAAACTGCATTCAGTGTCATTCGGGCTAACAAATGCTCCTACTACCTTCAACAGGTTAATGCAAGATATCTTTAGGCCCTATCTTGATGACTTCGTACTCGTCTTCTTTGACGATACCCTAGTCTACTCTAAACATGAAAAAGATCATGAACCCCAGCTTCTCATTGTTCTTGAAACAATGAGAGCACACAAGCTTTATGCCAAGAAGAAGAAGTGCACATTTTTCAAGGGACAGATTGAATATCTGGGATTCATTGTATCAGCGGAAGGAATTTCAGTAGATCTAGCTAAGGTCACAGAAGTTCTGGAATGGCCAACACCAACTTCTATCAAAGAAATACGTAGTTTTCTTGGGTTGACAGGATGGTACACGATTTTCATCAAAGATTATGCTGATTGTACCACCTTTGACTGATCTACTAAAGAAGTAAGTAGCAATTGTATGGTCACCTGCCGAACAAACCAGCTTTGACAAACTAAAGCAAAGCTTAGTATCAACACCCATCCTGAAACTTCCTGATATTAGTAAGGAGTTTGAAGTGGTAACTGATGCTAGCACACTTTCTTTAGGATGTGTACTTGTGCAAGAAGGTCATCCCGTAGCATATTCTTCAAGAAAATTGAAGAGCCATGAAAGGAATTATGCTACCCATGATCTAGAGATGTTGGCTGTCATCCATGCTCTCAAACTTTGGAGATATTACTTGCTAGGTAACAAATTTTCCTTAGTAACGGACCACAAGAGTCTTAAATGGATTTTCACTGAGAATGAACTCAATATGAGGCAACGTATGGATCGAAGTGCTCGAAGAATATGATTTTGAAATCAAATACAAGCCTGGAAAAGAGAATGTAGTTGCCGATGCACTCAGTCGCAAGGCATTTCTAAATTCTCTTATTTTGCAAGATCCATCAACAGGAAGGTCGCTAGCCACAAAGGTATCAATGCCAAACAACCCGATTCTTGAGCTAGCTAAAGAAGAGGCATATCATGACCCAGTCTATCAGAAAATGTTAAGGGAGATCCCCATCAAGGATCAAGACCCGAAGCTAAAGACGAAGTATCAAGAATTCTCTGTCAGTAGTGGACTTGTCTACTTTAGGACAAGGTTATGTATCCCTGCAAGCCAAACTCTCAAGCAGAAGATACTGTGGGAAGCCCATGACTCCCCTTTCTCAAGACATCCTGGTTATGCCAATACCCTTAATGCAGTCAGGAAGAGCTATTATTGGGAAAGGCTCAAGGGTGACATACTCAAATATGTCACTTGTCAACGCATTAAGGCAAAACATGTCAAAATGCCTGGAAAATTGCAACCACTTGACATTCCCCAAATGAAATGGGAATTCATTAGTATGGACTTCATTGTTGGCCTACCCCAAGTTCGGGGAGGATACAACTCTATTATGGTTGTAGTAGATATGCTCACCAAGATCACACATCTCATCCCTATCAAGACAAACTATTAAGCTTTAGACATCGCAAGATTATTCATCAAGGAAATATTCAAGCTGCATGGGTTACCCAGAAGAATCATTGGTGACCGTGACTCTCTATTCACATCACACTTCTAGAGGGCTATCTTTGAGGCTATTGGAACTCAACTCTATTTCAGTATAGCTTACCACCCCCAAATTGATGGTCAAATAGAACGAGTCAATCAAGTCATTGAAGATATGCTTAGAGCATACTGTTGTCGCGAACCTAAAAAGTGGATTCAATACTTACCGCTAGTTGAGTTTGCCTACAATGCCTCCTGCCAACAGAGTATTCAGATGACCCCTTTTCAAGCATTGTATGGGCATGATTGTCGTACCCCTTTGAGCTTCTTGGATCCAACTTTGAGGGTAGAAGCTTCAAGGTAAATGCTGGAAGACATGGATGATCAAATCAAATCAATAAGACAAGACATCCAAGCTGCCAAGGATAGACCGAAGGCTTACGCTGACTTGAAACGACAAGACAGATCCTTCATCGAAGGTGATATGGTCTTCATCCGCGTACGCCCTATAAAGAGTTCAGTGTCCTTGGAAGAGTACAAGAAGCTAAGTCCGAGGTATTGTGGACCTTATAAGATCACTAAGTGCAAAGGGCCTAATGCTTACAGACTACAGCTGCCCACAATCCTAAAGATTCATAATGTATTCCACGTTAGCCTATTGAAAAAGTATCTGCCTAATCCAAATCATGTACTTGATGACCAGCAAATTGTAATGCCTAGCCAAAGAGTCCTTGAGCTATGGCCTGATAGAGTCCTAGATGTCAGGGAGAGGCATTTGAGGTCAAGGACCTTGAGAGAATACCTCATCCAATGGAAAGATTATCCCGAAGAGGATGCCACCTGGATGGACCAAGATACCCTTAACCAACAATACCCCTAGGTCCTCTCGAGATGAGGACATCTCGATTCCTCTAAGGGGAATAGGATGTAATATTCCCGTGCTTCCTCCCCCCCCCCCCCCCCCCCGGTGCCCCCTCCCCCCAATAGGAACTCCCCCTCCTTAATGAAAAAAGTATTATTATTAGTGCAAAATTTTTTTATCCCTCTGTCTCTCCCCGCCGACAGCACGTCAGGGAGAGAGAGAGAGGGAGTGAAGTGGAAGTCATAGGGGGGCATGCAACCCCCTAGGTGGGAGGGGTGGCGGCCATGCCACCCTCCTCCCCCTCCTTTAAAGTGTAGCCCTTCCCCCCTCCCTGGTACACACAACGCCCCCCCCCTTTGTGCTTTGCCACCTCCCCCCCCCTCCGTTGCGGCACAACAGGAGACCCCCTTGGGCTTTCGTCAGTATGCCCCCCAGCTTCGCGGTGGACAGTGGCGCCCCCCTAGGGGCTTCCGACAGAAATCTCCCCTCTCCCCCCCGTGAAGAGAGAGAGTGAAGAAGAGAAGGAGGGAGAGAGGGAAGGAGAAGAAGAGAAAAAGAAGAAGAAGAGAAAGAAGGGAGAGAGGGAAGGAGAAGAAGAGAGAGGGAAGAAGAAGAAGAGGGAGAGAGAAGAAGAGGAGGGAGAGAGGGAAGGAGAAGAAGAGAAAAAGAAGAAGAAGAGGAAGGAGAGAGAGGAGGAGAAGAAGAGAAGAAAAGAAGAAGAAGAAGAAGGAGAGAGAGGAGGAGAAGAAGAGAAGAAAAGAAGAAGAAGAGGGAGAGAGAGGGAAGGAGAAGAAGAGAAAAAGAAGAAGAAGAGGAAGAAGAGAGAGAGAGAAGAAGAGAAGGAGAGGAAGAGAGAGAGAGAGAGGGAGAGAGAGAGAGAGAGTTGGTGAGTGGAGAAGGTGTTGAGGAGCCGTGTTCGAGGATCCATTCTTCAAGCCACCCCCTCATCGGCGAAGGATACCTTCTCACGACCTTTCCTTCCCGAGCTTGTCATCTTGAAGGCTCGTTAAGGTCAGGACTATCCAAACTTTGTGTGGCAAATGGCTCCTAAAAAGAAAGTCGCGTGAAGTGTAAGTACCAAAACTACCATTGATACCAGTAATGTGGGAGAGGTGAGTGGAGCGACCAACGCAACAAATGCCCCTATGATCACAAATCAAACCCAGGTTCTTTTTTATATTCTAGGCTTTGTAATTAATCTTGGTTAAGCATATTATGGGGTAGCTACATTCATGGAACAAGAACGAGTCTTAGGATTCTTGTGTACTCCAAGTGATAGGTTGCATGCATGAAACGGTAGTGCATAGAGTTCGCACAAGTTTATGTGCATAGAATGATAACTTTTACACACATAGAATGATAGGGTTTTCACATTATTTCACATAAAATAATAGTTTTTAAACCAGTTCAGTTCATGATTAGTCATCTAGAATTCATGCTTCGCAATCATGATTAAAAGAAACACATGAAATGTTAGTTTACGTTCGTAAGATGTAATTGCACCGATGGATAGAAACCTAGACTTTCATATACACGTCACATGAGATCCGGTGCATTAGGAATAAGTATTTGTTGCTAGGTATGAAGAGAGTTAAAGGTCGTTTGGGATGTATAAACGTATTAAATGCACCATGTGCATAATGGGTAAGTTTGATTGCAAAATTCTGCATAGTATCGCACTAAGAGAAATGGAAGGAACACATGCATCTAGACTATATCCTGAAGGCCTAGATGGAAAGTCTTGCGTTGCCAAGTGTGTTAACTAAACTTGGTTAGAGGGAGATGAGTAGAGAATCGGTTGAATTAAAGACCCTTGGTTGGGTTGCGAAAAAGGCATGTCCATTGCCTTGGTTGACCAATTAATGCTTGAGTTAGGGTTAAGGTACCATAAGGTAAAACCCAAGGGAAAGAGCAAGTCAAAATAAGCTAGCTAACCAAGAACATTTGCTTGCATGATCTTGTTTAAGATTATTGGGATCTCGCCAAGTCGCGAACGATCCAGGATCGAGTGCTAGGAGCATCCAGGAAAAAGAAGTCACACCTTAGCAGTTGGTCGTACAAACGGCCTCCGAAATATTTGTGATTGTACACTTAGGTACATTATTTGATCTCCTTTTCTCAAGAAACTAATTCAAGGAAAAACACTTAATGCTTCAAGTTAGAAGCCTAGAAGGAGAGGCAGGAACAGTTACCTCCGACTGTCTGCATGGCCCTATCCAAGGGGGTTGTTAGTCACGCCAGGTATATGGACCTAACCCGCCGCGAGAGGTCTCTCCGTGGGTGCTACTTGGAGCAAGAGGATACTTAGGTGCCAGGGGAGGCTCTAGCTGTAAATTCATTGCCTCCGGATCCCGCACAAGAGGCCGACGTGACTTGAGATGGGATCTCGAGGCCCGTGTACTAGTCAACGGGCGGAACTTGAAGCAGCAATCCTGTAGATTGCTAGGATAGCCTTCAAGCATGATACTTGATGTACTCTGGGATTATGATAAATAAAGATCAAATATTTGAGAAAAAGGAACTTGCTTGACATTGTTTTTGTGTCAGTGCCTAAGTTACGTGAAGGAACCAGTGATAAATTGATTAATTAAGGAAGCTACTTTTGCATGTCAAACGTAATGTGGTAGGTAATTAGATAACTAAAGCAAACTGAGGAAAGTGCGGTGGACGTGACTTAGGTCCATCCTACGGAAGGGTGGTCCCAATTAGCTGGGAACTTTTCTCAACAAAGAAATAACGAGACTATGAAGATCTAGTATCAGTAGAGTTAGAATCCCAATTTATGCTGTTTTAGGGGAAAGGAATGGGACTATGCCTTATGGCAGAGAGGTTGAGCTTTGCATCCCTCTTGTTTTCCATTCTCCATGAACCAAGTGCAGCATGAATCTGCTTCAACTCTGTTGTTCCTATGCAAAGTGGGTCATCTAGAGCTCGGCCCGCTAGCTACTTCCTAGAGACTTTGTCGTTAGGAAAGGAACCCTGACTTCAGGTCGATCCTAAGTGGGAACGGTCGGACACTTTTGCTTGGGGCAGACTCGAGAAGACCTAGATCTCAAACCCTGTAACATTCCTTGCGAGTGCCAGGCGGTGCTTTCTAGACTCTCTTCCTGATGGGCTGCTAAGACGTGTCCCATAAGCGGACGAGCGGACACATTACAGCTTTGAAGAGTAGCTAACCACCTTCTTTGTTTAGGGGATAAATTTGGTTGGGAAAGGAAGTATTTTAGCATACGATGATCGCTTTTCACATTGAAATGGTTGCCATATATATAGTGATGCTACTTTTTGATAGCATGCAAAATTGCTAATATTTCATGTTCATAGACATGTAGTTGACGTTCCTTGTCATCAAGCTTGCGACTTTCATAGGCTATAACTCCATGGTCTTGATGCAAAACAGCTCCAACTCCTCGTCCACTAGCATCCGCACATATAATGAATTCCTTAGAGAAATCCACGCATACAAGAAAAGGCACTGAAACCAATAGAGATTTCAGCTCATTGAAACTCTTGTCGGCTATGGAGTCCCAAAAGAAAGCTTCTTTCTTCCGCCTATTGGTCAAAGGAGCCATCACATGAGCATATTTTTTTATAAACCTTCTATAGAAGGAAGATAATTCAAGGATTTCCCTTAAGGAAGTAGAATTCATAGGAGTAGACCACTCTTTGACACATTTCACCTTGTTAGGATCCACATGAATGCCACCCAAGTATTCCACTTCACCTTCCATGAAAGAACACTTTGACATTTTGGCAAAGATTGTATATCTTCTTAATGTGTCAAAGACCTCTCGAACATGCATCAAATGCTCAACCTTGATTTATTATAAATGAGGATATCATTAAAGAATACAAAGACTGTTTTGAACAAGAAAGGCTGTAATATCTTATTCATGAGTGCTTGAAAAGTAGCGGGTGCATTTGAAAGCCCAAATGGCATAACCAAGAAGTGATATAACCCTCTTTTAGTCCTAAAGGTTGTTTTATATTCATCCCCTTCCTTCATTCGAATTTGATGATAACCCGAATGAAGATCAATCTTAGTGAAGACCTTTGCATCTTTGAGCTGATCCAAAAGGTCATCAATGTGAGGAATCGGGATTACCTTCTTAAAATCCTCCCAAGAAGCAAAATTGTGACCAACTCTTTGCATATATCTCCACCATGTATGCGTGTAGCCTTCAAGATGGAGTGCTGGAAAAAAAAGGAACTGTGTACCAGTCTAAAGAATTCCTGCAACCTGTTAACATCCTCTTTTTCCATCCACCTCTTTTATTCCTAGTCCCCCCTTAGTTGATTAGTAGTCATTCTAGTTTTGATTTGCAAATACAAAGACGAAGGGGGTGAAGCCAGACTAATCCATTGACAGGACCTTGGATTAATTGGCCTATAATTCCAAGGGATTGGAAAATTCCTATCCAAGCTTATCAAAATTATTTGCAATTTGCCCAGATCTATCATCAATCTACTGATTCTTCAATTAGATTAACTGTCCGTTTTGCTTGGTACCTAGCATGCATGCATGCACATCCTCATAATGATCAAAAGCAATTACCAAAGTTGTATTTGAATGCCAATGTGGTCCATGCTCTTTGTCTTCTGAGTAGATATCTTATCCTTGTGGAGAGGATGTGTTATTTACAATTCCTTCAAAATCCTCCCAAGATATTTGTAGATAAATCCCTTTCTATGAATATATTTCGAAATCATTAGGCCTTTAAAAGAGAACATCTTCATTGATGATTTCTTTCTGAATGTAATTGGTGAACTGAACTTTAATGGAATCTCTCTTTTTCATTTCTTATTGGGTGTCATTCAGATTTTTTTGTGGTTATGTGTTAGTGTGTGAATGTGTTTGATTTGTGTTTATATAGAGATATGGTTCGAGAAAGCGAAAAATATTTCAAGATGCTGATTTATATATTTGGCTAAAGTTTTGAAGACTTGTGAATGAATGGAACAACCTCTTATATCCTTTACTAATTTGTTTGGTTATTTTGGAAACTAAGGATTGGTTTATGCTTTAAGGTGTTTTCCTTTTGTCAATATGTTTGATAGATCCATATTATTTTGGAGATTGATGGGGTCGAGGTTTTTTCAAGATGCTATTTGATCAATGTTCGAGACAGTAGTATTGACCTAGTTTTTGGGCTTAATATTCTTCTTTGTTTCAAGTCGCGAGGACGTGTTGAGACATAGGCATGTGAACCCTATGTATGCAAGGGTGGATAAAGGAAGCAGGGTGTGAATGAATTGGAGGGTAGGGGGATCCCCTAACCCTAGCCATCCAGAGGCTATTTAAATAGCTTGGAGGTCACTCTCAATGTAGAGGAGTGTACTAGGTGTACTTGTGAACAACTCATTGAGCAAGATCTTCTTCTTGTACTTGAGATCTCCCTCTTGTGCACACTCTCTTGCCCTCACTCTGATATTTCAACATGGTGTCGTAGCCATCTTTGATCCCTTCAGGTTCCCTCGGTTCACAAAAGAAGCTTCATTTCTCCATTTTGGTCTTTCAACCTAAGTGCACAAGAGAAGCTTCATTTCCCCATCTTGGTCTTTCAACCTCTATAGCTAGCCAACACCTACCTCCATTCGAGGAGCTAGTGTGAGCAAAGTAAGCCATATCAGCTCCTAATTTCTTCTAGGATTCTTCCCCAACTCAAGACGCATCAGCTTTTTGAGTCAAACCTTGACAATGGAGGCATATCAAGCCGGCATTGTAGCACAAAAAAGGTGCCATTCTCCTAATAGCGTGATGATCCACAGTCTACCATGCATTGTAGAAGGCACAATGTGGGAGGGCTTCATGGAGCTTTTCTAGCTCCATAAGTGAGCTATCCTACCCTAAAAGGGTTTGGCAAAATTCCTTCCCAACCACTACTCACACAATGCAAAACCCTAATTGTGTACCTTACTGGTAGCCATAGCCAAAAAGCTTCAAGCTTTCTTCTCCCAACATTAATCACCTTGGTTGACACTAATAGTGATTCTAATCACTGTCCTATGAAGTCTCTTGCAAATATGAAAGCTCCATCTCAAACTCAAAGTTACTTGGTGAACATCATTAAGCTCATGAGAAAGCCGACTTGCAGACATATACTATGAGATGAGTGCTTGTAAGCACTAATGTTACATCTCATAGTCATGATGCTATTTCTAATCAGCATGTGGAAAATGTTTTACACTAAATCTCAGTCTTGAGAAGATTAGTTTCTATCTTAAGCATATGTGTTGAGTGGTTCACTATCATTATGAGGCTATGTGTAGGCTATAAACACATAGACCATTGCCCTCATCCCCCATCTCATCTTGTAGCTTCCACAATTGTTGGCCATTGTGTAAAGGACTAGATACTGCCATTTCCTAGAGCAATTGGGAAGACCTTCCTATCGTGACCATGGCTTATGTCGATGTTAGACCCCAAATCCATAAGTTTGATGGAAAAGAATTTCATCCATGGCAAGTACTAGTGAAGTATAAAATGATGGAACGGGGCTATTGGCCCTTCATCAAAGGGACCAAGGTTATTGATCCATCAAACCCACTTGATATAGAAAATGATGAAAGAGCCCAAGCCATAATCATGTTTCATGTAGATGAATCCCTAATCCATCACATTGACTAACTCTCCACTACCAAGGATAAATGGGATGAGCTTGAAAAGCTTTATGGTGTTATAGGAAAGAACTCTAAAATTTTCCTTAAGATTGAATTTTTTACTTTGGAGTATAAACAAGGAGAAGACCTAGGTAAGTTCATTTCTCACATGAAAGGGCTCATGGCATAGCTATACTCAGTTCAAGCTCCAATTCATGATGAAGATGCCATTGCAATTCTCTTGAAAGCTATAAACAAGGTATTCCCAACCCTTATAACGACTCTTACCAATATCCCTAATCCAACCTTGGAAAGCACCATCCAAACTTGTTTAGATTAGGAGAAAAAAAGTCAAAGATCTACTTCAACAGCCATGAGCAACTCTTGGTTCATACTATCTCCACCAAATGCTCCTTTTGCAATAAGAAGGGACATCTTGTCAACAACTGTTGGAAAATATATCTTCACAAAATGAAGTGCAAAAATGTAAAAAGATAGGGCATATTACCAGTAAATGTCCTACGGTGGAAGCTTCTCACTTGACCACCAAGATCCATGAATCACTTATTGTCAAGTACAATGGCTACCTCTCACATAGCCATGCGTGTTCTCACACCTACAAGTATAGTGAGCTTACCTCCATGCTTAATTGAGTTTCCTCCTCCCTCAAGCACTCCATTAGCTCCACAATCCAAGGTGCAAGCTTGGTCCTCAAGCTCTAAGCTCCATGCTCCCTTACCGTGCGCAAGAGAAGAAGAAGAAGAAGAAGAAGAAGAAGAAGAGAGGAGAAGATGGAGAGCTTCTCTTCCACGGTCTCTCATCCTCACACACTCACTCCCTCACTACCTCTCTCAAGCACAAGCTCAAGCAAGCAAGAATAAGAAAAAGAAGAGAAGAAGAGAGCTAGTTTTGGCCATATACAAGAATGATCTTCTTCATTCACTTTTTTCCTTTTTATACATGCCCTCCTCCTCTTTGGGCGCCATCCCTTTTTAGCCAGCCGCTTTAGCCTTGGTCATGTTTCCTTATTCCTTCCTATTTTCACGATTCCTTCACCCATTCCCATCTACATTTACAAATTGCACAGGAGAGAGCCTGGTGCTCTTTTTCAAAATGATTTACAATGCACCCAATGCTTTCCTTGCTAGAATATTTGATGCACTTATTATTGTGTGCTTTCTTTTACATTGAGGCTTTTCTTGCATTTTTCTAAGCTTGTCTTTCTCTTCTTCCTCACCTTGGGTTGTTTTCCATCTTTTACTTTTTGGGGCTTTTCTGTTCCGTCTTGGACTTCCTAAGGTGTAACATTATCCCCCTCCTAGTCGAGTGTCTATCCCATGGCACTTGTTGGTAAGGGCTTGGGTGGTTGAAGGTTTACTATGTGGGTCAATGATAGGGCTTTGGAAAGGTTGGCGATGGAGAAGAAACACATCAAAATTGATGAGCGCTTGTGGAGATCGAGGATGGATTGAGTGGATGATGAGGGCCTTCAATATTAGTGGTTGATCATGAATTAATGAATGTAAAGAAAGTGCACTACCTGGGAGTGTGCCTACCTCACTCTGCAGTGCATGGTATTTGTGCCAGTGGGGCTGGTGGGAGTTGGGTCGAACCTTAAACACAAGCCTATGTGGTATTGTCCCATACTTGAGGACCCAATTCATGTACAAAGGGAAGTGTTGTGGGTATGACTTAGGGAGACATGTCACTGTAGGCATGAGCAGGAGCTCCCTAGATGTGTCCTACCCTTAAGGTGTCCTAAGTAGGTAAAGTGGGGAAAAGGCTAGGGTGGTCCCTAGGTGGAGTGCTGGTGACACTCATAGAGTATAGATGGGTTGATTTCCTTACTATGTTTCTTTTCTTTATACTTCTTTCCTTCTTGTCCTTTTTCTTTTTCTCATCTTTTCTTTTCTGTCTTGTTTTTCTCTTTTTTTTTCTCTTTTCTTTTTTTGAAATTTTTAATAAGGGAGCATGCTAAGAGGCATCCTATTGATAAGCAAGGGCCAAGTTGCATGGCAACTTGAGGGCCTTACTGAGGAATACCCTGTTGAGAATCAGCAATCACACTCAAACAGCCTCTTTGTATGGAGTCTCAGGGTCAAGGATATGCAGGCTAACTTATCCCATATGCACAATGGTGCCTACTGCAGTTTCCTACTTTCCTATAAAGCATTGTACTTGCTTCCTTTCTTAATGCAATGATAGTACTCTTTTCATTTCAGTAAAGTGTCAATGTCATTGTCCACATACACAAGATTGTGTTTATGAGTCCAAGTCTCAATCTTGGAACCTAATTCACTTGTGTAACAAACAGTGTCCTTTCATTCATGAGTCTACACTTCTTTTTCCATCCTCCATAGCTTCCGGTTTTGCCATGCTCTAGATCCCGCATTTCTCACATGGTATCAGAGCCGAGTTGGGCATGGCATTGCTTGTCTAGCCTCTCTTGATTCCTTTCAACCTCAGTCTAGCTCAATGTCAGCTCATGATTTCATCTCCCAACTCTACTCTCACTGAAGCTTCCATGGCAGCCATAGCTAGCAGCACCCTGTCAGATTGAGCTGCTTATATCTCACTCCACAGGTCAAATCTCTTGGAGCTTCCTTCTGGAAAAGTATTCCCCAACTCACAAAGCTTCCCTGTATCACATCAATCCAGGACGTTGGACCATCTGGAGCTCAGCATTGTGAAAATCCTCAATCTCTGCTCTGTGTCTGCCATAGCCAGACAGGACCTACCTTACTTGGAGCTTCCATAACTCTTCAACCATGCCATTTCAGCCCACGATTTCTTCTAGGGAGTTGTTCCTCTACTCAAGGCGCTTCATCCTGGCACAAAAATCGACTGCATTACTGCGCCCTGGCTCCAGCATTGCGGAAATCGCGGAATCCTGTCAGAACTGCGCCTGCTTCTGTTCGACGTGTCTGCGTGCTTCATACAGGCCACAATCTTGACGATTATGATAGGGCTTTGGTAGCTCATGAAGTCAGCTTCCTAGGCATGTAAAAATTTTTGAAAATGATCAAGTGTAGCTCCTGCAATTTGAGGAAAAACAGGCCCCTGTCTCAGAAACCCTAATTCCACCATAGCCAAAGCTTCAAAATTCTGACATTTTTTCATTGTTTCTCTCACTGAAGTTATCAAAAGTGATTTTAATCACTGAGCAATACTCTCTAAAGTTCATTAAAGTACTGTCACTCAGATCTGAAGGTATCAGCATCAAATCAAGAAGGGGAAGATCACTTGAATTTTAAAAGAGTAAAAAACCTTTGCAGATTTGGTATTCATTGACACTCAGTTAGTGTTTTTTAGCACTTGTGTCTCTCAACCAATTCTTCTGTTGCTCAAATCTAATAAGTTTGAAGTTGATTTGCTACTGTTCCCGTAAGTCTAACATGGGCAAAGACTCTCCAAATGCTCGATTCAAAGGAGTCGGGTTCCACACTTGGCAAACCCGCATCAAGCTCATCCTGATGAAGAAGGGTCTCTGGGCCATCACAAATGGCAAAGAGAAGAAACCTCGGGACGCGGACCTTGCAACTACTTGGCAAAAGAATGATGACAGAGCCCAGGCCATTATCAAACTGGAGCTAGACGACAGTTATATCCACCCTGTGGATAACTGTGAGACCTCACAGGATACATGGAAGAGACTTGACACCTTGTTCGGTGCACAATCTAAATCATCAAAGTATGGTCTCCTGATTGAGTTCTTCAGGCTTGAAATGAAGTCCAGCACATCACTTGCCACACATCTAAATTACATGGAAGGACTCCTAACCCAACTTGCAGGAATCAACATTAAAATGGACGAAGATGTTTGCATCGGTGTTCTACTTAAGAGTTTGCCTCCTGAATATAATAATGTATCAACAACTTTAATCAACATGCCAAATCCTGAACTTGTTGATATCCAGGCATCACTGTTAGAAGAGGAAAAGAAGCTAAAAACTAAGGAAGAACCAAATACCTCTAGAGATGAGCATGCATTATATGTTGGCAACAGGTACAAAGGCAAGAAGGATCAGCTCTTCTGTGACTTCTGCAAAAGGACCGGACACACCGAGAAGTTCTGCCACGCAAGAAAGAGATCCCAAAAGGCCTATCTAGTCGCAGTCAAAGAAGAAGAAGAAAATGGAGCAAAGGAAGAAGAAGATGAAGATGAAGACCACCAGGATCGGAAGGACAAGACTCATCAGTCCTTGTACTCTCATAATTCTGATAGATTGTTTTAAAAGCCTTGTACTTCCTTGCCCTAATGCTTCCTGCCATAAGCCTTGTAAACTCCTTATGTAACTTGGCATTACAGTCCCTGTACACTTTGTGAGGCCCCTGTTACAGCCTCTGGATGTCCACCATGTTTATGGTACCCACACTTAGCTTTTTTTTTTTGTGATAGCCTCTAGTGTTTTGCCATGTCTGTGGTATGCCCACACTTTGCAGGTGGTTCTCATTACAGCCTCTACACACTTTGTGCCTTTTCTAGTTGTGATTGAGGAGGGGTGTTGAGAATCAGCAATCACACTCAAACAGCCTCTTTGTATGGAGTCTTAGGGTCAAGGATATGCAGGCTAACTTATCCCATATGCACAATGGTGCCTACTGCAGTTTCCTACTTTCCTATAAAGCATTGTACTTGCTTCCTTTCTTAATGCAATGATAGTACTCTTTTCATTTCAGTAAAGTGTCAATGTCATTGTCCACATACACAAGATTGTGTTTATGAGTCCAAGTCTCAATCTTGGAACCTAATTCACTTGTGTAACAAACAGTGTCCTTTCCATCATGAGTCTACACTTCTTTTTCCATCCTCCATAGCTTCCGGTTTTGCCATGCTCTAGATCTCGCATTTCTCACATACCCTACTCTACAGATACCTCTTCAAATTGGTTCTTACATTGAGTGGAGTAGACAACAAAAACGGATCATTACACATAGTGAATCTACTATCACTCATATCTTCTAAGAGGTTCATACAACATGTTGGCAAGAGAGTGTCTCTCATCATGAGACACACCATTGCACAGTTATCTATCCTAGCATTGAGATCAAAAAAGAGGGGTGGAAACCACTCTTCCTCTGTAGTAGGTTTTTGCTTTAGTAGTATTTGTAGTAGAGATGAATGTAGTTACATGTGGTGATGAAAGCAGGTCGGGGCATGAGGAGAAATCCTTGAAGAAACTTGCTATAGATGGGCAGAGGTCCCTTTTCATGAAAATCAATCTCCCTTCAAGGATTGAGATAATTACATTGTAGATCACAGGGAAGTTATATCTACCATGCACCTCCTAGTTAAAATCAACTCCAAGCCTTCTTAGGTAGGGCATGTAGACACAGGATCATCCCAGTCATGGGGTAGGGTACTATAGAAAGTGATCCATGCCTCTAAGCTAGAGTCCTAGATGTTTCTATGCCACTTAAACTGTGCCTCATATCCCTCTACCCTCCAGGGAACCTCCACCATCTTATCTTTCCAATAGTTTGTAGGTTCTTGTTGCCACCTTATGGGATGCCTCCTTGGTTCCTCTAGCCATCTTCTTCCTAGCCTTGTTGAAAGCTTGATGACGTCCTCCACCACCCTAGGAGATAACACTATATCCAATGTGTGAGGAAAAGTGAAAGAGAACTCGAGGGGGTGGCAACGGTTCTCCCATTGTTCCCACACTATAAGTTCCTAGTCCCAATTGATGGGATCACCCTCCTCACTTTGAGGGATATCCACTTGTGGAACTTGTGGTGTCCTTGCTTGAAACTTCTTGCGGGCATGTTCTACCTGCTCTGTGTGCTTGTGCCTTATCTCCACCATCTATTCAGGTGGCCCAGGTTCCTCCCCTTGCTCTTCTAGTTACACTTGTGGCTGCATAGGGGAGCTTGGCTCTTGCACTTGTTTTGCTTCTTGATGGTCAGATTCGAAATCAAGCCCTCCTTCCTGGACCGTCGATTCTAGTGGCTCATATTACAGTAGCCGCATTTTCTATTCTAGCTCCCCAAGCCCTAGCAAGGTGAGTTCCTATGTGGATAATCCAACTGAGATTAGGTGAGCGCATTGCTCCTCTACTCCCAAGCTAGTGCTAGCCTTGGGTTCCATGTCATGGAGTCCATGTTGCAGAGCCCTCCTTAGTTCTAGCTTTCTTCTTAGTTGCTCCAATGTCTCTTCTCCTCCTAGCTACGTGACATTCAATACTATGCCTAAGGATACGTGTTGTTGCTCCAGCATTCCTATCTCGACAGTCATGGTTTTTCATTCTGCCAAAGAGGTGCTCACTCTTGGAATGGGCTAGCTTGTAGGCTAAGTTTTTTATTTGATCTTCATTCCTAGTTGCATATTCTTTTGCTTTTTCCTTTATCTACTCTAACCCTTGGTTTTGGTACTGGGCTAGGGTGGCAATCACTTGCTCTTGCTTCCGCCACAATGTATGCATTTGCTCTTACTCTTGTTTTTTTATGTTCCACCACCTGCTCTTTCAGTATGGCTTGTTTGTTCGTGTTCTTCTCATCTCTTTTGTTCCTTGCCACTTGCAACTCTTTCTATTCTCACTCCATCAATTTCTTCGTGTTCTTCTCATCTCTTTGGTTCTTTGCCATTTGCAACTCTTTCCTAGCCTCTTCTCTTTGCCTCTTCAACTCCTTTATCTCCAGCTCTAGACGTTTATTTTCTTGGGAGTTAAAGGCACATATATTTTCTAGGGAGATGCGATTCTCTCTCTCTTCCTCATACAACTCTTTTAGACCCTCTCTTGCCTTCAAGGCCTCTTTTGGTGCGATCACCTCCCTATTTATGATGGTCATTACTCTTGCTTGTAAGCATGGCCTTTTTATATTCTGTTGCCTTGTGGAGTTGGCTTTGAAACTCCTTTATAAGTTTGTTTTGATCTTCATTGTGGCGCATTGCCAAAGGCACCAAAGTGATTGACACTTCTAAGTAGGGTACCTTTGGTCCTTGGCATGACTCCATGTCAACTACTGCTAGTCTCTTTGTCCCTGCCAGGGGGACTCCTTTGCTGGGTGCAGGCGCATTTCCTGTACTCTACTAACAAGATATTGCACCTAGGCCATGATATTGCTTTTGTTGACCACCCCTTCTGCAATAATGTGTGTTGGGGTGGGATGATTATTGGTGGGTCCAGGACTTGTGGAATTGGTTGTAGAGAGGCTTTACCCTTACCTTCTGCCACCAATATGTGGGAGCTTCTCGCTTGATCACCAAGACCCACCGACTACTTATTGTTTCAAGTGTTTCAAGCCAAGTGCAATGGCTATCTCTTACATAGTCGTGCACACTCTCACACCTACGAGTCTAGTGAGCTTACCTCCATGCTTGATCGACTTGCCTCCTCTCTTAAGCACTCCAGTAGCTCCACAATCCAAGGTGCAAGCTCAATCCTCAAGCTCCAAGCTCCATGCTCCCTTTCCGCGCACAAGACAAGAAAAGAGAAGAGAAAAGAAAAAGAAGAGAGGAGAAGATAAAGATCTTCTCCTCTATGGTCCCTCACCCTCACACACTAACTCCCTCACTCCCTCTCTCAAGCACAAGCTCAAGAAAGTAAGAACAAGAAGAAAAAGAACAAGAGAAGAAGAGATGAAGAGATCTAGTTTTGGCCACACACAAGAATATTCTTCTTTATTCACTTTTTGCCTTTTTATATATGCCCTCCTCCTCTTTGGGCCCATCGCTTTTTACATGGCTAGCCATTTCAACTTAGGTCATCTTTCCTTATTCCTTTATATTTTCATGGTTCCTTCATCCATGCCCATCTACATTGACAAATTTTACAATAGGAAACCTGGCGCTCTTTTTCAAAATGAATTGCGATGCACCCTCGACTCTTTCCTTGCTAGAATATTCGGTGCACTTATTATTTTGTGATTTCTTTTACATTAAGGCTTGTCTTTTTATGAAGAATATGAATAATATGTTAAATATTTGTGGTGACAAATTCACAAGATAGTAGTATTGAGCTAGTTTTTGGGCTCAAAATTCTTCCTTGTTTCACAATCACGAGGACGCTTCCTTGTTTCCCTGATTAAGTGTGGAAATATGTTGAGGGGACTGAATTGACTTGTCTTTTTGGGCTAATTTTTATTGTTTTTATGAGCTGAATGGTTGATTTTAAGAGTTTATCGATTTATTTTGAATGTGTTGGAATGTTTTCGGATGGATTGAGTATGTTTGAGAAGCTCATGATGGTTTTTGGTTGAGATATGATGTGATGATAGGTTCTTATTGAGTTTGTTTAATTTTGATGGGGTCTATTTTGTCTCTATTGGATCTATTTTCTTTATGTTTATGTGTTGGGATTGTGAATGAGTCTTTTAAGGAACGATTAAGAGTATGTTGGATGATTTTGGATGGTTTGAAGTAGTTTTGGTTTGACCTATATGATTTTTATGCCTTCTGTTGACCTTTTGTAGTGTTTTGTAGAGCTTTTGTCTCTATTCTGTATGCATTTGTTTGCTTCAGTATCTGTTCTGATGGATAGATGTTTATCTTGGAAAATGTTTTATAATCTTGGAAGAGGAAGAATACAAGCTCAAAATAGCACGTAGAAGTAGAAAAAGTAACTGATGAAGACTTGAAGTGAAGACTACAGTGACATTGATAATAGTGAGCTTCCACTAGACACTGTGGTGGCTCTGGTGACTCTTCATATCAAACATATCTCTTAGGAGAGGTATCCATGACCAAGAGAGGATTATTGAGAGTAATTTATTGTTATTCCAATGTACTATTCAGAGAGAGCATATGTGAGAGAGATAGAGTATGAGAGATAGCCAATTTTTTATGAGAAACATTATCTCTACATGAGAGAAAGACTATGAAGACTCTGAAGATAATGAAATATGAATATTATGTGATGAATTCCATTCAAAGTTGATCTTTCTTTTGTATGATTGTGGTTCTTTGATGGTTTCTATGAAGAATATGTTGAAGATTTGTTGTGATAAATACGTGGGAGAATTGTTATATGATGCTACGTGAAGATTTATGAAGCTTGGTAATGTTTTTCTTCTTGTGGTTGATTAAAATATGAAGAACATGCTTGTTGGTGTGACAAGATAGATTTTCTTGCAATAGATTCCCCGTTTTTATTGGTGTTCCTCTTGGGGCTTCATAGTGGCATCCAAAGTCTCTTTACAAGATTTGACTTCTATGCTGATACTTGAGGAGAAGAAGCTTGGCTTGGATTCTTCTTCTTCTCAAACTAAGAGCAAGTTTGAACATGTGTTTTACTCTACTCATAAAAGTAGAGGTCGTGTCCAAGGCCAATACGTTGGTTGTGCTCAAAGTTACGGTGCACAAAAAAAATAAGGGAGGATAGTCCTAAGGAAGGAAGAGCCAAACAAGGCAAGTTGTAGATTTTAACCAACATCAGTAAAATTTTGGTGGTAATAGAGAATGTTTGAATTGTGGTGAGAAATGTCATATTTCCAATCATTGTTTCAAAAAGAAAGTTGAAATCAAAAATGGAAAAATGCAACAAGGAAAATATGCTTCCACTAGCAAAAACAATGATGTGACAAAGGTGTGTAGTATATTGTCATGTAGCATTTTATGAATAGTGTGACTACTAATGGTTCATCTAGAAATTATGTATGGTATGTAAAGGAGATAAGGGATGATACAATCCATCCCATTACTCAAATTGGAAACGTTTCCTTGAGTATATAGAATGGTAAAACATAGTACTTGGTGATGTACTTCATATACTAAACATAACTAAGAATTTGGTTTCTATTGGTCAAATGGTGGAATAGGGATTGCATATTTGATTCACATCTAATGGTTGTTATGTAGAGGACCCTAGAAATAAGTGCAAGTTGATTGTAGAAAGTAAGCATACTGGCAGATTGTTTACTCTTGATATAGGTCCACCTGAAATGAATACTACTATGTTTGCACAAGGTTCAAGAGTTGTTGTTGACATTAAAATTTTGCATAAGTGGATTGGTCATGTACAATGTCTAAAAAATATGATGTCAACACTGATTATGGATGTCTTACCAAAGTTAAGAGTTGATGGAATACATAAAGTATGTGCAACATGTCAATTTGGAAAGCAATCAAGGCATACATTTCTACATGAGAAGTATGTATGCAAGAAGCATGTTGAGTTGATAGATTCTAAAGTGAGGTCCTACAAAGACTTCAACCATGAGCGATTGCAAGTATTAGGTATCTTTCATTGATAATCGTACTAAAAAAGTATGGGTCTATTTTATGTGTGAGAAAAATAAGCTATCCACTCACCTTAAAAGCTTTAGAGCTTTGGTTGAGAAGGAGATACGGAAACATATTGAATACCTAAGCCCAAATGGAGGGGGAGAGTACTTATCTAATAAGCTTTTTTATTTATTGTAAAAAAATGATAAATGCAATTTACATGTAGGTACACTTCGTAGAAAAAGGAGTTGTTGAGAAAAAAAATAGACATATTACAAAGGTGCGTTGAGCATTGATGTAGAAACTTGCCTCACTACTATTGGGCTGAAGCAGTTAACTATTGTATACATTATGAACATGATATCTACAATTGTATACATGGTATGACAGCTAAGGAGCAGTATACATGTAAAAAGCCAAATTTATCCCATCGAAGCATATTTGGGTGTATTTCTTACATGTGTATTCTTGATGGGTTACACAAGTAAATTGGATCCCAAAGTAGAAAAATGTGTATTTGTGGGATATTCACTTGAGCAAAAGGTGTACAGATGCTATGACTATGTTACTCATTGATTTTAGAGTTAGCAAGGATGTTGTCTTTAATGAAATAAGTAGTTGCACCAATGTGCAAAATACATTTGAAGCTAATGTGCATGAAGGTATGGCTATGTCGAAAACAAGTTAAGAGTCACAAACATTGAATGAGCCACATGAGTCTCCTCGACATGGGTCTATTGATAGCAATTGAAGTGCTAGATTATGATCATAAGTCACTTCACCAAGTACATTGCAAGTGTTAAGAAAAGGCAAGGAGAAGGTTGGGGACTCACCAGGTTTCTCTCATGTTGATGTGGATTCAAATGGTTCTAAGTAAAGCTTGGATGAAGATTGGCACTCCATCTATTAAGACACCTAATGGAAGGAAGACACAAGAGGGTCCTAAGACATTGGTAGTGATCTAGGTCCATACAAGTCAACAAAAGTAAAAAATCCCATGCAACAATTGACATATGATAGCTACATAGCTTATCACTATGCATATATATAGCTAAGGTTGTGGGAGATATAGAGCTCACTAATTTTGAGGATACAGTGGATAATGAGCATTGGATAATACTATGGATGCACTTAAGGCAAATGACACATGGGATTTGGTGCCTTTGCCTAAAGACAAGAAAGCTATTAGCTAAAAATGGATTTACTAGTTAAAACATAAGTTCAATGGATCAGTTGAGTGCTATAAGGCAAGACTAGTTGCCAAATGATATGCATAGAGTCATGGTATTGATTATGATGAGACTTTTTTCAAATGGCTAAAATGGCTATTGTGAGGTATGTCATAATAGTGGTTTCATCCGAGGGTTGGATCATGCATCAGATAGATGTTAAAATGCCTTCTCTGTTTGGGAAGTTGCAAGAAGAAGCCTATGTTGAGCAACTGCCTAGTTATGTGGATAATAGTTATCCTGATTATGTATGCAAGCTTTGTAAGGCCTTACATGGGTTGAAGCAAGCACCAGGGCATGATATGATAGGATTGTAGAATATCAATCACTCTATGTATGTAAGGGTGATATGGGTATTGCGGTCATCACTCTGTGTGTGTGTGTGTGTGTGTGTGTGTGTGTGTGTGTGTGTGTGTGTGTGTGTGTGTGTGTGTGTGTGTGTGTGTGTGTGTGTGTGTGTGTGTGTGTGTGTGTGTGTGTGTGTGTGTGTGTGTGTGTGTGTTATTGTAGATGACAATGAGATAAAGATTGATCATGTGAAGAGTTTTATCAAGGCTAAGTTTGAAATTAAGTATTTGTAAGAGTTTACTATTTTCTTGGCATAGAAATAATTAGGACTCTAGAGGGTATATGGTTGTCATAAAGACAGTGCGCTTTGGATATGTTGAAATAGTATGATGTGGCTAATTTAAGCCAATCTTGATACCCTTGGATGTCAATGCCAAGCTTAGTACACATGAGGGTGATGTGATTGGGAATGTCAATATGTATGGAAAGATTGTGGGGATCCTTATTTATTTGATGATCACTAGGCCAAATCTAGACTGCACAGTTGGTTTGGAGAGTCAATTCATGCAGCTTCCACGTAAGCCACATTTTGATATAGTGCAACACATGTTGCACTATATCAGATTTACACTTGACTATGCCTCATTCTATGCAACCGTGTACCTTGGACTTGCATTGTTACATAAATGCAATTGTGTACCCTTGACTATGCCTTGTTCTATGCAAGAGTGTATCATTGGACTTGCATGGTCACATAGATGTAGATTGGTTTGTGGTATTTCAAACAGGAGATCTGCCCCAATGGATTCGTGTTTTCTTTTGAAAGTAATGCTATTACCTAGAGTAGCAAGAAATAGGCTATAGTTTCACTATCTAGAACAAAGGCAAAGTATAGGGGTGCTATGGTTTTAGCATGTGAGGTAGCTTGGCTACACAAGCTACTTGGTGATTTGGGGCTACATGTGGACAAGAAGGTTAGCATCTATTATAATAACTTAAGTAGCACTTAGCTAGCCAAGAACCTAGTGTTTCATATACGAACTAAACACATAAAGGTGTATTACCATTTCATTTGAGAGCGGGTTCTAGCAGGTGACATTGATTTCGTTTATGTCAATACACAAGATTTGGCTATAGATATTTTTACTAAGGTATTAGCAGTTGAGAAGCTATGCCACTTTAGGACTATGCTTAGAGTACCTAAGCTCATGTTGAGCTCAAGGGAGAGTGTTGAGATATCAAGCTCCACATGAGGAGCTAGCATCCACTACATGCCTTGGTGATACGGTAGGACTTTACCCACTAGTGCATTAGGTTACTAACATCAATGATTCTACAACTGGACTACACCCACGTAGTCCACTCTTGGTTATGCCACATTCATTGTACCACCTCATCTATCCCTAGCGGGTTCACACTTAGCAACCCTATGTACGTATATTCTAGTAATTTCATATTAGTATTTTATCGCATTGTAGACTAAGCCTTTTTGCATTGAAGAAGAAGAAGAAGAAGAAGAAGAAGAAGACTAAGCCTTTTTGCATTGAAGAAGAAAAAGAAGAAGAAGAAGAAGATTTCAGCCCTACTTTTCTATGTGCTCAAGTCTCCATTGTGTGTGTGCATTCTTAGTTGCTTCATCTCTCTCTCCTCTTGTTTGTTTACAATGCATAATGTCCATATGTAGATACATATGAAAGTCATGCATGCTATATCCACAGCCTTCAATACTTATCTAAGCAATTACTCACTAATTGAGATGTCTTATGCTCATCTACTAAGTGTAGAGCTACTTTGGAAAGGGGGATCTAGTGCACTTTCTTTTAAAAATACAAAGGGGTAGTATGTTAGGCATTTATACACATCTCTAAAGAGATGAAGTCAACTTTGCAAGCATTTTCTTAGCCAGATAGTTACAAGACTTGGTGCACTTTGCCTTGCGTCTAAGTTAGGAAATGCAACTTAAGAAAGATGCAAGTACATCCCACATAGTAATTTACATATATAACTAGTTTACACCTAAGTGATAACTTCACACTGGATAATGGGTTTGTATTTCTTTGTTTTTTAAGGGGGTGCATTAGGTTTTTGCACATATATTAATGCAAAAAGGATGATGTACTTATATTAGTTGACATAAGGTAAAGCATACATGCTTCTTAATGAATTCTTGTGATGAAGGTGAAGCATATGAGTATAAATTTTATCTAACAATCAATACAATCAAGGCCTTACTATTTACACATAAAAACGTGCCCTTATAATGTAGTTGATCAATCCAACACAACCAAAGAAGAAGATCACTTCCAACATATTTATTATCTTTTTTTGAAATGCTCATTTGTGAAATGTATATAGTGAAGGTGTATTGGTGGTTGATTACAACTTTATGTTTTAGGGGGGGCCATAAATATGATGATTGGAAAAAGAATGGAATCACTAAAGCCTGCTCTAGATATTTGAGATAGATGCCAGCATATACTCATGCAATAGTGTCAATGAACTTTGTTGACGTTAAGGTCAACATAATGGAAACAAAAAGTGCTATCCAAATCCATGGACCTACTTCCTCATGTGAAGTTGTGGGTGTTAAGTTTAGCCTTTCTATTGTCAAAAGGTCTTTGTACCTTTGATGTGAGGTACTACTTTGCTTTTAAAATTTTCAAAAGGTGTCTCTTTGTACCTTGGATGTGAGTTAGTCTCTTTGGCATTGATATATGGTAATTTGCATAAATGACTTCACAACAATGTACAAAAAGCTATTTGTAATTTTTACTAAAATGAAACACCATGAAAATGAGAGCTTAGTCAACTTCAAAGGATGGAAATATAAATCCAAATGACATGCTTACTAAGGAAGAAAATACATGTTTTTCCACGAGGATGATGTTAGTTTCATGAGGGAATGTTTAGGTATAGCTATATAACATTTGCAACATTATCATTATACACTATTGAAAAGTTCTTTTGCATCTCTATTTATATTATGGTCTAATATTGCTAGCTTAAAGCAACTACTAGCTCATTATTATGATAGTGCAACAACATCTTTAAGTATGTGCACATAAAGGCACGGAAAGCATACACAAGTATGTTTAATGTATGCATATGATAAAAGAAAGAATTGGTTGTGAGATGAAGATTACACTCAACCCTTAGTAAAGACATTGAATGGATGCCTCCATATGCTCTACTAAAGGAGCCTATGTGATGGAGTGCAATGAAGACAAATACAATCTGAAGAACTTTAAGAAAATCTTCCAACTATGAGAGTTTCTTGTTTTAAAAGCATTAACCACAAATTTTATTTTTAAAATATTAGGTGAATAACCTTCCTCATGGAAGCAAAATTTCAAGCGAGTAGAAGTTTGCCAAACATTAGAAAATGGTCAATTTTGAAAGCACATCTTGTATACCAAAGTCTTCCACTTGAAGCTTCTAGAGCTCTTCCCTAATGCAATGTTTAAATGATGCAAAAACACTAGCACATGAAAGATGCACAATCATAACATAACATATAAAAATGCTAAAGGAAGTTTGGAATTGAAAGGAATGACAACCTCACCATATAACAAAATTTGAAGAGAGAGGAAAATAAAAGAGGAATAAATTTGGTTGAGTGGCTTATAAAGGTCATAAACCTATAAAAAATTATTGTAATGCTTATATGAAATCTTGTTTAATCAAAAAAACTAGAAAATATACAAATACATTTATCTAGAGATTTAAAATTAGCTAGCAAATGAAGTAGACAATTAGTAATAATATGCCATTGACAAATGATATAGCGAGATAAATAGTTAGAGGGCCTACCACCGACACTTCTCAATAAATGAGCTCTCTCACTAGAGACTTTATCGGGCCTAGTGATATGTCTACCATGATTATTTACTTGTTTGACTACATTCTAAGCTCTATAGAACACCTACATGAACATAAAGCATCTATCACCCTTTGTACATATTCCAAGCCTCTCTAGCTAGTTGGATTACCCCACTCCTATTGGTTTCATCTCAACCAAAGGAAGGTGGTCAAATCTCATTTTGAGAAGTTAGTGGCACCTATTATTGAACCAAGAGTACTTATATTATACATCTAGATAGGGCTTGCAAAGGGAAACTTCAACTCAATTCAATTACATGTATAACTATTTTATCATGGTAAGCTAATATTTGTTTAAAAGGACAAGAGACCTTTTGTAGCCAATGAACATATCTATAAACATACATTAATCTTGGGGCATGCCCTTTTGCACAACAACATGCAAATGAGAACACATTCTCTTACCGAACACAAACACACACATATGCATGCCTATACATACATGCACTTGTGCACATGTGTGTGTGCATGCACACACACACACACAGATGCGATACCTTTGTTGAAAGACTTAGTTGTTTTGCTAGTAGACAAATGGCTATTTAGTGTGTTAAGTGAGGACCAACTCATCTATTTTGTGCGAGTAAGGTTGGACTCTACCCAAACAACAAATGTTTTGTATCTTCAATATTTAAATAATCAATGGTATTATGATTGTATTAGAAATATGTGTTCTACATCAAATTACCATGGTATTTTATCATCTTTTTTGAGGAATCCTTATCACATAAATTGGGGTCGTAAATTCTCCAAGCCTTTATAGAAGAAGATTTAGAATTGGATTGATAGGGCTAGTTTATAGGATAATTTGTCTTTCTCAGAGGGAAGGATTACCCTTAGTTCTTTTGATTTTTTATGTTTACCAACTTTAACGTCACTGAAAATTACACCTTGTAAAAATAGTAATTGCCAAAGTTAGTAAGTTCTAAAGTCTAAAATCTCAAAGAAGTTGCCATGACACCATGAGTTAGTAACTCCACAAATAATAGCTATTAAAAATGGCAAGTGAAGGTCGACAAAGTTGGAAATAGTAAGAAAAGATCAAGTCAAGAGTCAAAAGATAGGACAATAGTTTCCAAAGATATTTAAACTACATTTCTATCCACGTTTTGAGTCCAATGACTTTTCCATGATATTTTTAAGTAATTTTGAAAAACTCACAGATGGAGAATGTTTTGGAAAATCTAACTAACAGACTCACTCTCATGCAAATTGTATGAACCTACAAAAGTAAAACTAAAATTAGCCTACGTGCACTAGAATATTTGACATACTAAATAGAAGAATATTGTGCATATATTCTAAAATTTAATAGGCAAAAGAGTGAAGGCCTTGGTCAGTGATTGGGCATTGTAAGTGGACAAGAGTGTAAAGAGTACCCACCTAAAAGGAAATCATATGTATAATGTATAAAGATAAGTAGATAGCTCATTCTTGTGTATGCATAATTGAGATCTAGCTTATATCTTCTTCTCCTCCTTCCTCCACTTCAAAGATAGCATGAGAGAGGTTGAGAAAATCATTGTAAGAGAGTGAGATTGGGAGAAAACATTTGTGTGTGTGGAAGAGAGAAATCCCTTCTCCCCTATCCCCTTTCTCTATTTCTTATTTTCTCTTATTGACGCACACATTCATTTCTCTTCTAAATGAACAAGAGGATATTGTCATTTGGTCAATTCCAAATAATAATGAGAAGACCATTAGATTTTCCCAATAAGAGCTCCTTCTAATTGAGTCGATAAGAATGAAAACCCCTGATAGGGAATTGAAGGAAGTTCACAACTTCTTGAGTGTGTTGGGGGAAAGGCGCATGTGCCTAGCTGCTCGTGTATTAGTTACATTGACAGCATCCACACACATATACACTGTAGGTGGCGAGCGCCCGTCACTATCTCTTCATTTTTATTCTGTCACTGACATTTGAATAAGGGAAGGCTAGTCACACATTGTGACTATTGGAGTTCCCACATCTAATCTCTCTCTCTCTCTCTCTCTCTCTCTCTCTCTCTCTCGTTTCTTTCTCCATAGCTCTTTCTTCCACTTGCATGCTTCCACTTAGGTCTCACTCCCTTCAACTAGTATCAAAGCCATCTTCCTTGAGAGCTTGGGCCCAAAGTAGCATTGTTTTAGCTTCCATTCGAATGCCTACAACTAGTATCAAAGCCATCTTCCTTCAGAGCTTGGGCCCAAAGAAAGTAGCATTGTTTTAGCTTCCATTCGAATGCCTGCAACAGGGTTTCTCCATTGGCAGTTATAGCTTTGACCTTCGAGGTTCGTATTGATCTTCCATTGCTCCAAGACTATTCAAAACTTATTGAGGCTTCAAGTGCAAGTTCTTTAGCACCCATTGGAGCTAGGGTTTTGACTCATTTATCAAAGCATTGAGGGAAGTAAGTAAAACTATTTTTTCAATTATTGACATGTGAGTTTCCAACACTTGTGCCTCTTCAACCACACCTCCATTGGATTTCAACTTGAAGGAGCTTATCCCAAGCCTTCTTGAGAAGTCATTGCTCATTGTGAAAGTGAGCCCTTGGCTCAATTGATTTAGTAGCCCCTCAACCTAGGTCTGTGCTATATGCGCCTAATGCTATCATGATATCCCTAATCACCATTTGCAACTCTTGCTCATCATTTGCAACAGCTTGTGAATGTTTCTAACACTTGGTTAGTGCTCTTGGGCATTGGGTCATGAGCTTTTGGCATTCTATGCATTGACTTTGAGCTCCTAAGCTTCAGTTCACTGGAATATGCATCAGTCATTTGCTATAATCTATCTAGAACAACACCCTTATTGGTGTTTTGGAGCTTGTATTGATATCTACTGATGCTCATTTGATACTAGCACAGTGGAAGATGTTTGATTATTGCTTGGAGATGCTTTGTGGGACACATTGAGCTCATTTGGATCGGTCTGCAAAGGTTGTTTCATTGCTGGAATAACAATACAATACACTATTCTATTAGTGATCTTGTATGCCTATTGCCATTGGATGCTTCCCAAGCACTTTGGATGCTACACTCATGTATACCATTGATGTTACATGCTTTGGTTGTGCTCATAACATGCTATTAAGCTGAAATTGAAGCTTGGTTTTATTGACATACGCTATCATTCACTATTATGGATGCTGCTTAGATGCCATAGTAAGAGCTTTGTAGAGTAGTTGGATCCCATGCTTTTGGATGTCTATCATATGGATCTTGGATATCTAAATGCCACACACATGATGTTTTGAGCTTCTTATGCTTGTTTGGCATTCGACCTTTACTCTAGTGGGAATTGCTACTTGACACTTGGATGTTACATAGAGCACTTGATATTTGTAGTTGAGCTTCAGTATATTATAGTGAGACTATGGAACTCATTGTGACATGTACATGCTCTCTTGATATGTATTGGATGCAGTTACCCTATCGTGGGCTGATTTGATCTCTTGACTTGGACATGACACTTATGTTTATCAATGTGTTTTCACTAGTATTTATATGCTTCTGGATTATGTATTGAGCTTTGCTCAGTGTGTTATGCATCTTGTAGTTCTCTTCATTTACCCATGAGACCTACCCTATCATGATATCTATGCCTATTGTATGTATGGTTACTAACACACTACAGCTGTGGTAGTCTTCAGTGCTAGTTGTTCTTGGCTTTTTCATCTTAATTTCTCATAGTGGGTTGTTGACCTATTACTGCAGTTTATTGGGATATGGCTCTCACAAAAGTAATACATCTTGGATATGTTCACAAAGTATGGTATGACTAACTATCAATCTCAATGTTGTTGGATCAAAATGTTAAGCTAAGTGCAAATGTGGGTGAGATATTGGAGGATCCAACAATGTACAGGAAGATGATGGGAAGTTTGCCTTTACCATTGTCACCAGGCTTTATGCACATGCCTTGTAAGGCTCATTTGGATAGTGTGAGAAGTACCTTGTGATACCTTAAGACCACATTGGATTATGGTATCTTTTATGAGGCTGACTCAATGGTGCAATTATTTGGTTACAATGATGTAGATTGGTCAAGAAATGTGTCTAACATGAAATTTACCAATGGCTATGTATTTTCCTTTGGGAATGGGACTTGGAGCACTAAGAAATAGCCAATTATTGCATTATCAAGTATAAAGGCAGAGTATAACGGTGTTGCTATGGCATTATGTGTGAGGTAGCTTGGATGTAAAAGCTACTTCATGATTTAGGGATGCAAATAGATAGGAGAGTTGTTATTTATTGTGTCATTATGAACAACATACAGTTCATGAGGAACCCAGTGTTTCGTGCATGCACAAAACATATTGAGGTTCATTATCAGAGGGTGAAACTTGGCAGCTGATATTGATCTCATATATGTGCACACATAGGAGTACATTGTAGATATCTTCACCAAGGCCCCAAGAGAAAAAAAGGTTCAATGATTTCAAATCTTACTTAGAGTACAAGTCAAGGAGTTGAGCTTGAGGGGGAGTGTTGAGATGTCAAGCTCAACATGAGTTGACACTCATGTACCTGGATGAGCGTTTCCACATTCATATCATTGACATGGTTGGTGCTTGCCTCAATATATCATTCCAGTTATACTTTATTGTTATCTACGTACCCAAGTTACACGATATCTATCCAGTCATCTTTCTAAAGAGTGTGTTCACACTATGGACCACTTGTATATTACATATATTGTACTCTCTCTTTATTCTTGGTAGACTGTTATACTAGAGAAGAAAAAGAAGAAGAAGAAGAAAGACTAGGGTTTTCAACTTCCTATCTTGTGCCCATTCTTTGTATGTTGTGTGTCTTATAAGAGCTCAAGCTCCCTCCCTCTCCCCCATCCTTTCAAAGTATAGAAGGATTGGCCTAGCACCCCTCCTTCTTTTGCATGTGATCCTCATGTGGGGCTGCTCCAATTTATATGAGTGATAATTGAGGATCTAAATCAACATCTCCTCCAAATTCATGGTTTCATGGGATAAATTCATGAGAAATAGGGAGATGTGGGTCAATATGCTAGTAAATTGGATTGCCAAGTCTACAATATGATCAACATTCAATGTGTTGTTGTGCCTTATATTTTCCATCCTAGGAGGAGAAGCTTATGGCACAAGCCTGCAAATATCCAGGACTAGGAATAAGAGAGAGCCAAAGTGAAGAGGTGTGGTGTTGTCAAGGTATCGGGTCATTTGTTGTGAATGTAAGGGTTGAGGAGATTATCAAAAGGGCCTCCTCCAAGGGAAAGCATGAGGAAGAAGTTGTATTAGAGGCCAAACATTAATTAGCATTGGTAACATTGGATCTTTTCCACATGCAAAGAGATTCGACGCGATGGAATGGGAAACTCAACATTCAACATTAACCAAAGCAATAATACTTGTGTATCATCAAAGTGGACTTATTGGAAAACTTCTTGATTTTTGGAAAGGAAAGTGCCTCGATTATGTGCGACATGGCAACAAGATCTAGCATTCTACTGTGTGGTGGACTACCATCATCCACCTCCATTGAGAGGACAACCATTAAGGGGGAAACATGGTTCTCCCCTAGATGTCCTTCCCTTGTTTGTATGTCTTGACTCCCTATAGCTCCCCCATTAATGGGAGGAGACCATTCCTAAGCTCTACATTTGGGGGTTTTTGCACTCATCTGGACAACCAAAGCATCTAGGGGCATGCATTTGACGTATCAAGCAAAGAAGGACTATCAAAATTGTCAATGTAAAGAAAATGTAGGTGGCCTACCATCGCCCAAGTCTTGAAATTTTCTAGAAGTGTGGCCAAACGTATTTGAAGCAATAACCTATACTTTATGACTCGTTGTCATGCCACTACGCGGTCACAATGTGAAAAACTCTAGAGTGCATCATCATTCTTCTTTCTTATTGATCTAGAATCCAATGCCATATTAGTCGTTAATGTTAGTGTCTGTAGTGTGGATGGTTCAAAAATACTAGATTTTTGGACAAGTTTAGCCAATTTTTTATATTTTAGATATTGTCTCTTGTAAATATCCAAAACTTGTAGACAACTTCTAGAACATGATGACGTGTAAGAAAAAGCAAGTGGCTTTCAGTCATTTTTGGGGGATTTTATGCAAAAAGAAAGATTGGTGAAATCGCGCGATCGCAGTTTTCAAGCAGTGAACAGCACTCCGAACCCGGAGAAGAAGAAGGAGTGATCTAGGAGAATTCTAGCCAGGTGTCCTAATATTTTACCCCCCTTTCAGAGCCAATGGAAGCATCAGATTGGTGGTTTGAGCAGCAGAGAGGAAGTTATTATTTTATGCACGTTTTTGTCTATAAGAGATTTATCTTCTCAGGATGCAGAAATAAATTGACAGGCTTCACCTCTATGAGTATTCTTCTACATATTCTATTTCTTTAAACCCCTTCTCTTCTGTCTACTCCTCTCCCTAAATCTCCCTTCACCCAACTATCTCTTACCCCCGTGTGGTAGACTTTCAATCCCAAACACTTTGATATCGTTTCATCTTGTAACAAGTCAATCATCTTATGATGTGTGTAAAGGTCATTCCACTTTTAATAAATAATGTGTGAAGTGTGAAACCAAGGATGATCACTGCCTCTTTTGAAATTATGTCCATCTAAACTAGTATGGATCTAGCCTATCACTCATTTTGGCAAGCCAAAGTGCCCCAATCACTCCATACTCAACAACCACTCTCTATGTAGTTTGAATAGTTGCCCCATCTCCATGTGCCTTGCATTCAAAGGAGCCATTGACTTGTCCAAGCAACATGCTATGAATCATCAACCTTGTTTTTTAGCCTTTTGAGGCTTCCTTTTTGTAGTACAAGGAGATCCACTCTCCCAAAATATATCTACATTTTTGTGGGCCATCCAACAAGTGGCCTTCATGGAACTCCTCTCTTGCAAACTCCCATCTCCATCTACCCCTCCCAAGGGCTTCAAGGCTTCCAAACTAGCATTCATGGAGGCAATGAAATACATGCATGTGCTTGTGAGCAAGCAGTTGCAACCCCTATGCCAACAATCAAAAAGCCAACAAGAACTAGTTTGGAGGCAATGTCAAAAGTAGCCCTAAGGACAATCAACCCAAAGAATAGTAAGCAATGTTGAGCAACCACCATGAAAAACAAGAAGAAGGTACTTTCTCTATTAATCTCCCTAATGAATGGTTGAATCACTCGATAAGAAAATAAAAATTCAAGGTCTTACTCAAGCTTTTCCATGGTGCTCACCCGCTATTTGAGGTGCTCCTATGTCTTAGTAAAGAAAAAGTGGCATTTGATAGGAGTTAGGGTAATATCTACCACACATATCTACTAAATAACTACTACTTACTATTTGAGAGCCAAGAGATGGACATCAATGTCCTCAACCAGAGAAACTCACCACTTACCCTAAGCAAATGAAGAGCTTTCACCCTCCTAGCCTCAAACCATGAAAGGACTTGAAATGGATAGAGTTTTGTAGTCTCTCAAACATATGCACCCATTATTGAGCACTTTTCTCTCCCATTGATAGAATCATTAGCCAATGCCCAAGTGCTAACATTGTCGAGGGATCTCACGCTCAACCACCAAGACCCACGAACCACTTATTCATTCAAGTGTTTCAAGCGAGCACATATGACTCTCTCTCACCTGGCCGATGCGCCTTCAATCCTACCAGGGTGTAGTGAGCTTACCTCAATGCCCAAATGAGTTGCCTCCTCCCTCAAGCACATTGGTAGCTCCATGATTCTTGATGCAAGCTCGAGCATCCTCAAGCTTGCACCTTTAAGCTCCATCCTCCATAGCCATGTGTGAGACAAGAGAAGAGAAGAGAAGAGAAGAAGAAGAAAGGAGATGGTGGAGAGCTTCACCTCCTTGATTCCTCACTCTCACACACTCACTTCCTCACACTCTCACACTCCCTCTCTCAAGCACACACAAGCAAGCAAAGAGAAGAGAAGAAGAGAAGAGGAAGACTCTCTTGTTGCCACACACCAAAGAATGAACTCTCATTCACTTTTTGAATTTTATATACATGCCCTAAAATCCCATGGGCACCCATCCCCTTTTTTACATGACCGTCCATTGTGGCAAGGTCATATTTTCCATTCCCTTCTACTTGGCCTATTTCTTTATCCTATGCCTATCTACCCTTTTACAATTTGCATAGGAGGGAGATCAACTCTTTTACAAAAGTTTTGGGGCGCCATTCACTTAAAAATGCACTTTTTCCTTTAACTTGATTTTAGAGGCCGCCCTTGCACCTTTGCTTGTTCTCCGTCCTGCTTCTTCCATTTCATCTGCATTCCACTTCTTTTGCTTCTGTATCAAGCTAGGGTTAACATTACCCCCTCCTAGATGAGTGCAGTCCCATGGCACTTGCCAGGCTTTCTTGTTGAGGGTCTGGTGCTTCGAAGGGTGGTTGCCTAAGTGGATGATGGGGCCTTGTGTTGATTGGTAGTGGTTGAGGAGCTTGGCAATGATTGCATTATTGAAGTTCGAGGGTATGTTGAGTGGATGGTAGGCCCTCCAATGTAGGTGGTTGCAATATTTGGAAGTACCTGAAAAGAGAATATGTGCTTACCTAGGGGGAGTGTCTACCTCACCGTATAGTGCATCATGCTTAGTGGAACAAGGAATTGGGTCAACCTGGTGATGTCCCACACTTGAGAACCTCATGCAAGCAGAAGTGAGGTGTAGTGGCTGCGGCTCAGGGAGACAAGTCTAACCATAGGTGACCGTAGGTGAGTGTTACCTCCCTAGGTATGTCCTGCCCTTGAGGTGCCCTAAGTGTGTGCAAAGGGGGATCAAAAAGGGCTAGGGGATTAGACACGGAGCCGCAGCCAACCGAGGCCACCGAACGTGCCTAACTTGAGAACCCCTAGGTGCAATGACTGTGGTCTATGTGCAACTCACTGTGTCTTCATGTGATTTCTCTTTCCATTTCCATTCTCTTTGTTTTTCTTTTTATTTTGTAGTTTCTTGCCTTTTCTTTATTTCTTTCTCTCCCTTTTTTTTTGAGTTGCATAGTCATGACAGAAGCTAGTCTTCGGCATCAGAGTGAGATAGAGAAAGAGGCTTAATAGATTTGTTAAGGAATTGGCAGCTTTGGAGATACTCCTTGAGGTCTAGGCAGACTTGAAGGGTGGTGGTGGAGAGGAATGGATGATTGCAGTGGCAGGTGAAGTGGCTATCATTCATATCCTCTAGGAGAGCTAAGCAAAATGAAGGTAGTAGTGTAACTCGCATCATTAGTTGAGCCAACTATCTATAGCATTAGGATCAAAATGGAGGGTTGGCAAGCCACTCTCCTGCAGAGTGGGGTCTTGCCTAAGGAGTATCCTAAGCAATCTAAGGTAATTACATATGATAGTAAAGGAGGGGTTAGGGCACAAAGAGAATTCATTAATAAAGCAGACCATGGTATCATACTAAATTTTTTATGTGAAAATAAGGACATCTTCATATGTAGTACAATGTAGATTGTAGATTATCGAGAAATCATACCGGCTGTGGACACTGGGATCAAAATCCACTCCTACCCTTCGAGGGTATGGCATGAATGTTGGGTCATTCTGCTCAAAGGGTTGAGTGTTGCAAAAGGCCATCCAAGTGTCCATGTTGACGTCATAGATCCGCCTTCTCCATGTAGGTTTGCATTCATAACCGGGCACATACCTCAACACTTCAAAAACTTTGTTTTACCAAAATTCAGCATCTTCAGTGCCCCATAGAGCGGGGTTCTGTTCTCTCTCCTTCAACCACTTCTCCCTAAGCATGCCCCCAATATTAATCCACTCCTCCACCACCTTGATGGGCAAAACTCTATGCATAGTGGTAGGGAATTGGAAATTGAAATCGCGACTGTTTCTTTCCATTCCCAGATCACAAGGTTGGCGTAGAAGCTTGTTGGGGATTCGTCCTTACATGGTGGGATAGGTACAAGTTGTGCTATTACTCCTCTAGCATTCCATCTTCTTCTTGTTTCCTCCACCATTTTTTTTCTCCTTTCTCACAGTGCTACCTTTCTTTCTCCGGAGTTATCTGCTTATTGTTGCTCATCTGCTTGTGGGGAAGGAAGTAGTGGGACAAGCTCTTCCTCCTGCGGTCCCATTTCAAAGTTAATTTCAGCCTCCTCCTCCTGCCTTGGCTCTTGTTGCACCCCTTTTATGAATCCATGTGTGTCAACTTCTTGTGGGGTTAGGCCTGCCAGCAGGAGATAGTGGCGCTACTCTTCAAGACTAAGGCCAACTCTCACAGGTTGTGGTGGCATCTGCAGGCCTATTCTCAGGGCCCTGTGTGCTATTCCTAGCTTCTTCTTTGCGACTTCTATGGATTCTCCTTCCTCTGCTTGTGTGACATCCAGTAAGGTATTCAGGAAAGCGCATTGCTGAGTTTGAAAGCCCACTTGGGTAGCCTCTGCATTGCTTTCAGCGAGTACTTTGTCTTTCATGCCTAGTTGACTCTCTTCAACTGAGCTTCTAGGTCCTCATGCTGCATTATTAAGAGTTTATATTCATTTTGTAGTCTAACTATCTCCTGGTTCTCATCTTCAAGATGTTTTCTCCAGGGTTCCTCCCTTTCTTCCTTAGTACTAAGCCTTGCTTTTAGCTTGCTAATCTCCTTTTGGTACATGGACACCCATTGGGTTTTTTCCAACTAGAAGGCTGCCACCACCACTGACTCTTTCTTGACTTCCAACTCATCCACCGCTATTCTCTTTTCCTCCTTGGCTTTCTCCAGCTGAGATAGTAGCTCCGTGGCATACTCTTCATAGTTGGTAGGTGGCGTCACAGTTGTGGGGATGGGAGTTGTGGAAGTTCCTACCTCTTGCCGCTTAAGGTCCTGCCTTGACTCGATGTCTGCTCTGCTACCGGTCTATTTTGCCCTGTGGTTGGGTTTTCCATGCTCTTTTCTTGAGCCAATTCCTTGTTAACAAAATACTGCACCCAAGCCATAAGATTATTGGCATTGATCATAGTCGGGGTGCCTTGGGCATTGCTATTGTGGGGGTAGGTACCATGAGGGGTGGAATGGGGTGGATGGGGGCTTTGCCCTTACCCTCCTGCACTACGGTTGGCGTGCCTTCAGGCACATGTGTGCTTGAGCCCGGGCCCTCATCTCTCCTCAGGCTCAAGGTGTCCATCTTGTCTTGTTCACCTTGTTGCTCCATTGACTTGTGTTTGGCTAGCTCCATATCTTCCTCTTCCTTCTTCCTCAACTCCTCCTCCTTTTTAGTAGCCTTTCTCTTTGTCTCTTTTTTGGCTCTTTTTGGCTCTACCTCTAGCCTCTCAAACTCCTCTCTCTTGAGGGCACTAAGGGACAGGGAAAGAGAGAGAGGGAGAGAGAAATAGGGAATCTTCTTAGAACTTCCAAGCTTCCTCCCCTTTGAGAGGGTTCCCACCGGCCGTTCCCCCGCGAGGAGTCAACTCCTTAGTAGCCCGTGTGCATATCCATGAAGGAAAGGCTAAACTATACAATGCCTCCCAAGCAAAGTAAGGTCCAATCGAGCGTGAATCTCGCATCAACTAATAGAGCTACGGGTCAAGGAACTGTGACACTGGTAACTAGGTGCATTCCATAAATCTTACTTTTGTAGGAAACTTTTAAAAGCATAGATCAACTACATTAGGTAGGGAGAAGTATTCATGCAAAAATCTATGATAGCTAACCACCAATTAGGTTGTATTATAAAATCATGTTGGGAATTGTGTTTTGCTACACTATGGCATGTTATAGAACGAACAATTTGCACAAAAGATTACGCATTGGTGCACATTGAAATCGAGGATTTTATTGATTTTGTTCGTAGAGCATTAGATTTATGCACTAGCCTTGGTATGCTTGAGAGGTAAAAGGAACTGAATAATGGGTTATTGCGTATCAATGCCAATTCATCACTCCAAAACCAGGTACCACTACGGTGTCTACTCCTATGAATGGAATAGTAAAACATAATCATTGTAGAAAGAAGTCATACTTTTGCATCGCGTAAATTGCATAACTAAAAAGATAGTTATAAAGGCTTGAATCAAGTTCATTATGAATATCATGTTTTGCCACGAATAGTCTAAGCATCTATGGTTGTTGCAATACTAACTAATTATTAGGCACAAACTTTTGTGAGTGCATCTTAGGTTACCGATATATATAATATGCAAGACCGTGTAAGACGATGGCATCCTATTAACCGTAGAGAGATGTTGCTTGCACTTACATTAGGCATGACGAATTCATGTACCTCGCACAAGGAAAAATATAAGTCACAATTTATGATTTGCCTGAGTTCATTGGAATGAATTTCCAAGAATAGAAGCTCTGCATTGCATGACCAACTTAGGAAAGACTTGCATCTAGGCTTGCGTGGCATCCTGGATAGTTAAGATTGCACTACATGATAGGGGCTCCTCCTAAAAGATAGGCTCAGGATGAGCATGTAAATGGTTAAACTTAACTGCAAGAGATAGTTCAGAGAATAAAGTCCTATACGATAAGTAGGATTAGGATTTAATTCGACTTATTTAAACACAATATTAGTGAGTTTGGGAATCTCCCAATTCCCATTTTTTGAATACTAAAAAGATGGCACCCGGATAACATGCCCATAAGTTTCTCAAAACCATATTATGTGACCTATCATTGGAAAGCTCTTGAAAAATGGAATCTATTGACCTATAGAGCGATTGATTTGGAGCTATAGTGTTCAAGTTATGACAAATCCAAAGATTTGACCACGTGTCCCAAACTTATGGGAAATTCCCATATTCCCCAATATGGTGTTTTTAGGGTTAACTAAAAATAAGCTAAGATCACAGGATGAGCTATTATCAGGTAAATGCGCTCACAAGTCTCTATCCTAGCAGCTAGCCGTGATGAGCCCAATAACACCTTTAGGGATATCATTCTTAATCACCATACAACTCGATGACAATATGAGAAAACCCGAGTGTCGTATCTGCAAGAAAGAATGACCAATTGCCACAAGTCGTTTAATGCTCGCAACTGCTCGAGGATTGCAAAGGACTTAGGTTGCTCTTGGCTTGCAAAAGGATTGATCAAAAGCTTATGTTACGAGTTCTTAAGGGAGTGAAACCCTAGGGTAAACTTAGAAATCCCAATAAGATTTTAAGGAGGAAAAATGGTTACCAAAGAACCAATTAAGATCCTAGATTGAGTTATTTAAGACCTGTGATCCCAAGACAAGAACCCAAGACTAAAGGCCAGCAAATTAGGGTAGCTACCATTCAAAAACTATCAGATATAAATCCAATAGCATAATTGCTTGCTCCTATCACATAGGAATGAGGTTGGAATGAGGGTATTGTCTATCCCTCAAAAGGTCATGACAACTATCACCAAGGCAAGAAAGACCCAAGAAGGGTGAACTCTAAGCGTTCAAAGATGGGAACTCCACCTTAGCAAATGACTTGAGCACTCGCCTTCATTGTTGTTTGTGCTCGTAAATCTAGAATCATTGTCTGTGAAAGCAATGTATGATCCAAGCTCACAAAAGAAATTTGAATAATGAATTAGGTTGAATTCATGGAGGGCGTACCAAGCCACCCCCAGCTGGCCGCCAACCCTAGCCAAGGGGGTTCTAAATAACCATAATGGGAACACGGACCGAACCCGCCACGAGAGGTCTCTACGTGGATTAGTTTGAATGTAGGAGGACGCTTGGATACTAGGGGGGCTCTGGCTATAAATTCCCTACCTCGAGGTCGTACTCAAATAAATTCACTAGTGGAAGGGAAAAAACTTGGAGGGGATAAGACATCCTCACGGATTTCGGGAATCGTCCTTTTTGGACAAGATTTGTATCTTAGTTAAAATGCTAATATAAAGTTTGCTTCCAAGGAACCTGTCAGAATTGTTTTTGTGTCAGTGCCATAAGTTACGCAAATGGACCATGTTCCCTAAAAGGCTTAAGTAAGGAAGCTGGCTTTAAAAGTCACACATAAATGTGGTAGGACCTAATTAGATAACTAAAGAAGGCCTAATGAGGGAAGCCCGTGGGCATGTAACGGACCCTCCTTCTGAGGCCTGTTATGGGGCAGGCAACACCCACCCCGTGGATCCCGACTCATGAGGGATCACCCTCTAATCAGCGGTCCCATAGTTTTGCGAAAGCGTATCACGACATGACACGGAACGCGGAAGCGTAACACGTCATGAGCTGCAGAAGCGTAACACTTCATGAGCTGCGGAAGTGTAACAGGTCATGGGACAAGGTAACACGATACGGAATGAAGGTAACACGGCATATGTATTCCAAGGTGCAACAAAGGCATGAGAATATTTACAAGAAAGTCGGAAGGATTGCGGGACAAGATTTCACGTGTAGAGGGTGGATTGCTCCACGTGAGGGAGCTATCGTGTGATGCGCGTTGATAGCTCCACCCACTACACGTGAAATCTTGTCCCACAAGCCTTTCGGCTTTCTTGTAAATATTCTCGTGCCTTAGTTGCACCTTGGAATACATATGATGTGTTACCTTCATTCCGTGTCGTGTTACCTTGTCCCGTGACATGTTACGCTTCCGCTAGCTCATGACGTGTTACGCTTCCACGTTCCGTGTCGTGTCATGATATGCTTCCGCAAAACTATGGGACCACTGATTAGAAGGTGATCCCTCATGAGGAGGGCTCCACGGGGTGGGTGTTGCTTGCCCCATAACGGGCCTTAGAAGGAGGGTTCGTTACAAGGCGGAACCCTCGCCAGGTCCCCATCCTACGGAAGGGTGGTCCCATAGGACTGGGAGGCTTCTCACAATGTTCTACAGTTATACGACCTTTAGATATTGTTAGGTTAGAACCCGGTTCATGCCATTTTAGGGGACTGAAATAGGACTATACTCTATGAGCAGAGAGGTTGAGTAGCGCATCCCTCTCATTTCCTATTCTCTTTGAAACAAGTGCGGCATGGGTCTACTTTGGCTTGGGTATCTTTGTGTAAAGTAGGATATCCAAGTCCCGATGCTAGGATGCTATTAGGAGACCTTGTCCCCTAGGAACCCTAATTTCAAGTCGATCCCAATGGATTCGACCACGAACACTCCATTGCAAGGCAGACCCGAGAAACCCTAAGTGAAAAATCCCATAACATTCCAAGGTAGTTCCGGACAGCGTCACTTAGATTCATCTCTCGATGGACCACTAAAAGCGTGCTTGGACAACTGATAGGTGGCATGTTACAAACGGGTAGGCCCCCCTTGATGTGTCTAGTTTGAGAAGGTTGAGGTATCTCAATATCACTATCTGAGTTGACTTCCGACTCAAAATCAAACTCTCTATCTTCGCTAGAAGAGAGAGTCTCTCCTGGTGGTCGCAACTCAAAAGGTGAGTCCGTTCTTAGCACTGGTGCATCACTTGGTTGGGGTAGGCCTGCCTGCTCGTAGTCAATTGCGCCTATGTGCTCCAACCACTTTTAATCACAATCCATGAGGATGACTCCTCTCTCTATCCTAAAGGCATTCTATTTGCGTGGTTTTTGCAGTCAACTCGTACTTGTTCGATTACATGTTCCCTAGTGTTGTATTCTATAGTGTATATTTCCCTTTTGCTCTCATCGCTAAAGGAACAATAGTCTTCATATTCATCATTTGTCCGACTGCTCATCATCTCCCAAGTCCTGATACATCTCTTCTTGTTGGTCGGGGACTAAGGCCCAATTGTACATCAAGTTTAAATCATGTGCCTTGGATCATTGCCACTTAGGATTATCCAAGAGATCTTGGAGTGGCTTGAGATTCGTTGTTGGATTGCCAGCCAACTTGTTAGTCAGATATCCTAGGATCTCAAGGAGCTCTCGTCGATTGTTTGGGACTTGGAATGTGATAGGACTGGGTCTTCCGTGTAGGCTTCCAGCCATCATGCAGTGTGGTACTATGGGTGTGTCCTTGAGCTTGCCAATTGTCTTGATGTCTTGTTTGTACTCCTCATTGTTCGAGAATGGCAGGTCGATGGTAGCAAGAAAATGCGTCCAATCTCGCTCATTCTCAGGACACGTGATATACTTGGTTAAGGGTTCGTAGGATTTCCTAATATGATTGTCATCCTTCAACATGGTGCAGATGGCATCTAGGTCAACCAACGTAGTCTTCCAGGTGTCCATCTCTACTCTTACAGCCTCCATTCAATTGCCTAGGTAGATGAAACCATTGCCCCAATCTTATATGACCCTCACATTACGCATCTAGGGTTGGCCTAGCAGGATGTCGTCGTCCACTCCCTTCATGACTATAAAGTCAACAGAGAATTGGACTCTTGCGATCTTCACTGGCCAATTCTTTAACATGCCGAAAGGTTTCACCTTCATTTCGTTAGCCAGCGTGATATTGAACCTAGTAGTCTCAACCAGTGGGTTACCCCAAGTTTGGAGTATTGCATGACTTAGCACACTAAGTCCCGCTACCATATCTATGATTCTCTCTCTCGTGACATCTCCAAGATCTAAAACTGGTAGGAATGTGTCCATCTCTATGCCTTCCCAGAAAGCATTGACATGCAAGGACTTAGGCACGGAGTGCAGCATCAGGCTCGATATTTGCATTTCTGTGTCATGCTCGTGCAAGTCTCTGGGTAGCTAGCTCATTTGATTCTTCGACCCACTATTTCAGCTCTTGCCATAACATTGGATGCTGCCTAAGCATGTCTCCTAAGCTTAGAGTCACAGGAGTGGTCACCAATGTATTAAGGAGGTTGCTAGCTTCTTGCCTCTCTCTTAACTCTATGGTTCTTGGCCAATGGCCTTGACTAATTTGCTAGCCCGTAGCATTTAGACTTTGTTTAAGCAGCACTACTTGTGTTACAGTCGCATCCCTCGATTATGGTTGTGGGGATGAGACTGGAGTGCTTATGCTTGAGAGATCATCGATCTCATCCTCTAGTATGGGCTCAACATCTTTTAGGTGCTCTTGGGCTTCTTTCACCCACTCCTTCACTTTCTCAATGGCTTCGAGTTAACGCTTTGGGTTGGGGTACTCCCCGACCCTAGCACTTCCCTTTTGTATCGTCTTTGGAGCTGACGTTTCTACCTCTACGTCAGTGACTTTCTTTCCAGCAAGAAGTGTTATGGCACTTTTGGTTTTGAGCGTGACCTTAGTGTCTGGTCTCTTCTTCCTCCGTCTCTAACTCTTCTTTCCAATTGAGGTTACGTTGAGATTTCTAGGCCCTAGCAATGATATGCCAACCTACTTTGCTTGCGCGTAGGTCATGGCATGCAATGGGATAGGTGTGGCCTCCCCATCGAGTGTCTCGACACCGAACAACCCCAATGGGGCCGATGGCTTGTTTGCCAAACTAGAGGATGGCTTCCGTCTATGTCAATCGACAAAGAGATGAGTGATTCCACACTCATCGCATCTTACATCAACCTTGTCTCTATTTGTTTGCTCCCTCTCTTGACATCGCGAAGAAACGTGTCCTGGGTGACCACAAGTCCAACATACAATTGGCTCTTGGGTCTACCCTCCTAGGCCTCTACCTCTCCCTCTACCTAACTCCATCATCAGTACTGGTTGGTAGTCCATAAGGACTGCATTGCCTTCTTCGTCGTACGATACGTAAGGGTGTACATGAGGCTCTTTGCTATTCGGCTCTTCCACATAGTGGGCTAGAGTGTATGTAGGGTCCATGTAGTTTAGGGATACCCGTAGGTTTTATCTCCATCCTAGGCATGGCCATCTTAGTGTCATTAGGTGTTGGGAGGGTCAATGGGGCTCGCCTTCCAAAGAAGTTTGGAGGCCTATTTGCAAGGTTGAATCTACCACGATTAGTGCAAGGTCATGACCTAGGCTCTTGACACTCGATTGGCAAGTGGTTTTCTCCACAATACACGCATTGGACATGTGGGCGCATTGGTCATCTCATCATCTCCTGCAATTTGGCTATTTCCATCTCCATCTCTGCTAGCTCTTGTCACAAATTAGTGCCCTTCCCTTTATCCTAAGCACTTGGGTGTGATCTCTCGCTCAACGTTGAAGCTCTCTCCGAATTCCTAGCGCTTGACTCTTCTCAATTTGAGCTCCTTCAGCTAGTCGTCCACTCTAATAGCTTCTTCAAAGACCCATTGCCAGCGTATCTCGCTACAGGCTCGAGTTGCCTGCCAAGGCTTTGTAGAGCTCTTCACTTCGTATTCCGTTAATGAATACTATGGACACTACTTTTTCTGTTAGTCTCTTGTCCATAGAGATTCTCTTGAAGAGGCTCCTCACATGGTCATGTAATCTCAGATGTTCTCTTTCTCTCTCTGCTTGACATTCATGAATTGCACTAGTAGGTTGTCGGAGTATCCTAGTTTGAAGAATCTCTTAATGAAGAGATTTTTCAGGCCATTGAAATTGGCTCGATCAACAACATCTAGACTCATATACCATATCCTATGCTTATCACCTAAGCACAGACCAAAAGCTTGTGAGCGTTGAGTGAGATTAGTGAGGCCATTGGCCTCGCATACCTACTCAAACTGCTCTACGAAGCTGTACGGCGGGTCGTCATTTGGCTGGTATTTGTCCAATTGCTTTGTTACTATGGGAATCTTTGATTGGATCTTAGAGCCTTGGCTGACTCCTAACCCTGCCAGTAGCGATGTTGCTAATGCTGCAGCACTCTGCTCCGTTGTCATGTTATCTAGTAGCGGCTTCATCTGAAGCTCGCTCAGTGTGAGGTCTCCTTCTAACACTCTCTCGTTCTCTATCCGATTTCTGCCTATTACGGCTAGCACTCTCTGGATCTCTCACATTTCCATGCTCTAGCATAAGCTCCTAGTCTATTGATCCTGGTTATAAGTGACTATGCCTTGCAAAGCGTTACGTGCTAGTTCCCTCTCCTCCTCAAGGTCCACTATGATGTCCTCTGTAAGTCTGTTGGGATGTTTTAACCAAGTTTGAGCATCATATTTACTCACTAATTTATGGATCGCCTCAGGAAAGTCTCCTAGGTCAAGTTCTTCATTGCTTTTATGATCTAAGTTGCCCTCTACCATGTCTAAGATTTCCTGGTCTACCAAGTTATCGGTCAGGTTGGTGAGGTCGGATAGATCCATTTCCCCGATAGTGTCGGTCCTTGCTGTGTCTGGCTTTTCAGTTGTGTTCTTCACTTGGTCCTACATTTGGGGATTCGATCACCCATCTATGTCTTGGGATCTTCACTTATTGGTGGGTTCTTTCAAGTTTTAATGTCTGAGTGAGTTCCTTGTTAATTACAAACCATCCTCAACTTACCTTCACTTTTGTGTGTGTGTGTGTACTCTTTTCCATGCACTGTGCGCAATCAAGCTTTTAGCTTTTCTTAAGCGTGTTTCGAGTGCTAGACATTAGAGTGAGAAAACAAAGTGTCTAAGTGGCTCTTGCACTCTCGGTTATGGGTTTGGTCTGATAGGCTTGTATGTTTAGTTTCTAGCCGTCCTTACTGGTTTATAAGGTTTTCGTTGCGCCTTCTACTTAGTTAAGATTCGTTTGGGGGTTTACAACTTGGTTTGATACCGCTAACGGGCTAGATCACTAGATAGTGGACTAGTGTTGCCCCTATGTCTACGTCTTGCTAATTCTTCTATCCCTTGCGCCAGAAAGGTGTTTCAATTGTATGTATGGCCTTTGAAGGTTCATACGGTCGATGTTTGGGTTTGGTCCAAAATTTAAAATTTTTGAGAAAAAATCAAATTCGGCCCAATAGGTTTGAACTGTAGGGGCCAAGTGTATAATTCGGATGGGCCGAATGGTCAAGGGCCGAGTGGAATTGAGACATTCAAATGACAGGTGGCCGAGGTTGGGACCGAGGCCAAATATGGAGTGCCCAAATGGCTAAGGGCCTAGTGGATGTTGTGTTCAAGGGCTGAGTGGCCAAACGGGATTGGGCCGCAAGGCTGAATTGGGCAAGCTGAGTACCTAGCGTGTCTGAATGTGCAACTTTGGATCGAGTGGCTGTGTGTCTAAGTGAGTAAGGCCAAGTGTGTATGAATGTGCAGCTCGGGGCTGAGTGGCTGTGCCCGAGAGTGAGTAAGGCCAAGTCGATCGGGGCCGAGTAGGCCAAAGACAAGTGACCGAGAGCTGATTTTGGGACTCGGCTTAGAATGGAGCCGCTTGGATGAGCCAAACGTGACACATTTCTTGCCAAAATGACAAAAAATGAGACAAACCAAGCAATTCATGGCAAGACAGTCGTCAAGCACTTCCAGATCATATCTATGGATTAAGGAGAAGGGTTGGATATACCTGTAGCAGGCAACAAACTCATTGGTGGAAAGATCGAAGCAAATCCACATAATGGAGAGCTCTCTCTCTCACTCTCACATACACACACAATCAAGGTTTCAAATGAGCTCTCCCTTGGCCGCTTGGCTATTAAACCCCTTTTTGGCAAAGGTCTTGCCACTCCTAATCCATCACTTGTCGACGACCTTAATCCCCTTAAGCACTCTTTTTTCCACGTTTTTCTTGATTTGTGCCATGTTTGGGCCTGTTTTACAACAACAAACCCTACGCTTTTCCAATCAGATTTCTTAATCCTAACCTACCCTAAATGTAACAAGAATAGAAAGCAAAGTACTGAAATGATTTCTCCTACTCTCATAATCATCAAACCACCAAAATAACAAAAATACTTACTTCTTGTGAAGATTAAAAAACCCAAAACTTCCTGCCTATCTCAAGCTCCGGTTCGGGGATGAAACCCTTACTTTGATGCTCGATTTGAGGTGCGCAAGCACTCAAGCTTGAATCTGTGGTCCCAAAAATGGAACCAAAATGTTGAGGGATCTCACGCTCAACCGCTAAGACCCACGAACTGCTTATTCATTCAAGCTTTTCAAGTGAGCACCTATGGCTATCTCTTACCTAGCCGATGCGTCTTTAATCCTACCAGGGTGTAGTGAGCTTACCTCGATGCCCAAATGAGTTGCCTCCTCCCTCAAGCACACCGGTAGCTCCACGATTCTTGATGCAAGCTCAAACATCCTCAAGCCTCCACCTCTAAGCTCCATTCTCCATAGCCGCACACGAGATAAGAGAAGAGAGGAGATGGTGGAGAGCTTCATCTCCTTGATCCCTCACTCACACACACTCACTCCCTCACACTCTCACACTCCCTCTCTTAAGCACACACAAGCAAGCAAAGAGAAGAGAAGAAGAGAAGAGGAAGAGTCTCTTGTTGCCACACACCAAAGAATGAGCTCTTATTCACCTTTTGAACTTTATATACATGTCCTAAAATCCCATGGCCACCCGTCCCCTTTTTTACATGACCTCCCTTCTACTTGGCCTATTTCTTTAGCCTATGCCCATCTACCCTTTTACAATTTGCACAGGAGGGAGCATGTCGCTCTTTTACAAAACTTTTGGGGCGCCTTTCACTTAAAAATGGGCTTTTGCCTTTAACTTGATTTTAGAGGTTGCCCTTGCACCTTTGCTTGTTCTCCATCTTGCTTCTTCCATTTCATCCACATTTCACTTCTTTTGCTCCTGTCTCAAGCTAGGGTTAACAAACATTAATCCTCAATGATACCCACAAATACTAGTCAAAGTAGACATTTGTGCGAGAATCAGGAAATACACTTTAATAAAAATTGCAAGGGGAGAGGTCATTAAAAGAAAGAAATAATACATAAAGACATCCCAAATGCATGCTACAAGTTCCTTAACTAAGGGTACTACATCAAGGATTACTTAGAATGTGACACCATACAAAGAAAAGAGGAAAATGGTTTCAAAGAATGGAAGAATGGCAAGCAGGTCTTCCAAAAATTCTAAACCATGAAGAACAAAAGAAAATAGGCTAAGTGGCATCATACACCCCACTCCTCATGAATCTTGTAGGTCTAGATATAATAATTATAGATAAAGATAACACCCCCACCACAATCTCTTATCAATAAATATTTGACAAATTAGAAGGAGAGAAATTTGTTAATGATACTCAAACTTTTAGGATGTACATATGTAGGAAGGTCTACTATAGAAGGAAATTAACAACTACATCAAAATTGGCCCATGGAGGGTCTTAACAAACCTACCAAAGACATGTCCACTTCTCACAAGTAGAGGAGGAATTGGGGCAAAAGAAGAGTCTCTCAAATGGAAGGTTCTATGAACCCTCCAGGGTTGACAACATATCCCAAAGGTAAGAACAAACAATCCAAAGTAGGTAATAAATGATGCAATCCTTCAAGATTATGTCTTACAACATCAAGGGTCTCATTAATAGGAATCAAAATCAAGTAATAACAAATTTTTTGTGTCAAGAATACCTCAAGCCTAACATCACATGTTTGTAGGAAATCAAAAGAACTAGGGACACACTGCAAGAAAACCTTCATGCTATCTCAATGGACATTGTGGGAAAAATCTAGACGTGTCGTAGGCACACTAGGCATGATCTTGTGGATCCACAAGCAATTGGTCTCTATTGTAATCAAAATCACGAAAGATACCATCAATATGTGGGTCGTTGTCCATCTCTAGGCATGTGTTTCAACAATTGTTCTCATCGCCTTCTTTGGGACAATGTTAGAAGCTCATGAGAAACTTAGTTGTTTCTCAAGGGAAAGTTGTTGATGGGGTCTTTGCATTGCATCATGGCTTTTTTGCAAATTTTGATACAAGAAGAGATCATCTCAAAGGAGAAAGTGAGAAGATCACTTCAATAGTTCAAATTCTACTTGTTAAACAATGCGAGAAAAAGTCTATCTACAAGCTAAACAAATAGAAGTCAAATAAATCCTTAGGGCACTCAATGACTACAAACAACAAATTTTGGCTATTTGTAAAGAGTTGGTTAGGTACTCTATTTAGGCTCCCATATAAGTTCTATTATGATATCTTAAACCTCCTAATTTTGGTTATCAAGGATGCTACTCTCCAAGAAAGGGCTAAGGCATTTTAAACGAAAATGCATTGATTATTGAAATTATTGTGATTAAGCTTTGTCCCAATCTTTGCACCCTAAGGGTGAGGCACCATTGAGTTGATCGATCATAGGATTTGGACTCTTGATCCCGCATTTCTTATGTTGTCATGCTAATGACAAAGTTGTCGCTTGTTAGTAAGGCCCACAACTTTAATAAGACTCCTCATTTTTACATGCTTGCTTAGTTATATTTTAGAGCTTTCAAAAACAAACAAAAAAGGAAACATGTGACAAGAAAAAGCTTATAAAAAGGCTCACCAATTCCCTACAATATTCAAATAATAATTAACGAGCATTTTTTAGATTTAGTAACTATGTTCAGAATTATCAGCTCATTAGCTAGTAGAACAAAAGTGCAATTGAAAAGGAAACCTTTGAAATAGAAATAACAACATCGACAACATTTTTATATTAAAAAAATGGTTACACTCGGGTCTAATAAGGGACCAAGGCGGATGGAAGTCTTGTGGTATAGTTCTGAATGAAAAATATTAAGGCCCATTAAGACCTTTTATTGGCATTAAAGCATGATGTGCCATGTCAAGGAGAGGTGGCCACATGTCAGCTTCTCCCCATACAAGTGATTAATGCCAAACATCATGAAGAGGTTGGCAGAATGTAAGAGAATTCCCAAGAGGTATGGAGGAATGGAGAATCCATGGAACATGACTACCTCACAACAACAAAAAATGATGGCATTTACATGTACGAGATCGAGAAGGAGGTTGGTGCGGTGAGTTCAAGGCAAATTCAACATGCATGAATTATGAAAAGAGTAAGAGATAGATCCAAGATCCACAACATGTCTTTCATGCACCAATTGCCTTCTCACTCAAACAAAGATATGCAAATTTTAGCATTGTAGGAATCTTCTTTTTCTTGATAGGAAGAATATTGTCAAAGGATGGCTTTTGAAGGTGATTCCTATTGACATATTTTGTGAGAGGTTCTCTATAGCAATTCATCATGCAGGGCTTCTTCTTTGTGTTTGTAGGTTCAAAGTAGGAGCACAATTGAATTTCAGGGTTTGCAATTGGGTATCAAGGTAACTCTATTTATGTTTTGCCTTGGTCTCCTTGCTTCTACCCTTCTAATATAATAGTGTATGGGTGCCTGTTTTGGATCTCCTTCACAAGGTTTCTAGATTAGATGAATGGAGAAGTTGGAGCTCTCGTTGAGTCACTACGTAAGGTGTTGTATGTCCATGCCCCTCTCATGCCATGCTTAAGATAGAGAAGAAAGAATGTGTCATGTGGGACAGGTGCAAGGAAACACCTGAGTTTTTGGAAATCTTCAATCTGCATAGTCTTGAGATCACAATCGAGGTCAAATTTTCCTTCTTCCCCAATGCATATTATCATTGCCATGAGGCATGACACTTTGCCAAAGATTTCTTGCAATAGCAACAAAGCCAACCAAAAGAAGTGTAAGTGTCCTTTAACATTGCAAAAAGAGATACTCAATAAAAAGAAAGATGGGTAAGATGCCTAAAAGAGAGAATATACTTGCAACCATCCCATGATAATGAAGGAGCCAAGAAGAAGGAAGTTAAAGACAAAGCCTAACATCCAAGCAATCCAAACTTTGAAGGAGAGGAGGGCAAAGAGAATTTACCTCCAACAAACAAGAAGGGATATGGTGAAGCTCAAGGTAAGAAGAAAATGTTGCTTAAAAATTTTGCAAGGCTTCCTCTCATTGAAAAGGAATTTGTATGCCATGCTTTGATGGTGAAGATGAAGAGAGGCTCAATGATGATAATGGTTTCTTTGATGAACAGCTCAACCAAGTTGACTCTTATCGCATGGAATGTAAGGGACATTTGCTTTGAGACCAAGAAGGATACTTGCAAATCTATGCCTAGGAGAAAGAAGCTAGACATCATGGCTCTATAGGAAATCAATTTCCTAGCAGGTGACTAGGCAATTAATGAAATCCTAGGGTAGATGTGCAAGTGACTAGGCAAGTGATGAAATCCTAGGGTACATGTCCATGATTACTACATGTAGAATGGGAAAAGGTGGCACGTTCATGCTAGTTAAAGAGAGATGGAAGCCTATATGTAGAAAAAGGGATGGAGAAAGTTGTTCCTATTTTGCACCATTTGAATTGAGTAAGAATACATATAGCTAGTTGCAATCTATTCCCCTAATGTTTTAGGTAGCAAACCCTAAAATGGAAAGACCTTGAACATACAACATTGGCCAAGCCCACACTAGTATTTGAAAATTTCAATATGACCAAAAGTGAAGGGGATACATCCCAACCTTCTAGTACAATATTCACAAAATAAAAATGGCTCGGGATCCTCTCTATTCTATTCAAAATCTAGTTGACATGTGCCATATCTTTGTTAACATGGATCAGCAATCCTCTACATGGCACAATAATAAAAGGATGGAGCTTGGAGAGCTACTAGGCTAGACCATGCATTTGCCAACTAGGGCTCTTGCTGGATCACTTCTAAGTCCAATATCAAATTGTTGGCCAAAGTCTATGAATCGAACCGCATACCCTTCAAGGTGCCTTTCCAAGTGGTATGAGGTGTGCTAATGGGTTGGAATGACTTGGTTCAGTGTTGTCACCAAAAACCATGGGCAATTCAAGCTTAACGCCCCTTTCCTTGAGGATAATAGTTGCCTAAACTAGGTGCAACGATGCTAGCAAGAAGAGGGAAACAAACATAAGGATCCATTTAAGAGAGTTGAAGAGTGCATCAAGGCAATGATCTTGTACTCCAAGCAATATGGTAGAAGTAGAGCTAAAGCTTGTAGGAGGCACATGGAGGCTACTACTTGTTGTTGTGCTACTCTACTTCGTGCTATTGCTTTCTAGTGTAATGATTTGTTTCTTGTTTGGCTCATACAAGATGTCAAACATTACATTAAAGCTCAAGAAAGATACTAAATTCATGGTCTTAAGTTACAATTGAGGGCTAAGTTCGAAAGAGAAGGAGAGTCAAATCATGCAAGCTTCTTTTAGGCACTCCAAGTGAAAAGGAAGAAGGGAATAATTGGTTCTATTTAAGATAATGAAGGAGGAATGTATTAGGATGATTTCTCCATATCTGGGGCTTTTGTCAAATACCTCTCAACCATAGTTATACAACTCGCTTTGACCCTTGAAGGCTATGAGGGAGCACCAAATAGATACCTACTTTGTGCATGGGGAAGGTCTACCTTGACCTAGCTAGCATGATTGCAAGACCCTTCCCCATAGATAAATTGAATTGTGTTGTTAAGAAGGTGAAGCTTGGAAAGTCACCTAGGCTGGATGGATTGCCCATTGAGTACTTCCACCACATTTGGGAGGCCTTCAAGTAAGACATATGTGATTTTGCTAATCTAACACACACTAATAACTAACAATTTTTATTTAATTAAAAATATAAAAAACACTGAGAGTTGTAATCTGATATTTTACCCGGATTGACAAGGTCTATAGCCACCCTTCATGGAAGTTACAATGTGAGTGAGAGTTATTAGCCATATTAATCACTAGTGTTAATGCGTATAGTATGGATGGTCCCAAAATATTAGGTTTTTGAACAAAACTAGTATATTTTAGATATTACTTATTGTAAATATCCTAAAGAGGTATAAAGATTCTAGAACAAGATGTCATGTAAAAAAGCAAGTGGTTTTTCTCAGCTTCTTTTGGAGATTTAATACAAAAAAAGAAGGATTGGCAAAATCGCGTGCGTTGGGATTGTAGTTTATACGTAGTAAACATCACTTTGAACAGGGAGAAGAAAAATGAGTGATTTAGAAGATTTCTAACCAAGTGTCTTGTGGGTTTTACCCCCTTTTAGAGCCAATGGAACTATCAGAATTGTGATTTGAGCATCAGATTGCTGATTTTTCCAAGATCCCCTCCACAAAGAGCTCTTTTTCTTAGCCACAAGCCTTCTACTCTTGTTTAGCTATAAATATGAGGCATGGGGAGCAGTTAGAAAAGCACAAGGAGACCTCGACAGGCTGTTTGGAAGCATTGCAATAGGGTGGCCATGGACAAGAATATTGGGATTAAAATAGAGGCTCTTTTTGGCAATATAGTTAGAGAAGCTCTTGAGCTTTTAAGAAGACTTAGGTAAAAAGAACACATTTTCAAAGTGAACTGTAAGCTCTTGAAGAGCGCTAAGGTGTGATATGTTAAAGGGTTAGAGTCTTTTTGACCTATGATGTGACACCTGATGCATTGTAAATATTCTTGATAGTAATATCAATTATTTTTTGCGTAAGAAAAACAGTGTGTTAATTGAAATTCTCTCCATTTTTGAAATAATGTCCTTACAACAATGAAACCTGTAGCATATGTAAGGGACCAAGGGGGGGTTTTGAGCAGGCCAAAAGAAGACCCACTATTCAGTTGGTTACACATCAAACACTGGATGCCCACTTTGTAAATGTTAACCAATCAAAGTACTTTATTTAGGCGTTTGTAGTTCTCTATACAAAGGAGAGAACACTCGTAAACAAGTGAACTTTGCAATAAAAAGATAGTTAACATACTATTTTTTACTTTTTCAATTCAAAATATCTTAACTATTAGTTAAGGAGAGGTGGGGGGCAGGTGCCACGTGGCAACCCCCCACCTCCCCCACAAGAAAAAAAAGAGAACGCGGGGGCGGGTGCCACGCGTCCAGCACCCGCCCCCACCTGCAAAAATCGCACCCGCCCCGACGTGAAGCACCGGGCTGAGTCTAGGCGGGGAGCGCCTAGTATCTTTTTGATGTGTAAAAGTTTTTTGCCGTAAATATAGTTTGGGCAAGGGGTTGTGGGCATGTCATTTGGTGTGTGAGAGCAGCCTTTAGATATCAAAGAAATCATGGTATCAGAAGAATATCTTCAAAATTTCAAAGAGGCGAGGAAACGACAATGTATTACGTGAAGATAGTCCTGCTCATCATCATCGTCATCAGTCGGAGAGAGAGTCTGCTTCTGGGACCCTGTACACACACATGCGCACAACAGATAGAGAGGTGAAATAATGCAGTTGCCCTGCCATGCGAAGAAGCTATGGCTATGGCGATGCCTCTGGCTTCCCCCTTCCTCTGTCATCCTCCTCTCTCCTCTCCCCTCCCTCGCACTGCCAGGCCCCGGCCACCTAGCTTCCTTACGGTGCACTGCAACCTCCTCCCGGGCCACCCCAACTTCTCCGAGCTTTGGACCCAATTCGTGAGCCTCCTCCATCGCAGGCCCCGTGGTACCCCCTCAGCTAATAAGAGCTTCAAGGCCTCGATCGCAAACCGCCCCGGAATCTCGAGCCCCGATGATGGCGCTTACCTTGGCTCCTCTGCAGAGGATGATCACGATAGCCATAGCCTTGAAGCAGAGGTCTCCCACCACCCCCGTAGCAGCAGTCACATCTGTAGCCCAGCCCATCATCATCAACATCAGCACTCCAGGACAGGGCACAAACATCGGAGCAGGTCTTCCAGGCACTCTCGGTCGCACCGCCATGAGATCTATGCCCTGCTCCTGCAGCTTGGCATCGCTGTCCTTTTCATGCGAGCCACTGGCCTGCTTGTTCCACCCGCCCGCATCCACCAGCGGGCCACACATGCGGCCGAATGCACGTGCACATTGTCACGTACAAATGTCACCTTCAGTGAATTCATGTCTAGGGTTCAGCAAGGTCACGTCCAAAGTGTTCAGATTGATGGTGCATGCTTCACGTATACCCTCCGTTCTGACGCGCCAATGGCAGCTGCAGCTGCAGTAGACATGACAGAAGAGTACGGTCGAGTTTTCTTGGATCACGAATGGGATCCATTTATGCTTGCACATGGTGAGCCGAGCATGGTTTCCAGGAAAGTGCTTTACACAACAATCAAGCCAGTTGATATGAGCCCACCGTATGAGGACATGCTGAGAAAAGGGGTCGAGGTTCATGCTCCAGATAAGAGGCTAACCAACTATATCAATGAAATTGGGGTAGGTATCAGTAACATATCAATCTGCTCCTGCAAAGCTCTCTGTATTGTTTCCTTGATAAAGTTTTGATCTTTTGGTTCATGCTATGAAATCATGCAGCACGTGTTGAGTTACATTTTTCCCAGATGCGATGATTGGTGAACAAGGCTTCTCATCCTCAGCAGGCTAAATTTTTTTGATAAAATCTGTACTAGCCATTTGCTTAATTCAGAGGACTAGTCCACTTTTTTCCCCGACCACTAGGTGTCCATCATGAGACTATGGGATTGTGTTTAGGCTTGTCAGGTTCACAAAAATTCATAAAGTCAAGCTCCTGGAACTCTGTACTTATGTCTGCACCTCCTTATACTTGCAGTTACCGTTTTTATACTTTGGAGTTCTAGCCATTTTATCCGATGAAAGATTCCAGCCTTCAAGCCTTCAGGTAAAGCAACTTAATTTTATACCATTTTGTTTCCTTACCACTCTACTATGGATCATAATCTGTTCAGTGGACACTGCTTTTACAAGCTAACAATGGCCCATGTGCTACAGAGATCAACAGGATGGAGGCACATTCTTAAAAAATGTTCTAAACGAGGCAGGCAAAAGAATAAAAATCAGAAAACCACTTTTGCAGATGTTGCAGGTGTTGATGAAGCAAAGGAGGAGCTCGAAGAAGTTGTGGTAGGTTATATTGTGATGACATTGATATGTCTCACTTGATAATAAGACTTTCAGATTTTGAGGTTTCAAACACGGACAGGCTTCTCCCTGAGTCTCCAGCTATTTATGTAAGACAACCATTATATATATAGAGTTGTTTCTCGTTTATTCATTAGGTAAGGTGTGTTCACCAGGATTTCTTGAGGGATCCTGGACGCTACATCAGGCTTGGAGCACATCTTCCTAGAGGAGTCTTGCTGGTAACTGCTCTTATTTCCATCATACTTCCATCTCGTCCAGTTTTTTGATGCTCAACCTGATGGTTTGCTTCTTTGGTAATGTTTGGTAGAATGCTTTTCAACACAGGTGGGACCTCCTGGAACAGGAAAGACTTTGATAGCAAAAGCTGTTGCTGGAGAGGCAGAAGTTCCCTTCTTCAGCTGTTCTGGTAGTGAATTTGTTGAGCTTTATGTTGGGATGGGGGCTGTGCGTGTGAGAGAACTTTTTGCCAAAGCGAGAAAAGAGGCTCCATGTATCATTTTCATAGATGAGGTTGGTGTTGTTTCTGTCAGAATATTGATTCTCTATCTGCAAGAAACTTTTCATTCTAGGGTGCTTATTCTCTATGCACAAGAAACTTTTTATTCCAGGTTATTGATTCTCTATGCACAAGAAACTTTTTATTCTAGGTTATTCTTTGCTTGTGCACCTAAGAAACCTAGGTGCCTACATGGTTGCTGATAAAGAATTGATTATGGTGATTTAATGGTAACAGATAGACTCTGTTGCTAAAATCCGAGATGGACGTCTATCAAGTTTTGGGAATGATGAACGCGAACAGACACTAATCCAGCTGCTTACAGTTAGTCTCTTTCCAATAATTGGTTTACTTTAGCTGCTCACTTTCGTTTCTTACACAAAGCAAGAGCAACTCAATGCTCTACTTAGACCGAGTTTGGGTCTTGATTGCCTGGTTATGTGCAGGAGTTGGATGGATTTGAGAGGTCATCAATGGTCATTGTGTTAGCAGCTACGAATAGAGCAGATATTTTGGACCCTGCCTTGAGGCGTCCCGGTCGTTTTGACCGAATTGTCATGGTAAATGATGACTGGCCAATGCGATTTAAGTTCTGGCAGTACTGATTAAACTGGAAAGCTGAAGACAAAGCAAAGTGGTCCCTTTCAACGTTGTGCATATGGCAGAAAAGAAATTTCTTGGTGGTTGGATTGTTCAATGCATCATGTAGCACAGACATTGTTAAGAAATTTCTTGTTTTGAAGATAAATTTCTATTTGGCTTATTGATAAAAATTGTTTGTTGTTGCATAATATTATAAGGTGGAACCTCCGGATAAAAAGGGAAGGGAGCAGATCCTTGCAGTGCACATTCAGAAGAGGCGAGTGCCACTTGCTCAAAATGTTGATCTCGGCATGGTGGTGGCCTCTACCTCTGGTTTTACTGGGTACTTCCACAACATCTTTATTTCAAGTTCTAGATATCTAGATGGGCTTTGTGTGTGTGTGCATATGGGTGCACATGTTGGAGAAATCTGCATTTAAAAGATTGTCGTCTCTCTTTTATCCATACTTAGAATTCAGCAATTGGCTCAGTAGTATAAACTTGGGCTTACAATCATGAAGTCATATCACTTGGCTGGACACCCTATGTTCACAAAGTGTGTAAATGGAAATCTTGGCTCTTAGCCACTTGAATACTGGCTTAGTCTCACTCTCTCAACTTAAATTTGAAGGGTAGATGCCCCTCTCGTGGGCATTTCTTTTATCTGAGAAAGAGAGGTTTTAAGGTCTTTTGGAGCCACGGTACTGTCAGATCGGTCAACTTCTGTATATACAAATTTCTGTAACAGATTTCGGCTCCTAGCGAGTTTCTACAGTCATGGAAATTGAATTTCAAGGTGACAGCATATTTTCAGATTTCAAGCTGTTGGGCCTTCTAAATCTTTGAACCCTTATGTGAGAAAGCTGAGGACAGGATTTGAACTAGCAGTTTAATCATTTGACAAAGTTTGGAACCTCATAGCTTCTCCTCCTTGTTGTTTAAGCTTCATATGTTGAAGTCCGTTTGCAAGAAGACAATGCAACAACCGTCTTTTCCTGAGGTTTGTCTAGCACAAAGAACTGTAGAGGAAACCCTTGATTTCTAGTCTCGATGGGGCTTAACAGTATGGTTTGTATTTATTTCATGGTAAAATCATGATTGAACCTATGCTGCAAGCATGTGTCAAAGATCTAGTGGATGAGCATGAGAATGTGCATTTACTCTTATGTGAAAAGGGTTTTATTTTGCACAACATGCAAATCTTGATGTTGTCTAGTAGCTGCTTAGTTTGGTAAGTATGGGGAGCTAGTCATTTTGCATAGGATATTCTTTGGGGATGCTGCCGATGGGTTCATGACATTTTGCTTGCTTTGGATGACTCTTAAATCATTGCAAATGCATTTTTTATCCATGTTTTTTTATTGGCACAATTGTTGGGCAAAGTATCATAGGCATCAGAAACAGGTTTTCTTACTCCCAACAGAGATATCAGAGTACATATGCTATGGGATATGGCAAATGAGATGTGGATGTGGATGTAGCTTATTGTTATCACATACAAGTCCGAATGCTTGTTTAAGTGCAAACAACCAAGTCATTTACCAAGCAATATACAATGGCTACCAAACTAGTGAAAAAAGACACCAAGGGGTTGTAAGAACAAGTTGGAAAAGCAAGAATGACAGCTCAGCATCTCCTTCTTCAAAAGCCTGTAAATGGATTACTGGTGGACAGTACAGTGAAAGGCAAGGTGGTGTAAAGGTGTAATGGTCTCTCTTTCTAATCCTTCTGACCAATTAACTTAAAAATCGATCAACCCAGGGAACATAAATTCAGGTCCAGCATTAATCTAATGGAAATAGCAGACGTATAGGAAGTGGTTTTGATGCTGAAGATTAAAGTTGCCAATATTATTTTACATTTGACGAGTGCTTGTGGTAATTATTGCCAATCCCCTTGCCATTATAAATTTTCGATAAGAAGATTGTTAGCTGTCTTTTCTCTTGAGTAAAGTAAGCTTTTGTACTAGCTTTTACATTGACAAGGCTTTTACATACTTAATGGTTGATTTTCTTGGAGTTTCCCAATGTATCATTCCCAAACAAACTGCATGTGTGTGTGGGTTGCAGAAATTTGGTTATGGTAATTGGTGGAAAAGGAATCTTTTCACCATCTAGCAGAGTAGATTGCCTTTTAAACAAGGTGTTATTGTGGAGATTGTTGGTGGATGGGTGCTTGATCTTTGTGGGGGACATCTATTGACAGCTTCTTGACAAAGATGACGTGCAAATCGTTTGTCAGGCCTGGGTATAGGGGCAAAAGACTAATCGAACCATCTAGTAGCTGGTTCCCTCCGAAGTTTCCCTCAGAATAGTTGGAGCTCCTTGCAGTTTTATCAGGTAAAGCGAATGATTAGAGGCATCGGGGGTGAAAACGCCCTCAACCTATTCTCAAACTTTAAATAGGTAAGCGGCCGGGGTTGTAGAAATTTGGTTATGGTTATTGGTGGAAAAGGAATATTTTCACCATCTAGTAGAGTAGATTGCCTTTTAAACAAGGTGTTATTGTGGAGATTGTTGGTGGATGGGTGCTCGATCTTTGTGGGGGACATCTATTGACAGCTTCTTGACAAAGATGTTCCTAGTGTCAAGATCATTTATCATGTGTGATGATCTTATCTAGTTGCAAAGTCTTTTCCAGACATATGATCAAGTTTCTTGAAAATCCAATCGGCGATTTCTCAGTGGAATTTTTTGGTTTTAGGATTTCTTTCTCCTCCCATCTCCAGATTTTTTTTGTGTGGGTAGTTTTTGGGATTTGTGAACTATGTATGATTTTGTGCTAGCTGATTTCCCCTCACTGATATTCTTTAGACATTCACTTATATGTCTCTTCGATATCCTTTGATCTTGAAGGTCTCACCTGATATATCTATTGGGTGCATTTGTGCACGAAACAAGCATTCCTCAAAAAGACACATGGGCATGCGCATGCGTGCATGCATGAGCATGCTTGACAGATATATGTGCTTAGCATGCATTAGAGAACCGTATGGAGAAAGTAATGCAGCCTTATCAGCTTATCTCATAGTGACATGGAATGGCCATTTTCTAGCTTCCCGTCGACCTATCTTCAAAAGTGTCCCAATCCTGTCCCCTTGATAGAGCCCCCTCTATAGGTGTTAGGGAACGGCAATTCTACTCCCCATCCCTGTTTCCGTTCCTGTTCCCAAAACCCATCCCATGTCACTGTGGCTTATCTCTCCATTTAATGAAGTGGATAGACTTGAGGATTCAAAAAATTTGGGGAATATTAGCAGTCGATAATACTGCCAAAACACATCAATTCAGTTTTCCTTTGTCCATAGTGCAATTTGACATCCTTAGCTTGCAATATGATGATTTTGTTTAGCACATGTGCTCTCCTGTACAAGGTGAGATATTGCTAGGGACCCAATTCTCTTTCCTTCAAAGGAAACATAGGAATTGAGAGTATGCCTTTGCTTCATGTGTTAGGTTATGAGATATCATCTTTTAAAGGTAGGGGCAAAAGATGTAGTGGGTGAGTATACTGTTGACTATTTTATCTCTCTCCAGAAATGGACTTTTTTGTACATATTGTTTGAATGCAGTGGTTCCTCCCCATGGCTGGATTCTTTCTATTGTTCCTAATGAAAAATGCAGCTTTTCCTGCCCACACTGAGCCATAAACTGCCTCGTGGCAGTTCAGCCTTGAATTGCCTCGTATATCAGTTTTGCAGACTGTTTGCTGAAAACACAGCCTATTGCTGTTGCCAACATGTTGTTGAACACAGATGCACCAGCTCAACAATCAGCTGAAACACTTGTTTCTTGTGTGAAACATTGTGAAACACTCCATGCCTTCACAAACAGTGAACTCCTTTAGATGTTGACTTTCATACCGTGAAAGAAAATTTCAAACAGCAAAGTACACACACACACACACACACACAAGTGAGGGAAAACAACACTCAATAGTTGAGATAATAATGAGCACACAATGATGACATAGATACCAACTTTGTGGTTGTTAATGGCAATAAAAGAACGTCTAGTGCTTCCTTGGTATTCTTCTCCCATCTCTTTGCTTCTTCGCAATAGGTGATTACACATACAAGATGGGAATCTCCATTGATGATTGTAGACATGAGGAGTAAATCGATGAGATGTCGGAAACCTAGATTGGTATGCATGAAGGTTGCTAGGCAACAGTCTAACAAATTGGCATGTGTGAGGTGGTGTGCCTTAAAATGTTCTATGGTCTCTAGGGCACGGCCATTATCTTTTAAGAAGGATTGGTAGAGACACAAAGGTTCCTAAATGTTATAGGACACTTAGGCATTGCTCAATATAACACGTTTCCGGTTTGGGGACTCCCTATGCCTTGATGTACAAGAGCCATGTTGGGACTAGAAGTTCAACGATTCTTAAGGATCCTATTTATTAGACTACATATGTCGGTTGTAACATGTTGATCAACATGAGTGCTAGGTTACAACTTACAATGAAGTTAAATAGGATTTGGAACCTCAAACACACACAATAGTGGAAGATTACATTGATCAATGCTTGGCTTGTAGGATACATTTCTTCCAAGACAAGGGGTAGGGGGATTTCTACTTGGGGATTAGTTGAGAATAAAGGCGCCCAATCTCACTGGCTCCATTTATTTTATATGACTTGCAGTATGGATGCTTTACACTTAATTTTTTGTCTAGGGGTCCATAAGGGGTGGTCCTATTAATCTATAGTTTGGCATCCCATTACCTAGAAGTGTTTTAAGCCTAGTGATTGGACATTTGAAGGAGTTCCTAGAGGTGCTTTGAAAGAGTATTCGTAGATCTCCTCCATTTCATCCATTGGTAGGTTTTCTAGCACATTTAGCCAGCAAGGGATGCTTTCGTTTTTGATTTTGTATCAAGTAGTTCCTCATGTGTGGCATGGGCCCAGAGATTAGTTTAGCAACTTTCGTTTTTGGGAGGAGCTGGTGTAATTAACAAAGAAAAGTTGCGCCTTGAATTCAAGTGCCAAGTGCGAAGATATGCTAGGGTTTGCACAAACAAACCATAGAATGTACAAAAGCACCTAAAATACAAGAACTTAGACAATAACGCAATAAAGGCAAAAACACAAAAACACAAACACAATTTTAGAAGAAAGAGAACTTTGAAGTGAATGAATCAATGTTGTGAATGAGGAAATAATGTACAAGATGCTCAAGGGCCATAGTTACCTGGAACGGGGAATGGAAACAAGAATGGAACCCCCTAGAACGAGGGGAATGTCCAAGGTCAAGGAACGGGAACGTGGGGAATGGCACATGTCTTAAGTGCCCCAAATATGCCTTGCATGTCCCAAATTGCCCCAAATTATCCCAATAGCTCCCTAGTTCTACAAATCGCCCAAATTGCCTTAAATGTCCCAATATTGCCCCAAATTGCTCTCAACGGCCCAAAAACGCCACAGATTCCCAAATGCCTCAAATGTCCCTCTAATTTCCCCAATATTCCTCAATGCTCCAAATTGATCCAAATGTTCCAAAATTGACTCGATCACCTCCATAGCTCCAAATTGCCCTGAATTGCCCCAAATGGCTCAATTATCCCAATTTCCCTTGAAATTAGACAATATAAATGGATGAGTACCTTGGAATCGAGGATAGGCTGAGTGATTTGCAAGAGTTGATAATGCATCAAATTTGAACTTGCATGGACTCATGATTGGCTTGTGGCTTGTCTTGACACTTTGAATCTTCAACTTGAGAGAGAGAAAGAAAGAAAGAAACAAAGTCATATTAACGTCTTCTAAAGACCAAAACTGGCCTATGAGACAAACTGTGATACAACTGATGAGGTCCAGCTATCCAAAAATAAAAGTGCTGAATGAAAAGCTAAAAACTGGAAACTGAAAATACGGTGCTGAGTGTGATAAGTGTCGTGTATGTGTATGTGCGTATGTAGTTCTGGTACTCCAGATAATGGCTACAAAAGGGGAACAAATGTCGACTGTGATAGGGGAACAACTGTCGGCTGTGATAAAGTGGTGCGATGTGTATATGTAACAGATGCAGGGAGATATACTATCCTGGGATGTAGTAGCAGTCGTCGAAGTCGCTAATAGCAGGTGATCCCTCTTGGATGCAGGATGTGGTACATCGGCGGTGGAGAAAGAGCAAACTGGAGATCTGAGATCCAATGTGTCGAGTGTCGTCGGATCTCAGTTTGCTGTCGATGTAGATCAAGAATCCTCCGGATCTCCTGTCTGTGTGGCTGTGGGGTCCGAAACTCACAGATCCTCGTGCGGCGTCGGGTACGCTGGTCCTCAGCTTGCTGTAGTGTGAGCCCAGAGGTCTGGCTGGAGGCTAGTACAGTAGCTCTCACTCTGTCTGTCTGAAAGAACTGTGTAATAGTCGTCTGGGTGGAGAGAGAGAGAGAGAGAGAGAGAGAGAGAGAGAGAGAGAGAGAGAGAGAGAGATTAGTGTGTGCACATTAGGCAATGGAGATGGGTAAAGTTTAAACATGTGGTAGGAGTGTGACACAAGCAAAAAGAAAAAACTAGAAAAAACGTCAATTTTTGGTCAGCAAGCATGGAACGGCTATTCCAAACAGGGAATGGCCTTGGGAACAACAAGGAACGTCCCTTGGCCATTTCACCTCCTCGGAGGGTTTGGAATGCGTCAGGGCATTCCTATAGGCCGGAGCGGCCGTTCCCTGTTTCTAAGTCAAGGGCAAAGTGGCCCAACAGCTGATGGCTCTCGTGGGAGTGGATTGAGGGAGTTGTCAGAGTGCGATGCCCACTGGAGATTGACCCCAATGTCTATAACTAGTAGTGGGAGTTGAAAGGATGCTGAGAATGGAAGGGCAGCAGGCTGGAAACCAAAACTCAGCAGTTTGGAGGGTTGGAACTGGTTAACACAGCAGTGCACCACCTAGAAGATGATGTCAGCTGATCACCAACAGCAAAGGAAGATTGGGCAATTGCTATAGAAGGTGTGGTTGATGCAGGGCAAACGAGTGTGGTTGATGTAGGGCAAACCAGGCTGAAAACACAAGCTGGACTGATGCTGATGATGATGGCAGCAGCTGGCGTGATCAGGGAATATATCCAATATATCCAATATATTCCATCTGCATGCAAAGTGCATGTGTGATGCGTCAACTATACGAGGGTGAGGCCTGTAGTTGATGGAGGCTGGACAGCTGATGTAGGCAGACTGAAGTCTAAAAATTGGGTGCTAACAATAGTGGAGAGGGTGTGGACTGATATGACTTGCAGAACAAGGATGGAAATGGGATGGGCTGAAAGGTGGGCAGCTTGTCTATTTATAGATGTAGAAGGATCCTCTCAAATTAGAGTTTTGCTTGTTTAACACAGAAACTCTCTAGGCACACATTCCTTTTTAATGAGAGTTTGGTAACATTTGAGTTTTTGGGCTGTTTAAAAAGAGCTAATAAGTTTGCATTTTGAGAGAGAGAGAGAGAGAGAGAGAGAGAGAGAGAGAGAGAGAGAGAGAGAGATTAAAACTTTGATGACTGAATGCTTTTTAGGGCGGATCTTGCCAATCTAGTAAATGAAGCTGCTTTCCAGGCAGCTCGTGCAGAAAAAGAGGTTGTTGGCTCAGATGACTTCACATATGCTATCGAGCGAATTATAGGAGTAAGTACGAGGAAATCAAAAAGTTAGAATCAGATAAAGATTTGGAGTGTTACAAGCTACTCATTTGTTTCAGGGAATTGAGAAAAAGCGGTCAGTACTACACGCAAGTGAAAAGGGAGTTGTCGCTCGACATGAAGTTGGTCACGCAGTTGTAGGAACTGCCATAGCCAATCTTCTTCCTGGATGTAGTCGAGTGCAGGTGCATCTTTTGTTTGCCAGGTTAACTTTTCAAATAATTGCCTATGTGGCCATGCTTATAATGTCATATGCAATAGCTGTGGTGATCTAGTATTCTTTTCTGTGTGGCTTTTGGCATTGAAAACTCTTAACCCTTGATAGTGATCCAGTACAACTACACTCCCTCAAAGTGGGTTTTTGAAGCCCAAACAAGAAAAGAATGAAAAAACTTGACAGTAATTGACAGTAATTTGTGTGTTCATGTGGGTCTTTGTGTTTGTATTCCAGTAATGGTGTTGAACATCATTGCAGAAACTCAGTATCTTACGGAGAACCGGGGGAGCTCTTGGTTTCACCTACAGCCTACCAGCAAGTGGAGATCGATATCTTGTGTTTGTTGATGAGCTTAGAGGACGTTTAGTAGCACTTCTGGGTGGAAGGGCGGCAGAAGAGATAGTATATCATGGCCGTGTATCAACAGGGGCGATTGACGATATCAGACAGGCTACAGATATGGCTTACAAAGCAATTGCTGAGTATGGTTTGAACTCTTTCATAGGTCCTGTTTCCTTAGCCACCTTATCAGGTGGTGGGCTGGATACTTCTGGTGCAGCTTCTTCTTGGGCAAAAGATCAAGTACTCATAAATTTCTGTTATTCTCCTTTGCAGATTCTCTACCAACTTTGCTGTATAGCTATGTTATGGGTTTTCATACTGCTATTTCTAGCATGTTTGTAATGTTTGCATTTTTTGTACTAAGTGATCTTTCCGTTTCTGGAAATAGGGCCATATGACAGATCTTGTTCAACAGGAAGTCCAATGGTTATTACAGTCTGCATTATCAATGGCCTTGATTGTAATCCGCTCTAATCCCTCCATTATTGAAGGTCTTGGGGCTCAGCTTGAAGGTATTATGGTCTTAATGCTGAATCCAACACAGAAAGTAGTTGACAAATATGACTACACGTGTAATGCGGTGGATGGATGTTTATGTGCCATGCATTTCTGTAGTCACCTTTTTTTAAATGTCATACATACACATCAAAGCAAAATCTTTGGAAATTGTTGCAGCTAATGATAAAGTAGAGGGCGAGATTTTACAACAGTGGTTGAATCAAGTTGTTACTCCAGTTGAACTTACTGCTTTTGTTCAAGGAAAGCACATTTTTCCAATGAGTGCCTAAATCATTGCACGGGAGTTTCTAGAAGGTATATTCTCATGGCTACATAAAATTCCCAGTTTCTTCTTAGTCAGTGATATGCATGTGGTTAGCATTGGTCACTCTGCATGCTTCGTGTTGAATGGAGGTTTTGGCTTGAAATCAGGGAACTGCACTGATGATTTTCTTGGGTGTTCACTGTTGTCTACAGGAATTCATCTGATGTTCCTTAACTGCCCACTGGTGTAAACTAGAATTGACAACCTGTAATTTGATTAGCTTGTTTATGTAACTGATACAGACTCACTTTACAGCTCTCACTATTTGTAGCACCTTTGAACTTTTAAGACAGGCGCAAGATGATAGATGCCCACGTGCCTGAGAGGAATTTCCTTGTTCAATAATGGAACTATCCTGATCACACCTTAATGCAAATGCAGATATGAGGTCTATTGCTAACCTTGTGGCTGTGTTAACTAATTACTAGTGTCAGCTGCCTCTACATTCCTGATTCTTTGGATCATCCCTGCCAACAGTAATCAGGTGTATTACCATTGACTTCCTTGTACTAGAGACTAGCTCTCTAACAGTTGCTTTGTTTTGTAGGTTTGGAAACAATCATTCCATTATCAAGGGCTTTAAGCACAAGGAGGTGCAAGCTTTGTAAGAATGATACCTATAAAGAGATGAATTGATACATGGCATTCATCTGAGAGTGCGTTTTTTTCCCATCTACCACATCTGTTATATCATGGTATGAAAACTCCAGAAGTTTATGACCAAATCAACCCCTAACACCGCGTGTGATATAATCTATGACTGAATGCTTGAGCTGATATTCAGGACAAGCTTCTGATTGTGGGCTTTGTCACGAAACCAATCTAATGGAAACTGCCACCACACAAAACAGATATCTAAGGCAATAATTGAACTCCAAAGATTTACATGTTTGTCATTGTATGGAGCAAACTCCAAACAGCTGGTAAGCTTAGTTGCTGCCATAGCCATTACAATTTTCACCAAGATGGATCCTTCTACGACCAATAATCTTGTAATTGAGCTAGAGAAACGGCTAAAAGCCAGAAAAGTTGCTAAATTGGATTTTACTAATTTGACCAAAACTTTCTCATCTATTGTATAAAAGTGACAAGATCGAAAAATTCTAGGCCACTAAATGTGGCCTAAAAATTAGGGATCGTGTGCAATACATTTGATAATTGACAATTAAGATAAAGTCATATGTGGTGATAACACATCTAATTTAAAGCATTCCTAGTAATAAAGAAATTTTCTCTGATACATAAGATATCCATAAAGATGAGTTATATGCCTAATATGCCTACAATAGTTTTGCGGGAGAGCCTAGTTTCCATCTAAAAAGGCATATAAATATAAAGATTATAATTAAGTTTGTTTTGGCTAAAATACTAATAAATAGTGATTCTCATATGTGACCTATTGGAGTATTGCTTGCCTTTCCCTAGCGGGCGTGAGCCTTAGTGGTTAACCAGGTCTTCCTAGCGATGGCTTGGTACATCACCTCGTATTGGTGCTTCTCCTCGTTCTATGTAGTTCAACTTCGTTGCCTAGTGTGGAATTTCCTTTGGGCCGGGTCAGACGGTTCCAGTGACCCTCGGGCCAAGGTAGCATGGGCGACCATCATTCGGTATTGGTCAGAGGGAGGGCTTGGGATCATAGACCCAGAGTATAAGAGTTGGGTCCTTTTGGGCAAGCTACTAGTCCGCGGTCTTACACCAGGAGGACAGACTTGGAAGATCCTATTGCAGGAGGGTCTCCAGGAGTGTAAACCGAGGCTGGGCGGTGATTGGAGATCATCCTTGAGATGGATCTTCACGACGGTCCATATCACGCCTCCCATATCCCCCTTCCTATGCAACTTACTTCGTGTGTGGTAGGGTCTCCGTAAGGCCCTAGTCCAGAGCCCCTTAGGTTGTCAGGAGGAGATAAACTGCCAGCTGGTGATTTGGAACCCCTAGGTGAGAGATCAAGAGGGGGTTACAGATTGGCGAACATCCCCACATCTAGTGGGCTGGTTGGGAGGCTAGCTCGGCTTGTAATATCAGGACTTGGCAGGAGGTATATAAGATGGTGGATGAGATGTTGCAGTGGGCATCAGGTTGTCAGAGTGGGGTTGAGTTGAGGAAAAGGGAGATTGATGTAGCAATGCTTCAGGAGTGGCTTGGCCCCTTGATATGAGAGTCGGTAGAGTTTGAGGAGGTATGGGCTGCTAAGTTCTCACTGACAGGTATCCCTCTATAGACGGTAGGTAGAGTGGGCGGCGCTCCACATGGGACCTTTACCGTACAGGAGGGGAGGTATTTGGCCCTTTAGATAGAGGTCAGTAAGATGAGGGGATAGCTATCCTTTCATGGAGGAGGATTAAGGTGGTTGGTCTTCAAGGGAAGCTGGATCCCTATGTTTTTTGGGAGGAGCTCCGGGAGTGGCGTCTTTGGATTTGGGAGGGCAGGCCACTTGACGAGCTGGAGTGGACCTAGGAGAGTGGCTATGGCCGGCCACTGCGGTCGCCAAGAAGCCACAAAGGTTCTTGGAGTACACAGCTAGGATTGATAGACACATACTGATGTAGGACATGGACTGGGCGCCATCGTATAGAAGATACAGATACTAGGCGGAGTACAGTATCACGGATGCCTTCAGACGGATTTTCTGGCGCCGCCTATGGGATAGTTGGAGGCTAAGGGTATCGTATTTCTTATGGCTAGTAGCACATGGAGGCTTGGCGGTGGGGAGTTGGTTAGCCCAGATGCAGAAAGATGGAGGGTGTAAATGCTACACATCAGTTTTTGGAAACTCCAAAGCACTGCCTTTGGTCATGTGAGGCAGTGCAACTTGTGTGGAGAGGAGTATGCCACATCCTTTGCTGTATAGAACACAGCCTTGGATGTATCTCATGGAAAGTTTTTTGCTGGCAGGCAGTCAACCAAGGCCATCACCTGTTGTATGAGGTTGGGATGTAGGACATGATGTTCTTTATTGAGGTTGGGTCATGTACAATGGTCGGCTTGGAGGCCCTATCCATCCGCCAGGTATTGGAGCCTAGAGTAGATCACTTTGAGGTATGGGAGATTGTAGGGAGCCTCACTAGATGGCATATTTGGAAGGCGCGGTACCATGAGGTTTTTGGCGGGGGGAGACTTTTTGTATAGGTGACTTTAGCAGAGCTTTGGATCTCCATCATACACTCCTTTTGTAGTCGATGGGACTAGGTGCAAGGTAAGTCTCGAGCTCATTAGGAGCTTCGTCCTTACTTTATGCACACTTGGGGTAGCTAGGACCTGTTTTTCGTGATGCATGCAGGCGGCCCCAGATGGCGATACACCCCCCCTCCAGGGCTTCTTGCCCCCATCCCCTCTAGACCGCCTTGAGAGGCTTGTATACTTAATATAGCTGTGACTCTGCATCAGCTCTAGCTAGTCTGTTGAGCATGAGTACTTCTTTGTACTTAGGGGTTTTATTTGAAGTAATACAATCAGCCACACTATTTGCAAAAAGAAAAAAGAAAAATGAAGAGTTTGATCTTGAAATATTCTACATAAGATAGCATAACTTGCACAAAAACCTGGTGCTATACCAATTAAGCTTACTAATCAAAGCTACAACCTCTCTCTTAACCCATTAAACTTAGCACTGGACTATTGGACCTCAGGCAGCTGTGTACCAACTTGTTTCGGGATCTCCAAATAGACGTGTTCTCCTCTATGACCATTCATCTTTGGTGGTGCAAAGATTTTCTTTAAGCATGCAGTTTTCTTATATTCTTAAGTTGTTTGCATGGGACTACAAGTAATCTAAACTATGTGCTAACTCTCGGACAGTAATTTCACCTCTTAAAGCATAAGCCTTTACAGAGGTTGAAGCTTTTGCTAATCAAGAAGATTGTGTCCCATGTGTGTGAAGTAACTTGAGAAGCCTATATGATATATCATATCCACAATCTTGATCAAAATGCCACTTAAGAGTCCAATTAGCCACCTCCACATCCACATCTATATTATCTGACTAAGCCTGAGTCAATGAATACTGGTATGTTGATGTTTCTTGATCATTATGTTGTCATGAACAAAGATGAATGGTTAAAACACTTAGCAAACTAGATGCAAAAAGAACGGCTCTCTATGTATGCATAGTGTGCAGAGCTACACGAGTTTCATCCTACATGCATGGGAGAGAGTTTGGCATTAGTGTCTCTGAAATTAATGTTTCATACAAAATGTATGCAAAGGTTAATGCTATCGCGAATGGAGTTGCTATGAACAAAGCAAGAGATGCAAAGATGATTTTGGTGATTCTTTTCAGCTATATGAGATTGTTAGAGGGAGTCTTACTATGGTGATTCTTTTCAGCCATGAGGTTGTTTGAGTGAGTCTTTATGCTTGCTAAATGTATAGATGAGTTGGTGATTCCTTTCAGCTATGGGGATGTTAAGAGGGAGTCGTACTATGGTGATCCTTTTTAGCCATAAGGTTATTAGAGTGAGTCTTTAAGCTTGGAAAATACATAGATAAGTTGGTGATTCTTTTTAGCTATGAGGGAGTCTTATTATGGTGATTTTATGTTGCTCTGGATGATAAGGACGATCAATTTGTAGCCATCCACACCGTTTTGCCTGGATCTAACTTACAACGAGAATTACAGTCATCTTTTAGAACATTATGAAACTTTGCTCAGAAAGCAGACAATTTATGGATAACATGGTGGAATACAAAGCCTTGCTTATAGAGTTGAATCTAGGTAGATGTGGTGGTACTCGTCAATTATTGGTGAAAGACAACTCGGAGTTAGTGTCAACTAATTGAACGGGACTTATAGTGTGAGAGATTCCATTCTAAGGATGTATCATCATGCAACTTTGAATGCTCTTGAGATCTTTGAGAAAGTGACTTTCCAACTGATTTCATGATAGTGGAATCACTTTGTAGATTTTATGGCTAATTATACCTTTCTTGAAGATGTTTTTCTTAACTGTGGTTCTAAGGGGTTTTTACAATTGCCTCTTGATGTTAGTCTAGGGCTATTGTGGGGATTGCTTGCTAACATGTTGAGCCTAATGCATCAACAATCGGGACTTTGGATGGACTTCTATTATTTTAGAAGAGTTGCAGCTCACTTCGGTGATAATCTCTCACCTTGTCTCTCAACACTCCACTCTAACTAACCAAGCATCCTCCTCTCCAACCCAAGAAAGCAGGAACACAAGACTAGCTCAAGTTGTAATGAACTCATCTAACTCACCTTCTTGCATTTGATGACTCGAAGGCTCAAAGATGGTTCCATGACCATGATCAACACAATCCAATGTCGTCACTTCTTCACATTCATAACCAAGCACACCAATGAGTCAAAGAGCTAGTAGAGAAGAGGAGAAAAACAAGATGATGGTGAAGAGCTTCACCTTTCCTCAATCCCTCGTTCAACACACCTCTTTGTGACTCTCTCCCTCTCAGTCACTCTCAACACAATGGAAGCAAGATGATAGACTAGAAAGATTGAAATAGAAAGCTTAAGTAGTCACATCGATAGAGCTTTTGTAGCATGGATGTGCCAAAAGGATACATACAACTGAGACCTCTCATCCTTATGTAGACACAAGAATAGGGTTAGGGTTAGGGTTTGAGCCCCTTTTGTGTTTAGGGTTTCCACAACTATGAATTAGGGTTTTCACCCTCTTTTGGGAATCCTACCCATTTAGTGGGCTCGGGGCCCATCAATCCTCATTACGTGTTTGTACCTTGCCTAATTAGACTAAGCCTATGCTATTCTAATCACAAATACATGTGTGCAACCCATACAACACTTGCGGGTGTAACAAATACAAATGCGGGTGGTGAATACAATGTGCACAGGTGTGAGTCTGGTTCTAAAAAAATAATAAATCTATGATAATATGATGATGTTCACGAAGTACAAATATAATCCAAGTACCCAAAAATAATGCACTGAAGCTCCACAAAAATAATATCCACAAAAAAATAGTAGCCAATATTTTCGCTTTTGCAGTCTTCTCAAAATACCATTAACATTATTTTCCCCCTAGATGAGTGTCAGTCCCATGGCACTCACATTGTAGGTAGCAGGTTCTGCTTGCATCGAAGATGCATAATGTTGGAAATAGTCCTGATGAAGAAGTATGAGCCCGAATATTGGAGAAATGTATATTGTTGGTGAAGAAGAATGTGCCTAATGAAGAATGATGGGACGAGCAATTGGTATTGAAAAAACATGATGCCCTTGATAATGCTGGAGATGATGTCCAGAAGAGGTATCTCAATGGAGGAAAATGATAGTAGCATGAACAATCAAGGATGGCTCTGTTGAAGAAGAAATTATGGAATGGTGAGGATGTAGAGGCCATTGATATTGATGGTTCTTGAGTTCTTCAAGTAGTCCTTCACAAAAAATCTTGCAAGCCAACTTGTGCTCTCCCTAAGTGGTGTGTCTAACTTACATGTGCAATGATTTGTGCGCGTGCAAGTGCAACTGAAAGATGGGTCAAAATCCAAGCAAGCTTGAAGTGTTGTCCTACACTTGAGGACCCAGTTAGTGAATTGTTATGGTGCGGTGCAAAACTCAAGGTGACAAATTGTTTGAGGAAGCCCAGGATGTCGTGCCCTTAAGGTGGCTTGAGATTGTGTAGTGAGAGAAGGGCTAGGGGATTAGAGACAAAGCCAGCTGACTGAAGCCACTAGATGTATCAAACTTGAGGACCCCTAGGTGCAGTAAAAGGTGAGTGCACCTAACTAATCATGGAGCTTTTGCTCTCTTTTATTTTCTTTTCTCTCTCTTTTTCTTTGTCTTTTTTATTCTTTTGTTTTTTTTCAAATTTTTGTTTTTAATTTTTAATTTTTAATATTTGGCGGTTTTTAAAAATTTTTGTTAAAAAATCATTTCTTCATATGAGTGTACAAGTGATTCACTTCATGGGAGTGGTAGAAAGGTAAGTGAAAGACACCCTTTGCTCAAAAGATATGGCTTAAGAAAGATGCAAGCATCAATGGTGATTCTAGGTAGAAAGGGTGTATACTCCAGGAAAATCTATTGTCCACTATATCCTCCAGTAAGGCTATACAATAAGATGGGAATAGTATAGCTTGAAGAAGAAGCCTTGCCATAGCAATGCGGTCAATCCTCGTGTTGATGTCAAAGAATAAGGGTGGCAAGCCATCCTCATAGAAAGTCACTGGATGTTGTAAAAGCTTGAGTATGAGATAGAGATAATTGCAAGTAATTATGAATGCAAGATTTGGGCAATTTGAGTATAGTTTGAGGAAACTGTTGAAGAGGGTAGTAGGTCTTGCAACTAGAAGTGATAGATTTCACTCTCATGTGGAGCATTGATATTGAGAATTTTGGAAAAGTTATGTCTACCATGCCTCTCAACATCGTAGTCTCTTCCATACCTTCTTTGGGTAAGGGCAATGGAGCACATTTGTCTTTTGATTTGAGTAGCAAAAGGTAGAATGGGTCATTTCATCTGCTTCAAGGATAGGATATCTCCATTCTAGTTGAAGCTTCCACACCTCTTGTGGCTTCTCTGAGAGATACTCCCTCTTGTTTTTCTCCTTGGGGATCTTATAAGCTTCTTTCAAAGCTGATCTATCTTGGTTCTTTAACCACTTCTTGGCAAATTTCTCTTCCACTTTGATGAGCCTTGGCACTGTACTAATTGGCAACGGTGTTTTGAATTTGGCATCTTCATAGAATGAAATTAAAAATGATGGTCTCCTCCTTTTGCTTTACATGATAGGTCTTAATGGGTGCATCTATTACCATCTAGTTTCCTATAAAGCACTGTACTTGCTCTCTTTTCTAATGCAATGTCATAGTACTTTTGTCCTTCATTAAAGTCTCTGTGTCATTGTTAGTCGATACACAAGATTGTGTTTATGAGTCCAAGCTTCCATCTTGGAACCTAATTCACTTGTGTAACAGTCAGTCATGTCAGTGTCTTCATGAACTCACTCTTTCTCTTCCAATCTCCATAGCTTCCGCATCTGCCATGCTCTAGATCTCACACATTTCCACAACATCCATATCCTCTCTTTATGTCTCAATACCATGCATGTAAATAGGATACTTTGGCATTTCCTGATGGGTAGCCCAAAGGACCTGAACCATCCTATCAAAGTGCTCGTGGACCTCAAATGCCATGGTAGGTAGTACTAGTGGTGGCTCTTGAGTTTCCTCTATGACTTCCTCCTCCTGTTCAACAAAATCTTGGGGGTCCATGTAATCAAAAGTAGGAACCATGTCCTCAAGAGGCTATTCAAAAACGGCGTCTTCAACAAGTGACTCATGTTGTGTGTCACATGGCTCAATCGAGATTGGTTGCACCATTCCCACACCTCTCAACTCTTTGATCATTATAGCCCATATCATGTAGGTGATCAATCATCTAGCTTCTAGTTGGGTCCAAGGCTAATAATGTGAGCTCCTTCCCCCGGCTAGAAATGGTCAAGGCACATGTAGCAATTTCCAACTAAGCTTTGAGTTCCTCCACATCATCTGTGCTTCTGGATGACATAGTGCAGATAGCCTGCTAATAAAGCCCTTATTACTACATGAAGCTTAGATTGGCATTCCTTATGAAGGGAATTTCCAAGTCTCTGAGAAGTTGCTATATCATATCCTCATAAACTCTGTTAGCCCTCTCTTTAACCTGTTTGGCAGTAGTAGTTAGACTCATTTCAATTGTATGTTGTAGCCCTGTGAAGGCTCTCTTCATCTGTGCCCTCAAGTAGTCTGATGTGCTTATGCTAACTCCTTGATGAGAGATTCAGACCTTGCCTTTTCCTGCTCTAGCTAGACCATAAGATTTTCATTCTAAGAATGGGTAAGTTCTTCCCTTTTTCTCATGATCTCAGCTTCTTGCAACTATTCTCTCAGCCCCTCTATCTCCTTGTTGTTCTCCCTAATCTGACTTTGTAAGTCATGTAACTATTTGGCTAAGTATCACAAAAATTCTTGATGTGTCGTTCTCTCTTCCTCATACTTCTTTTGCATCTCCAACCTCTCCTAGATTGCTCTTTATCTTGTTTCAGCTCCTCACATACAATCTCTAATGTGCTAAGACCACCCAAATTCACTAAGGTCCTTCTCGTGCATTCTTTTGAACTAGTTGAAGTCTCCATAGTTTGTTATTGTTTTGAACTGGAAGTGACTCTCACCTCCTCCTTGTGTGTACTCTTTTCCAACTGACTGATTTTCACCTGCATGATTTTGAGAGTGGTTATGAGTATTCGAAAATCTCTTTGACCAATCATTGATTGTTCTTCCAAATCCTTCTCCACTCTTTTGTCAAAGTATCGTGTGCTCCTATCAATTTCTTCATCAATTCTCTGTGAGTTCAAACCTTCATTTTGTCACTTTCTAGGTCTTGTGCATGGCTGTGGTCTCTATTTTTTTGAGTGCTTCCTCCCTATGCGGCACTTCCTCTAATGACTCCTTGATGGCAAGGTGGTGTTGTGCTCTTTGGGGTATCTTCCTTTCTTACTTTCTTTTTGACTCATCATCTTAAATGACCGTTTGGAACTTGGCTCCTAATCCTGCCTTGGTCTTTTGTCCTTTAGTTGACCTATCCCTACTACAGTTGGAGCCACCTGTAATGACTCCAAGAGTCCTAGAGCTATAGTGATTACCTTAGTGTGAGCACCACCAAAGTTGATCATGCACAACATAGTCTTAGTTGAGGTGAGACTCTCATAAGAATTTTTGAAAAGAACCACATGTACCTTGGCGAGGGTCTCACAAGCTTGTTCTAGCCAAAACCAATTCAAATCCTCCTCAAGTATCTTGTTAGATAAAATATCCTCCTTGAAGCCCTTGGGAATCCTTCCCATTTGAATGCTTGTCTTGTTGTAAGTGAATAAATGGTGGAAAACATGTGCCATGGCCCTAAGATTCTCCTCCTCAATGATTGAAAATAGCAATCCATATGAGTTGACATTAGGCTTATCATTCCACCTTTGATCCACTAGAGGAGTTTTATGGAGTTCACCTTGTTTCCCATTCCCTTGTTGGAGACCTAGGGATTGTTCTTTAATTCCAGAGTGAATGCCACTTTCCTACTTTGTTGTTCCCTACCTTCCCTATACCCTATTACACTCGTTCTAGTTTTAGAATCATAGTTTTGCGCAAAGTTGTAGCAAGTGGAAAAATGAATAGGCCCATTGTTTGCATGCACATAGTTGTTTAGCCCACATTTAGCCACCAACTCCCTAACTTTAGGATACCCGTTGATAACATTTTCTAAGTTAGAAAGTTGGGGAAACTTTAATGCTCCAAATCTCCATAAATTGGTCTCTAGATCAAACTCCTTGCATTGCTCCTTAGTGAACATTCCCTTTTCCTCATAGTGAGACTTGTCAATAGCCGCCAATGTAGACATCTTGGATTGTGAACCTGCCATTTACTCAATCAAAATAAGACCATATCTTAAGAAATTTTCATGTAATCAATGCAAAAATTTACAATAAGAGAGATACCTTTGTCTTTTTATCAAAAAATATCAAAATTGAGTGTCCCAATTCCCCCCCATAAACAAAAGGACTAGCAAGCTTCTTAGGTTGTAGGTGCAACAAGAAAAAGGACGAGGGAAGGTGTCAATGAAACACCAAAAAAAAGAAAAAGACAAAACATACTGATTATGTACAAAGAAAATCCAAAGACAACTAAATGGTGGGTAAAGATGTGGAAAGGGGGGATAGCCACCAAGTATAAAAGGTGAGGTTATCAAATGGTCACATTTCCAAATTGCACAAATAAGTGGTAATATTTGTGAGTAAGTAGGGACCAACAAAATGGCTAGCCACATGTAGTTCCTTCTCTTTAAGAATCTTATTAAATAAGGGATGGTGTTGCAGATTAGAGGGCACTTCTAGATCATGAGCCAAAATGATAACATGGAGTGAAACATTAGAATGATATGAAGGATCAACTTGAAGGGTGTTAATGGCGCGTCGTTGCTCAGTAGTGGTCATAAGGTGACTCCCAGCATGAGCAATCTCCAGCTGATGGCCATATCAATGGTGTAAGAAAGGACTAGAAGTGGTTTTTTTGGCCATAAGGTTTGCAATCTCAATGTCATAATCACATTTGGTCACTGGGGCATAAATCGAGATGAAGGTGGAAGCCTGGAGACACTTTTGAGGAAGAGTCTTGGCATATTCAGCTTGCACTAAGAAATTTTTGTGGCACATATGTTCATCCTCCTCGCACATGGGATTCCAATGAGTAGCAAGTTCAAGTGTCTCATTATTGGCAAGGTCGAGGTCAATCATCACAAATAATTTTGCAAAAGTGGTAAACATAGAGTTGAATTGGAGTAACCAACTAGCTTTGGAGGAGTTATACTTTGTGGCCAAGTCTATTGCCAAGCTGCTGAGAGAGCGGCATATGAGCAAAGGTTTGAAAACAGAAGGTGGATTAGGAGTGGTGGAACTAATTTGAAGATGACTTCAAATCGAGTCTTTGCATTCATATTGGATTTTAGCTTGGCCTACCTGATCCAACTGGTGGACTGACCGTGAGAGTGTGGCTGAGGAGGATGCCTCAAATGAGTCAGAGGGTTTGGGTGGGGTGGCAAAATAGGATCAGTAGGGGGATTCAAAGCAAAAGATGAAGATGGGGAGTTAGAGGGAGGCAGGATAAGGGACTCCTTAGGAAGTGGTTGGACAAGTGGGGTAGAAGGGGATGTAGAATCTAACTATACATGAGATAGCATGGCTGGGGATGGAGATGAGCGAGAAGCTCATGGAGAGGAAGTTTGGCACTTAGATATGCCTGAAGCATTTGTGGAAAAATTTAAATCATTTGGGAATCCAAATGGAGGCATTGCCCTTGTAATAGCCCTGTGCCTCCACCCAAGAGAGAGCATGCCACCCAACACCAGGAAATTTTTGGCTTTGGAGGAGTCTGGCAATGTCAAAATGGCTTCCTATGTAATGGCTTTGAGGATTGTGAAGGTGGAGATGGAGCTAGTGATGGGAGGCGAGGTAGCTACTGGAAGTTAGAAAACTTCATAGGTATGGGCTTGGAGGTGCGACTAACAGAAGTAGCATGGTGATGGTGGGTGGGCTTCAAGCAATTGATGAATTAGGGAGCTACTAGATTGCGAAGGGGAAGAATGAGGAGGTGGTATGTGCCCTATAGCAAGATCCCCTTTACTAAAAGACGAAATGACCTTGGCACTAGAAAAATTGCAATGTAATGTGTTGATTAGTAAGGAACCTAATACTTAAAAGGTTAACCCAAGAGAAGTTCCTTTCCTATATCCTCTCGATTTGGAAGGATGTAGAAAAAAAGAGGAATGCTCTTAGTTGCAACAGTAAGGAAGAGCTTACATTTTCCCAATAGTGAGTAGGGTTGGGCATCATAGGGGAGAATCTTAGTGTGAGTGGACATCAAAGTGGTTTGGCCCAAATCCATCCAAAGGTTATAGGGAAGGGTGTTGAAATCAGAACGTTCATCAATGAGAGCATCAGTAGTAACTTGCTGGGTAGCAACCAATTGGATTCAAAGAAAGGCTGGAGGAATGATATGGTCATCCTCGGGGTCAATTAAAGAACTAGAAACTGCATCTACATTGGAAAATGAATAGAGGTTGGCAGGGGACTAGGTGAAGACGACTTATGAGTGCCTACCTCTCTGTTGCTCAAATTGCTCATCCATGTTTGTTTAGCCACCATGACCACGCTTAGGAACATCAAGAGGATGCATGGGCATTCTTGCAAGTAATGGCCTAGGGGGTAGTACTTCTTAATGTGGCTACCATTGAAGTGTCCAATGCCTTCCCCCTCTAGTGTTTTAAGCTCAACATTGCCCGTCTTGCTAATTTGATGAACACGATACGGTCCTAGGCCTTGAAGTTTCAATTTTTGCCTATGGCCTTTAAGAGAATATAAGAGCACCAAGTCACCTTTATCAAAGGAACATTGTAGCACATGTTTGTCAAACCAGGCCTTATATTGGTAGGCTATGTGTGACCAAAAGGCGAGTTTTAGTGAGGCATTCCAACTCCACAAGGTGGTTAGTCCAAGCACTAGTGCCTTCCCAATTCTCTTGAACTACAATGTGAAGATTGGGGATCATAAAATCAACTGGCATAATAGTGTAGTAGCATAGGTGAGTCAAAATGGAGTCTAATGGTTTGCAGCCTTGAAAGTAGTACAGTAGGCCCAAAAGAGAAGCCATAAGATTGTTATCCCAATTAGAGTGCAAAGTAGAAACAATCTTGGTCAAAACATTTAGCAAAATATTATCGGTGGCCTCAGCCTCCTCTAGCCATTGGCCGAAAGATAGTATGGAGATGACTTGCGGTGGATAATTAGAAAGGTAGAGAGTAAATGCTCAATGACCTCATTCAAAAAATGACTCCTCTAATTGCTAACCAACTCAATCGGGCAGCCAAAGTGAGAAATCACTTTTTCCCACAAGAACTTAGGGGTTGTATGGGCGTCATTCTTGCAGGTGGCTCAGGCCTCGTAGCCCGTTTAGTCATATAGGCAGTTGCCACTATGATATAGCATACTTGGGAATACTGGTTAGCTGGAGTGATTGGTCCTACAAAGTCAACCCCCCATTTTTAAAATGGTTTTCTAGCAATGACAGGTGAGAGCTCCATCTTGTCCTCCTTGTGAATAGGCAGTTTGGTGCGTTGGCACTCATCATAATGCTTGATAAAACATGTGGCATCCTTGAACAAGGTGGACCACCAAAATTGGGACTCTAAAACTTTACGTGATGTAGCCTGGAGACCATCAAAATGTCCAATAGCAATGCCTCCATGGGCTTCTTGGAGCACACTGTCCATGTCATGTTCACACATGCATCATCAAAGGAGAGTATCCTGCCCTAGTCGATAGAGTTGACCTGCAATCATCTAGTAGGGTCGGGTCCTAATTAACAAGTGAGTGAGATGAGCCTTCTCAATGGGGCATTCACGAATCCCATCCTCTAAAATAGCAATGATATCATCTACCCAATGGGGTGTGAGATCAACCTTGAACAATTGGGCCTCTTTTTGAAGTCGAAACAAATGGCCATAGGGTAAATTATCATTAATACATATTGCCTTTTCTCCATTGGTCAATTGAGACAAGTGATGAGCCATTTAATGTTGTTTTCCTTTCTGCACAACCACAGAGAAATCAAACTCAAGCAAAAACAACAACCACTTGGCAATTCGGAGGATTGTAGCACATGACTTGTTCACAAGATAAAATAGAGCTTGATGATCAAAAAATGATGTGAAGGGGGTGGCAAGTAAATAATATCGAAACTTGTTAACTATATAAACCATTGCTAAACCTTCTTGTTCAATGGTGTAATAATTCATCTCAGTTTCATTGAGTTGCCTACTTGCAAAGCTCACCAAGAAGTCTATATTATGTTCACCAGGTTGGCACAAAATAGCTCCAATGGAAATTTTGGATGTGCCAATATGAGCACGGAATGTGATTGTCCAATCTAGAGCTCGTAAAATGAGTGTAGAGACAAGAGCCTTCTTCAGGGCCTCGTAGGTATCCTAGCATTTAGCAGTCCATTCCCACACAACCAAAAGCTTATAAAGTGGCATGGCAATATCAGCACAGTTTAGAACATGGCGGTGATAATAGCTAGTATGCCCAAGAAAGCATTGAATACACTTCAGATTGGTGGGGGGTGGAAGCTCCATAATAACCTTGATCTTGGTTGTATTAGTGGAAATGCCATTCTTGGACACAACATGTCCTAGAATAATGTCATGCTTTATACAAAATTGACATTTTAGCAGATTTAGGGAAAGCTGATATTGTTGCTGACATCTTTCAAAGACAAGGAGAAGCTTGGCTAAGTGCTCTTCCCAAGCTGGTATGGACACAAAGGTTGTCAACAAAGCTACTCAAGCAACATGTCTTTAAAGATGGTGCACATCAATCGTTGAAAGGTGGTGGGTGCATTGGTTAGCTTAAATGGCATGATAATGTAAGCAAAGATGCCTCACACAGGGGCAAAAACAGTCTTATACTGGTCATCCTGGGTGAACCTGAACCTGATTGTACCCAAAGAATCCATCAAGAAAGCTATAAGCATCCTTTCCAACCATTCTCTCGATCATGTAATTTGTGTAGGGCAGTGGATAGTGATCGTGTTTGGTCACTACATTGACCTTCTTATAGTTGACACATACTCAACATTTTCCATTCTTTTTTAGTACCATGACAATGGATGATACCCAATCAATATGCTCAATCTCATAAATGAATCCTAGTTTCTATGATTTGTTGAATTCCTCCACATACTGAGCGTAGCAAGGATTCATGGGACAGGGCCTTTGTTTGACAAGTTTAGCATCTGGCCAACATTTGGGATAGAATAGTGTGAGTAAGTACCTGAGGTGGCACTCCTCTGAGATTTGTGTAGTTCTAGAAAAACACATAAGGAAACTTCTTGAGTAATTGAATGAGTGCCTCCTCATCTTCCTTTCTTAAATCCTCAGCAATAAAGGTAGGTTTAGGGGCTCCCCCCTCCTTAGCCAGGTCAACTTCCTTGACTTTTTTTGGGCCTTCAATACATTCACTAGTTGCACCCTAACACTTGGCACCAAGCATAATGACAACCCTGCCCCCTTTCTTGAACAACCTAGTAAAGCATTTAGGGAGATCCTAGGGCGTACATTGCAAGCCTAAGCAAAGTAGAGTTAGGGTTCTTTTGAGCTTTCTTAAGATGCTTCCTTCACAAGTGAACTGGAAAGTTCATCTTAGAGCGTGGAGCTAGGGTAGGCTGAGGGATTTCAGGATCCAAGTCAATGCTATCATCTGACTCAGAATGAGACTCCTTGGATGTTGGGGGAGAATCAAAAGGTAGGTCTAGTAAGGGCTCAAGTAGTGAATAGATCAGGGTTGGAAGCGGGATCAAAAGTGTGGGGTTTGAGCTGAGCATATTCCATGGCCTTTAGGTACTCCAACCATTATAAGTTGGGTTTAACATAGATGAGGCTAGTATCAATGTGCAAAGTGAGGTGTTTGGAGGGTTTTCAGTTAACTCTGATTTGCTCAATTGTTTATCCATCAGAGTCATAGTCTATGTCATAATCTGCATCCCTTTCATACTTAGTTAGTTCATCTTCAAAGTCACTACGCTCCTCTGTGTTCAAGTCATCAGGGGGACATTGTGGAGGAAAAAATATTATGATGATAATCGAACAAAACTTGATGTAGTTCAAAAATCCAATGTCAAATGGGACATGTTAAGAGCTCTTCAAAGATAAGTAGGTTAGTCTTGCCCACATTGTTGAAGGTTGGTCTCTGTAATGAGAGGAGTTTATGGAGTTAAAGTCTATCAGTGGGGGCACACGGAAGCCTTTTGGCTTAGATGCTCATGATGGGTCAGCATGCATCATCAACAACGGCACAAAAGGAAGTTCATTAAGAATATCAAGCTTGTTATGAAGACTTTCTTAAGTCCGTGTTGAATCAAATGTTCGTTAGCTTCTTTGTACTCTCCTTCTTCAGTGAATGGCAACTCCAAAGTAGCAAGAATATGAAGCCAATCTTGCTCATCTTCAGTATGATTTTCCAAAAAGACTAGACCATTGCCCCAATCTTCAATAAGTTGTGCATTATGAATCCAAGGTTGGCCAAGTAAGAGGTCATAGTCAACTCCTTTCATGACCACAAATGTGACAGAGAACTTGACACAACTGACCTTCACCAGCCAATCCTTCACACCCAGGGAGCACACCTTAGAACCATCTGCAATAGTGATATTAAAGTGGCCATGCTCAATTAGAGGTTGCCCCATGTCTTAAGCACTACCTGATTCACAATGCTAACACCAGCTCTGGTATTGATAATGCCTCTTCTTGTGGAATCACTAAATGCTTCCATAGGTAGAACTGCATGTTGTTCAACACCCTCCTAGAATGTAGCAACAAGGGTGAGGGTAGGTGGGGAGCTAGGCAATAGAGGTAGTGGATTGTCCGCAATAGGTTTGGTTTTGTTACTTCCATCAATCCAAGTCTTAAACATTGTCTAAATGGTAGGATTGTTTTTGAAGAGCATGCCCAATGGGATGACGACACTTGTAGAGGCTAGGGCAGCTAAAAGCCCAGGGTCTACTTCTTGATACTGTAACTTCCTTGGCTGATCTTGGGTAGGCAGTTGTGCACCAAGCTTAGTAGCAGTAGCAGATCTTCCAAAGGTATTAGGTCCAATTGTTGAGGCCGAGGGAAGTATGCTATCGATGCCATGTGGCTGTAAATTATCCTTGGCTTCTTCAGCCCTAATTTTAGCTCGTGCCTCTTCCACCCAATTCTTCACCTTGCTAATCAGCTTAAGTTGATGCTCAAGGTTAGGGTATTCACCTACTTTGGTCGATGCATCCAATTCAATGTGTGGAAGCAGATTTAGCTTACTTAGCAGGCACTAGAAGTAATTGTAGAAATTGAGGTCTCCCAAACACTATTGGGCTTGAGAGTAGCATGCTTGGTTTTCTTCTTTGCATTCTTCTTTCCAATGATAGAGCTAGTAGCCAGAGATGGACCAGGGATACTGACACCACCTTGCTTAGCTTGCACTTGGGTAATGGCATTAATTGGGATGGGAATCACATCCCATCTTCTGGAATTTCTACTGTGAAGAGAGTTCAGGGAACAGTGGGTACTATAGCTTTGCTAGAGCTAGCTTTCTTCTTCGGGAAATTGAAATACATGTAAGTGATTCCACACTTAAGAATTTTATTAGCTTGGTTCTCCTCTGGTTGTTCTTGTTTTAGCGGGCAGCACCATGTAGATATGTGAGATCGGGTTGGCTACAAGTCTAGCAAGGAAGAGTCTCACATGGGGTTGCATTAAGCTATACTCTCTACTGCATCCTAACATCATGATCAGGATCGGTCTATAGTCCATAAGCACAACCTTTCCTTCTTCATCATAAGAGATAAATGGTTGGTTATTATCATCATCTACGGCAGAATCTTCAACAAAGTGGACGGGGGCATCACTAGGTGGGTGAGTTATGATAGGGCCCGGAGGTCATGGGATGCCCGATGGGTTAATGTCAGCTCAAGGAGTTGCAAGACACTATTCCAAAGGAGTAGTTATTAAGAGCCATCAATTGAGGTCTTAGGTATGGGAGCCCACAATTGGCATATGGCATAGCATAGAGAAGCCATCTAGGGGCTCAATATGTAGATGCCTCGCGACAACCACCCACAATTAGTCTAGGTCGTCTTACTCTGGCGAGAGCATTCAAATGGTAAGTGATTGCCACTGCAATGGATGCACTATACATTTTGTTGTCATCGGTAAGCTTGAGTTTTCCTAAATGATTCGATGATTTTCAAGAGCTCTTGTTGTTGTTTCATTACATCGGCCATGAGATTTTGAGTTTGGGTGTTACCTATCTCGAGTTTTCCTATACTAGATTGGGAGCTAGGAGTCGAGAGGACTTTTCCTTTCTTGCCACGGGTTCTCTCCTTGTGTAGGTCCTTTATGCAGATTGCTTCATCTAAGACTCCATTGAGATTTGCCTGATTTAGCACGAAATTGCTAGCAAACACCTCATAGATCTTTTCCTCATGGATACCCTTGATGAAAGCCTTTGTGGCTGCTTTAGCAACATGTTTTTTAGCTAGTGGGATTCTCTTGTAGAGGCCTTCTAATCAAGACACATAGTCTCACATGCTCTCTTCATCATGTTGCTCAATATTCATGATTCCTAGATAATTAAATTATCCCCATAGCTTGCCTTTGTGAATCTCTTAATGAAGAGAGGCTTAAGGGCTGCGAAGGAAGCTTTCTCAGGAGCATTGAGGCCACTAAACCAAGTACAACCCTTCTTTCTTATGCAAATCTCGAAGGCTGGAGCTTGCTTGGCATCTCCTATAAGGCTATTGGCCTCACAAACTTGCTCAAACTACTCTATGAAGCTATATGGGTCATCTCCAGCATGATACTTGTTAATTTGCTTGGCCACTAGGGATACTTTGGCTTGCTCTCACTGGGCAGGTGTGTTATCCATCCTAGTCAGCAGTGTTTATGCCATATGAACTCCTTCAATGAGCAGAATAGTGATAAAAAAGTCTATGTTGGGGATGAGGTCAATTAGGGTGTAAGTGGATGATCTTGGTGTTCCAGCATTCAACAACATGTTCTGAGTCCCATCTAGTTCATATTTCATGTTCAAAAGTTCTTGTTTTGTGTCCATGGTGTGTTCGAGGATCTTATTAAAAGTACTAGTTCCTTGATTTTTAAGGGCCATAAATTTTTCCTCAAGGTCTATTGGGGAGAGTCGAGCATGATCAAATCATGCAGCTAGTTGGTAGCTATCTAAGGACTCTTGGACATCTCGTGGGAGAGAGTGGAGAAATGTTACTTCATCCATTGGAGAATAAGAGTCTTGGGGCTAGGGCTCCACTCCCTGGAAGAAGAGAGGATCACCTTACCATTTTGCAAGTGCATACAACTAAATCAATGTGAGAGGTTAGCCTAGGCCTTGGCTATGGTCCTTAGTGAGTGATGGGTTAAATATTTTGGAATTTCTTTTTTTGTTATTTGGTTTAGTTGTTGAGTAGGATTGTGAAGTACCTTAAGGGTTCTCTCAATGTTGGTCAAATACCACACATGCTCTTCATCGTTTCCATTTTCAAAGTTAAAAGAAACACAAAGTGTGAAATCAAGTTTTCTTCCTTTCAAATGCAATGTGCATGGGTGCAAGCAATTTCTCAAAGTATCACAACCATGTCATGCTGACAATATGGTAAGTAAGGACAGCACTTTGATGCAAATACATAAAGCAAGAGGTTCAAATTTAGAATGTGAGTAAGACAAATATGAGTGATCCTTGAGACATAGTGTGTGTAAGTGAGCGTGTGAGTGTTTGGTTAGTGTGAGTGAGTGAGGGATAAGTGAGGTGTGAGTGTGAGTGAAGGATAAGTGAGATGTGAGTGTTATAGATATGAGTGAGTGTGGATATGAGTGAGTATAGGTATGAGTGTGAGTGAGTGAGTGTGTGTGAGGATGAATGAGTGGGTATGAGTGAGGGATGATTATGAGAGAATGAGTGTGAGTGAGAGTATGAGTGAGTGAGGGATGAGTGATGAGTGAGGTAGGTATGAGTGAGTGAGTGTGTGAATGGGTGTTACATGGGTGAATGAGTGTGTATTAATGTGTGTGTGTGTTGTGTGTTAGTGGTGAGTTTTAATGTGTGTGAGTGTGTAAGCGTGGGAATGGGGTTTATGGAGGTGCACGTTTTTGGGCGTGGAGATAGTGTGGTTGCAATGGGAGAGTTCGAGTGTGTAATGGGTGAGTTCGAGTGTGCAATGGGAGAGTTTGAGTGTGTAATGGGTGCATGAGTGTGTAAGTTTACATGGGTGAGGGGGAGTAGTGTATATACTAGTGTATAACTGACAAGTGTGATAGGGAGAGTAAGGGTGGGGTATGTGTGAGACTACTAATATTGTGTGCAAGGGAGTGTATATGTGTGTTAGTATGTGTGTTTGTATGTATGTGAGTTAGTGTGTGCTAGTGGTAGGAGTGAGAAGAAAGGAAGAACAAAATTTTTTAAAAGGAAAAAAACCACAAATAAAAAAATTAAAAAAAATCTTACCTCCACGAATCGCCACTTTGCTGCCGACGTGATCACGCAGAGAGAGAGAGAGAGAGAGAGAGAGAGCAGCCAGTGTAGCCAATGTCCACCTTGCACGCTGCCATAAAGCTGCCTCCACTTGTCGCCGCCTAGTACCGTGGTTGTCGCCCTGCACATTATCGTAAAGCCGCAAGTAGCAACTCAAGCGGCAACTCCATCTTCTTCTCTTCCGCTCTTTCTCTTCTACGTTTGTTCTTCTCCTTGTTTTCTCTTTGTCTCTTATTTTTGCACTTCTCCTCCTCCTACTCTTTCCAACTCCTCCACCCTTCTTTCTTTCCTTCACCTTCTACTTCTCTTTTCTCACCTTCGTTCTACCTCATCTTCTTTCTCTTCTTCTCCTTTTTCTTCTTGTCCTCTTCTTACCCTTCTATCTTTTTTTTCTACTTCACTTACTCTTTTGTGATATTCTCGCCATAGCGTTTCATATTAAGAAAGGAATTCCAGCTTGAGACGTTTTAAAAATTACGCGTCGAGCTATCACACATAACTGATCGCACATACTTTTCTTGATATCAAGTCTCGTATTAAATCAATTCCGCAATCTGACATGAGAAGACGCCTCAATGTTTTCAACCAATAAAAAGCAAAGACGCTTTGTGAATAATATTATGACTGCTTAGTCATATAATTTTTCTTGTATTATATTTGACTTGGCATTCTCGACTCCATTTTATGGGTCGAGAATCACATTGATTTTGTAACCGCAAGACAATTAGCAAAAGCCTCAATCAGTAGACGAAGAACACACAAAAACAAGCATGATATTGAGTAAGTTAAGTATCAAAGAGTATGACATGACTTTATATACTAGAGATAATTCATGAAGTAACTAGGCCAAAAACCACTAGAAGAAGTCGTTTTGAAGCAAAATAATGCGTTTTTGAAGAAATAGGCCATAATACATGACGTTCTTGATGCTTGGAGGGAGAGAAAGCATTAAAAAAATTATCCCCATGCCACCATCCAACAGGTAAGCAATTAAAATAAATATTTAATAAAGCTCAATTGGCTCTTGACAAGTAGCTAAATGAATCAGTTGACTGCATATTCCCCCTCATGCCTATAAATACACCCCCCCTCCTTCACAAAAAAGTAAGAAGTAAGATCTCTTGCTACTGATGATGGGAAAATTTCTATACTTCTCTTATCATTGAATCTTTGAGTGTTGAAAGAGGAAAATACCCCATTCTACCTCATTTTCATTTTCTCTACCTTCTGTTACGTCTTCGTCCCATGTGACCATATTGCTAAGTAAAATGTTGGCAAAGTTTTTTTGGACAACTACCAACTCTCCTTGAATTACCACATCAATTTCACTTTCATCCTCGATGGCTCTGCGAGGTTGCAAAGATTTAAAAAACACATTTAAAGTAAGGAAAGCAAGGAATGTGACTGATGGAGAAAATGACGCAATAGGAATTGGCAAGACCCCCATCACAGCAAACTGAGAGGGGTAACATCTCATCGATTTAGAAAAAAAAATATTTTATAAGATTATCAATTTATTTGGATTTAAATGATTATAAACACATTCTAATGAAAATACGTATGAGTTGTCACGTAGAAAAATAACCTAAGTAATATAATAGTTAAATATTCAATAAAAATACTCTTTTACTTGAATAAATATTATATGTCTGTTATAAATAAAATATTTTAATTATGATTTATTTTGTAATATTTATTGATATTTAGTTAAAGATGTATGTGATCATAATAACAAAAAAATAATAGACATTGTTAGGGAAGTGAATATTTTATAATTTTTTCTTAAAAGTGACTATCTCTGTTTTATTTTATTAATGATAAATAGATGTATATGAATTTTATAATAATTTATAGAAAATAATTCAAATAATATCATGAAATAATCAATACATTAAATCAATAAAAAATTGTATATAAAAATATATATTAGATGTGTATAAATTGGATACATGAAAATATAATTCGATGTTTGAAAGATGAAAGAAAAACCACACTTATGATTTTTGCATTACTTGAAATAAAATTTTTAGAAAAACAATCAACATTACACTTAAGATATAGCTAAAAGAAAATTGATCTTTTTAGATAATGTTGAAAGTTTGAAAAATGGTAAGAAATTGTTGATTAAACCATAGAATATGAGTAGAATAAAATAAACATTTTTTAAACTGAAAACACACGTAATGTTAATATTAATGATTATATTAACGAGAGTGTCAATATCATGAGTTGATCCATGTATGAATCAACGAGAAAACCTAATCTAAAATGTCAAGAATGTTGAAGTGAAAAAAACTATGAAATATTAGACAACCTTGAAACTATCAGTATCAGAAAATTAATATAAATATCGAAAGTCTATAGGACTTCTTGGATATTGATAAGAATTTATTGATACAAATTCTAAAGTCTAAACAGACTTGGAAAAACATTTGAAATCTGACTAAACCTGAGTTAGGGTAGAGTAGTGTATGAATTGCTACCCATAGGCATAAATGCCCTTATTATCTTTTAGGGCGAAAATACTAAATTTTTTATAAGGATAAAATAGACATCTCATAATTAATCAGATTCACGAAATAACTTACAGATCCATAAAAATAGTTGTAAGTAGGAAGTGAAACCCTAAGAATAAGATTAGGACCTTAAAATAGAAACCCTAGATTTGGGTGCGACTGCTTCCTATGCTAAAAACACTTGTTGCTATTTCTTTTTTATTTGTGCATGCATTGATGGTTGCAGAGGAAAGGTTGATTGTGCTTGCACAACATTAAGATTTGATTAAATTTATAATCATGATAATAAGAGGAAAGATTGCGCTATGTCTCCCCCACGGCTAGATGTGGAACCCTACTCCAAGGGGGATTGTTTTGTACCGTCATGACTCGAGGAGCTTTGGACCGGCCCCCCCCGGACAGTGATGAGAGGTCACTCGGCTGAGGAATTCGTTAGGCAGGCGGGAGTGCTAGGGGGGATTTGGCCATAAATCTCTCGATCACTCCTAGGAAGTGCTTGATCCTCACACGAATCAGGATGGGATCTTGGAGTCCCTGATAGTACTAGTGAAGGGACGGATATCTTAGAGGGTTTCTTTTCTTTTGTGTAGATAGAAGGGATTTTTCGATGAACAGAGGTTTATCTTCTGCATAGGCATAAGGAGAAAAACATTGTAAATAACTTTGCAAAATATGTTTTGCCAAAAGACTATTTCCTTTGTCTTTGTGTTATGTCCTAAAATTACATGAAGGAACCTGTGATAATGAGTTAATTAATGAAGCTGCTTTTATATGCCATAACTTAATGTGATAGGTAATTAGAAAACTAAAGAAAACCGTTTGTAAAAAGCGGGTGGGCGAGATCCCTAACATATCCGTCCTATGGATGGGTGGTCCCGGTAAGTTAGGAGCTTCTCCATAAGAAACTTTAGATACCTTCCCATATAGAAAAAAAGGAGAAATTTTCTAGATAATTATCAAAGTATCTAGAAAAAGTGTCAACTAATAAAAGTGGAATGTTTTATGAGACAATGATATAGCAAAATATTCCTACATAGGAATTTTAAAATTTCCTAGTTGTTGATATAGTAAAATTTTACTATACAAGTAAACTAGTTAGAATGAGTGATATAGTAAAATTTATCTATATAAAAAAACTAGTTACAATCATGCATATAGTGAAAAATTATTCTTATTTAATAAAAAGTTCAAATCAAAATAATTGAAAGAATTAAAGGATATTGTCTTCATTAATAAAAATATCAATCTAGGATACAAATATCTTCAATACTCAAAGGTCTATTGTGACAATAATTTTCTCTCTACAAAGTAACCAATCCACAATAGACTTTCTCATGACTGGCAATGTTTGTTCATTGCAACCTCCTAAAAAACTTGGGTCCCTCTTGATAAGATTATATGTAGACTTTAATGATGTATATAGCTCATCAATGGATTGAATGTCCAAACGTTTCAGGAGGATTGCTTCTTCATCTTCCTCTTTGAAGGTATTAACAATCTGCAAATTAGTATGCTACTACATTATAAGTTAATTAGCTACTTTATAATTTTAATATATAATAACTTTGAGTTACCATGAAGTTCCTGAAGACAATTTTACATTAGGAGAATCCATTTTTTTTTACGGATCAATATGGTTGAGAGCCTATAGTGCAAACAAAAAATTAAACTTAACAAAATAAAATCATATCACATTTAAACTTTAAAATTATACCAACTATTTCATAATCTTTTTTATGTTTGTTAGAAGTAGAGACTGAATCAAGGGGTAGGCCATCATTTTGTGATTCCAACTAATACAAGTAGGAAAATTAAAATCAATATCTGAAATTTATAATTTCAAATATCAAACTATATTAATAAGTAAACGGTGTACATACATGCACTGTGCTATTCTTTGAAAAAGATACATTGATCTTCCACCATAAGTTGTGGATAGTATACTTCACCATTTGTATCCTAAAATTTTAGAGAAAGTATACATAATGAAAGGTAAATATATATAAGTAAATTAAACATAAATGATTATAATAATCAATAATAATAATGATTACATTAAAAGATAACACTTGAGATGAAAATTTATAAATCTTACCAATTTTCCTTGCATATCTTCTTGCTCAAAGTTAAGATTCTCCTCCTATAAAAAAAAACATTACTATGTCCATTAGTGATAATTCCATCTATATATAATCTACAATGAGAAATTGTTTGATAATAAATAATTTACCAAATATATATCCATAGAAGATGATCTTTTCCTCTTGAGTTCCTTTCTAAGATTTTGAGCAATAAAAAGATAGTACAGATATACATCATCCTTCTTCCAAAGGTAAGTAGCACTAGGAAACTCAAGGGGTAAACTTTGATCATAGTTTTGATATATGATCTCTAGAATTCTTTGTTTATCATCTCTATTATCATGAAAGTAACTTTATGAATTATTCGACAAACCCTAGTTCAAATGAATACATAGGGTTTTGTTGTAGGGAAGCCAATGTCCCAAATTATAGTCAACATTGCAAGGATACTCCTTCATTCAAAAGAATGAGGAAATTAAATCAGGTTATCTTTGGAAATCTCAGACGATAACGGGGATAAATTCGAGACTAGATGCTATTGCATCAAATCACAATTTCCTTTGGCAGAGAGAACAAAGAATTGTCTAGTACATATCATGCACTTCTGCTTGTGTTTGTACTTAGGAACCATGGTTCTTAACCTACTTGTACACTTTTATGTGATTGGGACAATATCTAATATTTTGCGTATTGCTATAGTATTTTAGTAAAAATGGTTTCCCAAACTCATCTTTGTCTTCTTGACTAATCTTTTTAGGTGGTCTAAAAATTTGGTCATATGTAGGAGTCTTCATCAAAGACACATCTTTTAATTGTATAATATTGATTCACTACTAAGATATAGGCCTTATGCCGACGTTAAAAGCGACGAAAATGTAAATAACAAAATTTGCCCTCGTCGTCGCAAAAAGCATCGTTATTGTGCTTGCAAACAAAAACAATGTATATTGAAATCATAACACAAATACATGGAATAAATACATGATCGTATAATAAGCGATTGGTACAATCATGATAAGATATCACTAATACATAGAAAATGTCTACATAGATCAGGCGACTCAAAAATAAAGGTGTGTGAGCTCTAGGGATCCAAGGGCGAGCTACATATCCTCGCCCTCCGAAAGCTCGTCCCGCCGCAAAGGAGCATCAAACAGACTCTGCGAAAAAAGAAACAACGCATCAGTTCATTATACAATAATGCATTCTAATTAAACATGGTAACTACGAACAAGAAAGATGAGTGACTTACAGGGTCGCCACGTCTATACAATTGGTCGATCAATGAAGTGAGACCGTGCCTCTCTGCATATTGAGTCTCAAGGCCAGTCGGATCACGATTTGTAATGGAGTGTTGCAAAGAAAACAAAATGCTAACTGTTAGAAACATGTTTGTTAGTACAAAGGATATTGCAAAAAAATAAACAAGCAAAACAAAAAAAAAACTTACAAAGTCCTCCAAATATATCCTGTGGCTGCCACTCCCAAGATGATGGACCACTCCGGCCTCGAGTCATGTCCTCACCGCCTCGCGCTGCTGACTCCAACGTCTTGGAGAATCTATAGCCTTGTCCCTCAGTTGGCGCCAGTTGTCTGCCCACTCGGACCAACCTGTCCGATTTTGGAAATCGGACCACTCGGACCACTCGGACACTCGGACTTGGACCACTCGGACCATCCTGTCCGATCGGACGCCTCGTCTGATCGAGGCAATCGCACCCACCATGTCCGATTCGTAGAATTGGATCCACGGATTAGGACACGCCAGCAATTGGACCACCCACTTGGTCCGATCGGACCACTTGTTTAATTTTTAAAAATCGGACACTTGACCCCTATTCGATTCTGAGAATCGGACAGCTTAAAATTGGACCCGCCTGGTCCGATTCTGGGAATCAGACCACTGGTAAATCGGATGTCCGATTTTGAGAATCGGACACACCCTTAGGTAGAAAAAAGAAAACATCAAAAATTGACCCTCATGACCGACGAAGTGCAACCCGCTCCAGGACAACATAGCGAACGCCTTGTAGGCAGTTCCCGGCGTAGGAGTCATGACCAAGGGACAGGGGAACAGTGTTGGAGCACTCCCCAGCGACTTGACGCGTTGAGAACGGAAATCCAATCGTAGGACCTGTGGTCGATCCCTGAGTGAATAGCAAGAAGTAGCGCAGACCCTAGAATCCGCTACAACGGCCAGGACTTGAGCGACGAAGCTTATCAGGCCCTCTTACTTAGACCCTCGGGCAGTAATGGCCCTACGTGAGCATGGAGGCTCCCTTGCAGAAGAGCAACTAGAAGCCCGCACTCGAATAAGGGCAAACGGAGACCCTAGCACCTTAACGGGCCAATCTAGCCATCGAGGGCAAAAATGCCACACCACGAGAACACAAAGACATTGTGTTCAGAACATGTCTAGTCAGAGCGAAATGCAACATCAGCAAGCTACAAATGCCAAGATGACTAAACATGACACTCTTGACGAGAGATGTACCTTGAGCAACACTGCACAGACAACCCAAGACATTGGTGGAATCCACGTCCGGTCATGCAAGTGGGGACTTAAGGGCATCTGTTAGAAGGCTTAAATTTACAAGCTAAGATTCGGAAGATGAAGACATAGTACCACCTGCTTATCTTAGGGTCAAACTCACCGCAAAAAGAGAGCATACTATTGATGCTCTGATTGATGAAGGAGCAGATTTTAACATCTTGACCTATGAATCATGGACCCTACTAGGCCAACTAGAGCTCACACCGACTAGTGCAACTCTTAGCCCTTATGATGGACACCCACAAGCACTCATAGGAAAGTGCAAAATCCTTGCGACAATTGAAACGGAAAGCTTGCCTATCCTATTTCATGTTCCTCCAAATGGTGCTAGTTGTGGGAAAGAAACCCTCCTAGGAAGACCCTTCAAAAGGGCGACCAAGTGTGAGGCCGACTATGTAGCACAGAGGATATACCTGACACTACCGGGTGTAAGGATAGTCACTACCTTTAGCGAGGGTGACCTCATCGAACCTCGAGGGAAAGGCAAGCAAGGTGCTGACACAACAGTCAAGCTTGTTGACGAGAGCAAGGACTTGTTGGAAGAGTTAATACAAGCACAGGTCGAACAACGAGAACCAGTGAGTGAGGCCATGTCTGAAACAAGAAGGTCAAGAGACAATGCCAAGGACGGGATTTGGACTTACAAATATCGTAGAAGACCCTAAAAGAAGCCCAAGCCTTATAGACGCATGCATCGAGGGAGGGTCAGCACAACGCCGCTATCGATATCCAAAGCGTTGCTTCGTGCTCAAGGGTATTATGCAGGCAACCAATGGATTTGGGTACCAAAACCCCCTGCTAAACCACCTCTGTCAGAAGCCCTAATTATATCAAAGGCAAAGAGACGTAGGAGGAAATCTAAACGAAACTCCAAGTCTCGAACCAAAAATATTGGAGTGATTGAACCCCTCACGATTGAAATCAAGAAACCGAACATGACCTATCAAAAAGCAGATCCTCAGTCTAGCATGCTTAGCAAGCATATATCAGAGGTAACTGTCGAGCGCGCACAAGGTCCACTAGTGCCCAAGGAACCTTCGACTTCCCAAGAGGATAATGAGCACCACAGCCACAACATGGCTCATGATAAGGCCGATTGCTTAACAAAGCTAATGACAAAATCACCTAACAATCACCAGCAAATTCTCTAGCCTCAGTGCCAAGCCCACGTAGGAGTCCCAAATCTCCTACATCATCTTCACTTAAATGAATGAGGGAAGCACAGCAGCAGCAGCCTCATGCCGTTGCTCAACCTGCACAAGTGAATGCGCAAAGGGCAACAAAAGACACTATCACTTCTGATCTGCCTAAGGACTTGATGCCGCAGTCTACCAATGGTAGCTAGTCCACTGTACTGGCCACCACTACTTCCAATTAGGGACCACAACAGTCACAGCCTTCGGCCGTGACAACGCCCCTTGTGGAATGTGTCCTTAGTAGTTTACCTGTGAAGGAGGTGCCGTGACCTACCTCCTTAACAACTTCAGCACTTCCAAAGCGCCTACAACCTGGGCTGGAGGAGTTAAGCACAGGGGAACGGGCGGAAGAGCTAGACTCCCCCAAAAGAGAGGCAGTTGTACCCATGTAACCTGGCACGGCTACTCCGCAGGCCACAACTAGGTCCCATGAGGACCCACTAGAGAAGGGAAATGCTCAGGCCCAACCAAGCACATCAACGGTCGATATATCCCAGGGTCCTGAGACGTTAGATGCACCTGCATTGACGAAGAAAAAGAGGAGAAAATAGCAAAAACAACAACAGTTGCAGGTGGTTGTGGACCCCAAGAACATTGGGACGAAGAGTGCTAGAGAGCTGATGAATAAAGCATCGAGTCCATCCACCAATGAGCCCACTGATGCCTCTCCTAATAGCGATGAAACCTCAGACACATCCCTGAGCTCCGACAAATCAAAGCAGTCATTACCATCAATGGCTGCTTGCAACACTCTATCCACTGACAATAGAACTCGCATTGACAAATCAAGAGTGGATACAACACTGTCACGACGGGGTGATGAACTGACACCAGTCACACCCAAGGTGAACCATGACGCAATAACGAAGCCTCAAGAGAAACATGGAAACCCCAAGAGCATGAGCAATCCTAGCGTTGACCAATCTTGCTCATATAGGCGTGAACCCCTAGCTGTGCTAAAACCTAGGCAAACTCCTAGAACCTTGCATGAGATAGCAACGAGCAAGCCCTCGTTGAACATAGAAGTGTCGCGGAATGCTTAACTGAGTTGGATGCTAAGCTCAAGGTGTTCGCACGGGTCTACATCCTTGTGGACGTGGACGCATTCCCTAAGGAGCAACTTGGAGATTACTTGCCCTTCCCTTTATCTTGGGAAGAGCAGGAACACCTTGATGAGCACTATAGCAGGCTCCTACATGAATGCTTGCGACTCATCTCGGGCGAGGAAGCTGACAAACTGCGCTTAACTGTCACGTTCAATGAAGTGCTCTGCCAACCGAATCTTGTAGACATAGAGCAACTAAAGCGACTGTTAGCATGCCAGAGTCAATTTGAGCAGTGTTGGTGCGAAGGCCACGTTGCAATGGCTGAACTAGGGGCTCAGATCATGACAGTCTCTGAGGAGCAATTGGCCAAATGGCGATCCCAAAGAGACCCAACCTATGTGGCACCAACTTCCCTTCGAGTGTGCTGACTACCATTCGGGGCAAGGACTTGGCCGAACCAGGCCAAGAAAACCCTCTGTTTGATAAAGTTCTTGCTGAGGAGGAGTTACATGTTGCTAGTAGACTCGGACAAGGTTCCATGCTACTCGATGTGGCGAAATATTTATCAGTATTAAGTAAGATACCACGTGTGCTAGATGCGTGTGCCACGCTTCAGTACAATCCCGAGTTCTACCATTGGTTTCTATCCTAGTGAAGCGACAAGGACTCGGACAAATGTATGTGCATATATATATCCAATGATTTTCGTATCACCTTGTATAGACATTATCAACACACACAAGCCATGGCAAGTCGAGCGCAGATAGACAAATCGGGGCTGCCAAGCTATGCTAGGCCGGTCCCATGTTCACCAGATCATGCCCACCTCCGGGCAAAGAGCATGTGCTCCGCATTACCACCATGGTAGCTTTGTCCAACATCCCTAAGGACGTAAGCATGGCGCAGTCTCTCTCTCTCTCTGTACACGATCCCCTCCCCGGCCTATCCTTCCGAGGAGGAGCCTTCCAAACGTAGAACCACCACCCGATCCAACTCGGCGTGAGTCAAGACCTGCTAGTAGTCAGCAGCCAGAGGGACACCACTACAAGAGTCTAGCATATTCTGCACTTCCTCTTCTAATCACATAGTTTGACAACCCACACCAAGTCCCTCCTATGGGAACGCTCTTATCCCATATCAAAGCCTAGCTCTTGGATTGCATTTTGTAGGTTTCTAGATGAAAAACACAGAGAACCACGATCAGCTGGCGTACAAGGTTCGCACACGCCGGGAACATGCGGCACGTGCCCCTCCACCAGTGCGCTACGTTCCCACCCTCAAGAGGTAGGCGAAGAAGCGAGGCCCTAAGCGACACTGTTCCGGTCGAAGGCCAAAGAATCCCCGGGCCACGAAAGTCAAGACTCAAAGAAATGCGCAGCATGTGGTAACGCCAGTTGCACAGACCCCCAACGCACGCTCGGGCACCAGGTGCTCACGAAGTGACAAGGCGGCTCAGGATAGGGCAGAATTTAATGAATTGTTTAAAGACATTCTGGACACAGTAGCGGCCCGGGACTACACCATTCATGTCCCAGCCGACATGTTCCCTGCCCAGCCTCATGGAAACCCCGCACTAGCACCGCCCCGGTCGCCTTGCCAACTAGACTCACCTCGCCTCGTACCTGGTCAGTTTACTAGTGTAAACTTGTTACCCAATAGGTAGTGTCTCCAAAGCTTTAGAGCATGGATGACAGCTAGCTCGACTAAACCCCTATGATGTACAAGTAGCTCGACAAGTCAGCATGCCATAACTTTTTGTTTTTGATGAGTAAAGGGGCAAGATCCCCACTTGTACACATTTCTATTACCTCTCATTACTGTATGTGACCTTAACAAGCAATGAATTAGGCGTCCCAATAGACATCATAGAATTCTGAAAAAATTATGTCTTAACATGATTGCATTTGTTCGATGTACTTAACGCAAGCGAGCATATACTCTCACGAAGTGACAAGTGAATGCAGGATGACACAGGTCTTCACGCAAACATGTCCAATGGCCAGGCCATTGCAAGACCACCAATCGCACACGAACCGCAATATAGCCACGATGCGGAACACGAAAAATCCCCATAGTCATGGGCTCCACTCTTGTCTTGGGCCAAGCGATATAGTGAGCTCGCAACCGGTGTCCCCGCAATCGCACCAATATCGTAACAACGGCTCCCCTAACAATGAGGCTCGGGCACAATCATGATTGTCATATCCATTTCCTGAACCTTCCAGGCTTGACATTTCCCAGCCAAAAAGGCTCATAGCCTCAGCATATTGCAGTGGTTGTACTTTGGCCAAAAAAAAAAAGCAATAAGAAGCACCCACGCTCACAGCACCGCACCTAGGGTCCTTAAGTGAGATGCATCGAGTGCCCTTGGTCGACTGGCTCTGTCCCTAATCCCCTAGCCCTTTGCACATCCCCACAATTATTCAGGGCACATCAAGGGTAGGACATACCTCGGGAGCCCGCCTCGCCTATGGTTAGACCTGTCACCCTGAACCACTTGCACAATTCTTTTGCACTCCATCTCAATGCTATTACAATCAACAGTGGTAAGCAAGGCATGAAAGACAATGGAAACATACACCATACTTTTCAAGCACTACAAATAGCCACTAGCTACCAACAGCTAAGATATCAAGGAGCTCAATTATGCTACATTGCCTTGACAAGACCATAATGATGTCTAAAGCATTCTTCAAGTGTACTCCCCATTTTAATTGACAAAATTTTCCATCAACTTAGCCCCTTGCTTCACTGACCCATTGCTATACAAGGAACCAGGGTGACAGTCTTCTAACTAAGTAATACCTAAATATGGACGTGTACTCACTTAATATTCACACTATAACCTATACACGGTTTGGGTCCTCAAGTGTAGGACAATACTCCAGGCTTGCTTAGAGTTCGACCTGTCTCCCAAACTAATCAAAATATGTCTTGTGCACGATAAAGAAGACTAGCACTATCCCTTAGGGAGAGACCACATGAGAGGTTTTTTAATTGCAGGTATTACGATCCAATGAAGGTGTCATTCACTCTTCATCCACACGCAACTCTGACTTCCTATCCTTATCACCCGGTAAGCCTGCCACGAATCATCATGTACAGAATTCTCACCAAACCGCCACTTGTACTCCATCAGTGTAATCCCCCCAAAGAATAGACCTACCACCAACTCCCATTGCCCTACCCCCTACCACCACTTAACCCACCAACGTGCCCCCAACGACCTTCCTCCCCACCACTACCAACACTCTGCCATGGCAACCACCGACGTCCTTGCCACCCACATCTTCAGTGCATGCTAATGCGTGCTACCTACGATGATGAGTGCCATGGGACTGGCACTCGTCTAGGAGGGGGGTAATGTTAACCCCAACACGAAAAAAGCAAAAGGAAATAAAAAAGACACAGGGCAAAGGCGGAAAAAAGGTAGCTCGACTAAAGAAAGAAGAGGAGGAAAGGCCAAAAGCGCAAGGGCAACCTTAAAAGTCCAAGGGAAATGCAAAAGGGGAAAGGTGCATTTTAAAATACAAAGGCGCACCCTGAAATCTTGTAAAAGAGTGCCAGGCGGTGGAAAATCCGGAAAGCTAAAACATAAGATAAAGACAAAGGCCAAGGCAAAGAGAAATGGAAGACAAAGGCGCACAAGGAAAAGCGTAAGTCAAACTATTTGTAAAAGAGTGCAAGCGCATCATGGTTTAATTCAAGGAGCGCCGGGCTCTCACCCGCCATGCAATTTGTAAATGTAGACGGGCGGTGGAAAGAAAGCTAGGAAGACAGAAGAACAATGGGAAAAAGGGCCTAGGCTACGGCCGGTCATGAAAAAAAAAGGGGAAAAGGGGATGACTGTCCAAAAGGGATTTAGGGTTTTGTATATAAAGTTGAAAAGTGAATGAGAAGATGATTCTTTTGGTGTGTGGCAAAAGGAGTCTTCATCTTCTTCTCTTCTTCTCTCCTTCTTGCTTGTGTGTGCTCTTGAGAGAGGGAGTGTGAGAGTGTGAGGGAGTGAGTGTGTGGGAATGAGGGATCAAGAGGGTGAAGCTCTTCACCATCTCCTCTTCTCTTCTTCTCTTCTCTTCTCTTCTCTTCTCTTGCGCGCACGGCTATGGAGGATGGAGCTTGGAGATGGAGGAGGATTGAGGATGCTTGAGCTAGCATCAAGAATCGTGGAGCTACCGAGGTGTGCAAGAGAGGAGGCTACTTGCATTGGCATCAAGGTAAGCTCACTACACTTGTAGGATCGACGTCGCGTCGGCTAGGTGAGAGATAGCCATTAGAGCTCGCTTGAAACGCTTGAAGCAATAAGCGGTCCATAGGTCTTGGCGGTTGAGCGAAAGCTTCCATACTCTCTCATTTTCTCTTCCTCTCTCAATATATATACACAAATCATATAAGCAAAAGTAAAAGAGAGAGAGAATGCACTCTCCCTCCCTCTGCCTCTCTTTCTCTTTCTCTCCCTCCCTCTCCCTCTCCCTCTCTTTCTCTCTCATTTCCTCTCCCTCTCTCAATATACACAAATTAAACCCTAAACAAGTAAAAGAGAGAGAGAATGGATGCACCGTAAAGATTTGGCGAGGGTTTGGCGGCTCCTCTTTGCGACGGCAGCTCCTCCTCTCCTTTGCGAATGGCGGCGGCGGCGGCGGCGGCAAGTCTTCTTCCTCTCCCTCTCTCACCCTCTATGCAAAACAGTCGCTGTCTCTCTCTCTCACTGTAATATTTCAGATAATTTTTTTTTCTTCTTCTTCAGCGTCGCATCAAGCTGGAAGGCTGGAATGGGATAGAGGAGCCAGCAAGCTCCTCACTGGAGCTTGCTCGGCTCCAATAGCATGCCCTTCGACACGTTGAGGGAGGAGGATTCTCTCCCCTCCCCTATTTAACTAGAAGGGGGGCCTGCTACTGGGGGAAGGAAAGGGAGAGGAGGAAGCCATGGCCAGGCTCGTGTTGCTATAGGAGGGAGGACGAAAACGAGGAGGATGCCCTAATGCTGCCGAGCTGCCGCCTACCACCTGCCACCTGCCGCCTCTATCCTCTCTCCCCACGTGCGCCATCACCGTCGCCTCCAGATTCCCCCCAGTCGTCGCATCAAATTTCCCCCCCCCACGTGGCTCCTGTGATTCCACAGAAGCTTCAAGAAGCTTCTTGAAGCTTTTAAGGGGGGGGCTCCTTAAGCCCCCCTTCCTGTACTTTTACCCTTTCACCCCCCATATCCCTTTTTACACTAAACCCCCCCTCCCCGGTTTTTCTTAGAAACCTTTCACCCCTCCCGATTTTACCCCATTAGAAATCCTTTCACCTCGCCCCGGTCTTAAGGCCTTAACCCTTTCCATGGGGCCATTAAACCCCACACCCCTTGGCCTCATAACCCACAAATTTCCCCCCATGCCTAAATCTATAAGTCCCTTCTTGTGTTGAAACCTCGTGTTTCACCCCCCCTCATATTCCTTTCTTTCTTAACACATCCCCTAAGCCCTTTCTAACCCCCGTGTCCCCTTTTTCCTTACCCACCCTTTTCCTCCCCCCGTATTTTAAGCCTTCACCCTTCACCCTTCACCTTTCCCTTTCACCCTGGTTTAAATCCCTAAAACCTTTACTACTCCGTGTCCTAAAACCTCTCAAAAAATCCCCCTTCCTATACCTTTTACCCCAAGCCCAAAGTACTCCCAAGGTTCATATGGTTGCGAAGCCACACTTACCCATAACCTTTTTGCCGTGTATATACCCTATAAGGCCTTCTTAGGCTTTATAAACCTTTCCCTCTCCGAAGAAGCTAAGAACCTAAAGGTCTTATTATCCCTTCTCGTGGTCAATCCTTTAAACGGCTCCTTGCCTCGAAAGAGAGACGGTGGAAATCCAAAAGAAAGAGTAAAAGCTGCCTTCACGTTCGAAGGATTACAACTGCGATGCCGCCTAAGAAAGTCCAAGGAGTAGCTGCGGGAGGGTCATCTCCCGGTATCCATGTGGATATCTCACCCCAAAACCAGGTTTTTCCTTCTTGGTTTTATATCGGTTTTAATTCAATCATGCAAGATGAATTGTTAGGAATAAGATATATTTTGTCCTAGTTATTTACGATGAAGGAGTTTAGTTTAATTGAACATGCAAAAATGATAATGTATAAAACATAGTTTTCCTTCAAATAGCATCATTCATTGAAACAAATTACGAGCAAGATTATCTGCCTACTATAGTAGTATATTTTGGTTAAATCTTGAAGGTATAAAAATTGCATCTTGCACCATTAGCCCTTTTTTTTTTGCAACGAATCATCATAGAAGATGAAAATCATGAAAGGTTTCTTACGTTGCTTGAACTCTAGGAAGTTATCGTTGCTAACTGTATATCTTAGCAAGGAAAAGATTGTTATTTGGCATGAGTTTCGTTCGCAAGGAAAAAGGAAGATTAATTGAATTTACCTAACCTCAAAGCAATAAAGTTTAGGACTGAAAAATCAATTGTCACAAGGATAACAAATCGTGCAGAGGTGATCTCAAAATTACCTTCTAAAAGATAAACGAATTAATGTAAACTTAGAAATACCTATGCTGCGAAATATGCCTTGGGAATGATTTAAAAACCAAGAAACGTTTATACCTTAAATACTTGCCTACCTTCCCTGATTGTAGGGTCAATAAATCGTAAATGTAAAAGAACTAGGGTTTGTCCCTGAGGTTCTTAAAAAGAGACCCTAGGTCCGACAAACGTCAGCTTAAAGAAACTAAAACGGATTGTTTCATCGTATATTACGATGCAGGACTTGTGCAGCAAGTACGAAGTCATATGGACTTGTGATTGATTCACAAGAAGGAAGGTTAAATACCCTCAGCAAGGATGGCGGATCCTTACGCAAGTTATCTTGCAAAAGGATGTATTCTTTGATATCCTTCTAAATAAGGAAATTTTAAAAAACCGAAAACTAAAGTATCCAATTAACTTTAGGGTTGACCAAGTTGGGTTAATAGGATACGCCCTAACCCAGAATATAAGGGATCTTGCCAAGTTGCAAGACACCCTGGAACGAGTGCTGATGTATTCGAAAGGAAAGAATCATTCCTTAGCAATTTGCCAACAACAAGATCGGTTAATGGAAGTGTTTGTGCTTGCTAGAGATTTTAGAAGCACTGTTTGATTTATGAATTTACAAATTAAATGAATATCTATACTTCAGGTTGAAAACCTGAAGGGAGAGGCAGTTTCAGTTACCCCCGACTGCCTGCCTGACCCTAACCAAGGGGGTTGTTGGCCGCGCCAGGAACGTGGACCGAATCCGCCGCGAGAGGTCTCTCCATTGAGCTCTACTTGGACCAGGAGGACGCTTGGGTGCCAGGGGGGGCTCTGGCCATAAATCCCTCGCCTTCCGGGTCTTGCACAAGAGGCTAATGTGACTCAGGATTGGATCTCGAGGCCCGCATACTAGTCTACGGGCAGAAGCTTGGATTAGTGATCCCTGTGGATTACTGGATAGCCTTCGGGCGGATTATGGACAAGCCTACGGGCGGAACTCCTTGTATTTCAAAGATAAAAATGATGTTATGTTAATAAAGAACTTGTTTGATATTGTTTTTCTATGTCATGTGATAAGATTATGTGAAGGAACCAGTGCTTAACGGATTAATTAAAGAAGCTGATTGTTACATGTCAAATTAATGTGTTAGATAATTACATAACTAAAACAAACCAAGGAAAGTGTGGAGGATGGGCCATGGGTCTGTCCTACGGTTGGGTGGTCCCGATTGGCCGGAAACTTTTCTCAAATCTCGAAGAACAGCGGGATGATCGTCAAAGGACACGAACAATGAAAGCGATGACCTAGAGTTATGTCTTACCCGATTTACGTTGTTTTAGGGGAACGGAATGGGACTATGCCTTATGGAAGAGAGGTTGAGCTTTGCATCCCTCTCGTTTCCCATCCTCGAACCAAGTGCAGCGTGAATCCGCTTCAGACCTGGCGTTTCTGCGTAAAGTAGTTCGCTTGGGTCCGACGCTAGTTGCTGTTAGGTAATGACCAATCAGGAAAACCCTAATTCCGATCAATCCTAAGTGGGAACGGCCAGGATACTTCCGCTATGTGGCAGACGAGGGAAGACCTAGATCGCAAATCCCGTATCATTCCATGGGAGTGCCGGGCGGAGCTTTCTAGACATCCTTTCCGATGGACTGCTAAGACGTGTCCAGGATGATACTAGTGGACACGTTACACTCGCTCTCCCTCTCGAAATGTCTCACGAATGCGGAAAATGAAATGCGCATGGGTTTCGGCCCTCTTTTTTTCCCCTGTGGGGAGTCGCTATTTGCGTCGCAAATGCGACGCCAATAGCGACGCAAATAGCGACGTCGCTATTCCTGCGTCGCTACCTGTCGTTGCTATGCTTGCGTTTCCTTGTAGTGATTTACTTCTGAGGTGATAATTGGACTCTTTTACTTTGCATTGAAATTGATTTACCCATGCTCATTGTTTGCTCAAAACTATCATTCTTTGATTTCAATTCCTCAATTGTTTTTTGCAAAGTGATAATGGTATGCATCATTGAATCTAGAGTTTGCTGACTTAGGGAGGCCATGAGACAAGCTAAAATTAAATTGAAAAAATTGTGTCAATATTCAACCAACAAAAAATCATTTCATTCTTTATAAAATGATACAACAAAAAATCTATATCTCTCTCTCTCTTATTTTCTTTCAATCAATGAGTATTTAATTTTTAAATAAAAATAACATATAGTAATATAAAATACAATTATACAAACCATAACTTGGGAAGGCCATGAGACTATCTAAAATAAAATGTAAAATTGTATACGTCAGTATTAATCAAGCAAGAAATTATATCTATATGTTAGTATTCATCAAATAAGAAATCGCCTCATCTTTTATAAAAGCATACAACAACTCTCTCTCTCTTTCTCTCATGTCCACAACCTACACATGATGAGGCACAATATGAGCTATAACTATAAAATACTATTCTAGTGTATAAATAGCCATATATAAAACATAATGATATGTACAATAGAGTGGTGATCAAACAATTATGTCCACAATGACCAATGCTACCAACACCCATTTGGATGTCAAAGAATGCAACACACATAGACTCTCTAAAGCAGTCAAGATACTTCATGTGATCTCCACACTACTCGAACATCTATAGAATCTCCAATCGATGATATCATTCTCCTTCTCTTTGTAATGTCAAAGTTTGACAATACCATGCTACACAAGTTCCAATACCTCCATATATCTTCACCAATATCAATCCTCCATATATATCTACTACGATCACACTTTAACCATGACAATTTGCAACTTTTCTCTTCATAATTTAACTCTGTTATCATTGCATGCATGTACTCTCCATCCATTTCATCGTTATGTTTTCTTGCCAACACAATATAATGTTTTTATAACCAAGGAGGTATGCAACCAATTGCTCCTATTTGTAATAATACAGTTCTTTGAATTAGATTTTTTACCTCATATGCAACAAGGCTATTATCTAAAGGTAGAGGAATAGACTCATGCAATAATGAACTCAATGGTCTTATGCAATCCCAAGTAAATGGGAGTCGTTGAGTTTGTAGCACACTCATTTCCATCATGGGATCTACAAGTAAGCACTCTTCATTTTCTTTTACAATTATGTATTGCTTGTAATACTCCCCAGTAAAAAATGTATGATATGCTCCATCCCATTGAATGGAAAAGAAGGTTGTGAGCATTGCTTTCCAATGACCTACACTTTCTAATGTGCTATGAAAAGTGTCTGTTTTTACCATAACATCATCTTCGATCTTGTATATTTCTCCATTATAAAGAATTATTCTATATATGGTAACTAGACATCCTACTAGTGAACTCTCTTCAATACAAAGAAATTGTGCAATATATTTTTGTTCTTCTGATGAAAGAGGCCTACAATCTCTTTTCTTTTTTGTGATTAAAATGCCCTTTTCACGTATCATTGTGTGACAAGGATATTTGAAATCATCTCTTTCAAGAAATTTCCATATCTCCTTTGCCTTGTCGATTGAAGAAACCTCTACAATTCCATTCTCATGAAATGGATAACAATAAGTTGTCTAGTAATCAGTGAAAGCATAACCATCAGGTAAGACAAGCGAACAGTGTATGTGGATAAGCATTCTTTCATGTGGTAAAAGCCCATCTACTTCAATTTTTAATAACTTAAATATTGAAGTGAAAAATATCCTCTTACAATAATTTACATAAGAGATTTCATTAAAATGATTATTGGTCTTCACTCCTATATAGAGTAGCATTTGCTCAAAGTCACAACACCAGTAGACAACATGTGAGCCATGTCTTAATATGTCATCTAATAGTTCTCCAATAAAAAATATTTCCTACAGGGTAGTTATATGATACTTGTATACCATTTATGTAAAGATCTTGCAGCTCGCTAATAAGCAGCCTTAAAAAAGTTTGAAACACATCAGGAGTATTACGAATAAGTTTAGAGTAACTAAAAGGTATGAACAAAATAGGAAGAATGCCTAACATAGACCCCTTTCCACCATTAAGGACCTTGATTTCAACCACACCACAATCCTTTTGTGTGGTGCAAGAGGCTTGGAAGCCATCCTAGTCTAAAAGAAGCGCCAGGTTTCGAGGATCACCTCTACAGATTTTCTTTTTACATTGGTTAAAATGTTGACATTGCTTACAAACAAAATTGTACTCTTATGTCTCATGATTAAAACCTTGTTCTAGAACTATTGAAAAACAAGACCTTGGAAAAGTTGTATACGCTTTCCCACATGTAGGGTTGTTGCATACAACAACCATCTCATACTCAGCATTAGGATTACAAAAATCTTGATACTCACGACACTTTATGAATTATGGTTGCATATGGATATCTTTCCCTAGCCATATTTCTCTATGATGCCACATGCTTAGGAAATCATGACAAAGTGACTTGGATTGCACTAAAAGCTCCAATTGTTTCTTGAGAGGAAAATAATCAATAGCTAACATTTCTTTCCTTAGTTTATTGCATTTTTTACACCTGTCACAACATTCAATACACTCACACTTTAATATTTGTTTTCTCATTTTTTGTTTGCAAGAAGAGAAGACTACATCTTTGGCATAATAATCTTCCTTGCTAGGTGAAAGAAGCTCAATTTCATGATCATTTTTTTTACTTCCTATGCAATACATATAGCGTTCAGGTTGGACCATGCCAAGACCATGATATATAGAGTCTTGTTGCTCCCAAGATGTAGGGACTCTGACTCCATCAAGGTCTCCATCCCATGTATCACGTAGTTGCACTAATAGCTTACTTAAACTTGGCTTGCACTCTTCAAATCTTTGATTCCTAACCCTAGGGTTACCCCTCAATTATTTATTTTAATGGTTTGTTGATGTGATGACGACTCATCTATATAAGGATCCATTTGAGGAGATTGGACATGGTCAATAGAAGGACTAGTTGAGTTATTATTATGACCTAAGGGGGAACTTACACAAGTATTGATAGTTTGATCATTGATTTGTTCTTCTTGCCATTCATTAGACTCCATGGTATTGGCTTCAAGAAAACTAGTAAGACCAATTTGCATACTTAGTGCATCATATTTGACCTTTAATTCTTGGTGCCTAAGAAAAGTTTGTGGACCAACACTCTTCCCACCATTACAATATGCATGACAATCACACCACATACATCGTCTATTTCAATCAGCTATGCTAGCTTCGTGTTGGACTTGAGATGTTTCTTCATGCCTTTGGCTCTCAAGATGGTCTTCTTGCACATTTGAATCGCCTAGTTCACTAGGATGGGATATCCCTAGAGAAGAATGCATAATTCCAAGCATGTCATTTTTCATGTGTCTAAAATAAGTACTACGGTTCACCAACCTTTAGGACTATGTGCACACTTATAATTACATACACATTTTCTTAAAGTGCTTGAAGAAAAAGACATATATGATATTTAGGGTAGATGTATTAAGATAATTATCTGATTTTATAGACCAAATTGTGTCTCTCACTTGCATATCTTGAGTCTTCAATCCAATGTTGATAAAAAAGTGAACTCCACAATTATGGCATAAGCAACTACAAAAAATCTTGCCACGAACATAATTTCATGTTAGTAACGTAATTTTGAACAGAACACTTAAAAGATTGAACATAACCACAAGAATATGATGTGTCTAAAGATGTGCTGAGCCTAACATTTATATCTTGAATATAACCATTGGAATGTGATGTGATTAAAGATGGTGTTTAAGGAAAAAAATGACTTTGGGGTGTCTTGATTTTGTCACTTTTCTTTTGTGCTTAAAAGCTATTGGTGTTATTAAAGATTTAGAGACAGGCCATCTTTTACATGCTGAAATAACCAACAGAGGAATTGATAGAGAGCTTTATGTGGGAAGCTCAGTGAAATGGGCAATGAAAAAAGAGCCTCGCTTATACAAAGGACTAGTTATTATGTATGGAATGCACTGATTGTGCATTATATAGGACAGGGGCTTCAAGAGGTAGTGCTGAAATTCCCAAATTCCCTAATACAGTGTTATTTGTTAATAGATGGATGAATAGAGATAGTCATTTATCAATTTAGCCGTGGCTGATATACGTATGCAATCTAGCCATACTAGTGGCCTTGATGTAGCAAACCATTTGAAAGCTAATGAGACTGCAAGGCTATGCAGTCAATTGACATTAGTGATTTCCAGAGACAAGATGTGACAAAAGATTTCTGAGGCAGTGCACCAAAGAGGAAAATTTGCATGATACTATTGAAAGTCAATCTTCAAAAAATGTTGGAAATCTTTAGAAAATGCTAGAAAGGACATGACAAAGCTAGGATATTTAGTAATAGCAATAGAAGATGTGGGATCAATACTAGCTCCAATAGTAGCTAGATGGTCAGCAGTTTCAAGGGGATTCCATGCCATGCATGTCAGTTGCTGCTGCTCATGATGTCTTGCTCTATCCTCCTTTCCATGCTCTATAGAATTTCAAATGTTGCAAACATTGGGAGTTGCTAGTAGAACTCTGGCAAGAGGTTCAAGCCTGGTAGGCTGGGCCAAGCTATGGCACCATAGAATCATGCTGCTTGGACTGTAATAGATGAGGGCAACAACTTCACCAATGTCAATGATAGTTTGGATGGGAGAAAGACACCTATGCAGCAAGTTCATATGCCACCTGGCCTGTTAAGAAATCTATTTATAGACAAACATCTATAGAGCATTCATCTCAAACATAAACAAATGCAAGGATGCATTTGGCATATCATTTGTATCTCCAGTGCTTCCACTTTGCACTAAACATAGTTTATATAGGCTCAGCAGTGTGCATTTACATCAAAGGTACACTATGTATGGATATTACTCAAGATGCTAATGTTAACAGTAGTGTTCCATCAAGATGCTAAAGTTTGTACAAGCTCAGCAATGTTTCCATCCTAATGTTCACAACGAAGGTACACTATGTATGGATATTATTCAGGATGCTTGGTCTCCTTGTCATAATGTCTCCAACATTCTCACTTCTATTTAGTCTCTCCTAACAGATCCAAATCTTGCAAGCCCTGCAAATTCATAAGCCGGCTCATTCTACCAGAATGATATTGCCTCCAACAACAGGAAAGTTAGACAGTCTCTATTTATAGACAAAATCTATAGATCATTCATCCCAAACATAAACAAATGCAATGGGTATCATATATATCTGTAGTGCTTGCCACTTTGCAATAAACACCATTTACAGCGAAGGTACACTATGTATGGATATTACTCAAGATGCTAATGTTTACAGTAGTGTTCCATCAGGATGCTAAAGTTTGTATAGGCTCAGTAGTGTTCCATCCTAATGTTCACAGCAAAGGTACACTATGTATAGATATTATTTAGGATGCTTGATCTCCTTGTCATAATGTCTCCAACATTCTCACTTCTATTCAGTCTCTCTTGACAGATCCGAATCTTGCAAGCCCTGTAAATTCATAAGCCACCTCATTCTACTAGAATGACATTGCCTCCAAGAATAGGAAAGTTAGATAGTCTCTATTTATAGACAAACATCTACAGAGCATTCATCCCAAACACAAACAAATGCAAGGATGCATTTGGGGTATCATCTGTATCTGCAGTGCTTGCGACTTTGCACTAAACAGAGTTTGTATAGGCTCAGTAGTGTGCATTTACAACGAAGGGACACTATGTATGGATATTACTCAGGATGCTAATATTTACATCAATGGTCTATTATAGCAGGTCATTGGAGTCATAACAGGTCTGCAACCTGTAATTATATGATGGCAGAGATCATGAGGTGCTTGGGAATCATCTTGTGGGAAGCATTGCCTTAAGCTTTGGAGACTCATGAGGTGCTTGGGAATCATATTGTTCTTGTTTTTGTGGATTCAGGAGGCATGTATGATGCATAGCATTTATTCTGCAGATCAATTTACCGTAATGATAATTCATATACTGCCTTAATTTTAGCTTACATCAAGTTCCACGATTTCCAACATGCCCTTGACCTATTCAAGAAAGTCGATATGCTTTTGGTCCGGGATGTGGTTTCTTGGAATACATTGGTTGCAGGGTATGCTGAACACACAACCTTAATGAGGCATCTTTGATTTGTGTTGAGCAGTTTCAGCTAGATGGTGTGTTTCCAAATGTTTTTACATTTTTTTGCAGCTTGAATGCTTGTAATGGCATGTAAGCCACAGATAGGGGACGGAAACTACATGCCACCATATTTTTGTAGGCAGCAGCTTGATGGATATGTATGTCAAATGTGATTTACTTCTAGAGACACAGTAGGTGTTTGATTCCAGTTCGTGATGCTATCTTATGGAACACCTTAATTGGTGGATATGCAGAAAATGACATGGGTGAAGATGTGCTCACTACTTTTAAGCAGATGAAATCAGTAGGTGTCTCTCCATATGCTGTTACCTACATGTGCACCCTGAAAGTTTGCAGCAGCATGAAAGCTTTAGAAATAGGCTGGAGTATGAATACTGAAATGATCAAATTTCAGTATGCATATTGAAATTATAAATTGTGACTGTCTAGAGCAATTCTTCAGCTAGAAGAGTGGTTCCCATCACTAACTATACTGGTGATGTTGATTATTCTTCTAATGTCAATGTGGCCACAATTGATATGAGCACATGTGGATCATTATTATTTTCTCAATCAGAAAGCAATCCTACATTGGGGCTCACCAAGTCCAGAATTGACAAGAATGTGAAAAATAAAAGATTTTCTAGAATATACACCTAGGCTGCATACTCTAAAAAAAAATTCTCTCTCCTCTTACTGCACTTGCTCTAAAAATAGTAGGCAAGTTGCCTACTTTGAGATTTTTTGCTTTGAACATCTACTCATCATCACACCTAGGCTGCCTCCTCTAAAAACAATTGTCTGCCCTCCTACTACACCTACTCTGAAAATAGTAGGAAGGTTGTCTACTTTGAACTACTCTAAGGATTTCTTTTCTTTCTATGCTCTACTCATTCAAATCTATCCTCCTCTGGGTTACGTAATCACGAATGTCCTCCTTCTCTTTCTGTTGGACATTCATCAGTCGTACTAGAGCAGATTGTCAGAAATCATTTTAGTTTGTTGCTTTCGATTCTTGTTGCACTTAGTGTATGATAGGATTAGGAAATCAAACCGGGAAAGGGTAGGGTTTACTGTTGCAAAACAGGGCATAAATCATGCAAAAAATGGCAAAAAGCTAGTATTGGGCTACACCTCCTCCTATTGTTAGGATACTTGCTCTAGTACCAATTGGAGCTCTATTGTCTCCACTGTTGCATGGTTCAAGTTGAAGTATCTTCTCCTAATCAAGTCACTATGGGGCAAAACACGATTCAGAAACCCATTGGTGTAGCAACCCATGAGAATGCCACATAATATTTCATACCTAGAAACTAAGTTTTAGTGGATTCACAAGTGAGGCTTGGTGGATCACAAATAAGAACTCTAATTCTTGTGATAAGATGGAACTCAACAATCAAGACATTGTATGTACCACCTAGCTTGATCATGATTGTCTTATGTAGGGAAGGCTCTCATAGCATAGCAGGGATAATAACATGGCTTGATAGTGGTCATCTTATGCAAGGAAGCTATCATGTATGACCAGGATTATGTCCTTGCATGACCAAGATCATGATCATAATTTTTGTTCAGAGTTTTTTATGTTCGAAATAATTTTCAACTAAAAGCAATGAACTGGAAGATGGAAATCAAGGGAAGTCATGTGGAGCTACACCAATTGCCTTTGATAAGCAATAGTTTGGCAAGCACCTCTGTAGTAAGCAAGATGTTCTATTGCAAGATTAGAGCCCAAATCAATTTCAACCTACCTACTCTAAAAACATTAGGCAAGCTGCCTGCTTTGAATTGCTATGACACCTAGGAAGGCATCCAATATGTTATAGCTAGGTTGATCAATGTCATTAAGTATTTCTCTTATTTTAGTACATTTTAGTTGTTTGTCTTTTCACCTTCAAGCCTATTGAAAGCTATGTTTAGACCCTAGAGTTTTTGCAAAACACCTAGCCGCTTTGGAACATTGCCAATCGTAGTGTTGCTCAAATTGGTAAGATAGAATATATGCATTAGAATGACTTCAAATAATTGGTCGGTATTTAGGTACATGACGACCACCACAATACACTCCCAAGTTGAGTCTAATATGCTTCTTGACATGAGATTCTAGGGCATAGTTGCTACTTAAGATGGATGCTTATTGAAACCCAAAACAACTTACTTGTAGCAAGCTACTTAAGAGGATTACCACACAACCTACTTGTACCAAGCTTCTAAAGAGGATAGGCTAGGAGTGTACTAGATAGCCTACATGAACCAAGCTCAGAGGACTATGCCAGGGGGCTATGTTCAAAGGACTATGTGGTGAACAATGCATTACATGAATTTATGCAATGGGGATAATTCTCCTCCTAGTGATCTAGAATTGTATACATGCTTTAGTCATTTACTAGAACTTCTTCAAACTATTTTGATAGAAAAAGATATAGATAATTGCATGTTAGGCTTAAGATTTGCAAGCATAATCACTACATAAAGGGCGTCATTAAATTTTTTGGTTGTTATCTTTAAGATAACACACAAATTCAGGTGTCTCCGCCTATAGGTGGTCCGGATCAACTCAAACTGGCATTGACCATCCCTCTCTCATTGTTGGCCATTACCTTGGTTACAATGTGGGAAACAAGAATCCTACTTCAATTCTAGTGTCTTATATGAGAATCTAGGCTATGGATCTTCAGCCCTCACTAATCTCATTGGATTCATGATGCCAAAATTAGGCCTTTCGGGTGCATGCAATTGGTCATTGTTGCATGTTACTTGACTCACAACATACAAAATGTACAAGATAATCAAATAAATAAGGTATGATGCTAGAAATCTTGAAATCACCCAAATTCTTTAGAATTAAGCAACTACAAAGCTAGATAATAAGAAAAGGTAAAAGAGATAACTTTGACGTAGAAATCCAAAAGCATGGAATCAAACATCACTTACAATGTCTGATCGAATACACTTGATCTTTTAGGAGTGCCACAAAAACTTAAAACGAATGTTCAAGAATTGCCATCGTGTTGTAGCTTTTAGAGAAACAAATGATACGAACGATTGATTACTTGTTGATAATCAGAGTATTGCCTTGAAAAGTGTCCTTCAATGCTTGATAACAATACTTATACTAAAGCAATTGATGACTACAACACAGGCATGCATCCCAGGCAATTGGCGAACAAGAATGAGCTTGTGTGCATGCGAGAAGATGGACCTGGTCGTGCAAGGGAGAATGGACGATGAGATTGTGTGAATATGACAAGCTGAGACCTAGTCGTGCGTGGGAGAATGGACCTTTCTTGAATCTAATAAAAAATTTCTATTTTCTTGAATCTTGGAGGAACATTGAGCTCCCATTTAAGAAAATGACTAATTTTATTTGCATCTTTCTTTTTTTTCTCTTACATTGCCCAAGATTTAATGACCTTTTACATGTGTCTTACGACCTATGCCCAATGGGCATCCTAAGTACCTAATCCCTTGCTCTAATTCTGCTTCTTGGAAGCATGGCTCCCTTAGCAACTTTGCTGACTCATTCAATCCTAGGAAAATAAGCTTGCATTTTCTCACATTTGTCACAACCCTAGATAGCTTTAGAAAAATTTCATACACTTTCATCAAATACATCTACTAGTTGCTTCTCTGTTTGCACAATATTGGTAAGTTATTGTTGGCAAAGAATTGGGAGACCAAGTGTTTTCTTAATGGTATAGGAAGCCCCTTGCTTACTCCATGTTGCACCTTCAAATCCAAATTCATAAGCAAAGGGTTGGTGATTATGGTGGCAAAGAGTAATGGGGCAATGGGACACCCTTTCACATCGATCTCTTTACCTCAAATGGACCTAAGCATAGACCATTTACAAATACATTCTAAAGAGATTGAAACATCCCTACAAAAATTCCACGATTACTCCTCTGTTATCTATCATAGTGATGAAATCTTGTTGCTTCTTTTGCTTCGTCAATTTATAAAATTAATTGGTCGAAAGCCCCATAAGATACCATTTCCCTTGGACTAAATTTTGACAACTTCACCTTTATGTTTTTGCAAATCTTCCATGTAATCCTCCACTTCTTTGAGAAGTTGATAAAACATCCCATTACTCGATAACTTAGCAAGAGTTGTAATAATATTCTCCTTGCATTGCTAACTACTAACGCAATCCTCTTTGAAGTCTATCTTGATCTTTGCCATACATCTTGGTAATCTCAATGATGATAGTTATGGATCTCATCTAGTTCTACATTGGATTAGCCATTGGACTGTTGGTTTGTTTCCAAGAATCCTTCAACTATAGGTTGAGTCCTTCCCTTTCCAGTAAGGAGCTGTTGAAAGAGAGGGGTTTCCATTTCTTTCTCCTTCTAAACACATCCTTGTTGGATGGACTTCCTAGGCACCTCACATTCCAAGAGATCATAGTGAGCTAGCTAATTAACATTATATCTTTGTTCGAACCTCCATACTCCAAAATAGGAAAATAGCCTTGTCAACAAAACATTTGTAAGAAGCTTTTAAAGGGAAAGTTTTAATTTCTTACCTCCATTAGACTTCAAAGAATTTGATGGTTGAATTTATTTGTTTCCATCCTACTTTAACTTTGATATCTCTAGGATCGCGATTGATAATTAGATTGCTCCTTAGGTTCCTCCTTCTGAGGCTTGTTTATTTCCTTGAATTTACCCTTCTAAACCTATGCTTTTCTCTTTTTTCTTATTTTGAAGTTATTCCTTATCTCCACTATTTTCTCCTTGGGTTTTTTTTAGCTCAATTCCTTTTTGGGCATTCCTTTGCAAAGCACCCATCTTCTTGACATCAACCAACAATTCAATCCCATTAGGATAAAAAAGCTAGAGCATCTCAAGTATCTTCTTCCTCTTATCCCAAAAGTACGAGAGGCCACTTGCTCCACTAGTTGATATTATTGTAAGAACACAAAGTGCTCTACCTAGCACTTCTACAAGCACATTAACTTCTCCATCTAGCAAAGTAGGAAGTCCATGAGAACTAGCCTAGATTGGGCATTCAATTTTCAAGACCTCCTCAAGAATAAAATCAATATGCCATGGAAGCATGTAAATAATGCTCACTTTAAGCCAAACAACTAAACCCAAAACCCAATCTCTTTTTGCTTTAGATGAAATCAAGACCCAAAAGAAACCTCATGGCAAGCAAACAAATGTGAGCACCACTTTGATCTAGAGGTGAGCCAAAACAATCTAGCAAACTCATCCTCAAGGGGGACCTTCCATTAAAATACATGTACACGTTGCATAGATAATACTTAGCATTGCTTTGCTGAATGCATGGCAACAATGATACCACTCATGCACATAGCACTTGCTCCCCAAATTCTATTGTAACTCTTTTTTAATTCTCATTGAAATATTTTTGGTCACCCCACATCTTCTTCTCTAGCTCTTCCATGTTCATGCTAGCAATGATAATGTTAACATAATCCATCTCCATCCCATTGCCTTGCTTGCATTGCTTTATGCTATGTGTTCCATCATCTCTTACTCCTTGTTCACCCCCTTGAAAATGCTACATGCATGAAAGGGGGAGCATATGCCGCATGTTGGTAGGAAATGTTGCTTTTTTAATGAACTTAATATAGCTACCCTAGTTAATAGACCATGTGCCATGACTGTCTATTATTGAGAGCTCCCTCTTCAAGTTTCCACACACTCAAGAGGTTCTATGTCTTTCATTTCAGGAAAAGACTATTGCAATTTGAATTGTTTCTATTTTGCTAATGCTCCTAGTTTGTAAGGGGATCAAATAGCTTTCGATAACTATTTGTGCTTGTATGGATGCTAGGTATATTCCACACTTCAAGGGAATTTGAGGGGAATTTCAAGATTTAGAGCCATGGCATTGAGTCGAATTGAATGAGATTCTTCTTTGCTTTAATGTGACAAGGAAATATTTATATTGTTAAAAATGATATTTTATTTATGGATGTATAAACTATTTGTGCTATGCGAGTAAGAATTAAAATTTATCAAAATGTACAAATGTATCTTACAACACATGTACATTTTGGATGCATACAAACATATCCATTACAAGTGTGTATCAACATTGCCTTATTTGATTGACTACATGGTTGATGATTAGGCCTATCAATTGTGATGTATAATACTTAACATGACTATACAAGCATGACTATGTTAGATGTTATACTACAAATTTGTTTTGATTTGCTATGCATGCACATTATCCTATGATCCATAGCTTCATAATTTTATCTAATAAACATGGCAATTTTAGGTGATATATCAAAATTCTCCTTGCTTTACCATATAGGCACTTATTTTACTAGTTATAGCTTCACATCTATCTAGCAAAATTAAAAACCTAGTTCCAATTTAAAAAATCCTACTTACTAACTAGAAAAGTTTGTGCATTTACTAGATATAAGCCTCTTTACCATCTAGTTTAGTGATCTACCATTTTCACAGTTTATGTTATTGGACATAGATAGTAATCAAACTACTTTCTCCTACATGAATGTAATGATATTTATCCTTGAAAAAAAAAAGATAATATAATGATATCCTATTTTGGAAATTGTACATAGCATCCAGCCTAACCTATCAATGCTGATGTATCTCTACTTGTAAACATCTACCATTTGTAAATATCCCTTGCTTGTAAAAGTCATATCTTATGGCTACTGATAATAAAAGATAACAACGACTAGATGTGTAAAAATATTGTGCTGTTTGGCCCATCATTGTTTTACAAAACTAGTAAGATATGTTAATGTGGAAATGAAGCTGAAAAGTTTAAGCACTAAACTAATTCGTGAAACTTATGATAACCTAGGGTAATACAATTATGGCTAGTCCGACTAAAATTCAGAAGAAGAAGTATCTCCTTAAGAAGATTAAGCCACCGTAATTCGATGGTAAGGGCAAATACGTTGAAGGCGACGTAGAGATTTGGATTGAGACCATGGAGGACTACTTTACTATCGTGGGAACTACCCTTGCTAATTAGGCTATGATCGCCAAGTTGAAATTGACCAGTGAGGCATGCCTGCGGTGGTGGAAACAATGGTGGAAACACCAGGGACTTTCTTAGACAACTATTACCTGGGAAAAGCTGAAAGAAGCTGTGGGTGGTTGATATTTGCCACCAGCTTATCGCATGCTAAAAATGAATGAGTTCTTTAACTTAAGATATTTGGGAATGAGCCTGTAGGCACATTACTCAAAGTTTATCTCACTGCTTAAATATGCACTTTCCATGACTATTGTTTAGTAGGTATCTAAGTTTTGTCATGTGATCCCTCTACTTGTAAGGAAAAGTCTCACTCCATTCCCCTAAAATGATATGGAGTCAAGATTCTAATTGACTCTATGGGTCAATATTTCTTATACTCTATTACATCAAATCTATAAGAGTAAAGAAGCTCTCAACTTACCTTCTGCTTCTCTTGGTTTGACCACCATGCCTTAGGATAGATTCGTCACAGGAATCTAACCCTTCTGCTTCTCTTGGTTTGGGCAGTTTTACTTATCACATATAATCAGTTTTCTTAATTAATATTTTAGTCACAATGTTCCCAATGAGCATGACCAATAGCATCCTCAAAATAAGTGGGCTCAACATCCTCAACTAGTTTCACCATATAAGCATAATGGTGAGCTGCATAACCTTCAAAACCAAATCTTTTAACAGGGTATCTGACCCTGCTAGATCTGCGTACCACCGGATCACTCAATGGAGCCTTTACATTACTATGAGCTCTCTATACACTTGGTGTCCTAACTGAAGGAATGCCAAGCTCATCATCCAAACTCTCCGAACCACTAGAATCTCCATCAAATCTCAAATGACTGGTAGATGCATCATTACCATCCAGCACTTTCTTCTTTCCTTTCTCCTTTCCTGCAACACTTATATATCCACCTGAAGATGTGGGGCTACGCCTTAGTCTCCCAGACCAAGGGCTCATTGTAGGTGTAGTACCAGATGATGTTTCTGGTCCACTAAGATTCCGTGATTCTTGTTTATCTTTCTACACATATCTTTCCTGATCATTATCATCATCCAAAACATCAGCAGCAGGTGTATACCAACTTTCCATCTCATCAAAGATAACATCCCAGCTCACTCTGAACTCACCTGTGGTGACAGGGTTATAACAACGATACCCTTTCTGCTCCAAAGAGTATCCAATAAAAACAAATTTTTCTGCCTTTGGGTCAAGCTTCTTCCGTAGCTCATTTGGCACATGAACGTATGCAACACAACCAAATACTTTCAAGTGTGATACATTAGGCTTCTTGCCAGTAAAGCATTCTTTAGGAGTCATCCCATGAATTGCAGCTGTGGGAGTTCTATTCATAATGTAGACAATTGTATGGACAACCTTAGACCAAAAATGTTGGGCATATTGTTTTTAGCCATTAATGCCCGTGCAACTTCTGCAATATGCCTATTTTTTCTTTCTGCAATATCATTTTGCTGTGGGGTATACTTCCAAGTAAATTGCCTCTTTATTCCATGAGTCCTCAAGAAGCCACTGAACTCATTAGAGACGTACTCTCCCCCTCCATCTGATCTCAAGCACTTCACTTTTAAGCCTATTTTTGTTTCAACAGCTACCTTAAAAGATTTGAAGTGCTCAAATACATCACTCTTTTCCTTCATGAGGAATACCCATAGCTTCCTTGAATTGTCATCAATAAATGTGACAAAGTATTTGCTGCCACCAAGAGATACATTCTGTGTAGGCACCCAAACATCCGTATGTACTACATCAAGTATATTTCTGCTCACTTCTCTATCATGCAAGAAGGGTTGTATCCTTTGCTTACCAAACTGGCATGCTTCACACACTTTATGTAATTCTGCAACTCTAAAAGAAGGTAACCCTGTAACCAATCCTCTGGACTACATTAATTTCAGCCTTTGCACATTTGCATGTCCAATATGTTTATGCCATATTTCAATATTTGCAACTACTCCTTTTCCTTTAGCATACATAGCAGCATCCATTCCAGCAGGATTCTAGCATCTAAAGTGAACATTCAGTCAAGTCTACTTCCTTTTGCGATCAACCTGCACTTATCATTAAAGTTTTATACAAAACAACCTTTTGCATTGAATTGGACCTACGACCCCTACTCTACCATTTGGCCAACAGACACTAGATTATTTGTAATTGATGGCACATGTAATACATCTGTCAGACTCTTTGTTTGGCCATCATACAAGGACAAGGGAATCTTTCCAATGTGTGAAATTGGGTGGCATGAATCATCACCGGTCTGCACATAACCTAGGTTTTGTAAGTCTTGCATCTCTCCAAACCATTCAACATGACTGGTCATATGATTAGATGCACCTGAATTGACATACCATACATCATCATGTGTTCCTTTTCTTATAACTGCATTCATCATATGTTGCATAACAAACATATGCTCATTTTTGTCTTCATTCTGTCGTGAAGATGATGCATAGTTTCCTTGTTGCAATTTACCACTGCGAATATCGTCCTTCTTAGTATAACAATTGACTGCAATATGTCCTATTTTGCCACAATAATGGCAAACAACAGTAGAATTTCGAGAGCATCTATTCTGCTATCCACCTCTTCCTTTAGAGCTCCCCCTGCCTCTAAAGTTTCCTTTGCCTCTAAAAACTTGCATTTCACCAAATTGTTGATTGAACCTGTTTTGCTGGTTATCGCCAGCACGTTCCATACCATGTCTTCTCGAAGAGGATCTACCACGTCCCCTTCCTGAACTCGAGTAAAATGCTTGGACCTGTTCACCATTTCTTTCAGACGAATTACCCTGCATATTGATCTCTTCAGTAATCATGAGAGATATCAGCTCATCAAAATCTAGAAATGGCTTCCGTACATATGCTAAAGTAACAAATGATTTCCATGCCTTCTTATTGTTAAGGCTACTTATAGTGGATGAAACCAAATCATCATCATCCGTCATTGCATCAATCACTGCTAAAGCATCTGCAATGCTCCTCACCTTCAACAGATACTCATTGACAGACATTTCCCCTTTCTTCAAGGCATTCAACTCTTGCTTGAGTTGAATCTTTCGTGGTGCGCAGATCAAATGCTGTACGCTCGCGTAGTGAATGCCGGAAGGTCCCCAAGAACGATAGAACTCTACTTTTTGCACAAATTACAAGGTAAAAAGCATGAACGACAAGAGCAAGAGACCAATTGGGTGCAATCTCCCCCCACGCCTTGTGTGAGCGCTCCACAAAGCATGTATTTTATGTATTATTCATCTTCAAGCTCAAATAATAGCCCAAATTACAAAATAGCAAGCTTTTAGCTTTTGAGTTTGCTTTAACACAAAATAGGAATAAAGCTAATGGATGGTGCCCAAAGAGTCTGGCATGCCCAATACAATGTCCAAATAGAAATAACATAATTGTGCGCCCATGCGCATACAAAATAATAATAAATATCCGACGCCTCAATAAATAGGCATGACAAAATATAGGCGTGGCGCCTATCAAAATATAATCCATAAATCGAATACTCGCTATCCTCCAATGCTTTCCTCCGCCACTGTTGATATCTCTACACATCAACTGAAGCATTCACAATCATTAGTAGAATAATACAATTAAACCGACAAAAGTGAATACCTAGCAGTCTTCAGCTACATAAATAAATCAACTGGTTAGAAATAAATCCTAACCCTAATTTATTACGAGTGCGCACTCTAAACTCATAAACGTTTATTAATTTAATATGCATTTTGCGGAATCACCTGCTATGGAATCACCCATGTACACACTAAATTAATGAAACGCCCGAAAAGGACAGGCGTCCCCATCAACTTCTCGCACAAAGAATCCACTTTGTGTATGAGCCCCGGTCATCAAAGTTTACGGAATCCACCATAAAACCTCACGGAATCCACCGTGGCACGGAATCCACCGTGAAATATGCCTCCTAGCATCATACCCCCGGGGTGGGATAGCAATTGACCTCAATTGCTATTAGCTCAATGTGGAGCTAACAGAGTGGGGAAAGCATTTAAGTCTCTAGCGTGCATCCATTGTGCTTCCTCTACAGGATGGTTCTTAAATTTAACTAGATATCTAGAATATCTTCGGCCAGTTCTAGTGGTCATAAAGTCAGTATCTATGATAGCTTCTGGTTCAAGTATTTCAGTCTCTTCCTCTAACAAAGGTGGGTTTTCATAAACAGGGTGTATAGGTAATTGGCCTCTAAATGGTCTTAGTAAACTAATGTGAAATGTATTGTGTATTTTCCAGTGAGGTGGTAATTCTAACTTGAATGCATTGTCATTAATTTTATGAATGATCCTAAATGGTCCATAGAATCTAGGGGCTAATTTCACAACTGGGTGTCTATCTACACTTTGTAGTCTATGTTTTTCTATTCTCAATCAAACATAGTCATCAACTTTGAAATTCATTGCTTGTCTTTTCTTATTGGCTTGTTTGGTATATGATTGCTGGGCTTTGGCAATCATATCTTTAACCTCATCAAAAATAGTATTATGCATACTAGCAATATAATCAGCACTTTGAATTCTATTTGACAAAGATGCAACAGGTGTAGATAATCTATATCCATAAATCACTTCAAAGGTGCTTTCTTTGTAGATGTGTGTGGTGTATTGTTATATGCAAACTGTAATAAATGCAAATGTGTGTCCCATGTCTGAGGTTTAGAAATAGTATATGCGCGTAAGAGATTTAAAATAGTGCTATTAGTGGCTTCTGTTTGTCCATTAGTTTCAGGATGAAATGCAGATGAGAAATCAATCTTTGTGCCTAGGTTAGCAAACAAAATAATCCAAAAGTTGTTACAAAATCTAGAATCACGATCTGAAATAATAACTTTTGGCAATCCATGGATAGTGAAAATAGTTTTCAAAAACAATTGTGCTGCTTGTGATGCTGTTAAAGTTTTCTTACATGGAATGAAATATGCTTGTTTACTAAATCTATCTACTACTGTCCAAATCATATCATGGTTAGATTTAGTATTAGGTAAACCAGTAATAAAATCCATAGAGATTTGTTCCCAAGGTTTAGATGGAATAGACAAAGGCATAAGTAATCCATACTGTTTACCATGATGTCTCTTAACTCTTTGACAAATCAAACATTCAGAAACAAAGTTAGATACATCAGTGTCCATATGCGGCCAATAAAAATCTTCAGTCAGTGTACGTAAAGTAGATATGATACCTCTATGACCTTGATATGGGGGACAATGAATTTCATTCAAAACAAAAGATCGGAATGGAATTGTAACACACAATATCTTTTCATAAATCATAAATCCATCATTATATGACAATGAATCAATAGGAATCAAGTTATTTTAAACTAATTTATTCCAATCAACATGAAAAGTAATATCCTGATGATAAGTATCTTTCATAGCAATCAAAGAATCAAAAGATATAACAAAAATATTATGAATGGCAGGTCTTCTACTTAATGCATCAGCTACTACATTTTCTTTGCGGGGTTGGTATTGAATGATAGGATGAAAATTTTGAATAAAGGATGCCCATTTGATATGTCGATCAGAGATTTGGGGTTGGCTAAGTAAATGTCTAATACTTTGCTGATCGGTCTTAATCATAAATTTTGAACCCATTAAGTAGTGTTTCCACTGTCTTAATGCTTGTACAACTGCTAATAGTTCTTTGTCATATGTGGAATATTTCAGTTCAGAGGGTTTCAGCTTACAACTAGAATAGGCTATAGGATGATTGTCTTGCATAAGTACAGCTCCTATTCCTGATCCACTAGCATCGGTCACTACTAGAAAGAATGGTCTATTAAAATCAGGCAATTGTAAGACAGGGGCATGGGTTAATGCATGTTTCAATAAATCAAAGGATTTCTGTTGATTTTCGGTCCAATGATAGACAATACCTTTCTTCAGAAGTTTGGTTAATGGTAAAGCAAGTAATGAAAAATTACGTACAAACTTCCTATAGAAACTAGCAAGACCAAGGAATGAGCATCGTTTTTAGGTACAGGCCAATTCAATATTGCATCTATTTTCTTAGGATCAAATTTAATTCCATTAGATGATACAATATGACCTAAATACTCAATTTCTGTTTTAAAAAATTCACTCTTTTCAGGATTTGCATACAGTTGATTATCTTTTAATAACTGGAAAACCAATGACAAATGCTCATAATGTTCTTTCTCATTTTGACTAAACACCAAAATATCATCAAAGAAGACAATTACACAATACTGATATTTCAAAAATATACGGTTCATCATTCTACTAAACGTAGAAGGTGCATTAGTCAATCCAAATGGCATCACTAAAAATTCGTAATGACCAAACTGTGTCCTAAATGCAGTCTTGAATATGTCTGACGTATCTAGTCTCACCTGATGATAACTAGACTTAAGGTCTATTTTACTAAATATAGCAGATCCTTGTAGTTTGTCCATAAGGTCATCAACTCTAGGAATGGGATACCTATTCTTTACAGTGATCTTATTTGAAGCTCGATAGTCAATGCACATATGATAGGTATTATTCTTTTTCTTGACTAACAGAACAGGTGCACCGAATGGAGAACTACTAGGTCTAATCAATCCTCTATTTAGTAATTCCTCAACTTGACTCTGAATTTCTTTTTGCTCTATCTGGTTATGCCTATATGGTGCTTTGCAAGGTGGTTGTGTGCCAGGGATCAAATCTATTTTATGGTCTTCTGGACGTGAAGGAGGTAAACCAAGTGGTAGGTCTTCGGCAAAACAGTCTTTAAAATGTACAAGAAATTCTTTATGCCTAGGATGCATATGATTTTCTTTTACTTGCAGTTCATTCACCCAATGAGATAGGATTTACTACTCTTGCGTAATGCACGTTTAGCTTGAGTATGCGAAAGTAGTGGAAAAACATTAGATGCATGCATACCATACAATGTAATAGATTTTCCTTGAAAATTAATATTCATTGAATGTGTGGAATAGTCTATATCTGGGTTATACTGATGACGCCAAGGCATACCTAAAATAATGTCACTCGACTGTAATGGAACAACTAGAAAATTTCTTCTTTCAGTGTATTGTCCAATTTGAATCTCTAAGTCATGCACTTCCTGTGTACCATTATACCTAGTGCCTAAGAATGCTGCTTTGATGCGATAATGTGTAGGTACAGTTTGTAACTTCAATTATTTTACTAGCTTTGCTGAAATAAAATCATGAGTGCTACCGTCATCATGCAAAAGAATCTTTTCCTTTCCATGCACCAAACATTTCATAGTCAATAAAGAATGTGGAGTTGGAAAGATGATGAAGAGAAACGACTTGGATTAAATCTTTTAAAATTGGAATTTAATTGCTTAGATCCATAGTTACCATTGGCTTGAAATTGCTGTGGACGTCTGTCTCTACCTTGCAGCTTGTCTTCAGTGTCGTGAGCTAGTGAAATGGCGTCTTCAAGAGTAGCAGGCTTGAACATGTTAACTTGAGCGTAGTAATGCCCAAGGAGTCCAGACATATACTTGCGCTTGTGTGTCGCTTCAGGTACGTGTTCAAGCATGCGTAACTGGAGTAATGCATTCCAAAAATGCTATGTGTACTGAAGAATAGGCTCACAATCCCGTTGCTGAAGAAGATCCCATTGCTTAATAGCTTTCTCATGAAATTGTGGAGGAAGGAAATTCTGCATGAACTTCTTCTTGAAATTCTCCCAGGTAGCGGGACAATCTATACTCTTGTGTACTATAGTCCACCAAAGAGATGCTCTGTCCACTAAATGATTAGTGACACACTTGATTTTATCTTTTTCTGCATAGGTTTTCTCATGAAAGTAGTCGTCAAACTGACTAATGAATGCAAGAACAGTTTTTCCTTCTCGTATGCCATTGAAAGTACGGAATTTGAAACTTCTTTTACTTATCTTTGATTCCTTGCGGATGGTTTGAGCTTCGAGAGTTGCATCAATGGTACGTCGGATAAGATCTTCGGATTGAGGTTCTTCTTTGTCAGTAGACGCTCTTTGTAAATTTTCCAGTTGAACTTGCAATGCTTGCCTAGCCCTTCGTTCTTCTTCCAATTGCATCATGATTAAGTCCAGCTTTTGCTCCATCATAGGTTCAGGTAGGTCGCCTTCAGCCACACAAGATCATCCATATGTGGTTCCGTCATCCTACAAAACTCAAAAGACATTTCTCACTCAAAATCAAGTTAGCGGGATGAGCGTAGCTCAAGTTTGGGAATACAAGACTTATGTATTTTTGGGTATGGCTTTCACAATTTTCGAAAAATCTGCGTTTTATCCTTCTTCATATGCTGAAAATGCTTCAGTAAACTTGCGTATGGGTAGAGTATCTTCCAATGAACAACTTTGCAGTTCGGAGTTTCTGCGCAGGAACAGCCCTTCTATGAGTTTTGAGCACAAGTCAGTTCTGACTCTAGTTGACTTGTTTGACTTACAGAGTAGCAGATTAATGTGACTTGCAGAGTTGCAGACTTGCAGAACTTAGTCGATTTATTTGACTTGCAGGATTTAGACTTGAGAAACTTGGTGAACTTGACTGGTTGGGTGTGACCTGGAGTTAGTTATGACTTGCAAGATTGAAGAGCTTGTGTGACTATGGTTTAATTGATTAAGCTTGAAGCTTAATGGGCAGCGAATGACACAATTCGTGGGGGGAGGGGCGTTTTTTTGAACGCGGCGAAAAATTCGGACGTCTTCTGAGGCCACAGAATTTTTTAGGAAGCTTTAAGCTTCTTAAAGCTTAAGCTAAGCTTCTTAAGCTTTAAAGTTTGAAGCTTGAAGATATGGAGGTTTATGACTTATCTCTGTGTAACTACGACTTGATGAAGGAGATGTAGGAGTGGTCCTCTGCCTTGCAGACCGGTCCTTCGCGATCCGATGATGGAAACAGGGGTTCTTGATCGCCAGAAATCTGCCTGTGTCGATGGTTCGCGACGAGATTGACCGTAGAGCCCGATCGTTCCAGGAGCTCCGCCTTCGCACGAGATGGGTAGCGATTGGAAGCTCTTGATCTCAGCTTCGCTCTAATACCACTTGTGCACAGATCGGATGCTGTACGCTCGCGTAGTGAATGCCGGAAGGAAGGTCCCCAAGAACAATAGAACTCTACTTTTTGGACAAATCACAAGGTAAAAAGCATGAATGACAAGAGCAAGAGACCAGTTGGGTGCAATCTCCCCCATGCCTTGTGTGAGCGCTCCACAAAGCATGTATTTTATGTATTATTCATCTTCAAGCTCAAATAATAGCCCAAATTACAAAATAGCAAGCTTTTAGCTTTTGAGTTTGCTTTAACACAAAATAGGAATAAAGCTAATGGACGGTGCCCAAAGAGTCTGGCATGCCCAATACAATGTCCAAATAGAAATAACATAATCGCGCGCCCATGCGCATACAAAATAATAATAAATATCCGACGCCTCAATAAATAGGCGTGACAAAATATAGGCGTAGCGCCTATCAAAATATAATCCATAAATCGAATACTCGCTATCCTCCAATGCTTTCCTCCGCCACTGCTGCTATCTCTACACATCAACTGAAGCATTCACAATCATTAGTAGAATAATACAATTAAACCGACAAAAGTGAATACCTAGCAGTCTTCAGCTACATAAATAAATCAACTGGTTAGAAATAAATCCTAACCTTAATTTATTACGAGTGCGCACTCTAAACTCATAAACTTTTATTAATTTAATATACATTTTGCGGAATCACCCGCTATGGAATCACCCATGTACATACTAAATTAATGAAACGCCCGAAAAGGACAGGCGTCCCCATCAACTTCTCGCACAAAGAATCCACTTTGTATATGAGCCCCGGTCATCAAAGTTTACGGAATCCACCGTAAAACCTCAGGGAATCCTTCCGGCATTCACTATGCGAGCGTACAGCATCCGATCTGCGCACCATTTCATGCCTTTGTATTTATTAAAAATATGCTCTAAAAAATTATCCAAGCTGCATATGAATTTTCTGCATTCCTGATATGTCCCAGCATAGTATTATCAATGACTGCAGATAGCCAGTACATCACCTTTTTGTCTTTTTCATTCCACTCTTTCCTTGCTTTTAACTCATCTACAGTCAGAGGGATACCCAGCTCTGGCTCCTTTTCTTCACTTGAAACAAACTCATAAAGGCCCTTTTCAATGAGGAAGTTCATCACACAAAACTTCCATGAAGGATAGTTGTTCTTGTTGAGCTTCTCAATAATGGGATTTCCACTGTTCTTTGCCATTATCACAAACAAGGATACAACACATCAAGCTAGTCTTCTGCAATCTTTCACAAAACATGTGCACAACAATACACCAAGAAACCTTTTTCACAGATTGCTCAATAGTACATGTAATCTGCAACCTGTTTGCAGATAAACCTTATGTTTGATTCCTGCAAACACCTCAAAAATTAGAGATTCGCAATCTGTAACCTGTGCATCCACTTTCGATCAATACAGCCGAAATCACAGTGTACCACGAAACTGCTATCTGCAACCTTGCGGCTCTAAAACGGGGCCTTAAATGGCCTCAGACGCCCAAAATATACAGTGATATGCTTGCACACAAAATCTCACAGCAATCTGAGATTTTTTCTCGACCCTGCTTCCGGTGCCTCCATGGGCACTATCCAAGAGAGAGAGTGGAAGAATGGGAGAGCTTCTTACCTGTTGCTTGCTTGCTCGGACCTTGCTTCTTCTCATTCACTTCAGCCTTCAAAATCAGCCTCTCTCAGTGGCGCGACTCTAACACCATGTCAAGAATCGCATGATGGGGGGATGTGCTTGAGCTGCTGTGCCAGACACACACTGTATACACAAGAGGAAGCTCACTCAAGAACACAAGAAGAGAGATGGAGGCCAATACATTTTCTTGCTAGTTTCTTCTTCTTCTTCCACATACTATACAATGTACACAAAGTATAGATAAGATACAACATAAAGGAAAGTGTCCTTCTAAGTGAAACAATGCATAACCGACTACACTAATCGACTGGCGTTATATCTTTGCCAGTTGTAGGTAGGGGTAACAAACTAAATATAATAAGTGATAAGTTAGTGGCCACGTGAATATCATAATGACCACCAACATGCTAAGTGTAGATGTGCGACTCATCTAGCCAGGTGGTCCATCATCAATATCCACACGTGTTGAGCTTGCCATCTCAACAAGTGGGTGGAACCCCCGACTGATCTGTCCTATGATAGGGTGGTCCCAAAGAATTGGGAGGCTTCTCAACATTCAAATCACAATGATGTATTGACCTTAGATAATGTATGGTGGAACCTTGGCTCATGTTATTTTAGGGCACTGGAATGGGACTTTACCCTATAGATAGAGAGGTCAAGCGATGCATCCCTCTCATTTTCTATTCTCTTTGAACCAAGTACAATATGAGTTTGCCTCAGTTTAGATGCTCAGTGCAAAGAGAAGGTTGTAGAATGACTTGACCATTAGAAACCCAGGAAGATTAGGTCAATCCTAATAGGCTTGACCGATACATTTCATTGCAGAGTAGACTTGGGAGTCACTACTCGACAAACCTTGTGTTGCCATAGTAGTACCTCTTTACTCAGTCTCTATACTCGATAAAGTAGTTTTAGGTTTCTTTTTTCTACTCCACGTAACTGCTACACTACTAAGGAAAAACGTAAATCCGCTTGTAGATCTTCTATCACACATGCTACTAGCCCAATCTTCATCCATGTATCCAAACACTTATATATTCTTATCTACATCCTAAAAAGTCAATAATGCAAATGTACCTCAATACATGTCTAACTACATCCAAATGAGACTTTCTAGGAATTTGCATAAATTTACTAACAAACCCAATATTATAGCTCAAGTTTGGTATTGTGATAGTCATGTAAATCAAACTCTCTACTATCCTCCTAAACGTTGTAGGGTCTTCTATCTCACACACAACATCAACACTCAAATTCACATTTTGCTCCAATGGCAGTAAAAGCCTCATACGATACTTGGACAACATATCCAAGCCATATTGCATTTGGGATAGCCATATATCATTATCATATCTTATCATCTCAATACCAAGAAAGTACCTTAGGTCACCCAAATCCTTCATCTTAAATTTCTATTCAAAATGCCTTGACTTCACTAATCTCATTATCATTGTTATCTCTAAATCAAGTCATCCACATAGGTGACTATGATAACCAAACATGCATCTCCCTTTCTCACATAAAATGAGTGATCAACATTAGAAACTTAAAAGCCAATGTTGACAAGATACTCTCCAATCTTGTCAGACCATACTCTAGGTGCTTATTTTAGCCCATAGAGTGCATTCTACAATCTACACACATATGTGGGACACACTCAATCCTCATACCCTACTCGTTGCTCCATATACATCTCTTCTTGCAATTAACTATGCAAGAAGGCATTCTTGACATTATGACATGCTCTTTGTATACCTCGTGTCCTAATTGAAGGAATACCAAGCTCATCATCCAAAACCTCTAAACCAATGGAATCTTCATTAAACCCCAAATGATTAGCAGATGAATCATTACAATCTGACACTTTCTTCTTCTCTTAACACAATATTAGTGAGTTTGGGAATCTCCCAATTCCCATTCTTTGAATACTAAAAAAGGTGGCACCCGAATAACATGCCCATAAGTTTCTCAAAACCATATGATGTGACCTATCATTGGAAATCACTTGAAAAAATGAATCTATTGAGTTATAGAGCGCTCGATTTGAAGTTATAGTGTTCAAGTTATGACAAATCCAAAGATTTGACCGCGTGGCCTGGGAGACTACTCCTTAGTCTCCCAGGCCAAGCGCTACTAACTATAGATCTAGTACTAGATGATGTTTCTAGTCCACTAAGGCTCTGTTATTGTTTCTTTTCTTTCTACACATGACTATCATAATCATAATCATAATCCAATATATCACCACTAGATGTATACCAATTGCTCATCTTATAAAAAGTAACATCCTTGCTTACTCTGAACTCACCTATGATAGTGATATCCTTTCTGGCCTAAAGAGTACCCAATTAAAATACATTTTTCAACCTTTGGATCAAGCTTCTTTTGCAACTCATCTAGGACATGAACATATGCAATACAACCAAACACTTTCAAGTATGACACATCAGGCCTCTTCCTTGTAAATCATTATTTTATGTAATACTTGCATGCAATTAAAAATTAGTTGGTTAGTTCGAAAGTTAGTTAGCCAATTAATAAGTTAGTAAGGTTACTAACTAAAGACTAACTAAAGTAAAAACTAACTAACATTAATAACTAACCATTTTATTTAATTAAAAATATTAAAAAAATTGAGAGTTGTAATTTTATATATTTTTTGAATTGACAAGGACTGTAGCCACGCTCTTCACAAAAGTTACAATGTGGATGAGAGATATGAGCCATATTAATCACTACTGTTAATGTGTATAGTATGGATGGTCCAAAAATATTAGATTTTTGGGCAAAACTAGCATATTTTAGATATTACTTATTGTAAATATCCTAAAAATCTATGGAGATTCTAGAATAGGATATCATGTAAAAAAAAAGAAAGTGATTTTTTTGGCTTGTTTTGGAGATTTAATACAAAAAAGAAGGATTATCTGGTATAAACGCATCGGTCATGTTAATGTACAGCGACTTAAATCAATGCAGGCCCAAAATATTGTTGCAGGATTGCCTAAATTCAAGGTTGCAGAAATGCATAAGGTATGTGAAGCCTGTCAGTTTGGAAAACAGGCAAGGAAACCATTTCCTAAACATGTTCAAGAGAGTAAGAAGCCATTGGAATTAATCCACTTTGATGTGTGGACTACTAAAGCTGCATCTCTTGGAGGCTGCCATTATTTTGTCACTTTTATTGATGACTATAGCAAAAAAGTTTGGGTGTATTTTATGAAAAAGAAAAGTGAAGTGTTTGGGCATTTCAAAACTCTTAAAGCTATGATTGAAAAAGAAACAGGCTTGCAAATAAAATGCCTAAGGTCAGATGGAGGGGGAGAGTACCCCTCAAATGAGTTTGCAAGGTTCTTGCAGGAGCACGGCATAAAGCAGCAATATTCATGCAGTCATACCCCACAACAAAATCGAATTGCAGAAAGGAAAAACAGGCATATTGGAGAGGTATCTCGTGCCATGCTCAACAAAAAAGACTTGCCAGATTTTTACTGGGCTGAAGCAGTTGCTACAGCAGTCTATATAATGAACAGGACTCCCACTGCAGCAATACATGGGATGACTCCAGAGGAGAGGTATACTGGTAGGAAACCAGATATTTCTCATTTGAAAATTTTTGGTTGCATTGCCTATGTACATGTGCCAGATGAGTTGAGATCCAAGTTGGATCCAAAAGCTGAGAAGTGCATCTTTATTGGTTATTCTCTGCAGCAAAAAGGGTATAGATGCTATAACCCTTCTACTCGTAAGTTTACAGTGAGCAGAGATGTTGTTTTTGATGAGATGAGTAGCTGGTATAAACCAGTAAATGTAATTGATGATGTAGATGCACAAAATGGTAATGCTGCACAGAATTCACAGCAGCAGTCACAAAATATTAGTGGACCTGGAGCGTCCTCTAGCAGTGGTTCACATTCTTCGCCATGGACAGGCAGATTGAGATCAGGAGAATCTTCTCAAAGCAATGCAGATAGTGGTATACAGGTATCATGAAAAGGAAAAGAGAAGGTTGACCAGCCCATGTTTGATGTGAATGCAGGTCACTCTTATGTGGATGGTGAATCGAGTGGCTCAGAACAGAGCATTGATGATGAGTTGGGTATTCCTTCTATTGTTACACCTGGAGTAAGGAAGACCAGGGATGTTTTGAGAGCACCTGGGAGTGAATCTATTTTGCGCAGGTCTACGAGAGCTAGGTATCCTGTGGATAGGCTGAAATATGATGGATTTACAGCCATTCACTATGCATATATGGTCAAAGTGATACAGGAACAAGAACCCACTTCTTTTGAGCAAGCCATGGGAAAAGAAAAATGGGAGAAAGCCATGGATGAAGAAATGGATGCCTTGGAAGCAAATGTTACATGGGAATTGGTACCTTTGCCTAAAGGTAAGAATGCAATTGGCTGTAAGTGGGTTTATAAAGTGAAGCACAATGCAGATGGTTCTGTGAACAGATACAAGGCAAGATGAGTAGTCAAGGGGTATGCACAAACATATGGCATTGACTATGAAGAAACATTGAGTCCGGTTGCAAGGATGGCAACCGTAAAGCAGTCATTGCTATGGCTGCATCAAAGGGATGGTCTTTACATCAGATGGATGTAAAGAATGCCTTCTTGCATGGTGATTTGCAAGAAGAGGTCTATATGGAGCAGCCACCAGGTTATGTGCATGCTGTTCATCCTGAGTTTGTTTGCAGGTTGAAGAAAGCCTTGTATGGCTTGAAGCAAGCACCTAGAGCATGTTCTGGTATCTTGTCATTATTGGCTTTCAGATTTCCAAGGCAGATTTCTCACTTTATGTGAGAAAAACAGAGAAAGGTATTATGCTACTTGTCATTTATGTTGATGATTTGATTATGACAGGTGACAGTGATGAAGATATCCTTCATGTGAAAATGCTATTGAAGTAGAAGTTTGAGATGAAGGATTTGGGAGAGCTGCGTTATTTCTTGGGCATTGAGGTGATTAGATCACCAAGTGGGATACAGCTCTTGCAGAGGCAGTATGGATTGGACATGCTGTCCAAATATGGGATGACAGGCTGTAAGCCTATTTCAGTTCCTTTGGAGCAGAATGTGAAGCTGAGCACAGATGCAGGTGAGCTTCTGGAATACCCTACTATGTACAGACGCATAGTAGGAAGCTTGATTTATATGACTATTACCAGGCTAGATTTGAGCTATGCTGTTGGATTGGTAAGTCAGTTTATGCAGGGTCCAAGGAAACCGCATTTGGATGCGGCTAGACGCATACTCAAGTATGTGAAGTCCACATTGCAGTATGGACTATTTTATGAGACTGGGGTTCAGATACAGTTGCATGGATACACTGATGCTGATTGGGCTGGTAGTATTTCTGATAGACGATCTACCAGTGGATATGTGTTCTCTTTTGGGAGTGCTGCAGTCACTTGGAGCAGCAAGAAACAGCCTACAGTTGCCTTGTCAAGCACAGAGGCCGAGTACAGGGGTGTAGCAATGGCTGCATGTGAGGTAGCTTGGTTGCATAAGCTACTTTATGATATGCATCAGGCTTCAGATGGGCCAGTTGTCATTTATTGTGACAACATGAGTAGTATACACTTGGCAAATAACCCAGTCTATCATGCTAGAAAAAAGCACATTGAGGTGCATTATCACTATGTGCAGGAGAGGGTTTTACTAGGTCTTATTGATCTAGTTTATGTCAGCACAGAGGATCAGGTAGCTGACATGTTCACGAAGGCATTGGGCGCAGAGAAGCTGCGCAAGTTCAGAGACGTGCTTGGTGTGCAGGAATTGGGATTGAGCTCGAGGGGGAGTGTTGAGATATCGAGCTCCACTCGTGATATGCTAGGGTGACCGTTGTGCATTTATGTCACCGACGTGTTAGTTGCAGATGCGGTTGGTACACCGCCCATGAATAATAGCTAGATGACAGCTATCCTTATCTAGTCTAGTTCGTGGCTCAGTTAGTATGCCACCTTAGTTAGTTGAGTTTGGTTTGAGACCCATATATAGGGTTCTTCTATTTCTTTGTACGAGAGTTCTTTTGGCTTACACAACTAAGAAGAGGAAAACTGTTTTCAGCCTCCACCTCTGTGTGTATTCCCCTTATTGTGCAAGCAAGAAAGCTACAAGTGAGACTTCTTCCTTCTCTCCCACAATCTTGACACGGATCACTAGCCACCATAGTGTCAATGACAGGAAACCCTATCCTTGAATTTGCTAAGGAGGACTCTAAACATGACCAACAATATCAAAAGATGATAAATGAGATCCTAGAAAAGGACCAAAGTCCCAAACTCAAAGTTAAGTACCAAGAGTACTCTGTCTATGAAGGCCTAATCTACTTCAAGACAAGACTATGTATTCCTTCGAGAAAAAAGACTTAAACAACGAATACTTTGGGAAGCACATGATTCCCCTTTCTTTGGTCATCCAGGATATGCCAAGACCCTCAACATGGTCACGAAGAGCTATTATTGGGAAAGACTTAAGGGACATGTACTCAAATATGTCACGGAATGTTTGTCTTTCCAATGCATCAAGGTAGAGCATGTCAAGATTCTTGGAAAGCTACAACCCTTCGACATCCCTAAGATGAAGTGGGAATTTATTAGCATGGACTTTGTTGTTGGGTTACCTCCAGTTCCAAGTGGGTACAACTCAATTATGGTTGTAGTAGATATGCTCTCCAAGGTTGCACATCTCATCCCAGTAAAGAAAAATTATAGGGCTTCAGATACTGCTAGATTGTTCATTAAGGAGATATTTAGACTCCATGGTCTCCCAAAAGGATTATGAGTGATCGAGACTCCCTTTTCACATCTCATTTCTAGAGAGGGATATTTGAAGCTATTTGGGCTCAGCTCTGTTTTAATACGGCCTATCATCTTCAAACTGATGGCCAAATAGAAAGGGTCAATCAAGTGATTGAAGATATGCTTAGAGCATATTGCTGTCACGAACCCAAGGAGTGGATCCAATATCTACCCTTGGTGGAGTTAGCCTACAATGCTTCCTTCTAAAAAAGTATTTAAATGACACCTTTCCAAGCATTGTATGGGCATGATTTCCATTCTCCATTAAATTTCTTGGACCCTACTTTAAGAGTAGAGGCTTCCAAGAAGATGCTAGAAGAAATGGATGAACAAGTTAAGGTCACTAGGCAAGACATCAAAGCCGCCAAGGATAGGTAGATGTCTTATGTGGATTTGAATAAGCAAGAGTGGCTCTTCAAGGAGGGGGATATTGTTTTCATTCATGTATGATCCAAAACAAGTTCCTTATCCTTGGGAGAATTTAAAAAGCTTAGCCCAAGGTATTTCGGGCCTTACAGGATCCTCAAAAGCCTAGGACCTAATGCTTACAAAATTCAACTCCTTGAAAATGTAAAAGTTCACAACATATTTCATGTTAGTCTACTAAAGAAATATTTGCCTAATCCTAACCATGTACTGAGTGATCAACAAATTGTAATGCCTAGTCAAGGAGTCCTTGAGCTGTAGCCAAATAAAGTCCTAGATACTAGGGAGAGATAATTGAGGAGTAGAACCCTTAAAAAATACCTTGTCTAGTGGAAGGATTATCATGAAAACTATGCTACATGGATAGATGAGAATGCTCTTCATTAACAATATCTACAATTTCTCTCGAGATGAGGACATCTCAATTTCTCTAAGGGGAGGAGGATGTAATACTTCCATGGAATTAAAAATAAGTTGGTTAGTTCGAAAGTTAGTTAGCCAATTAATAAGTTAGTAAGGTTACTAACTAAACTAAAAACAAAGCAAGTTGCAAAAAAAAAAATGTTGGTGTTTGCGTCATTTAACACGTTAGGATTTCTATAATCTATTTTTTATTTTTACAAGTGAATTTTTCATTTATATATTTTCATTTAATTTTATTTCTTTTGTTTTTTAAATAGATGGACAACATTATAATTCCATACATAGTGACTGGGACCATATTAATTTGCACTATAATGGCTTGCATTTTGGGCATTACTTGCAAGACAAAGTGAAGCGATGCCATGAAGAGAAAAACTTTACTCTTACACCATGTACAATATCATTAGGAGGGGACCTAAAATTCAAAACCATGATGTAGAGGAGATAAGGCCCAAAGACTAATGGAGGGGGGATGGCTTGATTTAGGCCACTATTTTAATACCCTCCATCTCTATATTGCCATCTTGCCACCTCTTCCCCCCATATTTTTGTTGTCTTTTTACTACCTCTTCCAAACTCTCTTCCATCACCACCACCACCACCACCACTCGTCCCCCTCATCCTAATAGGCTGCTATGCTAGAACCCTCCCTCCTCCCATGTAGTTCACATAAACATCCCCCCTCTATTATATTTAACTTAGACTTATCTTTATTATATTTACATGTCTGTCTATTTCTCTCTCTCTCACCCTTGTTGAAGTGATGACTCCCCCAAAAAATACAAATATTTCAATGTGTGTGTGTGTGTGTGTATGTATATATATATATACACTCACAAACTCTCTCTCTCTCTCTCTCCCCTTTTTACTATGATAGTCTAACACAAACTAAGAAAATATTACCACCATGGAGACTTACACTTAGATGGGAATACATAATGAATATCATGGGCCAAGGGGGTTCACCATGGATAACTTATAGGACTATGTAAGTGTAGGGGAGGGGGGTTTTATTTAAAAAAGTACATAAGGGTATACATTAGGGGGTTGTCCCCCATCAATTTTCCTTTTGAACCTTAAAAATAAGGGAGGGGGTTCGATATATTTGGCCTCCGGGAGGGGAAGGATATACTTTACTAACTAGTACCATGTGAAAGAATCCAATGTCTAGGGTGCATGGCATTTTCTCGAGTTGCTTCACTTTTGAAGCATGTTCTATTTGGGCACCTATACTTAATAGGCAAAAGCATTTTGGCCAGGTCCATAAGTGCCATGAAGAACCTTGGCACTAAGGTAAGATTGAAAGGAGAGAATATTGGGGATACTAAAGCAAACATGGGCTATTGTGCTTCATGTATGTTTACACAATTATTTATATTTTGCACCGTTTTGCGCCTATGATGCCTGAGTGTTTACTAATGTTTGGGGTGATATAGTATTTGGTCGTTACATTTCTATGTTGTTGTGTCATGTCTGTGTCTTTAAGTATATACATAAGTGCTTGCATGTGCTAGTGCTTCTTTGTTTTGTTTTTGTGCTCGCACTGTGAGAACAAGACTTAAGGGACCTATCCAAGAGGGTTTAAATAAGCATCTCATCTCAAAAAATGTGAAGGAGATGAGCAAAGGTTCAAAGGGGCGAATAAGAAAAAATAAAACAAAAAAGGGAGGAACTAAAAATTTGGAGAGGGCCACTACTTGTTAAAATATTGAGGATGCATGCTAAGGAGAATCATTGATGAGCAAATAGACAATCATAATGAGACTTTAATATTGACAAAAAAGAACAACTAATATTCTCCAAGCATAATGCAAATACAACTCATGAGTATGACTAATGGAATGAGTGTGGGGATGAGTGCCTTTTATAGGGTTATAGTAGGTGGTATTATTAGGTGGAGAAAGGTGGAAAGTGACCATGGTATTCACCAACTATGGTTTTTATAAACCATGCATACATGACCCAGTCTAAGGCTTTATTTGCAATGTGTTTCTTTGCCTTGTTTGTTCCTTACACAGAGGCTATGGTGGATGTGATTGCACATTTCTCAACACCCCTCCTCAATCACAACCAAGGAAGACTGTGAGTATACAAAGGTTGTCATGAGTAGAACCTTGCTAAGTGTAGACATGGAAAGAACCAACCATAAAAGCTAGAGGCTGTAGTGTATAAAGGTTACATGAGGAGTATAAGAGCTTATGGTGGGAACATTAGGCAAGTCCAAATTTTAAACTTTAAAAAAGTCTATAAAAAAATGAGCTACAAAAGAGGGACTGGTAAGTCCTATCATTTTGTTATTGGGTGTCTTCTTCTTCTTCTTCTTCATTGTTGTCTTCATCTTCTTTGACTGTAGTAAGATATGTTCTTTGAGACATTTTCTTAGCATAGCAAAACTTCTCAATATGCCCAGTTTTCTTAAAAAAATCACAGACTATGCTCTTCTTTCCTTTCACATAGAGGAGTTGTTGGTCTCCTCTTGGGGATGCTTGTTTGTCCCTTGCTCTTGATCTTCTTTCCTCTTCCAGGAGAAAGGCTTTGATATCCACAAGCTTTGGCTTCGGCATGTTGATTAATGTGGAAGACACATTATCAAACTCGGGTGGAAAACTCTTGAGAAGCACTCCAATGCGAATGTCTTCATCCATATTCAAGTTGATTCCTGCAAGTTGTGTCAACAAGCCATCCATATAATTCAAATGAGTTGCAAGTGAGGTAGTACTTTTCATGTCAAGTCTAAAAAATTCAATCAGTAAGCCATATTTGGAGGATTTTTAATGAGCTCCAAATAGGGTTTCTAATTGATCCCATGTCACATGAGAGGTTTCACAATCATCAACATGATGAATGTAGCTGTCATCAAGTTCGAGCTTGATAATAGTGTGAGGCTTAACATAATTTTTATCCCATACGACTGAAAGTGTAGATTCCCTTGGTTTCTTCAATTGACCACTTGTGATTGACCACAAGCCTTTCTTCATCAGGATTAGTTTGATCCTAGTTTGCCATGTATGGAATTCGACACTATTGAATCGAGTTGTTGGTGAGTCCTTGCCCATGTTGAGGTTGTACGATAAACAAAAAATTAGCTCTAAAATTTTTAGATTTCAACAGCAGAAGAGTTGAGCACAAGTGCCAAGAAGCACTAGGTGATTAGTATCAAGAGATACTAGGTGATTAGGTGACTAGTATGCCCTTTGAACTTGGGATCTTCAAGGTCTTGCAAGTCCGTGGTCTGAGTCCTCCTTGATTTGATGTTGGAGTAGCAAAAAAAATCAGATTTGATTAGAGGCAAAGTTGATTATTTTAGATGACATAAGTGCTAAAAGCACTAGATGAGTGTCAATGGACACTGTTCTTGTATCTTCTTAGATTGAACTTGAATCTTCAAAAATGTCCCCTTCTTGTTGGTTTGATGCTTCAAATGTTATTGGAAATTGAGTAACAACTCTAACCCAAGTGGAAAAAACTTCAATTGACTAAAAAAAATGAGAAAATGAAGGGAAATAGAAGCTTGATGTTGAAGGAGCTATGGCTTCTCTGTTAGGGTTACAACATGCATCTAATTTTTTGCTGATTGCAGCACATAGACTTGATCATTTTCAAAAAAATTTATATGGATAGAGAGCCTATCTCATGGACTTTGAAAGCCCCATGGTGCTCATCAACATTGTGGCATGTGCAGGTGGATTAAATGGTATGAACAGAAACGACGCGGATCTGGGCATCGACTGAGAAACGGTGCAATGTTGGAGCGTAGAGTCAACAATGTTGGGCTTTGAAGTGACAGAGTGGAGCGCCTAGAGTTAAGGAAGATTTTCCTAGAAGGAAGCACGAGCTAAAATGGCCTGGGAAGAGAGATTCATGTCCTCCACTAAAGGTGGGTAGCTATGGAGGTAGGTGAGAGATTCATGGTAAAGTGGAGGGAGCCAAAATTTCAAATTGAAGTGACCCCATCAGTGGCCTAATGACTGATGTGCAAATAGACAATCATAATGAGACATAAACATTGAAAAAGAAGAACATTTGATATTATCCAAGCATAATGCAGTTACAACTAATGAGTATGACTGATGGAATGAGTGTGGGGATGAGTGCCTTTTATAGGCTTGCAGTAGGTGGTATTGGTAGGTGGAGAAAGGTGAAAAGTGACCATGGTATTCACCAACTATGGTTTTAATAAACCATGCATACATGACGTAGTCTAAGTCTTTATTTGCGATGTGTTTCTTTGCCTTGTTTATTCCTTACACAAAGGCTATGGTGGATGTGATTGCACATTTCTGAACACTACTACTTTTGGGCGGTCCTCTATCCAAGAGGGTTTTTTAAGAATCTCATCTCAAAACACATGAAGGAGGATAATAAATGTTCAAAGGGGAAAATAAGAGAAAACAAAACAAAAAAAGGGGAGAAGTAAAAGTTTGGAGAGGACCACTACTTCTTTTGGGGAGTTATTTGCCTGCTTTTCATAAGAAAAATCCACGATCATCGGTGCATCCTTGCACTTCTGTTCCTAACCTGTGATAGTATCCATTACATTAGTTGCATTCTACAATCATTGAGCAGAACCTCATTGTGATTAAGTCAAATAGCATCCATGTGGCCTGATTGGAGAAATATTTGTGCATTTTGAGAAGAAAGACTTCACCTTGAAATCATTGATGATGCTGCAGATTGAGAGATCCTTTGTTGAGAAGCACTATGAGGATTGTCCAAGGAGGAGAAAAACGAGTAAACACAATAGTAGAGACAATGAAGAACATGTGATCGTGCTAAAAACACAATAATCTAAAGTGTCAAGAGTTAATGTAGACAGTGTGAATAAGACCTCTTGAATGAAATCACTTGCTTATATGGTGTCATTATTAGCTAGAAAGAACCATGAACTCCATATCTCAATGCTAATAAGGATACAAAGGCCTATCCAACAAGTCATGGCTAAAATCCAAGGCCCCAAACTAGGTGCATTTGTAGATTGTTGGTATCGATAGAAGAGATGGTAGCTCAATGTCAACCACCCCATCAAGGGATGAAGAAGGAAAATTCTTTTCACCAAGGTGTGCAAGGGACCAGATGATGCATAGGGAACCCCTTTGAAAATAGAAGTAGCCCTCCCATGGTGAGAAACAAACATAAACCATGGCAAAAAGCATGAAAAACCCATGCACATGGTTGCACCATTGATCTCAATATCACAACTAAACTTAAAAGAACTCTGTCATGAATGAAAAATTTCATCATCTTTATTATCTTTTTCCATAGCATCCATTGCACAAAGGAAAGGAGGAAAGGGAGAAGAGGGGAAGATAACTTTTTGAACAAAAGGAGTATATAAGATAGAGAAGAGAGAGAAAAAAAAGTCACCATAAAGGGATAATATACGAGTCTTGGAAGAAAGGGGAGAGAAGAGGCACAAAAACCCCTTGTGCATTCCCACCCACCTTTTTCCCAAAAGACACACATCCCTTCAATACTTTAGTTATTTCTTTGAATTTTGAATACATTTGTATTTGTAAGACTTTGGCCTTCACATTTGAGTTCTTTCTAGCTCTTTACAAATGCAAGGATATATGCTTCATGCATATAATTTATTTTGGTGGATGTGGCCTCCTCATGTGTAAATATGTATTTTAGTGATTTTGAAACAAAATGAATATTATTCTATTTATACAAAAGATGGAATTGGGATATATGCATGGACATTTTTGTGCATTGTTTTTGTGCTTATTTGGGTGTTATCATTCCCTCCCACATTCCCTCCCACACTGACATGTGAAGCATCCTTGAAAACATTGTTATAGGAAAACCATTGTCGAACACAACAAGCTCATAAAAGTGTTATCAAAAGCAAAAAGGATGACTCCGTACATCATGTAGCGCAACTAGAACTTAAAGAAAAGGAGTTAGGTTGTAGATATGAAAGGGGCTTTGTTTGTAGATCCATATATCCTCCAATGTAGAGGCTCACTATCATTGTCAGCTTATTGAGGATAAAAATGAAATAGAGGGTTATGTATTTATCTTTTTAGGTTATGTATTTATTTTTATTTTTATTTTATTTTTACCCCTTTGAAGCATATATATCTTTTTGAGGGATTAGTTTTCTCTTAAACATTATCTTTGTGCTCCCATGTGATTGTTGCTATGTTAGATGTAGTAAAGCAAGTACAATTGTAGGTAGAGGATGAATTGGGGAGGGAAGGGACACACTAAGAAGTGCAAGAGATGGAAAGACAAGTACATGGAAATGGTTAAAGCACTTGAATGAAAATATTCTTGTCTCCTTTTCAAGGATTGTGAGAAATCAAAAGATAAAAATCATGAAGCTCCTCTTGAAAGAGATTATAGTGATTATTTTTGTTAAAAGTTATGAGTAGGTTATGTTCTCATCCTTTCTTTAAAGTATCCATTAATCACATTGATGTAGGCTACCTATAAGATGAGGAGGAGAAAGGCACAATTGGCAAAGTAGTAAAGGGGGTGTGCCATGTTGCTAATGAGGAGAGGGAGGGGAGGAAGATGAGATGTTGTGGGTGGTCAAAGAAGGAGGCCATTATCGAGGGATAGGAGAAGATAAGAGTGGGGAGTGTACGAGCATAGACTTGGAGGATGAATGCCTTGTGCTTGATGTTGCAAAGGGGCTTGAGGGCATGAGGATAGAAATGAGGGCATCTACTTTGCTATGTCTACCACCATATGGGCCTCTCTTGAATGAAAAGTGTCTCCCTTAAAGAATAGCTGCTTATTTCTTCTTCTTCTTCTTCTTCTCCTCCTCCTCCTCCTCGTCCTCCTCCTTCTTCCTCTGATCTTTTTAAAATAAATAGATTCCTTTTTCTTTCTTGAGGCTATAGTTGTTGAGATAAGCTTTTTTGCTGACTGTGCACCAAATGGAAGGAGCCCTCCCACGCTAAGAAACAAACACAAACAAGGGTAGAAAGCATGTAAAATATATGCACATGGTTGCACCATTGATCTCAATATCACAGCTGAACTTAAAAAAAATCTCTCATGAATGACAAGACCATCATTTTCATCATATTTTTCTATAGTTTCCATTGCACAAAGGAAAGAAGGAAAGGGAAAAGAGGGAAATATAACTTTTTGAATAGAAGAGAACAAAGAGAGATAATTTTTTACACCATAAAGGGAGAATGTGTGAGTCTTGGAAGAAAGGGGAGAGAAGAGGCACAAAAAACCCTTGTGCAATCCACCCTAATTTTTCCCAAAGACACACAACCTTTCAATATTTTAATTATTTCTTTGAATTTTGAATACATTTGTATTTGTAAGGCTTTGGCCTTTGAACAGTTTCTAGCTCTTTACAAATGCAAGCATGTTGTCATGCCACTATGCGGATACGGTGTGAAAAAATTTGGAGTGTATCATCATCCAACTTTCTTATTAATGTAGAGAGTCAATGTGATTTGAGTCATTAGTGCTAGTGTTCGTTGCATGGATTACCCAAAAATACTAGATTTTTGGATAATTTTAGCCTATTTTGATATTATTTATTGTAAAAATCCAAAAAATCTAGAAAAGCTTCTAGATTAGGATGGCATGCAAAAAGCAAGTTACTTTAGATTTTTCATAAAAGAGAAAGCTGGGCAAAATCACGCGTGTTGCGATTGCTGTTGACAGGCTAAAAACTGCACTTTGAATTGAAAGAAGAAGAATAAGTGATCTAGGAGATCCCTAACTAGGTGTCCTGGAGTTTTACCCCCTTGCAAAGCCAACAGAGCCATCAGATTTGGGTTTCGAGTAGCAGAGAAGGAGATGTTATTTTGATCCACGTTTTTGGTATATGAAGGAGCTCCAGGAGATCTAATACCTGGAGAGTGCTTCTGAGTAGTGCTAGACAAAGGATTTCAGGTTTTGTCAATATATATTTATTTGATTCATTGTGCTTTGTCATTATTGTGTTTACATCTTATGTATTCTTTATCTTCTCTTCCATCTCCTATCTCTACTTCCTTCTACCTCTGATCCTCGGTGGATTCAACCTTTTGACAAAAACCCCTCCGACAATGGTGAACCCGACATGAAAGGTCATTAGAAGAAGGAAAGACAAGATGGGAGAACCTTCGAACACAATCTCTAGTGATGTTTTGCAACAGTTGGTGCAAAATATGAATATACTAATGTAGGTACAATAATAACAACAGGTGATGTAGGCTTCTGCTAAAACAAAATGTGTTGTGATAAATGCTCTACAAGCAGTTGAGCATGAGATGAAGTTATTCAATGGTAGGAATGTATCTGCATATGTACATACCTATGCTCAAAAGATGGAATTCTTTGGGGTATATCAATTTGCATGGAGTCGGTATTTTGTATGTGTTACTGTACATAAACTGAAAGCGCGGATTACTGAATTATACATGCAGGATGCTGACTGGGTAGCTTTCAAGAAGACACTCAGGGAAGAATTTTACATTGAAGATACCAGTTTGATTACGCACAAGACTTTTCAGGAGTGGGTTTTACAACCCAATAAGGGTCTTGTGGCTATAAAATTGTTAAGAGAATTTGAAAGTCGATTTGAGCAGTTGGATCTTGTAGAACAACAAGCTCTTGCAAGTCAGAAAATTGAATTCTTTCTACAGGCAGTTAATCCAAAGATTCAAGAGAAGCTTGATGATTTACTGAAGGATCAGACTATAGAGTTAGGTTTGAAAATAGAGTGGAGACATGTCAAGAAAGCTGTAGTTGCACTTGTGAAAAAGCATAGAAGAAGAGAAAGATTGCATGTCTCTAGCTTTGCCCATTGTTATGGGAAAAATAGTTGAAGTATCCAATAAGCCACCCACTTTTGTGGCTAACCCTATGGCTGTACCTGCTATTGTTCCCTTTGTTAGGGAAGATGTATTAGATGAATTGGTCAAAGGGATGTGGGATCTTCAATTGAAGGTTGCAAAATTGGATGAAAAAGGACAACAGGAAAGGGGACGAGTAGCAGTCCCTAAGCCAGGAAAAAGATGTATGTGGTGTGATATTTTGCAGCATGAGAGAAATGATTGTGTTGCCTATCACGAGGCCTTGGCACAATAGCTCATCTTTTGGAAAGATGGCAAGATCCATGCACAAGAAATGGGATTTCCTCTTGCTTTGAATTTTGGAAATAGAGGTATACAGAAGTTGTTGGAAGACTTGGCTATTTGAAATGCTTATGTGGTGATACATGCTTCTACTTTTGGTCTACAGTTGGACAGAACGCATGGCCAAGTGATGGTTGGTCCAAAGGCTGAAATATGGACACATGCTTTACATGCAGCTGAAAAGAGAAAGGTTACTGATCGTGAAATGTCTCATGCAGGGCAAGACATTTGCGATATAAATGGTTGGGAATCATCGGTAGATGCATATTCAGTGTATGCATATTTAGCAAAGGTACAAAACATGGATGTACTTGTGGAAGAAAAACAAAAGAGAGACAAAGATAATGCAAGGACATCTAAAAGAATGACAAGAAGAAGTGTGGATCAGCCTAAAGCTACAAATCAACCACCTCTCAAGCATGATATGGAAGAGTCAGTCATTAGGAGCAAAAACATGATAACAAACAAGAGGGCAAAAAGAAGGATAAGCAACCAGGATATAAGTTGCACTTTGACATTGAGACAGCCACAAATCTTAAGAAGGTTCTTGAAGAACGGATCTTAGTCGGGTGGAATTCACCTTGGGAGAGGTGCTTGCCATTGCCAAGCAAGAATTTCATGATGAGATCATTGACATAAGTAAGAGGAAGAGTCAGTTTCTTGGTGATACCACTAGTGCATTGTTGCAATTTGAAGAGGAAATTGGTTTGTTGGGTATTCAGACTGAATGTGAGCATGAAGTAAGTACATGATTTGTCAAGATTGTGGGAGAGAAGGAAGGAGTCTCACTTGTAGCTTTCTTGCTTGCACAATGGGGGAATACACACAAGGGTGGAGGCTGAAAACAGTTTTCCTCTTCTTAGTTGTGTAAGCCAAAAAAGCTCTAATACAAAGAAATAGAAGAACCCTATATATGGGTCTCAAACCAAACTCAACTAACTAAGGTGGCATACTAACTGAGCCACGAACTAGAGTAGATAAGGATAGCTATCATGTAGCTATTATTCATGGGCGGTGTACCAACCGCATCTGCAACTAACACGTCGGTGACATAAATGCACAACGGTCACCCTGGCATATCACGAGTGGAGCTCGATATCTCAACATGATTATCTATGCAAGATGATACTAATCAGTGGATAGCATGTGGAAAAGAGAAGAAAGTGGCTGAAAATGCATTGTCTTATAGCAATATGAATGGTGGAGTGAGGCAAATGCAACAATATGGGGAAGAGACTAGGATTTATTCCTCGAAGTCACTACATAAGAAATCATTGGGCCAGGGCTACTACTAAAATGGTAGTGAAAATAGGTGAATGTGAAACTTATTGTGTTGCTTTACTTGACCATGGGTTTGAGATAAATGTCATTGAGCATGGATTGTATGAAAATGGTACATGGCCTGTAGAAACTGATCATGGTTGGCTTATGAGGGCTGCAAATAATTCTTCAAAAGAGCTCTATGATCCATGTCCTAATGTAAAAGTGACGATTGGTGATGTACAAGAAGAGCAACACTTCTTTGTGCAAGATAATTCCTCATATGCAGTGATTTTGGGACATCCCTATATTACAAGAGTGCATATGGAAACAAAGGTGCTTGATGATGGTTCTGGTTATGCAAGAGTCAGAAGCAAGGATGGGAGGAAAGCAGTCCAATTTCTTACTATTTGTGTTAATCATCCTACAAATCGTGACACGCCTCGAGAGTCTCCTTTGGCTCCAAATGCAAGGGAATTCAAAGACTTGGATTTTCATTAAGCACTATTGTAATGTTGGGCTATAGTAGTGTTTTTTAGAGGATGTACTCGCCTCTTGATGGAATGAAGCATGTATTTACTATAGGTTTATTCTCAGTTTATATCAAACAGTTCATGTTGGTTTAAGCCTGTGGAAGCTATTTGCAAGGCTGAATGCATATCTATGAAACGCGCTACTAAGGAACTAAAAGCATTGGGACTATTTGTTGAAAATGAAGGCATTTGAGGCATCTTTTATGGGCTGAATATTAGTGAAACTATGGTTGAAATTTTACCAAAATACATGCAAAAAATGAGGTTGAAAACAAAGTCTTGTCAGTATGTTCTTTGGGCATCTATGATGTTATAGCATTGTTTGCTCAACAAGAAGGTTTACAATGGGTTGAAGCACTTGTGGAGGCAAAGTATAAGACAGTTGACAAAAAGGTGAAACCAATTGCTTTGCCACTTCCACCAGAGAGTGAAGTTTTGTATGAAAAATGGTCAAGGCAGCCAAGCTTATAGGATCCTAAAGATATAGGTTATTAGTTTACATCTGAAACATTATAGGAATTGAACGTTGGTGTGAAGGGTTTCTTTTGCCTGCTGAGAGAGACTGTTTTATGCAAATGTTGGCTAGGCATGGAAAGACATTTGCATTTCAGCCAAGTGAAATAGGTTGCGTGGATCCAAATGTTGTCTCTCATATGGTAATATTTACTGTGCCACATGTACCATGGAATTTGAGGCCTATTCCAGTGCCTAAAGCTTACTTGCCAAAGCTGATGGATTTGCTAAATGAAAAGATTCGCATGAAGATCTTGGAGCCCTCTTCAGCCCTGTACTCAAATTGTTGGATTACTGTGCCAAAAAAGAATGGGGCTTTGAGATTTATTCATGACATGCAACCGGTCAATAAAGTGACCATAAGAAATGTGGGTGCAGATCCTGTGGTTGATGAATTTGCAGAGGCTTTTGCAGGCAGAGTGATCTATTCTTTAGGTGGTCTTTACTCACGGTATGATTAGTTTCAGCTTGCAATTGAAAGCAAGGACATCACAACCATGAAGACTCCCTTGGGGTTAGTATGGATGTGTGCTCTCCCAAAGGGTGCAACAAATTCAGTGGCACACATGACACATGCTATGAATAGGGTACTTATAGATTTTATACCACAATTGACAATGCACTTCTTGGATGATGTTCCAATCAAAGGGTGTACAGTGGATGAAAATAATGAAGAGATGGATGCTCATGGATGCAGACAGTTTGTTGCAGACCATATTGTGGATTGTGAGAGGATTTTGACACGTTTAAAAGAGGTGCATTTAACTCTTTTTGGACAAAAGCATGTATTTGGAGTTGAAGAGGTTTTGATTGTTGGGCATATGTGTGGGCCCTATGGGCAAAGACCATCATCAGTAAAAATAGATGGGATTGATAGAATGCAAGATGTATGCATGAATGCATTAGAGGTGCATAGATTCTTGGGTGCATGTGTGTTCTATTTGATATGGATTCCTCACTTTGCACATGTAGCTGATGCTCTATATCATCTTCTGAGGAAAGGTCAAAGATTTCATTGGGAGAAGTGTTCCATGCTAGGACAAAACACATTGAGGTGCACTACCACTTTGTGAGAGAGAAGGTACTTGTAGGAGAGATTGACTTGCAGCACACAAGATCAGATAGCTGACATTTTTACAAAGGCATTAGGTGTAGAGAATCTTCGAAAGTTCCGAAGCTTACTTGGAGTTGCAAAGATAGAATTGAGCTCGAGGGGGAGTATTGAGATGATAAGCTCAACACATGCGGATATTGATAATGGACTGCCTGGCTAGATGAGTCTGCACGTCTATACTTATCACGTTGGTGGTCATTATGATATTCACATGGCCACTGACTTATCACTTATTATATTTAGTTTGTTACATCTAACTACAGTTGGCAAAGATATAATGCTAGTCAATTAGTGTAGTCGGTTATGTACTATTTGACTTAGAAGGCCACTTTCCTTTATGTTGTATCTTATCTATACTTTGTGTACGTTGTATAGTGTGTGGAAGAAGAAGAAGAAACCAGCAAGAAAAGTTTTGGCCTCTATCTCTCTTCTTATGTTCTTGAGTGAGCTTCCTCTTGTGTATACAATGTGTGTTTGGCACAGCAGCTCAAGCACATCCCCCCATCACGCGATTCTTGACACCACCCACTTCCCTTGATTGCTTTAGTTTCCTACTTACCTAAGGGCACATTAGTGGTAACACATACAAGCAGCTTCCTTAATTAACCCGTTAGTCACATATTCCTTTATGTAATTTTATGCACTAGCACAAAAATAGATCATACAAATTCCTTGAAAGTAAAATTTATATTAAAATTTCAACTGAGATACAAATCTCGTCCATGTGAAGATTCCCACAATCTGTAAATAAGGATGCATCTTATTTTTCTCCAAGTTTTCGTCCTTGCACTAGTAACAGGGCCTTAAGATTCCTTTCCGAGCTAGGTAGACCATCTGAATAGGAGCTAGAGGTGGGGTATTTATAGCTAGAGTCCCCCCTGGCACCCAAGCATCCTCCTACAAATAGATGTTTCTATGGAGAGACCCCTCATCATGACTTCACTCCCCATTCCCGATGTGGTTCTAAAAAAAAATCCTTGGATAAGGTTGGCGGCTAGCTACAAGTGCTCAACATGCCTTTCCCACGTGTTTCAATCTAAATCCAATTTGAAAGATTTTCTTATTATCAATTCCTTTGTTAGATGACTCCTTTTCCAAACAAGTGTTCCTAAGTACAAACACAAGCAAAAGTACACAATATGTACTAAACAATTCTTTGTTCTCTTTGTCGAAGGAAATTCCTATTTGATGCAATAGCATCTAGTCTCGGCTTTATCCTTGTTATCACCTGAGATTTTCACAGATAACCTAATTTAATTTCCTCATTCTTTTGAATGAAGGAGTATCCTTCCAATATTCATTGCAGTTTTGGACATTGGCTTCCCTACAACGAAACCTTGTGTATTCATTTGAACTAGGGTTTGTCGCATATTTCATATAGTTACTTAAGGACTTTGAATTCCTTTCAACTTCAAGCAAGATGGGCCTTGAGAAGAATCCTTCAACTCTTTAGGGTTTGAAATTCTTTCAACTTCTTAGGAACCCTACATATTCTATCATAAGTTTAACCTATGCTTTGTGAGATGTAATAGGATTTCCTATTATTTCAACCAAGCAAATGGATGCAGATACATAAAATCTATCTGGCTTAATTGCAATTTAATGCGTATTCTTGAAACTTTTCATATATATATATATATCCATGCAATTTATGTGCAATTTAACAGCTTCTAAGTGCAATTTTCATTTATCACCTAAGATGAATGCGATGAACAAAATTTTCCTAGTACGCTCATTATCTCAAAACATGCTCAATTAAGTTGTAATAATTAATGTAAACGTTCTTTTCTTCCAATTTATTTTTCCTAATACAATGGGGTGCACTTGATTCATAAGAGATGTGTTTCCCGTAGTTGTGGTCCCTTGGTTCATGGTCCCGCTAGTTGTGGAGGGAGTTTCAAAGTTTGGAGAGATCTTTCACTTGGGGGCCATCATCCGCAAGTGGATTGGGGAGAAAAAGAAGGAGGAATGGATTTGACATGGGAGAACATAAGAGAAGATGGTTTAGTTGAAGACCAAGATAGGGGGAATTAAGCTAACTCTCTCCCTCACAACCTCTTGGGGCAACTCCTCTCTCTCTCTCTCTCTCTCTCTCTCTCTCTCTCTCTCTCTCTCTCTCTCTCTCTCTCTCTCTCTCTCTCTCTCTCTAGCTCCTTCTCATTATCTCTTGGAGGGATATCATTCTACCTCCCTCTCTCTCACAGCCTCTCGAGGTCTCCTTGTGCTTCCCTAACTGCTCCCCATGCCTCATTTTATAGCTAAATAAGATAAGAAGGGTTGTCGTTGAGAAGAAGAGCTCTTTATGGAGGGGATCTTGTAAAAATCAGTAATCCAATGCTCAATTCACAATTCTGATAGTTCCGTTGGCTCCAAAAGGGGGGTAAAAACCAAAGACACTTGATTAGAAATCTTCCAGATCACCCCTTCTTCTTCTCCCCATTCGAAATGCTCTTTATTGCATGTAAACTGTGATCGCGATGTGCACGATTTCGCCAATCCTTCTTTTTTTGTATTAAATCTCCAAAAGAAGTTGAAAAAACCACTTGCTTTTTTTACATGACATTCTGTTCTAGAATCTCCATAGCTCTTTAGGATATTTACAATAAGTAATATCTAAAATATGCTAGTTTTGCCCAAAAATCTAATATTTTTGGACCATCCATACTATACACATTAACACTAGTGATTAATATATCTCATAACTCTTGTTCACATTGTAACTTATGTAAAGAGTGGCTACAATCCTTGTATATCTAGGAAAAATGTTAGATGTAATGAAGGGGACCTAGGAGAGAGAAGGAGAGAAGGGAGAGACTACAGAGAGGAGAGAGAAAGAGGAAGAAGATGAGAGAAGAAGAGAGAGAAAGACTAGCTGAAGAGAGAGAAAGACAAGAAGAGGAGAGAAATGGCTGGCAGCCATGGAAGGACAGGGAAGAAGGTGAAGAAGGTGAAAGGACAGATGTATATTCATAAAAAATGGTACCTATGCAGTGTCCCTTACACTTTTATACTTAGGTCAACTTGACCTAAGTATTTCCCCTCCAGTATAATCCATCCCCACTCAAAATGAAGTTGTTGTCCTCAAAAACAAAGATCGGACTTATTGGTATAGCCAAGTAGTGGGCTGCAGAGTACTGTCAAGATTTTGGGAGACAAGGAAGGAGTCTCACTTGTAGCTTTCTTGCTTGCACAATGGGGAAATACACACACAGGTGGATGCTGAAAACAGTTTTCCTCTTCTTAGTTGTGTAAGCCAAAAAGAACTCAAGTACATGGAAATAGAAGAACCCTATATATGGGTCTCAAACCAAACTCAACTAACTAAGGTGGCATAATAACTGAGCCACGAACTAGAGTAGATAAGGATAGCTGTCATCTAACTATTATTCATGGGCGGTGTACCAACTGCATCTGCAGAGCTAACAAGTCGGTGACATAAATGCACAACGGTCACCCTAGCATATCACGAGTGGAGCTCGATATCTCAACACTCCCCCTTGAGCTCAATCCCAATTCCTGCACACCAAGTAGGTCTCTGAACTTGCGCAGCTTCTCTGCGCCCAATGCCTTCGTAAATATGTCAGCTACCTAATCCTCTGTGCTGACATAAACTAGATCAATAAGACCTAGTAAAACCCTCTCCCACACATAGTGATAATGCACCTTGATGTGCTATTTTCTAGCATTATAGACTGGGTTATTTGCCAAGTGTATACTACTCATGTTGTCACAATAAATGACAATTGGCCCATCTGTATGCTGATGCATATCACAAAGTAGCTTATGCAACCAAGCTACCTCGCATGCAGCCATTGCTGCACCCCTGTACTCAGCCTCTATGCTCGACAAGGCAACTGTAGGCTGTTTCTTGCTGCTCCAAGTGACTGCAACACTCCCAAAAGAGAACACATATCCACTGGTAGATCGTCTATCAGAAATACTACCAGCCCAATCAGCATCAGTATATCCATGCAACTGTATCTAAACCCCAGTCTCATAAAATAGTCCATACTGCAATGTAGACTTCACATACCTGAGTATGCGTCTAGCCGTATCCAAATGCGGTTTCCTTGGAGCTTGCATAAAATGACGTACCAATCCAATAGCATAGCTCAAATCTGGCCTGGTAATAGTCATATAAATCAAACTTCCTACTATGCGTCTGTACATAGTAGGGTCTTTGAGAAGCTCAGCTGCATCTGCACTCAACTTCACATTCTTCTCCAAAGGAACTGAAATAGGCTTACAACCTGTCATCCCATATTTGGACAGCATGTCCAATCCATACTGCCTCTGCAAGAGCCGTATCCCACTTGGTTATCTAATCACCTCAATGCCCAAGAAATAACGCAGCTCTCCCAAATCCTTCATCTCAAACTTCTGCTTCAATAGCATTTTCACATGAAGGATATCTTCATCACTGTCACCTGTCATAATCAAATCATCAACATAAATGACAAGTAGCATAATACCTTTCTCTGTTTTTCTCACATAAAGTGAGAAATCTGCCTTGGAAATCCGAAAGCCAATAGTGACAAGATACTGTCCTATCTTGTCAGACCATGCTCTAGGTGCTTGCTTCAAGCTATACAAGGCTTTCTTCAACCTGCAAACAAACTCAGGATAAACAGCATGCACATAACCTGGTGGCTGCTCCATATATACCTCTTCTTGCAAATCACCATGCAAGAAGGCATTCTTTACATCCATCTAATGTAAAGACCATTCCTTTGATGCAGCCATAGCAATGACTGCTCTTACGGTTGCCATCCTTGCAACTGGACTGAATGTTTCTTCATAATCAATGCCATATGTTTGTGCGTACCCCTTGACTACTAATATTGCCTTGTATCTATTCATAGAACCATTTGCATTGTGCTTCACCTTATAAACCCACTTATAACCAATTGCATTCTTATCTTTAGGCAAAGGTACCAATTCCCATGTAGCATTTGCTTCCAAGGCATCCATTTCTTCATCCATGGCTTTCTCCCATTTTTCTTTTCCCATGGCTTGCTCAAAAGAAGTGGGTTCTTGTTCATGTATCACTTTGACCATATAGGCATAGTGAATGGCTATAAATCCATCATATTTCAGCCTATCCATAGGATACCTAGCTCTGGTAGACCTTCGCAAAGTAGGTTCACTCCCAGGTGCTCTCAAAACATCCCTGGTCTTCTTTACTCCAGGTGTAACAATAGAAGGGATACCCAACTCATCATCAATGCTCTGTTCTGAGCCACTGGATTCACCATCCACATAAGAATGACCTGCATTCACATCAAACATGGGCTGATCTACCTTCTCTTTTCCTTTTCGTGAAACCTGCATACCACTATCTACATTGTTTTGAGGAGATTCTCTTGATCTCAATCTGCCTGTCCATGGTAAAAAATGTGAACCACTGCTAGAGGACACTCAAGGTCCACTAATATTTTGTGACTGCTGCTATGAATTCTGTGCAGCATTACCATTTTGTGCATCTGCATCATCAATCACATTTATTGGTTTATACTAGCTACTCATCTCATCAAAAACAACATCTCTGCTCACTATAAACTTACGAGTAGAAGGGTTATAGCATCTATACCCTTTCTGCTGCAAAGAGTAACCAATAAAGATACACTTCTCAGCTTTTGGATCCAACTTGGATCTCAACTCATCTGGCACATGAACATAGGCAATGTAACCAAAAAATTTCAAATGAGAAATATTTGGTTTCCTATCAGTATACCTCTCCTCTAGAGTCATGCCATGTATTATTGCAGTGGGAGTCCTGTTCATTATGTAGACTGCTGTAGCAACTGCCTCAGCCCAGTAAAAATCTTGCAGGTCTTTTTCATTGAGCATAGCACGAGATAACTCTCCAATATGCCTGTTTTATCTTTTTGCAATTCCATTTTGCTGTGGGGTATGACTACATGAATATTGTTACTCTATGTCATGCTCCTGCAAGAACCTTGCAAACTCATTTGAGAGGTACTCTCCCCCTCCATCTGACCTTAGGCATTTTATTTGCAGGCCTGTTTCTTTTTCAACCATAGCTTTAAGGGTTTTGAAATACCCAAAAACTTCACTTTTCTTTTTCATAAAATACACCCAAACTTTTCTGTTATAGTCATCAATAAAAGTGACAAAATAATGACAGCCTCCGATAGATGCAGCTTTAGTAGCCCACACATCAGAGTGGATTAATTCCAATGGCTTCTTACTCTCTAGAATATGTCTAGGAAATGGTTTCCTTGCCTGTTTTCCAAATTGACAGGCTTCACATACCTTATGTATTTCTGCAACCTTGAATTTAGGCAATCCTGCAACAATATTTTGGGCCTGCATTGATTTAAGTCGCTGTACATTAACATGACCAATGCCTTTATGCCAGATATCAATATCTGCAACTACACTGGTCCCATGTGCAAACATTACTACACTCAATTCAGGCATGTCTGCATCCAACGTAAACATTCTACCCTTCTTCTTTCCTTTTGCTATCAAGCGACCTTTATTTTTCATATCCTCAACAAAGCATCCATGAGAATTAAATCTGACCTGCAAGCCCTGCTCAACCATTTGACCAACAGAAACCAGGTTCTTAGTGATATTCGGGACATGAAATACATCCGACATGTATTTCTTTTTTCCATCCTGCATAGACAAATGAATTTTTCCAATCTACACAATAGGATGTGCAGTATCATCACCAGTCTCCACAAATCCTGGTTTTTCCATTTTCCTTGCATCCTGCATCCATTCTGCATGACCTGTCATGTGGTTTGATGCACCTGAGTCAACATACCACACATCGTTGCTTTCTTCTGCACTTGTCACAGAATTGGTCATGTGCTGCACCATAAACAAATGCTCATTTCTGTCATCACCCTGTCTACTAGAAGATGCATAATTCCCTTGTTGCAATTTTCCATTCATGATGTCATTTTGCTTTTTATAGCTGTCTTTAGCCATATGACCCGTTTTACCACAGTAGTAGCATTCAACATTGCTGTTTGCATTTTGGCCTCTTTGCCATCCACCACGACCTCTTTGGCTCTCCCTGCCTCTAGAGTTACCACGTCCTCCTCCATAGGACTGGTTTTCTTGAGTTTGCTGCATATTCTGATTTCTACCATGGCCTCCAGATCGGCCTCTTCTATCTCTGCCTCTACCTCTTCCAGTATTTGAGTAGAAGACAACTTCTTTTGAAGTTCATCCTGAAGAAGATGCACCACCATTTCTCTGCTCCTCAAAAATTAGAAGAGCAATCAACTCCTCAAAATCAAGAAATCTTTCACGGACGGAAATGAATATTCAGAACTGTGCATAATCCTTTTCTAGACCATTCAAGGTCACGGAAACTAAATCATCATCTTCCACTGGCGACCCAATGAAAGCTTCATGTGGTAGTCATTGATGCTCATACTTTCTCTTTGCATATTGTGCAACTCTTGCTTGAGCTGCATTTTCCTGGCTTGCGTATTTGTGCTATACATTTTTGACAAAGTATCCCATGCCTCCTTTGGCGTACTTGCATCCTGAATATGCATAATCATAGAGTCTGAAATACTGATAGACAGCCAGTACATAACTTTTATGGCTCTCTCATGCCATCCTTTAAATGCCTGCATTTGCTGTTGATTGGGAACATCAGGAAGAACTGGTTCTTCTTTATTTCCTGCAACGAATTCCCAATATCCTTTTCCAATAAGGAAATTCGTCATTCTAAGCTTCCATGCTTGGAAGTTGTTCTTGTCAAGCTTTTCAGTGACAATCTATGAAAGAGAATCAGATGCCATTACAGAACACTGCAAAAAATTATGTCACTGCAAAAAACTCAGCTTCAGCCTCACAAGGGAAAATCTGCAAAACTGACGAAAGTGGTATTTGACCACAGTCACTTCCTAGTGACGATTTTGCATCAATAGGCAACAAGGATGATTTTGTAACTCCCAATGTCTCTACGCATAGGCATACGATGCAATTTCTACAGTAACTTTTCACCGACCTGTAGAACAGTGGTCGCACAGCAAAAAACAGGGCCTTTTCCTGAGTGCGTGCGGAAAACTTCTGCCTCCAAAACAGGCACCGAAATGGCCTCGAATCAAAAAAACAGGGCAACCAATGGCTAAAGCCCTTACCCGCAGCATATACTGCCCTCTTGCTACACCGCAAAGGGTCTCTCAATCTGAGACAATGCACTCTTGCACTTTCCGGCTGTGCTATCTGCAAAGACTTGCTCCCAAACTCGAAAAATGAAAGCAACATAGGTCCTCTTACCAGAACACCGCGAACTTGGTTTGCTTTCTTGAGCTTCTTACCACGAACCAGGCTCTGATACCATGTCAAGATTTTGGGAGAGAAGGAAGGAGTCTCACTTGTAGCTTTCTTGCTTGCACAATGGGGGAATACACACACAAATGGATGCTGAAAACAGTTTTCCTCTTCTTAGTTGTGTAAGCCAAAAAGAACTCAAGTACATGGAAATAGAAAAACCCTATATATGGGTCTCAAACCAAACTCAACTAACTAAGGTGGCATACTAACTGAGCCACGAACTAGAGTAGATAAGGATAGCTGTCATCTAGCTATTATTCATGGGCGGTGTACCAACCACATCTGTAGCTAACAAGTCGGTGACATAAATGCACAATGGCCACCCTGGCATATCACGAGTGGAGCTCGATAGCTCAACAAGTACTACTCTATATAGCATTACAAGTGGCAAAAGATAGTGAGGGGGAGGGGGGGGATTCTTGGCATAGACCCAGTAAAAGATTGCCTAATATTCAAGAGTAGTACTAGTCTATGCAGAGGATCAAGGGGGGGTTCTTGGCATAGACCCAGTAAAAGATTGCCTAATATTGAAGAGTAGTACTAGTCTATGCAGAGGATCAAGGTCAGCCTGTAGCCACCCGGATCAAAAGGGAAAGTGGTATCGCTGCCATGCATTGGATCAGCTTCCATAAGGTCAAAGTCAAGTACAGCTGGAAGCATGATCAGCATGATGGTATTCACTAGGACTTCCATAAGCCTCTCAGGCATCACCATGCTCTGTATGACTGAAGCATATGAGGCTGAAGTCACCATTGCATGGACTGCATCAGCCCCTAAGTGTTGCATATTAATGGACCCTGCATTCTTAGTGATGTCCAAGCATTTAAACTGCAGGTATGTGGACTGAAGGGGCTCCCCCATGGGGTCATGATCATCCAAATCCACATGCTGCCCATGATCTTCTTTCTTGAACTGAAGTTCTTGTTGTGGACCCATACCAAAATGGTCTTCAACAAGATCTTCTCCATCCTTTGCATCATAATACTATAATACCAAGAGTATTTTGGCAGTCTTTGCCCTGCATGTGTCTTGATGATTACAAGATATTGACTTAGCACATAGATAGCATAAGCCCGCAGCATGCAATTTCCGTATCGTATCACTAGTAAGGTGTCTAATGCGTTTAGCCTTAGATAGCAATTTATACATATGCTCATCACCATCGGTCAGCTCAGTGATAGTTCTGACATGCTGCTCATAGTCATCTTGCTACTCATGTACAACAGATGGTTGTCCATGCTCAAGACCATAATGCTCATGCTGTCCATATGGATGGTCATAGCAATGTGGCTATTGCTCATAATGATACTCATGCTGTCCATACTGCATGTGGTGATAATAGCCCTACTGTGCATCACACGCATAACCGTCATAAGCATGTTACCTTTGATCATTGATCCCATAGCATTGGTCATGCTATCCATAATCTCTATGAGAATGCATGTCACAAAAATGTTCATGCTGTTGCCCAAATACATCTATTTGCTATTGCCTACTACCAAAACCTTGGCCATATTGTTGCCCATAAATATGATGCCCAAGGTTGCATGATGACTGTCCAACATGACTACAACAGTTTCCTTGCATCCTAGGCTGACCATAAGTACGATGATTGGCAAGTCCATGAGCATAGGTATGGGCATGATGTTGGTCATAATCACTTGCTTGCCACTCCTGCATTGCATCAAAGTCTCCATGAGACAGCTGCCCATATGCTTGCATGGCATAAGAATCTCCATATGCATGTTGCCGATCCATATATCATAGGATTCTCAATGATTTCCATAGTAATAATTCCCAGCATGTCTATGAGAAGGCTCAGGCTACTGCCCATAATAATCAGGCTATCCATGTCCGTGGCAAGGTACACAACATGTATGACCAAATTCGGCATGAACATAATCATTATGTCGCTATCCAGACTCTTGATTCAACTGTTGTTGCTTGTAATGTGCTAATGGTTGTTTAAGCTATTGGGTAAAAGGCTGCCATTGCACCTCAAAAGGCTGATGCGATTGCATTGACTGTTGCTGAATTACCTCAGAAACTTCCTCCATCTTATGCATGTTACGCATGGTATGTGACATTATCATGTAGCCTACACATCCATTGAGAAAACCATTTCATTCCAAAATGAACAACATGGTATGTGACATTACCATGTAGCCTGCATATCCATTGATTACTTCAATTTGCAAACCATGGCAGCCAATTGCATCAAAGACTTGCAGATTCGCATTCAGAACAGTGCCACTCTGAGCTAACTAGACAGTTCTGCCTGCATTAACCTCAGATCTGACAAAGGCATTTCCAAACCTGCTTTTCTCTAGTAATAAGCCTGACAAGGTAGTTTCCAACTGTAAAATGATGTCAGAAATGCCCAAATGAGTATAGAGCAGGTGCCCTCGAATTTATCTGTAGATCTACTTCCATTAGAGAGCTAGCATGCGTAGTGAAGACTCCATTCAGGTAGCTAATCTCCGAGAGGTCTTGATGAAGTAATGTAATAGGCCTATGAAGAAGAAACTATTGGCAGGGACCAGAGCATGAACTTGAAATTGCCTCTATGGTTTGATTTGTCACTGTTGTGATTATCAATGTACGGTTTGCTGCTCGGGCACTAACCTTGCTCACACTGCTTCAAGCCTCAGAACTGTTGCTCACTGCTGCAGATTTTAGAACACTTAAGAAACTATAGCTCACTATTTAGGGCTCACAAACATATTCACCACTACTATTTGCATTCAGAGCATCTTCATTCAATGATGACAATTGAGATGCAATCACTGAGTATTTTGCAAGTGCATATGACACACTGTTACTGTCAGAATAGAGTGTTTATGGATCAAGCATCAATATTCACTGTTTGACTCTGCTATTCTTATTCTACAGGCTGCTGCTGTAACTGATGTGTCCAGCAACCAACCTGCAATCTACTTTAGATCTGTCAATCTCCCTAAATATTCACACAGAGCCTTCAGAGAATGCCTCTAAATGCTGTAACCGATGTGTCTACATATATGAACTGAATGCTATTCGCACAGAGCCTTCAGTTCCTTATGAAGCTGTTGGGCCCAACTTGCCCTGTAGTCCCTAAGAAACAGATGTCTTCCATTGGAAGCAGGCTGCTTGCATTGGATTCAAAGCCCAGGACACAAAGACTGGAGTGTTCGACAACTTCTTGTGACCGAGGGGCCAATGTTGTGGACAAGCTCAATCATCTTTTGTCTAGTATGAAAGGTTGGGGTGAAGGTGTTATGAAACTTGATGATTAGAATGGTGTGCTTCTTGAAACACCAAGCTCCCACCAATGGTTTTGAGCTGTAAGAAAACTAGGGCCTTGCTTTGTTTTCAAGATCCAGCCTGGAGCAAAAATTGCAGCAGAAACATTTACTTCCCTTGCATTTTCAATGCAACATTGCTCAAAAATCCACCACCTCCATAGGTATTTCTCTCGAAGACATCCACTTCAGACGATTCTACCAGTCTAGGGAGAGAAACTGTTGCCATTTTCAAAAACTCCTAAACATCTACTTCCCTTGCATTTTCAATGAAACATTGCTCTGAAAGCCACCACCTCCATAGATATTTCTCTCGAAGACATCCACTTCAGACAATTCTGCCAGTCCAGGGAGAGAAATAATAAATGAGCATGATGTCGCAAAGCTACCCTACTTGCAGGCCACAATGAAGGAGATCCTCTGAACACACATGGTCATTCCCTTGCTAGTATCCCATATGAACCTCCAAGCAGCCAAGCTAGAAGGCGGAGCGGTTTGTGGAGTTAAAGATAGAGCTCAATGGGACTAACTTCAGGTTCATCCCATTTGGCTCAGGCAGGAGGAGTTGTCCAGGGAGTATTATAGCCTTGCCAATACTGGCACTAGTGTTGGGCAAGATGGTGCAGGCCTTTGAGCTTCTGCCTCCACTTGGCATGGATTAAGTGGACCTGAGGTCTATTGGAGGGCAGCTGAGTCTCAGTATTGCAATGAGGTCCACTATGGTGGTCAAGCCAATTGAAGACAAATGGGTGCAATAAGTACAAACGTGCCCAAGATTCAGAACTGTAGTGAAAATGCATTACTTTTTCTGCCATGCATGATTGATGAGTGGCATATATTGGGGTGGTATTTTTTTTTTCTTTTGATAGCTTTGATATGCCAGAGGACTGCATTTCTCAAAACTCATTTGAGTCTATATAAACTGTGGTGACCAAATATTCAATAGTAGCAGTCATGATTTGCTTCATTGTTCATGCCACTATTTTGAGTTTGTTGACCTCATGATGACAATGAGGGCAAGGTGCTGAGAGTAAAGATGCTAATGAAGGAAGGAGTTCAAAATTTCACCCTTGTGCATCTCTTTGATGAGGGATCGTCAACCAGCATCACCTCGAGTTCACAATAAGGCGGTGCAGGAAGCAACAAGTAGCCTTATGAATTTCTTTGCATTCAATTTGCACCCTATTGCTGTGTCCAATGATGGATCCCCGTCTCTACACTTCCTGGCCGTGAGAAATTCCCTGACACCAAGGCCCCAATGAACGGATACTTGTGTATCAGTTTATGCCTAATGGCACCCTTTGAGGGTGATGGTCTTTCCCGTCAGTGTCTTCACAAAGATCTGCATACCACCACGAAGACGTAAAACAAGATAGAGAGTACTTTCTTTCTGGATATTGTAGTATGCCAGGGAGCGACCATCCTCAAGCTGTTTGCTAGCAAAGATCAGTCTCTGCTGGTCAGGTTCTCCATGAGATCATCCTCTGTAAGATCCAGAACACTGGGATAAAAAACAGAACCATTCTCATAAACTGACTGTACAACCAGACCATACGAGAAGGGACGAATACCAAGCTTGGAAAGAAGGGCAGCTTTAGAAGTAGGGGAGCTTTACGGGGGCAGCCATGGGTCTTGCCTCCCCTGCCTACCAGATCCGCTCCCCCGCCCCTGATATGCGGAGTTACATGGCCCTTATGAGATGTTTGCGGTCCTATTCCTCTAGATCCCCTTCCGTCGTTGGTGTATGAACCTTCTTTAATGACCTTAAGCATACAAATGGCTTCAGCCGTTCTTTTGACATACGAATGGAAGCCTATCTTGAGCCGGAACACCAATATAAACAAATACACTAGACCCACAAAGCAGCTACCAGTCAGTAAGTGGCTTAGATGTTCAGAGCTACATCACCTCTGCACCAAGTCTTTCTGATACACTCACTGGCCACATGTGGAAGGCCAAGCCTCAGACATGCAGTGGTGGTTTAGATAAGGACATTCTGAGATTATCTGACACTGTAAAGACTCCAGCGTTACAGGGTGCTACTGATAGTCTAATGAGGCCACCACCTGTTCAAAGCTACTGTCTTCCGGTTGGTTTCCCAGAATAAAAAAACCATAGCCAAGCTTCTAAAGCTTTGGCAAAAACAAAGAAGACTTCTCCCTTCATCCGTTGGACTGAGAATCCATGGGAGCTCCTCACAAATGAAGAAGAAAGCACTCCTTTGAAAAGTAACTGTAGTCAAGACTCTCTCCAAGTCATGTGAGTCTTCTTCACCCAAGAACCTCCAGAACTTTACTTCAAAGTTGAAAACGAGTTGCTAAATTTGACTTGAGTACCTCCAACTTGGCCATGGCTCCTGTGAGATCTCCAATAAAGGCTATTAGCACCCTGTGGTACTCCATTAAAGCTTCTTACAGCTCCTATCCATGCTGTACCTATTTGACTACTAAATTTTTCGGAAAATAGAACTAGACGTGAGAAAAGAGAAAGGAGAAGGAACTAAATACCTAAGCTCTGATACCAACTGTAATGAAGGGGACCTAAGAGAGAGAAGGAGAGAAGGGAGAAACTGCAGAGAGGAGAGAGAAAGAGGAAGAATATGAGAGAAGAAGAGAGAGAAAGACTAGCTAAAGAGAGAGAAAGGCAAGAAGAAGAGAGAGAAATGGCTGGCAGCCATGGAAGGACAGGGAAGAAGGTGAAGAAGGTGAAAGGATAGATGTATATTCATAAAAAATGGTACCTATGCAGTGTCCTTTACACCTTTTATACTTAGGTCAACTTGACCTAAGTATTTCCCCTCCATTACAGATTATGACTCTCGATGTTTTTTTTATATTTTTAATTAAATAAAAGGTATTAGTTATTAATGTTAGTTAGTTTTTACCTTAGTTAGTAACCTTACTAACTTATTAGTTGGCTAACTAACTTTTGAACTAACAACTTATTTTTAATTGCATGGAAGTATTACATCCTCCTCTCCTTATAGAAATGGAGATGTCCTCATCTTGAGAGAAACTGTGGATATTGTTGATGAAGAGCATTCTCATCTATCCATGTAGCATCTTCTTCAGGATAATCCTTCCACTAGACAAGGTATTCTCTAAGGGTTCTACTCCTCAATTTTATCTCCCTAGTATCTAGGATTTTATTTGGCTACAGGTCAAGGACTCCTTGGCTAGGCATTACAATTTGTTGATCACTTAGTACATGGCTAGGATTAGGCACATATTTCTTTAATAGACTAACATGGAATACGTTGTGAACTTTTACATTTTCACAGAGTTGAAGTTTGAAAGCATTAGGTCATAGGATTTTGAGGAACTCGTAAGGTCTGCAACACCTTGAGCTAAGCTTTTTAAATTCTCCCAAGCATAAGGAACTCTTCTTGGGTCATATACAAATGAAAACCATATTCCCCTCCTTGAAGAGCCACTCTTGCTTGTTCAAATCCGCATAAGCCTTTTGCCTATCCTTGGTGGCTTTGATGTCTTGCCTAATGGCCTTAACCTGTTCATCCATTTCTTCTAGCATCTTCTTGGAAGCCTCTACCCTTAAACTAGGGTCCAAGAAATTTAATGGAGAATGGAAATCATGCCCATACAATGCTTGGAAAGGTGTCATTTGAATGTTTTGCTGGAAGAAAGCATTGTTGGAGAACTCCACAAAGGGTAGATATTGGATCCACTTCTTGGGTTCATGACAGCAATATGCTCTAAGCATATCTTCAATCACTTGATTGACCCTTTTTGTTTTTCCATCAGTTTGAGGATGATAGGCCATACTAAAACAGAGCTAAATCCCAATAGCTTCAAATATCCCTCTCCAGAAATGAGATGTGAAAAGGGAGTCTCGATTACTGATGATCCCTTTGGGTAGACCATAGAGTTTGAATATCTCCTTAATGAACAGTCTGCAATATTTGAAGCCTTATAATTTGTCTTTACTGGGATGAGATGTGCAACCTTGGTGAGCATATCTACTACAACCATAATTGAGTTGTATCCACCTGAAATTGGAGGTAACCCAACAACAAAGATCATGCTGATAAATTCCCGCTTCATTTGAGGGATGTCGCGGGATTGTAGCTTTCCAGGCATCTTGACATACTTTGCCTTGATGCATTGGCAAGACAAACATTTTGTGACATATTTGAGTGCATCTCCCTTAAGTCTTTCCTAATGATAGCTCTTCCTGACCATGTTGAGGGTATTGGGATATCCTAGATGACCACAGAAAAGGGAAACATGTGCTTCCCAAAGTATTCATTGTTTAAGTCTTTGGCTCGAAGGAATACATAGTCTTGTCTTGAAGTAGACTAGGCCTTCATAGAGAGACTACTCTTGGTATTTAACTTTGAGTTTGGGACTTTGTTCATTTTCTAGAATCTCCATTATCATTTTTTGATATTGTGGGTAATTTTTAGAGTCCTCCCTAGCCATATCAAGGATAGGGTTGCCTGGCATTGACATCATGGTAGCTAGTGATCCAATCGTCGAAGGTTCCTCCATAATGAGAGAGTTGACAAACACTTTACGACTTAAGGCATTAGTGACCACATTTTCCTTGCCATGTCTATATCTTATTTCAAAGTCATACTCTTATAGCACCTCGGTCTAGGGGTGTTGCCTCATGTTGAGGTCACCCTGGGAGAAGATCCATTTGAGGATCTTGTGGTCCAAGACCAAGGAGAATTTGTTGCTGAGCAAGTAGTGCCTCTAGAGTTTGTGGACATGAATGATAGCCAATAGTTCCAAGTCATGAGTAGCATAATTTTCTCATGGGTTTTTAACTTCCTTGAAAAATATGTCACAAGATGGCCTTCTTGCATTAGTACATAGCCTAGTGCAAGTGAGCTGGCATCTGTAACAACTTCAAACTCCTTGCTCAAGTCTGGGAGCTTTAGAATTGGTGTTGTCACTAAGCTATGTTTGAGTTGGTCGGAGCTTGCTTGTTCAGTGTAACATTCATGCCATAGGACCCCCCAAATAAAATGAAATTAAAAAAAAGGGGGATAAATCCCACTCACACCACCAAAGTGGTGGACCGCCCGCGGGGGGGGTGTTTGATATCAACGGGAGGTGCGCGTGCCGTGGAGAAGGTAGGGGGTGCCATGTGCCATGGAGAAGGCAGGGGGATGTTGTTGAGATATCGAGCTCCACTCGTGATATGCCAGGGTGACCATTGTGCATTTATGTCACCGACTTGTTAGCTGCAGATGCGGTTGGTACACCGCCCATGAATAATAGCTAGATGACAGCTATCCTTATCTACTCTAGTTCGTGGCTCAGTTATAGTATGCCACCTTAGTTAGTTGAGTTTGGTTTGAGACCCATATATAGGGTTCTTCTATTTCTCTGTACTAGAGTTCTTTTTGGCTTACATAACTAAGAAGAGGAAAACTGTTTTCAGCCTCCACCTTTGTGTGTATTCCCCCATTGTGCAAGTGAGAGAGCTACAAGTGAGACTCCTTCCTTATCTCCCACAATCTTGACATGGTATCAGAGCCTTGTTCGTGGTAAGGAGCTCAAGGAAGCAAACCAAGTTCGCGATGTTCTGGTAAGAGGACCAGTGTTGCTTTCATTTTTCGAGTTTGAGAGCAAGTATCTGCAGGTAGCACAGCCGAAAAGTGCAAGAGTGCATTGTCTTAGATTGAGACGCCCTTTGCTGGTTTTTTTTATTTGAGGCCATTTCGGGGCCTGTTTTGGAGGCAAAAGTTTTCCGCACGCACTCAGGAAAAGGCCCTGTTTTTTGTTGTGCGACCACTATTCTACAGGTTGGTGAAAAGTTACTATAGAAATTGCATCGTATGCCTGTGCGCAGAGACATTGGGAGTTACAAAATCATCCTTGTTGCCTGTTGATGCAAAATCATCACTAGGAAGTGACTGTGTGGTCAAATACCACTTTCGTTAGTTTTGCAGATTTACCCTTATGAGGCTGAAGCTGTGTTTTTTGCAGTGACAGAATTTTTTACAGTGTTCTGTAATGGCGTCTGATTCTCTTTCACAGATTGTCACTGAAAAGCTTGACAAGAACAACTTCCAAGCATGGAAGTTTAGAATGACGAATTTCCTTATGGGAAAAGGATATTGGGAATTCGTTGCAAGAAATGAAGAAGAACTAGTTCTTCCTTATGTTCCCAATCAACAGCAAATGCATGCATTTAAAGGATGGCATGAGAGAGCCAGAAAAGTTATGTACTGGCTGTCTATCAGTATTTCAGACTCTATGATTGTGCATATTCAGGATGCAAGTACGCCAAAGGAGGCATGGGATACTTTATCAAAAATGTATAGTACAAATACGCAAGCCAGGAAAATGCAGCTCAAGCAAGAGTTGCACAATGTGCAAAGAGAAAGTATGAGCATCAATGACTACCACATGAAGGTGAAGAAGATTGCAGATGCACTTGCTTCCATTGGGTCGCCAGTGAAAGATGATGATTTAGTTTCCGTGACCTTGAATGGTCTAGGAAAGGATTATGCACAGTTCCAAACATCCATTTCCGTCCGTGAAAGATTTCCTAATTTTGAGGAGTTGATTGCTCTTCTAATTTCTGAGGAGCAGAGAAATGGTGGTGCATCTTCTTCAGGAGGAACTTCAAAAGAAACTGTCTTCTACTCAAATGCTAGAAGAGGTAGAGGCAGAGGTAGAGGAGGCCGATCTGGAGGCCGTGGTAGAAATCAAAATATGCAGCAAACTCAAGAAAACCAGTCCTATGGAGGAGGACGTGGTAACTCTAGAGGCAGGGGGAGCCAAAGAGGTCGTGGTGGATGGCAAAGAGGGCAAAATGCAAATAGCAATGTTGAATGCTACTACTGTGGTAAAATGGGTCATATGGCTAAATACTGCTATAAAAAGCAGAATGACATCATAAATGGAAAATTGCAACAAGGAAATTATGCATCTTCTAGTAGACAGGGTGATGACAGAAATGAGCATTTGTTTATGGTGCAGCACATGACCAACTCTGTGACAAGTGCAGAAGAAAGTAATGATGTGTGGTATGTTGACTCAGATGCATCAAACCACATGACAGGTCATGTAGAATGGATGCAGGATGCAAGGAAAATGGAAAAACCAGGATTTGTGGAGACTCATGATGATACTGCACATCCTATTGTGCAGATTGGAAAAATTCATTTGTCTATGCAGGATGGGAAAAAGAAATATCTGTCAGATGTATTTCATGTCCCGAATATCACCAAGAATCTGGTTTCTATTGGTCAAATGGTTGAGCAGGGCTTGCAGGTCACATTTAATCCTCATGGATGCTTTGTTGAGGATATGAAAAATAAAGGTCGCTTGATAGCAAAAGGAAAGAAGAAGGGCAGAATGTTTACGTTGGATGCAGACATGTCTGAATTGAGTGTAGCAATGTTTGCACATGGGACCGGTGTAGTTGCAAATATTGATATCTGGCATAAACGCATTGGTCATGTTAATGTACAGCGACTTAAATCAATGCAGGCCCAAAATATTGTTGCAAGATTGCCTAAATTCAAGGTTGCAGAAATGCATAAGGTATGTGAAGCCTGTCAATTTGGAAAACAGGCAAGGAAACCATTTCCTAGACATGTTCAAGAGAGTAAGAAGCCATTGGAATTAATCCACTCTGATGTGTGGACTACTAAAGCTGCATCTATTGGAGGCTGTCATTATTTTGTCACTTTTATTGATGACTATAGCAAAAAAGTTTGGGTGTATTTTATGAAAAAGAAAAGTGAAGTTTTTGGGCATTTCAAAACTCTTAAAGCTATGGTTGAAAAAGAAATAGGCCTGCAAATAAAATGCCTAAGGTCAGATGGAGGGGGAGAGTACCTCTCAAATGAGTTTGCAAGGTTCTTATAGGAGCATGGCATAAAGCAGTAATATTCATGTAGTCATACCTCACAGCAAAATGGAATTGCAGAAAGAAAAAACAGGCATATTGGAGAGGTATCTCCTGCCATGCTCAATGAAAAAGACCTGCTAGATTTTTACTGGGCTGAGGCAGTTGCTACAACAGTCTACATAATGAACAGGACTCCCACTGCAGCAATACATGGCATGACTCCAGAGGAGAGGTATACTGGTAGGAAACCAGATATTTCTCATTTGAAAATTTTTGGTTGCATTGCCTATGTTCATGTGCCAGATGAGTTGAGATCCAAGTTGGATCCAAAAGCTGAGAAGTGCATCTTTATTGGTTACTATTTGCAGCAGAAAGGGTATAGATGCTATAAACCTTCTACTCGTAAGTTTACAGTGAGCAGAGATGTTGTTTTTGATGAGATGAGTAGCTGGTATAAACCAGTAAATGTGATTGATGATGTAGATGCACAAAATGGTAATGCTACGCAGAACTCACAGCAGCAGTCACAAAATATTAGTGGACCTCGAGTGTCCTCTAGCACTGGTTCACATTCTTCACCATGGATAAGCAGATTGAGATCAGGAGAATCTCCTCAAAATAATGTAGATAGTGGTATGTAGGTTTCACGAAAAGGAAAAGAGAAGGTAGATCAGTCCATGTTTGATGTGAATGCATGTCACTCTTATGTGGATGGTGAATCCAGTGGCTGAGAACAGAGCATTGATGATGAGTTGGGTATTCCTTCTATAGTTACACCTGGAGTAAGAAAGACCAGGGATGATTTGAGAGCACCTGGGAGTGAACCTATTTTGCGTAGATCTACCAGAGCTAGGTATCCTGTGGATAGACTGAAATATGATGGATTTACAGCCATTTACTATGCATATATGGTCAAAGTGATACAGGAACCAGAACCCACTTCTTTTGAGCAAGCCATGGGAAAAGAGAAATGGGAGAAAGCCATGGATGAAGAAATAGATGCCTTGGAAGAAAATGCTACATGGGAATTGGTACCTTTGCCTAAAGATAAGAATGCAATTGGTTGTAGGTGGGTTTATAAGATGAAGCACAATGCAGATGGTTCTGTGAACAGATACAAGGTAAGATTAGTAGTCAAGGGGTATGCACAAACATATGGCATTGATTATGAAGAAATATTCAGTCCGATTGCAAGGATGGCAACCGTAAGAGCAGTCATTGCTATGGCTACATCAAGGGGATGGTCTTTACACCAGATGGATGTAAAGAATGCCTTCTTGCATGGTGATTTGCAAGAAGAGGTCTATATGGAGCAGCCACCAGGTTATGTGCATGCTGTTCATCCTGAGTTTGTTTGTAGGTTGAAGAAAGCCTTGTATGGCCTGAAGCAAGCACCTAGAGCATGGTCTGACAAGATAGGAGAGTATTTTGTCACTATTGGCTTTCAGATTTCCAAGGCAGATTTCTCACTTTACGTGAGAAAAACAGAGAAAGGTATTATGCTACTTGTCATTTATGTTGATGATTTGATTATGACAGGTGAGAGTGATGAAGATATCCTTCATGTGAAAATGCTATTGAAGTAGAAGTTTGAGATGAAGGATTTGGGAGAGCTGCGTTATTTCTTGGGCATTGAGGTGATTAGATCACCAAGTGGGATACAGCTCTTGCAGAGGCAGTATGGATTGGACATGCTGTCCAAATATGGGATAACAGGCTGTAAGCCTATTTCAGTTCCTTTGGAGTAGAATGTGAAGCTGAGCACAGATGCAGGTGAGCTTCTGGAAGACCGTACTATGTACAGACGCATAGTAGGAAGTTTGATTTATATGACTATTACCAGGTCAGATTTGAGCTATGTTGTTGGATTGGTAAGTCAGTTTATGCAGGCTCCAAGGAAACCGCATTTGGATGCAGCTAGATGCATACTCAGGTATGTGAAGTCCGCATTGCAGCATGGACTATTTTATGAGACTGGGGTTCAGATATAGTTACATGGATACACTGATGCTGATTGGACTGGTAGTATTTCTGATAGACGATCTACCAGTGGATATATGTTCTCTTTTGGGAGTGCTGCAGTCACTTGGAGCAGCAAGAAACAGCCTACAGCTGCCTTGTCGAGCATAGAGGCTGAGTACAGGGGTGCAGCAATGGCTGCATGTGAGGTAGCTTGGTTGCATAAGCTACTTTATGACATGCATCAGCCTACAGATGGACCAGTTGTCATTTATTGTGACAACATGAGTAGTATACACTTGGCAAATAACCCAGTCTATCATGCTAGAACAAAGCACATTGAGGTGCATTATCACTATGTGCGGGAGAAGGCTTTACTAGGTCTTATTGATCTAGTTTATGTCAGCACAGAGGATCAGGTAGCTGACATATTTACGAAGGCATTGGGCGCAAAGAAGCTGCGCAAGTTCAGAGACCTACTTGGTGTGCAGGAATTGGGATTGAGCTCGAGGGGGAGTGTTGAGATATCGAGATCCACTCGTGATATGGCAGGGTGACCGTTGTGCATTTATGTCACTGACTTGTTAGCTGCAGATGCGGTTGGTACACCGCCCATGAATAATAGCTAGATGACAGCTATCCTTATCTACTCTAGTTTGTGGCTCAGTTATAGTATGCCACCTTAGTTAGTTGAGTTTGGTTTGAGACCCATATATAGGGTTCTTCTATTTCTCTGTACTAGAGTTCTTTTTGGCTTACACAACTAAGAAGAGGAAAACTGTTTTCAGCCTCCATCTTTGTGTGTATTCCCCCATTGTGCAAGTGAGAGAGCGACAAGTGAGACTCCTTCCTTCCCTCCCACAATCTCGACAGATGCCACATGCCGAAGAGGAGGCGAAAGGGTGCCACATGCTATAGAGAAGACAGGGGGTGCCATGTGCCATGGAGAAGGCAAGGGGGATGCTGCATGTTGATTGAGAGACAGGGGAGGTTCCGCATGCTGATTGAGGGGGGGAGGGCCTCCATACCTTACCCAAGATCCCCCCTTCTATAAAAGGGTCGTAGGCATTGAATGTATGGAGGAGGGGATTGTTGCTGACCGACTAGTGACTAGAGGGAGAGTGAGGGAGAGAGTAAGAAAAAGAGAAAGAAAGAGAGAGTGTGTGTGTGAGGGAGAGAGTAAGAGAAAGAGAGGGAGAGAGAGAGAGAGGGAGGGAGAGAGGGAAAGGGAGAGTAAGAGAAAAAAAGAAGAGTAAGAGAAAAGAGAAAAAGAGAGAGAGAGAGAGGAAATTTCTCTCTCTTTGAAGATTTCCGAGCTTGCCATCTTTCTCTTTCCCCCTCTTCGAGAAGGTTCTTATGGACAAATTCCCTCCACAAGGAGACGTCTCTCTCATAACGTGGGCGTGTAGCCATGAAGGAAAAACCAAAATTATATGATGCCTCCCAAGAGAAGTAAAGTCCAAGCAAACGCAAATCTCGCTTCAACCGATGGAGCTGCAGGTCAAGGAACCACGTCACTTGGTAATCACGTACTAAAAAATGGATTGTTAGGATGCTTATGCATATTCGTCATTAAGCAAAAATTGTACTTTTTTTTTGCATCGTGAAATTGGGTAAATTGAAAAGGTAGGGGTAAAAGTGTGAATCAAGTCCATGAGAATCATGATTGCTAAAATATTTAGGTTAAGTATGTTTAGGTCATTGCAACAATAAGCCAGGCTTTGGGGCTCTTGTAATCCTTTAGGGAGATGTAGCTCGCACATGCATTAGGCCTGATGACTTTGTGTTCTCCTCGTACAAAAGAAAAATACAAGCCTTTACTTAAAATTTGTGTAAGTGCATTGAAAAGAAACTCCCAAGAGTAGAGCTCTACATTGCATCATCATCCTAGGAAAGACTCACATTTAGATTGTGTGATATCACGAATGGTCTAAGCGGCATTGCTAGTGATTCATCTTAAAGATAGTTATAAGACATGCATATGAAGCGTTAACCTTAATTTCTCGCATAGTTCAATGAGATAAATCCTATATGGACCTTAATTTGACTTATTTAGGACTAAAGGTAATTGAGCCAATCTATTGTTACTTCATAAGTGGACCATGAGACAAGTAAAACACTCACTGGTCTCTATTCCAAATTTGGCCTCGATAAAGCTGAAAAAACCTTCAAAATATCACCTTTAACCATGACTCAATTTGTCATTAATACAAGAGGTTCGAGTGTCATTTCTTCCAATGACAAGAACCCTAGATTAAAGACTAGATAATTTGTGTAAGTGCATTGAAAAGAAATTCCCAAGAGTAGAACTCTACATTGCATCATCATCCTAGGAAAGACTCGCATTTAGATTGCATGATATCTTGGACGGTCTTAGCGGCACTACTAGTGATTCATCTTAAAGATAGTTATAAGACATGCATATGAAGTGTTAACCTTAATTGATCGGGTAGTTCAATGAGATAAACCCTATATGGACCTTAACTTGACTTATTTAGGATTAAAGGTAATTGAGCCAATCTATTGTTACTTCATAAGTGGACCATGAGACAAGTAAAACACTTAGTGGTTGCTATTCCAAATCTGGCCTCAATAAAGCTGAAAAAACCTTCAAAATATCACCTTTAACCATGACTCAATCTGTCATTAATACAAGAGGTTCAAGTGTCATTTCTTCCAATGACAAGAACCCTAGATTAAAGACTAGCAAGCTAGGATAGCTTCCATGGATATAGATCCAATTGCATAATTTCTTGCTCCTATCACACATGAGTTGGCTCAGGAAGAAGGTATTCCCTAACCCAAGCCAGGGGGTGCCATGTGCCATGGAGAAGGCAGGGGGATGCTGCATGTCGGAGAGGAGGCGGAAGGGTGCCACATGCCGTGGAGAAGACAAGGGGTGCCATGTGCCATGGAGAAGGAAAGGGGGATGCCGCATGTTGATTGAGAGATAGGGGAGGTTCCGCATGCTGATTGAGGGGGGGAGGGCCTCCATACCTTACCCAAGCTCCCCCCTCTATAAAAAGGACGTGGGCATTGAATGTAGGGAGGAGGGGATCATTGCTGACTGACTAGTGACTAAAGGGAGAGTGAGGGAGAGAGTAAGAAAAAGAGAAAGAAAGAGAGAGTGTGTGTGTGAGGGAGAGAGTAAGAGAGAGAGAGAGAGAGAGAGAGAGAGAGAGAGAGAGGGAAAGGGAGAGTAAGAGAAAAGAGAAATAAAGAGAGAGAGAGAGAGGAAATTTCTCTCTCTTTGAAGACTTTCGAGCTTGCCGTCTTTCTCTTTCCCCCTCTTCAGGAAGGTTCTCATGGACGAATTCCCTCCACAAGGAGACGTCTCTCTCATAACATGGGCGTGTAGCCATGAAGGAAAAACCAAAATTATATGATGCCTCCCAAGTCAAGTAAAGTCCAATCAAATGCAAATCCCGCTTCAACCGATGGAGCTGCAGGTCAAGGAACCACGTCACTTGGTAATCACATACTAAAAAATGGGTTGTTAGGATGCTTATGCATATTCGTCATTAAGCAAAAATTGTACTTTTTTTTGCATCGTGAAATTGGGTAAATTGAAAAGGTAGGGGTAAAAGTGTGAATCAAGTCCATGAGAATCGTGATTGCTAAAATATTTAGGTTAAATATGTTTAGGTCATTGCAACAATAAGCTAGGTTTTGGGGCTCCTATAATCCTTTAGGGAGATGTAGCTCGCACATGCATTAGGCATGATGACTTTGTGTTCCTCGTACAAAAGAAAAATACAAGCCTTTACTTATAATTTGTGTAAGTGCATTGAAAAGAAATTCCCAAGAGTAGAACTCTACATTGCATCATCATCCTAGGAAAGACTCGCATTTAGATTGCGTAATATCACGGATGGACTTAGTGGCACTGCTAGTGATTCATCTTAAAGATAGTTATAAGATATGCATATGAAGCGTTAACCTTAATTTCTCGGGTAGTTCAATGAGATAAATCCTATATGGACCTTAACTTGACTTATTTAGGATTAAAGGTAATTGAGCCAATCTATTGTTACTTCATAAGTGGACCATGAGACAAGTAAAACACTCACTGGTCTCTATTCCAAATTTGGCCTCGATAAAGCTGAAAAAACCTTCAAAACATCACCTTTAACCATGACTCAATCTATCGTTAATACAAGAGGTTTGAGTGTCATTTCTTCCAATGACAAGAACCCTAGATTAAAGACTAGCAAGCTAGGATAGCTTCCACGAATATAGATCCAATTGCATAATTTCTCGCTCCTATCACACATGAGTGGGGTCAGGAAGAAGGTGTTCCCTAACCCTTGGAGGATATTGGAATTGCCGCCAAGGCAAGAAGGTGAAACGCTTAGCATCAAGTTAGGGACCCCCACCTTAGCAGATGTCTCAAGCACTCACCTGCACCTTTGTTTGTGCTTGTAAATTAGGAACACCACTTCTATAAAAAAAAGATTGTGTAACCCCAAACTCATAAATGAGCATAATGAATCACACTAAACTTTTGGAGGGTGTGCCAAACCAGCTGGCCGCCAACCATAGCCAAGGGGGTTCTAAATAGCTGTGACAGGAACGTGGATCAAACCCACCATGAGAGGTCTCTCCGCGGGTTGGCTTGAACATAGGAGGACGCTTGGATGCTACGGGGGCTCTGGCTGTAAGTTCCCTGCCTCCAGGTCCTACTCAAACGATCAACATGACTCGAGATAGATTCTCGAGGGACCCTTGTTACTATTGCAAGGTGGAAGCTTGGTGGAAATAAAGTGCATCTTTAGGGATTGCAGATATTGTCCCTTTTGAACAAGATTTATATCTCTGATAAATTGCTAATATTAAGTTTACTTCCATGGAACTTGTTTGAATTTGTTTTCATGTCAGTGCCATAAGATTATGTGAATGAACCCTGTCCTTTAAAGAGGCGAATTAAGGAAGCTATTTTTACATGTCACACCTAAAAGTGGTAGGGCTAACTAGACAACTAAAGTACGCCGAATGAGGAAAGCGGGAGGGTGGAGCCTCCGATGGGTCTATCCTATGGCAGAGTGGTCCTAGAGAACTAGGAGGCTTCTCATAAGGTTTTACTAACGACTGTCACTTAGAAATCGTTAGGTTAAAATTCCGATTCATGCCATTTTAGGGGACCAAATTGGAACTTTGCCCTATGGGCAGAGAGGTTGAGCGTCACATCCCTCTCATTTCCCATTCTCTTTGAACCAAGTGTGGCATGGGTCTGCTTCAGCTTGGGTATCTCTACATAAAGTAGGATGTCCAAAACCCAACGCTAGAATACTATCAAGGGACCTTGATCACTAGGGACTCAAGTTTCGGGTCGATCCTAGTGGGTTTAGCCGCAAACATTCCATTGCGTGGCAGACTCAAGAAACCCTAGGCGACAAACCCCATGACATTCCATGGGAGTTCCGGGTGGCATTGCTTAGACTCGCCTCTTGATGGACCCCTAAAAACATGCTTGGACAGCCGATAGGCGGGCACGTTACATTCAATGGATGTCTACACTATGGCAACTTGCTGCTTTAGTAGATCTATGAGGAGTGCCGCAACTAAGGCATAATCTTTGATGAAGATTCTATACCATCCTGTTAGATGAAGAAAGCTATGCACTTCCATAATACTGGTTGATGGGGGCCATTCTTGTACATCTTTAACCTTTGCAAGATCCACAGAGATTCCCTTTTTTGATAGAATGAAGGCTAAATACTCAATCTATCATTTGAGGAAGGCACACTTCTTCTTTTTGCATAAAGCTTGTGTGTCCTCATGATTTCAAGGACAATGAGAAGTTGAGGCTCATGGTCTTATTCTTCCTTGGAGTAGACCAGGGTGTCATTAAAGAAAAAAAGTGCAAACTAGTCAAGGTATGGTCTAAAGATTTCCATTATTAGCCTATCGAATGTAGCAGGAGCATTGGTTGATCAAAAGGACATTACTATGAATTGGAAATGACCATATCTGGTGTTGAAAGGTGTCTTTGGAATATCCTCCTCCTTGATGCGGATTTGGTAATACCTTGACCTCAAGTAAATTTTTGAGAAGATTTTTGCCTCTTGTAGGCGATCAAGTAACTCATCTATCCTTGGGATAGGATATTTATTCTTGACAGTTACTTGATTCAGCCCTTTGTTGTCGGAGCGCTCCATCCTTCTTCTTCTAAAACAACACAGGAGCTCCGCTCCCCATGGCAAACTACTAGGCCAAATGAACCCCTGATATAAAAGTTGTTTGGGCTGCTCTTTTAATTCGATAGCTTTGAGAATATACATTTTTTAAGGTCTTTTTGCAACTAGAGTGGCACCTAGTATGAGTTTGATCTCATGATCAATCTCCCTTGGGGGTGGTAGCCCCGTCTTCGGGCAACACATCTGCGTACTCCTTCAGCCATGAAGGTTATTTTTCACACTCCTTGCTTTGCTCTAGCATATTCAGCTTGATCAAGTAGATGGGCAAACACTTTTGCATTCCCTTAACTATCCATGATGCCTTTGCTAATTGGATTTTGGGTTTACCAGCCTCCCCTTGAGGTGTGACTAGTTCCCCTTCAAAACTTCGGAAGGAAATTTGGCCCCTTCCATAGTGAATGTGGGCATCGTTGTGTATTAACCAATGGGTATTAACCAATCCATGTCAAGTAAGCATTCATGAGCCCCTAAGTTCATTACTCTAAATTTTACCATTATTGGCTTTCCACCGAGTAGGAATATCACTTTGACAATTTGTCTAGTACAAGTAGATTCACACCCATTCGCTAATTCCATAAGTAAAGTGGATGCAACTATTGTGATTATTCCTAGCTTTCTTGCACAAGCAAGAGAAATAAAAGAATGCATACTTCCACAGTCAATCAAGGTTTTGAAATTCTTACCTTGGTAGTGTGAAGGGGTTTGGATCACCGAGAATTGGCAATTCCGTCCCTTTTTATGGAGAGTGGCATGGACTGCCGCCTTTTCAATCTCTGCTTTCATAGTTGGTTCTTCCTCTTCATTTGCTTCCTTGATGGTGATATTGGAAGTCCTTGCCCTCCCCATTGTTGCTTGACCCTGACTACGCACAGCTCTGCTTTGCTCATGAAATCATCCTTGGTGGTGGTCCTCACCAAGTTTGGGACACTCTCTTTTGAAGTGCCTAGGTTCCTTGCGGTAGAAGCATCACAGCTTTTGGTCATTTCTCTGTGTAGGAACAAAGTCATTGACTGCATTTAACACAATATTAGTGAGTTTGGGAATCTCCCAATTCCCATTTTTTGAATACTAAAAAGATGGCACCTGGATAACATGACCATAAGTTTCTCAAAGCCATATGATGTGACCTATCATTGGAAAGCACTTGAAAAATAAAATCTATTGAGCTATAGAGCGCTCAATTTGGAGTTATAGTGTTCAAGTTATGACAAATCCAAAGATTTGACCACGTGTCCCAAACTTATGGAAAATTCCCATATTCCCTAATATGGCATTATTTGCCTTTGGTTTCTTCTATTGTCCTTGACCTTGTCCTTGTACTCTTATCTTGCTTATGTTGTTTGTTAGTTTGCTCTGATACCAGCTATAACCTGCCTAGGTTGCGACATGTTTTAGTAGTCCATTGGATCTAAAAGATGCCACCTGACACTCCCACAGAATGTCACAAGGTTTGTCAGTTAGCGACGCCTGAGTCTACTCCCTAATGAAACATATCGGCCAACTGTTAGGATCAACCTGAATCTTCCTGGGTTTCTAATGGTCAAATCATTCTATAGCCTTCTAGTTCCGATCTGCTTTGTGCAGAGCATCTAAACTGAGGCAAACTCATATCGCACTTGGTTCAAAGAGAATGGGAAACGAGAGGGATGCATTGCTCGACCTCTCTACCCGTAGGGTAAAGTCCCATTATAGTTCCTTAAAACGATATGAGCTAGGGTTCTACCCTACATTATCTAAGGTTAATACGTCATCATGATTTGAATGTTGAGAAGTCTCCCAATTCTATCGGGGTTCCGCCCACACCCTTCTCTTGATTGCTTTAGTTTCCTACTTACCTAAGGGCACATTAGTGATAACACATACAAGCAACTTCCTTAACTAACCTGTTAGTCACATGTTTCTTTACGTAATTTTATGCATTGACATGAAAATGGATCAAAAAATTTCCTTGAAAGTAAACTCTATATTAAAATTTCAACTGAGAAACAAATCCCATCCATGGGACGATTCCCACAATCCGTAAGGATGCGTCTTATTTTCCTCCAGGTTTTCATCCTTGCACTAGTAACAGGACCTCGACATTCCTTCCCAAGTCATGTAGATCATCTGAGTAGGACCCGAGGCAGAGGATTTATAGCTAGAGCTCCCCTAGCACCCAAGCATCCTCCTACAAATAGACGTTTCTATGGAGAGACATCTCACAACACATTCGGTCCACATTCCCGATGTGGTTATCTAAAAAAACCCCTTGGATAGAGTTAGTGGCTAGCTTTGGGTACTCAATATGCCTTTCCAAGTGTTTCAACCTGAATCCAATTTGAAAGATTTTTTTCTTATCAATTCCTTTATTAGATGACTCCTTTTTCAAATATGTATTCCTAAGTACAAACACAAGCAGAACTGCACAATATGTACTAGACAATTCTTTGTTCTCCCTACCGAAGGAAATTTTGATTTGATGCGATAGCATCTATTCTTGGCTTTATCCCCATTATCGCTCGAGATTTCTAGAGATAACCTAATTTAAATTCCTCATTCTTTTGAATGAAGGAGTATCCTTGCAATGTTGATTGCAGTTTGGGACATTGGCTTCCCTACAACGAAACCCTACGTATTCATTTAAATTAAGGACTCTTAATTCATATAGTTACTTAAGGACTCTGAATTCCTTTCAGCTTCAAGCAAGATGGGCCTCGAGAAGAATCCTTCAAATTTTTAGGGTTTGAAATTCTTTCAACTTCCTAGAAACCCTATGTATTCTATCACAACTTCAATCTATGCTTTGTGAGATGTAGTATGATTTCCTATTATTTCAACCAAGCAAACAAATGCGGATGCATAAAATCTATCTGGCTTAATTGTACTTTGATGCGTATTCTTGAAACTTTTCATATATGTATATTAGCATGAAATTTCTATGCAATTTAGGTGCAAGTTAATGGCTTCTAAGTGCAATTTTAATTTATCACCTAAGATGAATGCGATGAAAAAATTTTCCTAGTATGCTCATTATCTCGAAACATGCTTAATTAAGTTGAGATAATTAATGTAAAAGTTCTTTTCTCCCAATTTCTTTTTCCTAATACAATGGGGTACACCTAATTCATAAGAGATGCGTTTCTGATAGTTGCAATCCCTTAGTTCACGGTCCCGTTGGTTGTGGTGGGAGTTTCAGCGTTTGGAGAGATCTTTTGCTTAGGGGCCATCGTCCGCAAGTGGATTCGAGAGATAAAGAAGGAGGAATGGATTTGAGATGGGAAATTGTAAGATAAGATGGCTTAGTTGAAGTCCAAGATAGGGGGAATTGAGCTAACTCTCTCCTTCACAGCCTCTCGGGGTAACTCTCTCTCTCTCTCTCTCTCTCTCTCTCTCTCTCTCTCTCTCTCTCTCTCTCTCTCTCTCTCTCTCTCTCTCTCTCTCTCTCTCAAGCTCTTTCTCACAATATGTTGGAGGGGTAATTGAGCTAACTCTCTCCTTCACAGCCTCTCGGGGTAACCTCTCTCTCTCTCTCTCTCTCTCTCTCTCTCTCTCTCTCTCTCTCTCTCTCTCTCTCTCTCTCTCAAGCTCTTTCTCACAATATGTTGGAGGGGTAATTGAGCTAACTCTCTCCTTCACAGCCTCTCGGGGTAACCTCTCTCTCTCTCTCTCTCTCTCTCTCTCTCTCTCTCTCTCTCAAGCTCCCTTATGTGTGTGTGTGTGTGTGTGTGTGTGTGTGTGTGATAGAAGAAAAGGACCTTCACACCACCCTATGTCATGCCGGAGAAAAGGTGGAAACACTCTCGAGAGTAGGGAAAAAAGAAAAAAAGAAAAAAATCAAAACTATTATGTAAGAAAAGGAAGATATTCCTTGTCATAACAGACCTCATTCCATAGTCTCTAGAATCTCTAATGGCCTATCCTCTTGTTTACTATCCTTGCTCTCTATATAAACTTTCCTTGATGTATGCTTTGTTCTTGTCATTGGGCTAATAGAAAACGGTAGTGAAAGAAAAAAAAAATTTGATTGAGGGGGGCATAGCATGGAGTAGGGGCCAAACAGTAGCCAATATGCTGCAAAGAGTAGCAGTCTATCTTTGCGCATCGAGATGGAATCGCGATTTATCATAGACATGATCAGTCGCCATGATAAATTGTAGTGCATCTATACATTGAGGTGGAATCATGCGGTATCATGGACGTGAGCTAATATGCCACAAAGAGCAGTAGTGGATCTTTACCCTGAGGTGGAATTGCAATGTATAGTGGATGACTAAACACTAGCTAGCCACCGATACACTATGAAGAGCAACATTGCACCTCTAGGGGTAGGTGGAATCACACCATATCATAGAGGATAGGTCAAAGCACTGGTCAATATGGCACGAGAGCAACAATCGGTCTCTACATAGGATGTTGAATGGTGCTACATCATGGAGGATAGTAGGTGAGGAGTATCCAATACAATGCAAAAAAGGCAATGGCATGTCTCTTTTAAACCCTTGAATGCATCATATCATGTAGACATTGGTAAGGCATGGGACAATGTTTATGATATGGTACAAGGAAGATCAACATGTCCCATGGAGGACACTCTACTCTATCACGCCATATCATGGAGGAAGCTATGAGGCAAGAACCAAAAGTGTAATGTTAATAATATGTTGGAATAAGGACTAGGAACCTAAAAATGACTCTCGCACCATTGTGTGATGATGAAAATGAGCCAATAAGCAAAGGACCATCTTATATACTTTTTGTGTCCCATGACACATGGCATTATATCATTGCCTATGGTTTGCGATGGTGGTCGTTCACGTGGCAAGGTGCCCTAATGATGTATAAATCCCCGTGGCGACCTCCTTGTGCGCTTTTTTACTTGATCTTGCACCTTGATTGTCCTATGCTTTTAGAGTTATTTTCAATTTTTCCTTCTCATTTTTCATGCTTTTCCTTTTTCTTGTTATTTGAAAGATGATACAAAGCGAGGAGAGCCATTCATCAAGCTCGTAAGTTTTTTTTCACATCATATTGGCATTGCATGATACAAAGTGAGGACACATTTTTGGTGTGGTCAGGTTGGACCCTCTGATGTTTGATCCAAAATATTTTCAAGGCTCCCTAGATATGGTCACACCAAAGAGAAAAATAGGAAGTTTGTCTTCAGGGTTAAGGGGTTCATTTTGTGTTTCTTTTGCTCCTAAAATTCCCTCAACTTCTTCTCCATGCTCAGCAGAGCAAGTGTGGGAATGCCTAAGAATTCTCTAAGAAAAGGTAAGTCACCATTGAGGATTCTTGGATTGTTTCAAATCACAAAGGTTTCTCCCTCACAAAGGCTCCTAGACTTTCTTTTCAAAATGGCATGGAGTTATCTTACTATGCAATTACAAAAGATAGTTTCAATCTTGATTGGGACATTGACCTTGTGGTGAACTCTTGCAAAATGTTTTGTGTGAAGGACTTTATTGAGTTTAAAAGCCTAGCATTGCTTGTGGTTGAAAAGGATACAAATAAATATGTTCATATATCTATTGAAACCTCATCTTCAGAGAAGCACTATTCACAAGGAAGTGTGGAGCTCATTCTCTTGACAAGTTTTATGTAACATATATGTTTTGTTCTGCTCATTCTAGGAATTGTAGACTTATGTCAAAATAAGCCGCATTCATTCTATATACTCTTGTTAAATATCATATTAAATATGATAAACAACAATTGGAGGCATCAAAATGTTCTAGCTTTTGCCTTTTGGATGAGGTGGCAAATGAAAATGATGCAGAGGAATGTTTGGACCCTCATCAAGAAGCATATATTGCTGAAAAACTAGATATCACCCAATTCATAGCTTAGACCGTTATTGAAGAAAGCCATGCAAATGTAGATCTTGTGTCTGACTCTCCTTCTTTCTATATTGTTCCTTCTCCTATTAAGAACAAGGAATACATACTACTATCAGACATCCAAAGGCTCTTTAATCTCAAAGAGGAAATTTCTTATTTGACAATCATTATAGAGACTTTCGATACTGCAAATTGCATAGTTGATATCAAAAATGAATCCAATGAAGAGTTACCTAAGCTAGATACTAAAATTACAAATGATAAGTTTATTGATGCAAGAGATGCCCTTTCTCTTTGTTTCAACAAGGCAAAGGATGTTGAGAAAGAGTTGGGGACTACTGAGGAGGAGTTTAACCATCTTTAAGGCTGACTTGGAATTTCTAATTTTGAAATAGAGTAAGAGTATATTAAAGAATTGCGAGATATCAAACAATGAGGAATCATCATCAATTAATGTATGGAATCAAACTATGCTAGAGCATGATGAAAACCAATTGGTAATATTATCTCCAATTTTATAAGATACATTGATATGTTTGAGTTTGACTTTTATTTTGGTATTCCTCTTTTTTTCAGTTGGAGATTGAAGATTCTAACTTCTTGGGCCATAGTAAAGGGTCAAGAGCTGGTGGTAGCTCATGGAAGGATGTTGCAATTGGCCATTACTTGGCAAGGATTGATCCTCATATTTTCTTAGTATTTGATAACAACTTCTCAGAGGATGCAACATGGCTTATACTATGTATTAAGGCACTTAAAATACTACTTAGTTTCTCTGGGTTACAGTATAATGCTCGCAAGGTGATGTTTTTGGAGAAGACAATAGCATTTAGAATTTTTTGTTATGGTCCTGGTTTCTCTGCTTCTAGAGTAGGATGTTTTTTGGCCCTCTCAACTTATGCTTTGGCAGCAAATCAAACTGATATAAAATCCATAGTTGGCTAAAAGAGAAGAAAATATTTGTGTTATAAAGGAAAGATCCCCGAGGAGAAAGAATATGTAAAAGCTCTTGAGAGCTAGCTTTGTACTTTTCTATCTTAAAAAATACTATGAATTCCTAGGTTTCATTTTCATCTTTAGTATTCATTCTTTGAAGTTGTTGCCAAAAAAACCAATTGAATAGCTCTTCAAGAGCATTGATTTTCATAACTCCTTCTCCACAAGTCTTGTGCTTTGAAAAAAATTGTAGGTGCTTGATAGTGAGATTGCAACATTTGTTATTATCCCACACATCTCTCTTGAATAATCCCAAGTAATGCTCACATATTTTTTTAATAGTTTCCTATGGCTTTTGAACCTCCCATTGAGACATTAGCCACACCAAGTTAACTCTTATTTTCCCTAAAAGTGTTGGATCTTTTCTTAAGTGAACTTGACCCCCATGAAAACTCATTTTCAAGAGTAATGCCTCACATTTGTCATACAAAAACAGGGGCTTAATTAAGCATGCATAGTCGAGATGCAACCTAAGAAGTTTGCCAATTATTCTAATATCTACATGCAAAGTACGAATATGAACATTTCTAAAAGAAATGAAAGAATGGGATTACATATGTCTTCTATGTTTTTAAATTTACTCAAATCTATAGAGTCTCTAGTTGGGGCTCTTCTTGCAGGGCACAAGTTGCTCCAATCTTTAGACCCAACACTTTCCATGTAGTAAACACAAGGATATTTTACATTTTTCCCATTGCATATTCCAAGTATATGTTTGATAGTTTTTCAATTGTTGCTCATATGCAATTCCACATTAAAATTACCAACTGCATCAACCACCAACATTCCCTTTGACTTTGAGACTAAATAATGTTTGGAATACCTATATGAGTGAACAACCATTTCAGTGTTTGATGATTCTCAATTGGTATCTAAGCTACACTAACCCACCAAATCTCCATCTCGAAATGGAACTTATGCATTGGTGCTTGACCCCCACCATTGTTGTAGTCCAATACCATATTCATAGATGCAAATGTTAACTCTTTCCATCTTTTGTTCTTTTTGAAATTGTGTTTTATCTAACTTTGAGGCAAACTTCAAAACACTATGGCATTCCTCTATCCCACAGTATCATATATCTCTACAATTTCATTTGGTTTTACTGTGTCCTTTAAGTCCTTTACTAATTCTTTGAGAGTTGGGCCTATCAAATCCACATTTTGAGGTGACTTAAGAATCCTCAAAACATTAGGAAAAAAAATTAGTTTGACCCAAAAGTTGAGCAGCAAATCACTTTCTCTCTCTTCTCTATACTGGAGAATTTTCGTGTCCATTGAAGCTCCCTGGTGGAGTAATTAGGGTTTTGAGCATTCTGCTTACCTATGTACTTTCTTCTGTGTGTAGCTCTAGATTTTGGGCAAAATACAGGTGCCCATCTCTCTTTGCATTTTCTTTTGTTTGCTTTTTTTTCAATAGGATTTGATGTCATTTCTTACGGTTATTGTTTTTTTTTTTGCAAAGGTTGTTTTGGGCAGGAGGCACACATGCTCTCTCTCTCTCTCTCTCTCTCTCTCTCTCTCTCTCTCTCTCTCTCTCTCTCTCTCGCTCTCTCTCCCTCTCCCCCTTTCTTCCCCCCTTCTCTCTATGCGTTGTTTCTCTTTCATGTTGTGTTTTCAATAGAATTTGATGTTGGTTCTAATTGTTTTTTTTTTACAAAATTTATTTAGAGAAGAGGCAAAGGTGTTAATCTCTCTCTCTCTTTGTTTTTTTTTTGCTACTATCTTTTCAATACATCATGATGTTAGTTCCAACCCTTGTTGTTGTTTTATTACACATATCATTTTGGGTGACATTGCATCAGTGCATTTCCTCTTTTCTACTATTTTTTCAATATACCTTCATGTAAATACTAACTCTTGCTATTGTCTTTTGTAGAGATCAATTTGGGTAAGATTGGATAGGTGCTCATTTCTTTCTCTCTTCCACGTACTCACACACTCTCTCTTTCTTTCTCTCTGTGTTTAATTTTTTCTACTATATTTACAATAGGGTTTGATGCTAGTTCTAACTTAAGATGGCCGTTAGCTGTGTATCATCAAACAAACCGATGAGAAACCCCTCTATAGTTGTTTGCAGGGCCGCCATAGCTGCACAGCAGTTCACTTTCCTACCAGTGGGCAATCAAGCACTCAAGCCCAAAATCTTCCAAGCCCTTTCAACTCCAAGTCTTGCATAACTTCCCAAACCACCTTATGAAAAGATCTTTTCAATATGAGAAGCTCATAGCCACGCTAGATTCTCCTTATCTCCCAAAGGGCGATAGTGTTTGGTTTCCATCTCCTCTTCTTCTGTGGTGGTCATTGTGCTCTATGGGCACCTGGCTGCTTGCTACACCAAAGGAGACTCCACCTTGTCCTCCAGGTGATAGGCCTTGGTGTGAGGCCTTCCCCTAGTTGAAATAGTGACATGCTTGCTTGGTGCATGCCATGCAAGCTCGAGGAGGGCAAGATGGAGGAGAGATAGAGGTTGGGGGTGTCAGAATGGAGGAAGTAAAGAAAGCAAGATGTGAAAATAAGAAGAAGAATGAACTTTTAACCCATTTAAATCCCAAAATCAGGTTAATGAAACTTTATACACACTATCCATTGTGTGATCATAAATCCATAACCTTTTATTGTAATACAAAGAAACTTCACACACGTACTTGTTAGGTAGCCAAGAGCCCTTTTTTGGGGGGGGGAAAGGCCTACATACCTCTGGTCAAAAAAGTGGCTCCAGATGCCAAACTTCGGACCATAGTTTGCAAATATTTTTTTTATATTTGGGCTCTTGGCCACCTAGCGAGTATAGGTGTGAAGTTTCGTCGTATTTGGATACAGTTTGGTATTTTAAAAATTATCCCACACCAAAATTATGAATGGATCGATAATCGAGAAATCAACATCGCAGCTACTTACCCTTAGAAACTTCGCACCACATAAACTATACAAAGGCACCAAGAGTAAAGTTTGCAACAAGAAATGGTAAATTTTTACATGTTTTTCCTATTGAAATTGACAGTGCTAGCAAAAACTATAAGTAAGAGTTAAAAATATAGTGAAGATGCACACTCAAAGTTGAGAGTGAAGGACAAGAGTAAAAATTTAGTTCATATTTTAAGGGCACGTACAAAAGTTTTGCATGGGACATAGTCATATGTCCAATGCACGAGGAGAATGTTATGCCAAAAAACACTTGTCACCCTTTGCTAGTTCTTCTTTCCATCCTTTCCTTCCACCCTCTCTGTCAAGCATATAGAAATGAATTCTTTGTATTTGCACCATTGGAGATTAGACACATGCATTTTTAAAGTTTTTAAGTCTCCTGCAAGATGCCATTCAACCAAGTATTGACCATACCCTTCAACCACAAGCATCTCACCATGTTCCTAACAATTGATGATGCTTGGAAAGCTTGTGTGTATAGAGAATAGCTACAGCACCTCAAATGTTTCCTTAGGATTTTCAAATGTAGTAAGCCACCACACATGGTGCTCAGATTGAACACTAAGTTCCCTGGGTTATTCTTGTTAAATTGTAAATATCTATTCATCAAAGTTACACTAACTCTTTCAAGCTTTACTCCTTTGACGACCTCACTTTCATCCAATTTTATAACAAACTATAATTTATCATTACATTCCTCAACAGACATATTGTAGTACATTACCATTACCAACTACACCTTGTACAAATCTAAATAGTAATTGTTGAGTTTGGTGAACTTCACCTCATATGCATTTTTGGTCCCAACCTTTAGTGTTTCCATGCATTGAACATACATGGGATCTCCTATCAGCTCCAAAACCTTTGCATTAAGTTATCCTTGGGCCTCTATTAACCTTGAAGGTTGAGAAAGAGGCACAATTCTATTTCTCTTCAGCACACAACCAAACCCAACTTTCACACCTTTGAATATCTTTGAGTAAGTCATTGTGCTAATACCGGCTCTGTCACAAATAGATTGTGCATCCACAATTGAGAACTCATTCGACACATCTTTCAATGTGCACTCAATCACCTTTTCCTTCACAACCTTAAACTTAGGATTTCTGAAAGTGTTTTCCAATTTACTTGCCTTTAGCAATCTATTAATACATGATCCAAGCTTACCCTCACCTACGTTCTCATTCTGAGCTACCTTACATGCTTTGATACGTCACTTCCACTGGCTGCTATTCACAATTAACTCATTGATTGGCTTCTTCTTTCATTTGTGCTCCTATGTTAGATTGTTGTTGATCTTTCTTAGGTCATCCAATTGTGCCTTTGCCTCCTCATATGAGATACCAATGTCATGGACAGTGTCATGTATGGTAAATAATTTAATGTTTTTGTTGAATTATAGTGTCATTCAGCTGTACCACTTGTCCTATCAGCTAATGTATATAAAGTTGATGTACTACAATCACATCATGATAATTTTTAATGGTTGCTTGGCAAGTTGTAAATACTTTTAATGCCCAATCATTGAGTTGCCTAGTGTAATCAAGCAACCCATTTTCACCCTCGCAAACATAATTTAGCAAATTTGTGCTTCCTAAGAAAGTTGAAGGTCTATTGTTTAAGGGATCAATTCAGTAGACTCCCCCATCAACCCACAAGTACACATGTTTCAATCCCATTTGCATATAACTCTATAGAACCTAAGGGTTGACACTAGTACCATGGGTTCTTTTGAATAATGGGGTGTATTCAATCTCTACCTCAAATATGCAGCTCCTTCTTTCCTGTATTCATTTTATTTATTAATAGAAACGGGGAGCCTACTTGGTTGTCACAGGAGGTAGAGTGGAGATGCATAGAGAGGCATACAAAGGTGCCAAGGGAAAGGAGGCTGTAAGTAATTCACTCTGTTAATGAAGGTTTCATAAACACAAAGAAAATGTCACAATAGAGCCATGAGAGAGTATAGATATGGAGGAAAATAGCTCAGAGAGTAGGGATGTCTAAAACCTTTTGTAGTATAGAAATTTCTATTTTACCTTCAAAAACATTTCTAAAAAACACAAAATTTGACCAATTGGTTTGTTTTTTGACCAAAATCTAGAATATAAAAAATCCCCAGAATATCTTAAAACGAACTTTTAAAATTTCATTTTCCCTGTTTCTGATTAAAAAATCAATTACCTTATATCTACTAATAATTTTGCATTGAAAACGAAGCACCATACTCCCGTAGCTAACTCCTTTTTTAATATAAAATTTGGTTGAAAAGACTTCTTGAATGAGGAGAGAGAAGGAATCTGAGTATATCCTTTGTGGATAATATAAAAAAGGCAAAATGAGATTGTAAAAGTGGAGAGAGAAGAGGATTATTTTACTATTCTTCTCTCCTCTTTTCCTTGTTTTAAGGAGGAGAGAGAGGGGGCTAAAAGGCCTATTTTTTAGTTCATTTTTTTCCTAATGTATCTTTCTTGTTCATGGTCTCTTTTAAAAGATTGATTTTGTCCTCAGTCTCTCAGATATTAATGCCTGATATGTTAGAGACATTTTTCTTTGCAAAATTTAGTCTTCTTTTCTTTACTCTCTCATACAAGCTAGTTACATTTTTAAATGGTCTCTTTCTCTCTCTCTGAATCCTATTGGAGTTTCCTTTAAGCATATTAGCTTGTCTTGTAATGACTTATTAGCATTTTTCAAAATGTCAATCTTATGCTCAAAAATGCTTATTTGTACAATTAATAATATTTTTTTCATTTTATACATTTGAGCCATGTATGTGTAAGATGCAGAGCATAGCCTTGTACAATACCCAAACATCCCATTGCAACATTCTCCAACATATCTTATATAGTCATGAATATTGATAAAAGGAGGTTTACCTATAGAAGGGTCCTTCGAATAAATATTTCCACCCACCCACAAATCTATATGCTTCCTTCCTTGTATTAGCAACATGTTAGGCTCCATCTTATCTGCCAGTACTCGATTATATATACTTCTCCAATATGTATAAATTGGATCTAGTTGAATGGTAAGTTTTCACTTGCATGTGCTTGCACCTGTATTACTTGAAGAGGTATTGCTAAACATTTTAGCAAATCAACCACAAATTAATCTCACAGTGATACAAAGTGAGCGCAAAGAACAGAATGGTGAAAGAGAATGGTGTGTTAAAAAAAGATGTGAGAGCAAGTGAATGTGATTTTGGTGCAAATATCTCAAAATTACAAAATTTCTAAAGTTCCAAGACAAAAATGGCTGAAAATGTGACCTTGATAAAAATTAAAAGATTAGTGAAATTAATGGTCGACCCCTTCGACGAACCAAATATTCTCTCATCAATCACATCTAAGCAATCAAATTTGTTCATTTCATTCTTTCAAAATCTCAACTAATCGGCAACTTAATCATTTTCTTACAAGTGCCTTTTTTGAAGTGCTTTTGGCCCTAATGTTCCTTCATGCAAAGGTCCATGGTTTCTTAAGCCAATATAGTTTGTTGTATGACTATGCTTATCATATAGATCACAAGCATTTTTCCATAATGCATAATCACCACGCTGAATCTCAATGGCATTGAAGTATACATGCTTTGATAATGACAAAATAATAGTAGACTTACATAGGTCATCAAGATCTAGCTTGTTGACCAAATAAAGAAGTGCTTAATGGTTTGCAAAGAATGTGAATGAAGTATCAACAAGTAGTTGTAAAACTTCATGGCACAAATCATTACTAATCCTTCCCATTTTGTTGTAGTTGGATAGTTTATTTCTACCTTCAATGAGCTATCTACTAGTAAAGATCATAAGAAAATACATATTATGCTTATTGAGTTTGCACAGCATAGCTCCAATTGCAATTTGGAAAGCATCGATATGCACATGAAAGTTTTTCATCCAATTTGAGGCTAATAAAATCAATGTAATCATTAGAGTCCTTTTGAGCGCATCATATCAAGCTTGTTCATTTCGAGATAAGCAATAGCTTATAAAGTGGTTGTGCTATTGAAGCGTACTTTAGCAAAAGAGGTAAGAGAGTGGGATTTTATGACCAAGGAAATGCCAAAAAAGTGTCAAATAACGTTAATTTAAGGCATAAATTGAAGTTCAAAGGAAGTAGCAGACGTAGATCTGAAAATTTTAAGTAGCCCCATGGAAGATGGGAATTCAAATCACTTCTAATGTGACAGAATTTGTAGTGGTTGCAAATTTTTCATTAATTTTTCACATGTTGGATCATGGTGGAATGAGTTCGAGAAGTTTGGGACTGCAAGATAGACAATGAATTTTTTTCGATTTGCTAATAGGATGTCGAACATGGAAGAAGTCGAAGGTCAGGCATGAAGGACTGAAAGGAAGTGTGAATGAGGTCTTAAATTTAAAGGGGCATGAGCCTTGGGAGCCTAGATAGCCCTAAAACTTTCATGATGGGAGGGGGGGTGCTTTTGGCAGCTGTGCAAGTAGGAAAAGAGTCCCATTATTTTCAATTTGTGGAGGAGGGATCATGCAGCTTACAGAACAACCACCCAATCCGATTATGTCATGCTACTACTTGATTTTTTTGCCCGCAATCACTTGTTTCTAATACGATATTGATGGCGTGAAGAGAAAGTACCAAATTAAGTCTTTCTCTCTTCTCTCTTTCTCTCCTCTTGAAGAGGTAGTCCATACACAAATGAATGGAAAGAGATTGAAATGAAGATCGATTGTTCAACTTGAACCAAATTGTTATGGAATTATGCTGACACTAAAGAATGATGACTAGTGCCATAGTTTGGAGATCAATGGTGGATCCGATGGCTACTCAAAAATTCAATTCTTAAAATTTAAAACTCAAATAATGGCAACAAGCCTCTTTTTAATGGAAATTTGAATCTCTTTTTACACTTCATGATGCAAATCTTATTCATATGCAATGAAAATTTGTTTGAGGCTTGGATCCAATGTGTTTGAGGGTTGTGTGTTATAAAATTCAAAACCTGTGTTTGTAATCATGAGGTGTTAATTTTCTAAAACTTGAAATGCATGTTTTTAGTAGAAAAATGATATTTTTTGTTATTTTGGGCAATCAAATTATGTTCATGTGGCATAAAATCAAATATAAAGAGGAATTAGAGTGTGAATTATTTTCTTGACTCAAAAACTCAAGAAATACAGTAATTTATATTTAAAAAATAAAGAAAAATTATCAAAAAAATATGATTTTGACCAAAGAAAATAAAGAAAAAGTTAGCTTTTACACCCAGTAAATTATGAAAAAATAGAAATATATTTATGCTTGTATAATGAGGATAAAGCATGAGTTTTAGCCTCAATTTATCCTCGTTTATATATTATAGTGCATATTTATTGCTTTCCACATAAAAAAAACACATTAAAAATACTTTTTACACCTACCATTGAATGCAAAATCATAAAGTGTATGGGAAAAGGTATTGTCGAAGTTAATACGATCAAATTTTGGTTTTATGTATATTTAAGCATATAGGATTTGTTTGATTCAAGTCGAGAAAGGGCAATAGCATGGATTATTTTAGTGTTGCCTTGGCAACGACGCATTGCGTTAGAGTGAAATCATGAAAGGGCTATTTGTGCATATCCACACTAATTGATCTATAAGTTTACTTGTTGGTGTACTTTAAGACATTCACTTTGCATTCGCATTTTCATGTGTGGTATCAAGAGAATTATCTCATGGATACATAGCACTTGATTTCAAACGATTGACCCACGACAAGTGTGAGGTTCCCTAAGGTATAGATTTAGATAATCGTTTCCTTTGGGAGACTAATGTGGTAAGAATTAAATTATCTCCTAGAATGAACATTATAAAGAGAGGACTATGTTATGTACGTGCTTTATGTTGAGAACGGTACATCCTAGGACTAATCCATGGGGTATAGGGGAGTCGTAGTGGGGCCACAGTGATAAGCTTAGGGAGTGCTCCCTTCATTTGTGCTATGAGGTGCTAGACACCTATATGTTCGAGTACTCCATATGCTTGGAATCAAGAAGGGCATCAATTTGGACTACAATTTAGAAATAGTATCTACAAATGCATTATTTGGTTAAATTGGTTTATAATGTTTATACGCTTTGGCCGGGAGGCTGTGGGGTTGTTTATGTGAGTTTAGGAGGCCCGGTCAAAGCCATAGAGCCAGTGTCAAGTCCATCTTTGGTTTCAATAGGTGGTGCATTTGCTGGGAGCTAGTATTTAGTGGTGGTCTCTGGATCTTGGTTAAATAGGGAGGACTAGTGAGCTAGTTTATGCCAAAAAGTATTGAGATAGACTCATCATTTTCTGATAAACAACGTCAAGCCAACATCCAAAAATAAGAAAGAGCCAAAAGGGCTAGACGACAAGCTAAAATTATTAGGAGGTATTCCCCTTAATGCAGCGGCCTAACATCCCTACGAGGGAACGATCTTAGTGACCTCAATGCCACAAATAGTCCATTAGGAGGAGGAGGAGGAGGAGGAGGAGGAAGCTCTAGTTCTCCCCTTCTCCCAGTAAGTCAACCCACTTAAAGTGGAGTTGTAGTCACATTGTCACAAACTACTATAACAAATCCAGTCATCATTATAGTGCATCCTATTGTGATCCTATAGGAACACCAGATTTGCTAGCTTTAGGGTTCCCCCTACCCATCTTTAATAGGTTAGTGGAGGAGGATACATAACTTCAAATAAATGAGTTCCTTAAACTTATGTTTAACTATTGAATTCAAGACAAGGGACATCTTATGATGTTTTTCATCATGACCCTAAAAGGGAGAGTTACAATATGGTATTACGGCCTAGAAGCGGGTACCATAACCACTATTGATCTATATTTGCATTCTTTTAAAGGAAATTTTCCCCTGAGAGAGGTGGACAATATTGGCTACGTATTCTAAATGTGACACATCAATAACCCCATGAAAATACCCGAGCATATGCCAAGAAGGTAAAAGAGGTCTTTTGCAAATTGCAAGCCTTTATCCCTATCCCACCTACTACCCAACTACAATATTTCTTGCACAAATTGGACTTTAATACCCAAATGCACTTGAGTAGTATCCCTCTAACTGATATAGATACTACTATAACTCAAGCAAAGGAAGTAGAGTCCCACTTACAAGTGACCTATCCCTCTAAGGAAATTTTTATCTCACCAAACCATCATGCAAATAACAATCGGAGTGCTAAGTGGAGTAGGTCTAGTTGAAACTTTACGAATTAGTGAGAGTTTATCTCCTAACAATGTTAGGGTAGTAACTAGGGGTAAAAAACTAAAAGACACTCAAAAGATGACCCTTATATGGTCAAAGTTAACCCTAAATCTAGCAGAGATGATAAGAAGGTGTTGGATACCCAGGCGGGTCCTCTTAAAAATGAAAAGTGTAGGCTTATAACACAACATTCAAGAGAGCTACAAGCCACACCCCATTCAAGCTAGTGTATGGGGAAGAGTACATTTTTCCATTGGAAATAGAGCTTCCTACTATGCAATTCTCTCTCAATCATTCATTGGGAGAGGTAGATGCATTCAAAGAATGATATACTTCTCTTGCAGATCTTGATGAGATTCTGTTGTAGGCTTTACTACGTCAAGAGGTAGTGAACTGAAGAATGAAAATCCTTCATGACCTTTGGGCTAAGGAATACAAATTTGCGAAATGTCAGTTGTTGGTGATGTATTATGATGCTTGTCGTGAGCTATTTCCAGCTAAATTAGAATCCAAGTGGGATGGACCATACAAGATTATACGTTTAGGAAAGAATGGCTCTATAGCCCTTCTAGCAAATTTGCATGGGGTAGAGTTTAAGACTAAAGTTAATGTTAATAAGTTGAAGCCCTACTATGTATAAGGGCTAACATGGGGCTTGGTGCCTGTGCAGGTCCTTCACGATTTAGTTTTAACTTGCAGTAGGTACCAAGCCGACAGGATGGGATGAATCATCCCTATCTATGAATCATTCCCTATCTAGAGCATCTATATCTAGAGCAATGCTACTACCAAGGTTGAGTCTAGAGGAGTAAAGGGTATCAGGTTATTGAGTGACAAGACGGATCTTTCACGTAGGAGATTAAGGTCTACTATCACCATTGTCAACGAATTCTAACTAGCATTCTTATTGAGTTTAGTGAGGAAGAAGGGATTGTACCTATTATACATCCTCTCTCTCGACTTGATTTTGATTATCAAAAGTAAGAGTGAGTTGATTAGTATGGTGTGGCTTATCACTGAAGACTAGGTCTATACACGATGGAGCTTCTAGAGGGCTCGCTAAACATGCAAGCGTTGGTGTGGTCATAAAAGTTTCCCAACATATAGTTGTCATGAAAATGGGAGTCTATTTAGAACCCTCTTTTACTAATAATATGGAAGAATACAAGGCCTTGAACATGGGGCTGAATGTAGCCCGATGTGGTGGTATCCACTGATTATTGGTAAAAGGTGACTCACAATTAGTAATCAATTAGCTAAATGGGACCTATAGTGTGTGCAATCCCATTCTACGAATGTATCATTGTGCAGCCTTGGATATGTTACAATAATCTCCCAACATTAGCCCTAGACTACTTTGGGGTCTTCTTGCTAACACGCCATATTTTGGCCGTCGATGGTTAGTTTGGCTCATGAGTCAGGTAGCTAGTGAGCGCCTTCCTACTATGTCATGGATATATAGGATTGTGTGTCGTGATATTGGTCAGCCACCCCTTGCTATTTATGTAGGGGGATTAGCTAATAACTTGATGCACTTAGTGTAGGGCCTGAGAAGCACTTAGAATTGATTGGCTTTGTACTATAATAGAGTTATATTAGGACCAAGGGTTGTTTCAGCAATACGTTGCTTAATGGTAGTAAAGTGTATTATTTCGTAAGGCCAAGAGGGTCATTTCTATTGTGTTCTTATGTTCTATTTCTTAAGGCCAAGAGGGCCAACTTGTTGATCAAGAACTATTATATTCCTTAAGGCCAACAGGGCCATGTATTTGCTTGGTACATGTGCATTTAATGATTTTCTAGTATAGTATTTGCATCAGACAGGTTTGCCAAAGTGCCTGAAGGGAGCCTTTGCTACACATGAGCTTCTTTTGGCCATTCCAAGTGGTGTCACCACACCTTTCTAAGTTTTTACCTTAAGATGATAATGTTATATGTGTATGTGGGGGTTATTTTATTTTCTTTATGGGGACCGGCAATCAAGGCATGAAGTCCTAGGGTTTGGTTAGGTATATCTTAGGGAGATTCAAGTAGTTGTTTACCCCCTATGATGACATTGTCACACATTAAAGACCTGGTATAGAAGGCAGTCCTTGCGACCCTGTCCTTCCAGCTTGCTAGGCAGCTATTCTAGGAGTTCTTGCTAGGGTGAGGCAGTTAGAGAAGCTTGCCAAAATAGAAAAGAAGAGCAAGTTCTGACTATATCCAAAAATAAAATTACAGAGGTGTGTAAAAAGGGGTTCTAATCCCTTAAATTAGAAAAGAAAAGAAAGAAACATCCTAAAAGCGGTTGATTATTTCCTTGTGGAGGCCTAGTAGGTTTCTAGAGACGAGTCAAGACCCAAGGCAAATGCATTGTCTTCCTAGGGGTAACAACTAGCCAAAATTAAGTATAAGGAGGATTGGAGCGAAAATAAAAGTGAGAGCTTGCCAGATTATTGGGTACCAAGTCAAGACCTGAGGCCGATGCCCTATGCTCCTTAGGTCACTCTACGCTCAACTCCCTCCTTTTTACACACCTAAGTTTAAATTTAGAAAGAATAATTAGAAATATCTATAATAATTTTTAATAATAACTAAAAAATAAAAAAGTACTTCAATATTATTTTTTAGCATTTAAAAATTATGTAAATATAGAAAAAGTGAAAATTACATCAAATATATTTTTAAAAAAAATTATAGATTATGTAAATATTAAAAAAATAAAAATTATATCAATAATATTTCTTTTAGCATCTACCAATTATGTTAATAGATCAAGAATTATTTCCTTAGTATTTATAAATCATATATGTATGGAAAAATAGTTTTTCTTGGCATTTATAATTTATTTAAATTGATTTAAGATAGTTAAAGTAGGTGATTAAAAATTATTAATTAGAAGTATTCTTTTTAGAGAAAATTTCACCATTATAAATTAACTCAAAATTATGGCATACATAGCACATTGGAAATTGTTAAATCGAATACATAACTATTTTGAACCTAGAATATTCAAACAAATTCACTTTCCTAACACGATAAAGTGAAATATGAATCCTAGATCATGAGATAACCAAAAGGGTAATATAATTCTCATTTGAGAAAAATTATTAAGAAAAAATACTTGCATTGTGACTCAGGTAGTTGTCAAGAAAAAGTTGTGATTTAAAGGTTCCTACTTAGTTCCACAAATTGGGATCAACTTTAACTATTTTTCAATCTATAGAACTTTAGAAAAATATTCAAGACTCATAATAAGGTCAAGCAACCAACCTTTAATGAGGGTTGTGAGTTAGATTGTGAACAACAGATAATGATAGCTAATGAAAGATCCAATGAAGCAAGACTAATCAGAATTTAGATCTTGAAAAGGGGACTTAGAAAATAAAAATCCGAAAGGAAATTAGGAGAAATGCGAGAAGCTACAAAGAGGACCAAGTTGAAAAGAATTACTGCTAAGTTAAGATCTTGCACTAATTGCCTTCTGATTTGTGTAGAAATATTGCTTGAGGAAGAATTGCTTGTGCTTGTAATGGTGCATACAACTTTTACTTGATGTACTTAGGAAATTGATTGAATTGAATCAAAATCCTAATGTACTGAGTTTGTAAAATAGGATAAAAAGGAAAGTGAACTAGATCTCCCCTAAGGCTAGTTGTGGGTCTCTTTTTCAAAGGGAATTAGCATGTCACCTCGGAGAGTTCGTAATAACCCCAATGGTGAGAGGTCACTTGGTAGGGAGTTCCTTGAAGGTGGGAGGAGTTAAGGATACCAAGGGAACTCTAGCAAGTAAACTCTTAGACTCTTAAGAATCGCCCAAACCCCCACGTGACTTAAATGGATATTTTCAAGTCTCGGTACTAGTTAGGGATCAGAATCTTGTAAAAATAAATGCTTTCATACTATTCTTTTGTATGGGCACAAGGTGAATACTTGTATAAGAAATTCTATTATCTGCTCCTACATTGAGAAAGGCAAACTATTCACATGGAAAGCCTATCATTATTACTGTTGATACAAGCCCAATCGGGATTGGATGGGAAATTGGGCAAGATGATGAGGAAGGGAAAATATATGCAATTTTCTTTGGTAATAAAGTATTGACTAAACAATAGAGAAGGTATCCACAGGTAAAAAGAGAATTATGGAAAATTGTGACAACCCTTAAATGTGATAAAGAGTATTTTATGGGTGCTCGTATAGTCATTGAGACTCATTGTTTGTCTGTATTGGGTATGATTACTGGTTGTGCTACCTGGACATTGCTATGCTTCGGTGGATTGCATATATCAAATCTTTGAACCCTGAATTTCAGCATATTGCAGGAAGAGATAACCTAGTGGCAGACATGTTATCTCCAGCACACTATGAGAATGAAGATGGGATGATGGATAAGGAGGAAGAAGATGACTTTCTTGCGGATGAAAATGATGTTGACTTTGATTGTCACATCTCAGCACAGTTGGTTCTTCATCCTGCACTCCCATATGCCATAGAATCCTTCTCAACCATACTGCTTCACATGCAGCAAAACAAGCTGCCTTGTACTCTGCTTCGGTAGAAGACAATGCCATTGTTGGCTGCTTCTTACTAATCTAAGAGAAAATTCCTTAACCCAAAGAGAAACAATAACCAGAAATTGACTTCCTGGAATCACTGTCTCCTGCCCAATCTGAGTCACAGTTCCCCACAAGAGAAGTTCCGAAACTGTATGTGATACCATAGTCAAGAGTTTCCTTCAAGTATCTGAGCACCCGCATCCCAGCCTTCCTATGACTCTCATGAGGTTTGTTTGAGAACTTGCTCAAAACACCAACAGCAAAACTAATATCTGGTCTGGTGTTACACAAGTAGATCAGACTGCCGACCAACCTCCTATACCTCCCAATGTCTGCTAGTGCTGATGTATCCTCGACGGATAACTTTGCATTCACCTCCATAGGTGTAGCTATCTCCTTGCACTTGGTCATGCCAAATGCCTTCGAGATCTCCCATGCATACTTCTTCTGAGAGATGAAGATCTTTCCTGGCTCTTGCTAGACTTCAATCCCCAAACAATAGTGCAACAAGCCCAAGTCTGTCATTTCAAACTCAGAACTCAAAGCCTTTCGAGTTTGGTTGGTCATATCTTTATAGTCACCTATAATAAGAAGGTCGTCCACATATAGGACAATCACTACAGACTTTTTACCATCCCTGTAAACATACAACTTAGCATCTGAGGTACATCTTTTGAAGTTTAGGTTTAAAAAGAACTTATCTATCCGCTGGAACCATGCTCTGGGGGCTTGTTTCAGCCCATATAATGCCTTCTTTAGCTTACACACTTTGTTCTCAGAATGGGGGGCCTCAAACCCTGGTGGCTGAGCCACGTACACCTCCTCCTTGAGGTCACCATTTAAGAACGCTGACTTAACATCCATTTGGTACACTGGCCACTTCTTGTGGGCAGCCACTGCAAGTACTGTGTGAATAGTGGTCATTCTGGCAGTTGGGGCAAATGACTCTTGAAAATCAAACCCTTCAACTTGTGAAAATCCTTAGGCAACTAGTCTAGCTTTGTACTTTTCTAAGGTATTATCAGCCTTGTACTTTACCTTCCAGATCCACTTGGTGCCAATAACCTTCCACTTTGCTAGTCGATCCACTAGCTCCCAAGTGTCATTCTTCATTATGTTGTCATACTCTGCCTGCATAGTAGCCTTCCATGATGGATCTGCGAGTGCTTCTTCTAAGTCAGTTGGCTCCTTTACTTCTCTCATAATCTCAACCATCAAGGCCATATTGACTATGTGAGCAGAAGCCCTCCTTTGCTCCTCTATTCTCTGAGACCTCCTTGGTCCGTCTGCCTTCTCCTCAACAGATGTAGGCATAGGATTATTGTGGTCATAGAGTTGCTTCACCTAGAGCGGCAATGGCTTTTCTAGTGGGGTGATGTCAGGTTGGTGAACTTTTTCCTCATCATCTAAAGATGATGCTTCCTCCTCCTTAAGGATAGGGATAGCTCTCGGGACAGGTTCATAGTGGACTACTTCTTTGCTTGATGATAAAGTGGAAGAACTTGCCTTCTCCTCCTCCACTGTATGCGGCTCCTCCTTGAACATCACATCACGGCTCGCGATGATCTTCTTTGCCTCTTGGTCATATAATTTGTAAGCCTTCTGCTCATCACTATAACCCAAGAAGATACATTTTCTACTTTTTGGTTTTAACTTGTTTCTCTTCTCATCTGGAACATATGCATAACATTCACATCCAAAAATTCTGAAATGTGAGACAGATGGTTTCTTACCAGTATAAGCCTCATGAGGTCTTTTTTCCTTGAGAGCCTTTGTGTAGCTCCGATTTAGAATGTAGACTGTAGTATTAACAGTTTCAGCCCAAAAATGCTAAAGGGAAATCCCTTGCCCTTTAGCATGCATCTTGCCATCTCCACAATGGTGCGATTCCTGTGTTCCACAATACCGTTCTGCTGAGGTGTGTGAGGCGTCGTCAATTGATGCTTGATCCCTTTGCTCTTGCAAAAGCCTTCAAACTCCTTTGAGTTGAACTCACCACCATTTGTTTTAAATTTCTTCACACTTTTCCCTATTTCATTCTCAACAAGTTTTAGCTATTCTTTAAACTTACCAAAAGCTTGAGCCTTATCACGAAGGAAGTACACCCACATCTTCCTACTGTAGTCGTCGACAATCAACATAAAATAAGAAGATCCCCCCAAGGCTTGTGTAGGCATCTTACCACACAAGTCAGCATGCACCAACTCTAGAGGAGCCTGTGCTCTATTCTTGCTTTCTTGTGGAAATGCCTTTCTCTGTTGCTTGCCCATCATACAAGCTTCACATGGTTGCTTCAATTCAGTTATTGTAGGTAGGTGAGCAACCATACCTTGCTTTTGCATCTCCTTCAACACTGCAAATCCGATGTGTCCAAACCTTTCATGCCAAAGCTTACTTGTACCCACTCCAACGGTGGCTATAAGAGCACTTAGCTCATACAAGTTGTTCCTTCTTTCTCCTTTGCCAACAATTGTGCCAGCACTATCAAGAATTTCTGCACCTGTCTTCTTGAACCTCACTTCATGACCAAGATCAGTTATGGTATCAAACTGATAAGAGATTTCTCCTGATTTTGGGAACATACAACATATTTGAAAGCTTTTTGACTTCACCATTTGCAGCAACAAAAGAAATAGTACCTGTGCCCGCAGCAGGGCATTTAGCATCATTTTCAACCGTCACAGTGATGGATTCTTGTAGAGGTTGCATAGAACTGTATAGACCTTTCTTGTTGGTCATGTGACGGGAGGCCCCACTATCCAACACCCATGAGTCACTGGTAGATTCTTCTTGCACCGAGGAGCACACTTCCTCAATGGTTGCCATGAATAATTCCAACTCTGCTTCAGCCGTATTGGCTGTCTCTTTCCCTTTACTTTTAAGGGTACCATTCTTTTCATCTGCCTTCTTGACACGACAATCTGCAATTGCATGTCCTTTCTTCTTGCAGTAGAAGCACTCTCCTTGAAACTTCTTCTTGCCGCCCTTCTTCTTTTTGTCACCATTATTTTTGGTGGAGGAACCACCTTTGCCTTTTGCATTGGTAGAGAATGTAGCATCTCCATTGTTGCTTCCTTCTCGGGCTTTCAGCCTCAACTCCTCCTCCATCAATAATGCACAAAACTCTTCAAAAGTCAAAGCTTGAGGTCTCACCTGAGTATTAAGGGCAGTTACTAGTCCATCAAACTTTTGTGGAAAAATCTGAAGACACCTCCGAGCTACCTCTTTGCTAGTCTTTTGTATCCCAATGCTAGCCATCTGGTCGCGCAGATTCTTAATCTGAGTGATGAATGCTTCAACCGTCTCTCCTTCAGCAAACTTCTCCGCTGCTAGTTGATTCTCCAAGTTTTGAATCCTTGTTTGGTTTCGTGTTTCATACTGACTCCTTAGTACATTCCAAGCCTCTAACGCTTTGGTTGTATGCTGAATCAAAGTCAGAACACTGCTAGAACAGCTTGTAACTAAGGCACACAATGCATCTGCATTCCTTCGTTTCCAAGCTCACAGAAGATCTGCATTCGGAGGAATCATCACACTAGGATTTGATGGGTCGGGGGTAGGCTGTGGTTCTGCATCAGTCCCCAGCACAGTCTCCAGAAGCTCATAAGAATCAAGGATAGTTGTAATTTTGAATTTTCATAAGGTGTAGTTTGTACCATCTAACTTGCCTTCGCTGAAGGTTGGTGGACGAATCCTCAGTGTTTGAATAGCCGGTACAGCAGCACCACCTCCTACACCGCTTCCTGATGCGCCAGAACCGCTTCTGGAAGTCGAGATAGTTTCTCTTTACTGTTGAAGCCTTTGCCTCTTGCACACTCTCTGATCTCTAGAGCCCCCTAGGCTCTGATACCATGTAAAAAATTACATGGCGCAGCGAACAGAATCTGAGAAAGAGATAGAGAGTACACAACAGATAAGAGGAGAATCAGTAAATTATTTAACTCCAAACAACTGATACAAAGATGGCTCTGTCCACCCGTGCGCTTCCATTGTGTGAAGCTTAGATGGCGATCTAGACAGAAGATAGGTGAAGAGCTTAAGGCTAGCTGGAACAACAACTCTGACTGGGTGAAAGATGAGTGATCGATGGCTGTGAAGGGGTTTAGCTTTTATAGCCTGCGAAGGCTGTTAGGTTGGCCTAACCGACCTACTACATAAGCCTCCACTAGTCAACCAAGGAATATTCCCTTTACCATTGGGCCGGGGGCGCTGCCACCGGACCCTTGCCAGGGGGGCCGCTGGCCACCCTGGGACCCCCCAGCCAGGGGCCGCTTTCGCGGCCCCCGAACCCCAAAATAGGGGCCCCTTTTAACTCCCTTACCCCACAACTCGATGCAATATGCCTCGAGTTGCTACCAACTTAACCACTTCGTCTAACCCAAAGATTAGACCCACAACGGTCACCTTTTTGCCATCCGGTCACATAGACCTCATGTGATATACAAGTCATGACTCAACCAATGTCCGGGCTCACATTTGGCTTCTCCTCATAATGGGGGCCTTACAACTTTGAGCACCATGGATCATTGGTAGCACCTAATGAGGGTGGGGCATTGATCATATCTAACAGAATCCACAAGATTGATACATAGAATAAGTACAAGATCGCTGATGAAAACTCATGGAATTATTGCAAGATACAAAGGATGATAACAACCTAGTACATAGAAGATGCCTGAATAAATCACATGAACAAAAAGGAAGAGGATGTGTACTCCACAAATCCAAGTGCGAGTTGTAGATCCTTGCCATTCAAAAGCTCGTCCCAACGCAAAGGAGCATTGAGAAAAATGAACAACTACACATCAATCCACCATACATAATGCATTAAAAAAAAAAATGGTAACTACGGACAAGAAAGATAAATGACTTATTGGGCCGCCACGTGTATATAGTCTATCCATCAATGTAGTGAGACCGTGTCTCTTTTGCAAATCGAGTCTCTAGGTTAGTGGAATCATGGTTTGTAATGGAGTGATGCAAAGAAAACATCATACAACTATAAGAAACTCAATTTTCAGTACAAGTGATATTGCAAATAAGAAAGTGAGAAGAACGAAAGAAAAACTTACAAAGTCCTCCAAACAAGTCATGTGGCCACCACTTCCAAGATAATAGACCACCCCTGCATTCAGTCATGCCCTTGCTGCCGCCCCTACTATTGTCAACGTCCTGCAAAATCTATAGCCTTTTCCTTGAGTCTCTGCCAATCATTTGTGTCTAGCCACTTGGGCTTTGAGCCACTACTCTTAAGTGCCTTGCATGCGTTCGATCATTTGTGTGACATGTATGTATGCACACACTTCATCCTCCACCTAGTGAAAAACCTCTCTGCTGTCGCGGTGGGTACCGAAAACCCATCATGCAAGGATGGTACTTTGTAGTCCTTGTTCCCGTTGGGTATATTATTCCAATGGTCCAAGACATTGTGCCAAAAAACTTGCTGGCACAACTCTCTTATACAAGACATCACCCTCCTCCCCTCATAATTTATGATCACAGATCTTGTCCTATCATCTACAAGGTATCTATAACCCTATGATGTATGTCTAAGGTGTATCCTCTCCCACCTATGACTCCACTCTTGCATTTAAACTTCCCTAAGAGAATTAAAACATGCTTAATGCAACTTTTCCATGCGGGTCTATTTTGAAACCTGGGCGTTCATTATCAGGGCATTGTCCACTCTCATACTTTGGGTGGAAGCTCCCGCATGCGTATTGAGATATCGAGCTCCACTCGTGATATGCCAGGGTGACCATTGTGCATGTATGTCATTGACTTGTTAGTTGCAGATGCGGTTGGTACACCGCCCATGAATAATAGCTAGATGACAGATATCCTTATCTACTCTAGTTCGTGGCTCAGTTAGTATGCCACCTTAGTTAGTTGAGTTTGGTTTGAGACCCATATATAGGGTTCTTCTATTTCTATGTACGAGAGTTCTTTTTGGCTTACATAACTAAGAAGAGGAAAACTGTTTACAGCCTCCACCTGTGTGTGTATTCCCCCATTGTGCAAGCAAGAAAGCTACAAGTGAGACTCCTTCCTTCTCTCCCACAATCTTGATATGGTATGAGAGCCTTGTTCGTGGTAAGGAGCTCAAGAAAGCAAGCCAAGTTCGCGGTGTTCTAGTAAGAGGACCAGTGTTGCTTTCATTTTTCTGTTTGGGAGCAAGTCTCTGCAGCAGGTAGCATAGTCAGAAAGTGCAGGAGTGCATTGTCTCAGATTGAGATGCCCTTCGCAGTGTAGCAAGAGGGCAATATATGCTACGGGAAAGGGCTTTAGCCTTTGGTATCTCTATTTTTTTAATTTGAGGCCATTTCGGGGGTTGTTTTGGAGGCAGAAGTTTTCTGCACGCACTCAGGAAAAGGCCATGTTTTATGCTGTGCGACCACTATTCTACAGGTTGGTGAAAAGTTACCGTAGAAATTGCATTGTATGCTTGTGCGCAGAGACATTGGGAGGTACAGAATCATCCTTGTTACCTGTTGATGCAAAATCGTCACTAGGAAGTGACTGTGTGGTCGAATACCACTTTCGTCAGTTTTGCAAATTTGCCCTTGTGAGGCTGAAGCTGTGTTTTTTGCAGTGACAGAATTCTTTGCAGTGTTTCGTAATGGCGTCTGATTCTCTTTCACAGATTGTCACTGAAAAGCTTGACAAGAATAACTTCCAAGCATGGAAGTTTAGAATGACGAATTTTCTTATGGGAAAAGGATATTGGGAATTCGTTGCAAGAAATGAAGAAGAACCAGTTCTTCCTGATGTTCCCAATCAACAGCAAATGCAGGCATTTAAAGGATGGCATGAGAAAGCCAGAAAAGTCATGTACTGGCTATCTATTAGTATTTCAGACTCTATGATTGTGCATATTTAGGATGCAAGTACGCCAAAGGAGGCATGGGATACTTTGTCAAAAATGTATAGCACAAATACACAAGCCAGGAAAATGCAGCTCAAGCAAGAGTTGCACAATGTGCAAAGAGAAAGTATGAGCATCAATGACTATCACATGAAGGTGAAGAAGATTGCAGATGCACTTACTTCCATTGGGTCGCCAGTGGAAGATGATGATTTAGTTTCCGTGACCTTGAATGGTCTAGGAAAGGATTATGCACAGTTCCGAACATCCATTTCCGTCCGTGAAAGATTTCCTGATTTTGAGGAGTTGATTGCTCTTCTAATTTCTGAGGAGCGTAGAAATGGTGGTGCATCTTCTTCACGAGGAACTTCAAAAGAAACTGTCTTCTACTTAAATGCTAGAAGAGGTAGAGGCAGAGATAGAGGAGGCCGATCTGGAGGCCGTGGTAGAAATCAGAATGTGCAACAAACTCAAGAAAACCAATCCTATGGAGGAGGACATGGTAACTCTAGAGGCAGGGGGAGCCAAAGAGGTCGTGGTGGATGGCAAAGAGGCCAAAATGCAAACAACAACGTTGAATGCTACTACTGTGGTAAAATGGGTCACATGGCTAAAGACTGCTATAAAAAGCAGAATGACATCATGAATGGAAAATTGCAACAAGGGAATTATGCATCTTCTAGTAGACAGGGTGATGACAGAAATGAGCATTTGTTTATGGTGCAGCACATGAACAATTCTGTGACAAGTACAGAAGAAAGCAACGAAGTGTGGTATGTTGACTCAGGTGCGTCAAACCACATGACAGGTCATGCAGAATGGATGCAGGACGCAAGGAAAATGAAAAAACCAGGATTTGTGGAGACTGGTGATGATACTGCACATCCTATTGTGCAGATTGGAAAAATTCCTTTATCTATGCAGGATGGGAAAAAGAAATACCTATCAGATGTATTTCATGTCCCGAATATCACCAAGAACCTGGTTTCTGTTGGTCAAATGGTTGAGCAGGGCTTGCAGGTTAGATTTAATCCTCATGGATGCTTTGTTGAGGATATGAAAAATAAAGGTCGCTTGATAGAAAAAGGAAAGAAGAAGGGCAGAATGTTTATGTTGGATGCAGACATGTCTGAATTAAGTGCAGCAATGTTTGCACATGGGACCGGTGTAGTTGCAGATATTGATATCTGGCATAAACGCATTGGTCATGTTAATGTACAATGACTTAAATCAATGCAGACCCAAAATATTGTTGCAGGATTGCCAAAATTCAAGGTTGCAAAAATGCATAAGGTATGTGAAGCCTGTCAGTTTGGAAAACAGGAAAGGAAACCATTTCCTAGACATGTTCAAGAGAGTAAGAAGCCATTGAAATTAATCCACTCTGATGTGTGGACTACTAAAGCTGTATCTCTTGGAGGCTGTCATTATTTTGTCACTTTTATTGATGACTATAGCAGAAAAGTTTGGGTGTATTTTATGAAAAAGAAAAGTGAAGTTTTTGGGCATTTCAAAACTCTTAAAGCAATGGTTGAAAAAGAAACAGGCCTGCAAATAAAATGCCTAAGGTCAGATGGAGGGGGAGAGTACCTCTCAAATGAGTTTGCAAGGTTCTTGCAGGAGCATGGCATAAAGCAACAATATTCATGCAGTCATACCCCACAACAAAATGGAATTGCATAAATGAAAAACATGCATATTGGAGAGGTATCTCGTGCCATGCTCAACGAAAAAGACTTGCCATATTTTTACTGGGCTGAAGCAGTTGCTACACCAGTCCATATAATGAACAGGACTCCCACTATAGCAATACATGGGATGACTCCAGAGGAGAGGTATACTGGTAGGAAACCAAATATTTCTCATTTGAAGATTTTTGGTTGCATTGCCTATGTTCATGTGCTAGATGAGTTGAGATCCAAGTTGGATCCAAAAGCTGAGAAGTGCATCTTTATTGGTTACTCTGTGCAGCAAAAAGGGTATAGATGCTATAACCCTTCTACTCGTAAGTTTATAGTGAGCAAAGATGTTGTTTTTGATGAGATGAGTAGTTGGTATAAACCAGTAAATGTGATTGATAATGTAGATGCACAAAATGGTAATGCTGCACAGAATTCACAGCAGCAGTCACAAGATATTAGTGGACATGGAGCGTCCACTAGCAGTGGTTCACATTCTTCGCCATGGGTAGACAGATTGAGATCAGGAGAATCGTCTCAAAGCAATGCAGATAGTGGTATGCAGGTATCATGAAAAGGAAAAGAGAAGGTAGATCAGCCCATGTTTGATGTGAATGCAGGTCACTCTTATGTGGATGGTGAATCCAGTGGCTCAGAACAGAGCATTGATGATGAGTTGGGTATTCCTTCTGTTGTTACACCTGGAGTAAGGAAGACGAGGGATGTTTTGAGAGCATCTGGAAGTGAGCCTACTTTGCATAGGTCTACCAAAGCTAGGTATCCTGTGGATAGGCTGAAATATGATAGACTTACAGCCATTCACTATGCCTATATAGTCAAAGTGATACAAGAACCAGAACCCACTTCTTTTGAGCAAGCCATGGGAAAAGAAAAATGGGAGAAAGCCATGGATGAAGAAATGGATGCTTTGGAAGAAAATGCTACATGGGAATTGGTACCTTTGCCTAAAGATAAGAATGCAATTGGTTGTAAGTGGGTTTATAAGGTGAAGCACAATGCAGATGGCTTTGTGAACAGATACAAGGTAAGATTAGTAGTCAAGGGGTATGCACAAACATATGGCATTAATTATGAAGAAACATTCAGTCCAGTTGCAAGGATGGCAACCCTAAGAGCAGTCATTGCTATGGCTGCATCAAAGGGATGGTCTCTATATCAGATGGATGTAAAGAATACCTTCTTGCATGGTGATTTGCAAGAAGAGGTCTATATGGAGCAGCCACCAGGTTATGTGCATGCTGTTCATCCTGAGTTTGTTTGCAGGTTGAAGAAAGCCTTGTATGGCTTGAAGCAAGCACCTAGAGCATGGTCTGACAAGATAGGATAGTATCTTGTCACTATTGGCTTTCAGATTTTCCAAGGCAGATTTCTCACTTTATGTGAGAAAAATAGAGAAAGGTATTATGCTGCTTGTCATTTATGTTGATGATTTGATTATCACAAGTGATAGTGATGAAGATATCCTTCATGTGAAAATGCTATTGAAGCAGAAATTTGAGATGAAGGATTTGGGAGAGCTGCGTTATTTCTTAGGCATTGAGGTGATTAGATCACCAAGTGGGATATGGCTCTTGCAGAGGCAGTATGGATTGGACATGCTGTCCAAATATGGGATGACAAGCTGTAAGCCGATTTTAGTTCCTTTGGAGCAGAATGTGAAGTTGAGCGCAGATGCATGTGAGCTTCTTGAAGACCCTACTATGTACAGATGCATAGTAGGAAGTTTGATTTATATGACTATTACCAGGCCAAATTTGAGCTATGCTGTTGGATTGGTAAGTCAGTTTATGCAGGCTCCAAGGAAACCACATTTGGATGCGGCTAGATGCATACTCAGGTATGTGAAGTCCACATTGCAGTATGGACTATTTTATGAGACTAGGGTTTAGTTACAATTGCATGGATACACTGATGCTGATTGGGCTAGTAGTATTTCTGATAGACGATCTACCAGTGGATATGTGTTCTCTTTTAGGACTGCTGCACTCACTTGGAGCAGCAAGAAATAGCCTACAGTTGCCTTGTCGAGCATAGAGGCTGGGTACAGGGGTGCAGCAATGGCTGCATGTGAGGTAGCTTGGTTGCATAAGCTACTTTATGATATGCACCAGTCTATAGATGGGCCAGTTGTCATTTATTGTGACAACATGAGTAGTATACACTTGGCAAATAACCCAGTCTATCATGCTAGAACAAAGCACATTGAGGTGCATTATCACTATGTGCGGGAGAGGGTTTTACTAGGTCTTATTGATCTAGTTTATGTCGGCACAGAGGATCAGGTAGCTGACATATTTACGAAGGCATTGGGCGCAGAGAAGCTACACAAGTTCAGAGACCTGCTTGGTGTGCAGGAATTGGGATTGAGCTCGAGGGGGAGTGTTGAGATATCGAGCTCCACTCGTGATATGCCAGGGTGACCGTTGTGCATTTATATCACCGAGTTATTAGTTGCAGATGCGGTTGGTACACTGCCCATGAATAATAGCTAGATGACAGCTATCCTTATCTACTCTAGTTCGTGGCTCAGTTAGTATGTTACCTTAGTTAGTTGAGTTTGGTTTGAGACCCATATATAGGGTTCTTCTATTTCTACGTACGAGAGTTGTTTTTGGCTTACACAACTAAGAAGAGGAAAACTGTTTTCAGCCTCCACCTGTGTGTATATTCCCCCATTGTGCAAGCAAGAAAGCTACAAGTGAGACTCCTTCCTTCTCTCCCACAATCTTGACAATGTGCTCGTCTCGACTTTTGCTTAGGGGCCATTGATGAGGTAAATTTCGACTTCGCGAACTCTAACCCGGCTCTCTTATGCCTTACGAAGTTACTACTACCCGAGATTTCCTCTTCCTCACAAGAACCGAGCCTTGCAAGTCACGGTTAAAAAAAAAAACCGGGAGACGTGGGTGAACTTGTCCTAGAGAAGCTTCAATAGAAGCTTCTCAAGTCAAACAGGCCGGGTGACATGTGATGGAGAGGATGAAGAAGATCACGATGAGGGAGAGGACGATGATGGTGATGATGATGATGATGAAGATGATGATGATGATGGTGCTGGTGAAGGCAACGGCAGGGGCCAAGTGGCGTGGCCAAAATGGTTGTGGCAGTAGTCGAACGACGGTGAGCAGGTCCCCACGGCGGGCTTGGGAGGGGGGGTAGCCACACAAGTGGCTGGTAGCATGCTTCCCCTCCCCATGCCCCTCCATGACTCCTAATCCCTCTCTCTCTCCCCGCCATGCAACGGGTGAAGGAGAGGGAGTTATTAAAAAAAATACAATTAATTCATTATCTTTTTGTCCCTTGAAGGGGTGTTTCCATTGTGGACTACGTTTTCGAGCCACGACTTCCTATACATGACGCGGGGCTGTGTTTGTTAATGTGCGCGGAGGGAACCCAAAGTTTTTTTTATTGTGAGAGATCACTCGAAATTGCTCTTGCATGGGATCAAGAGTCATTAATATTTCGTAGCGGAAATATTACATTCTCTCCCCCTTAGAGGAATCAAGATGTTCTCATCTCGAGAAAAATCTGGGGGTATTGTTGGTTGAGAGTACTTTCATCTATCCAAGTGGCATCCTCTTCGGGGTAATCTTTCCACTGGACGAGGTATTCTCTCAAGGTCCTGGATCTCAAATGCCTCTCCCTAACATCTAAGATCCTGTCAGGATGTAGCTTAAGGACTCCTTGGGTTGGCATTACAACTTGTTGATCATCCAGCACATGACTAGGATTAGGCACATACTTTTTCAATAGACTGATATGGAATACATTAAGAACTTTTAGGTTTTCAGGGAGTTGCAGTCTGTAAGCATTAGGCCCTAGGCACTTGAGATTCTTGTAGGGTCTACAATACCTTGGACTTAGCTTTTTGCATTCACCCAAGGATAGGGAACTCTTCTTTAGACGTATGCGAATGAAGACCATATCACCTTCAATGAAGGATTTGTCTTGACATTTCAGGTCCGCGTAAGCCTTCTGTCTGTCCTTTGTGGCTTGGATGTCCTATCTTATTGACTTGATTTGGTCATCCATGTCTTCCACAATCTATTTTGAAGCTTCAACCCTCAAGATTGGATCCGAAAAACTTAAAGGAGTACGCCAATCGTACCCATACAATGCTTGAAAAGGGGTCATCTGAATGCTTTGTTGGTAAGAAGGATTGTAGGCAAACTCAACCAATGGTAAATATTGAATCCATTTTTTGGGCTCGCGACAGCAATGTGCCCTAAGAATATCTTCAATGACTTGGTTGACTCATTCCGTTTGACCATCGTTTTGGGGATGATAAGTTGTATTGAAACAGAGTTGAGTCCCAATGGCCTCGAAGCCCTCTAGAAGTGTGATGTGAAGAGAGAGTCATGATCACTAATGATTCTTCTGGGTAACCCATGCAGTTTGAATATCTCCTTGATGAATAACCTTGTGATGTCTGAGACTTTATAGTTTGTCTTAACAGGGATAAGATGTGCAACCTTGGTGAGCATATCTACCACGACCATAATGGAGTTGTATCCTCCCTGAACTTGGGGCAGGCCAACAACAAAGTCCATACTAATGAATTCCCATTTAATTTGGGAAATGTCAAGTGGTTGCAATTTCCCTGGCATTTTGACATGTTTGGCCTTAATGCGTTGACAAGACAAACATTCCGTGACATATTTGAGAATGTCACTTTTGAGCCTATCCCAATAATAGCTCTTTCTGACCGCATTAAGGGTCTTGGCATAGCTAGGATGTCCTGAGAAAGGGGAGTCATAGGCTTCCCAAAGTATCTTCTGCTTGAGTGATTGGCTTGCCGGGATACATAATCTTGTCCTATAGTAGACAAGTCCATTATTGATAGAGAATTCTTGGTACTTTGTTTGTAGCTTTGGGTCTTGATCTTTGATGGGGATCTCCCTTAGCAATTTCTGATAGGTTGGGTCATGACATGCCTCTTCTCTAGCTAGCTCAAGAATTGGGTTGTTTGACATGGATATCTTTGTATCTAGAGATCTTGCTCTGTTGATGGATATCGCAAAATCAGAGAATTCAAAAATGCCTTGCGACTGAGAGCATCGGCAACTACATTCTCCTTTCCAGGCCGATATTTGATTTCAAAGTTATATTCTTCCAGTACTTCAATCCATCGATGTTGCCTCATATTGAGCTCATTCTGGGTGAAAATCCATTTAAGACTCTTGTGGTCTGTCACTAGGGTAAATTTGTTACCAGCAAGTAGTGTCTCCAAAGTTTGAGAGCATGGATGATAGCCAATAGTTCCAGATCGTGGGTAGCATAGTTTCTTTCATGGCTCTTCAGTTTCCTTGAAGAGTATGCTACAAGATGACCTTCTTTCATGAGCACACATCCTAAGGCAAGTGTGCTAGCATCAGTTATCACTTCAAATCTCTTACTAAGATCTGGAAGTTTCAGGATGGGTGCTGATACCAAGCTTTGCTTTAGTTTGTTAAAGCTAGTATGTTTAGCAGGTGACCATACAATAGATACTTGCTTCTTTAGTAGATCAGTCAGAGGCACTGCAATCAAAGTATAGCTTTTGATAAAGACCCTATACCATCCTGTCAATCCAAGAAAACTACGTATTTCTTTGACAGAGGTAGGTGTTGGCTACTCCAGGACGTCTCTGACCTTGGCTGGATCCATTGAAATTCCTTCCGTTGATACAATGAATCCCAAATATTCAATCTGTCACTTGAAAAATGCACACTTCTTCTTCTTGGCATAAAGCTTGTGTGCCCTCATTGTTTCAAGGACGATGTGAAGCTGGGGTTCATGATCTTTTTCCTGCTTGGAGTAGACTAGGATATCGTCAAAGAAGACGAGTACGAAATCATCAAGATAGGGCCTAAAGATATCCTACATTAGCCTGTTGAAGGTAGCAGGAGCATTTGTCAGCCCGAACGACATGACTAGGAATTCAAAGTATCCATACCTTGTGCTGAATGCAGTCTTTGGGATATCTTCTTTCTTGATCCTTATCTGATAATATCCAGACTTGAGATCTATCTTAGAGAAGATCTTCACACCTTGAAGACGGTCAAGAAGTTAATCTATTCTTGGAATGGGGTATTTGTTTTTAATGGTCGATTGATTCAACCCTCTGTAATCAATGCATAGCCGAAATGTTTCATCTTTCTTCTTCTGGAACAGCACTGGAGCTCCCCATGGTGGTGAACTGCTAGGACGGATGTAGCCTTGGTCTAACAATTGCTTGAGTTGCTCCTTCAGCTCAATCACTTTTGGGATGGACATCCTATATAGTCTCTTTGCGATTGGTGCAGCTCCTGGTGCTAGCTTGATTTCGTGATCGACTTCCCTTTGAGGAGGAAGTTCTGTTAGCTCTTCAAGAAATACATATGCGTATTCTTTTAACCATGAAGGTTCTTCCCTAGATTCCTGATTCTGATCTAGCTTATTCAGCTTAATCAAATAGACAGGTAGCCCCTTTCTAACTCCTTTTATTACCCGTGTTGCTTTGGCCAATTGAATTTTTGGCTTCCCAGCCTCTCCTTGAGTTGTGACTAATTTCCCTTCAAAATTTCAGAAGGAGACTTGGCCCTTTCCACAGTGAATGTGGGCGTCATTGGGTATTAGCCAATCCATTCCGAGCAAACATTCGTGGATACCTAGGTTCATTACTCAGAATCTGATCGAAGTCGACTTTCCACCTAGTAGGAATTTCACCTTAGCAGTTTGCCTGGTACAAGAGACCTCACGACCATTTGCTAATTCCACAAGTAAGGTAGGTGCATCTTTTGTGGATATTCCTAATCTTTCTGCACAAACTGGTGAAATGAAGGAATGTGTATTGCCACAATCAATCAAGGTTTTGAAACTTTTATCTTGATAATCTGAAGGAGTTTGAATCACTGAGAATTGGCGATTCAGGCCTTTCTTGTGAAGAGCGGCATGAACCGTTGCCCTCTCAATGTCAGCTTCCATGGATGGGTCTTCTTCATCACTCAGTTCCTTGTTGGCAACACTGGAGGTTTTCCCTCTGGCCTTGACGGTGGCTCCTTGGCCATGGACGGCTCCTTGGGATGGCCCTTGATGTTGTCCTCTATTGAGCTTGGGACACTGCCTTTTAAAGTGACCACACTCGTTGCAATGGAAGCAACGGAGCTTGCGGCCATTACCTTGTGTAGAAACGAAGTTGTTGACAGCGTTCACCCTAGCTTTCTTCCTTTGTCCCTAGTTTTGGCCCTGCGCTCTCTTGGTCTGAGATCTAAGCATTCCCTTGTTCTGATCCTTGTAAAACCAAGTCATGTTATTCCTTGGCTTGGTCTATACCTCCTGTATTATCGCTGCAGTTTGAATGAGCGCGTCTTGTAGATCCGTTGGGACGCATTGACTCCAAGCGGGTGTTTATGGGTGGATTTAACCCAACACAAAACTTTGACACCTATTGTGTCATATCCATTTATGGCGCGTACTTTAAGAGAGAGACGAACTTTGAATAGTATGCATCCAGGGACAGTCCAAGCTGCTTTGATTCATAGAATTCATTCATCTTCTGTGTGCGGTAGGCAGGTGGCAGATATTTCCCTTGCATAGATCTTTTAAGCTTCTCCCAAGTAACTGGACCTTTCGAGATCCCTGGTCTCTGCACTATTGTTTCCATCAAAGTCTTGCTTTGCCGGTAAGCTTCACTTTGGCTAGCATAGCTTGGTTAGGAGGTGCAGTTCCTGTTGCCTCGAAGTAATCCTCCATGGATTTGATCCAGACCTCGGTGTCAGTTTGGACGGTGTCCTTCCCTTACCATCGAATTCAGGTGGCTTGATTTGTTTGAGAAGGAACTTCTTCTCTTGAATTACAGTCGTATTTAGTGCAGGGGTCGGAGTAGGAATTTTCACTTGAGGTTGTGCCTAGGCAATAAGATTCTTTACGTTAAAAACTTGCTAAATGTTTCTCACATTGCATTAATATGTCCAGTTCAGTTTTTAGCCCAGTGACCTAATCACTTAACTCCTTTACCCACACTTACAGCCAAGACAGTCGGTGATTAAAAAAAAAATCTTATTCATTCATGTAGGCATAGCCCTTTCGAGTACATTTATTTTGGGAGGGTAGAACAAGCTGATACATCAATTTTGGGAAAATAGGATTGTGTTACATTCGGCTACGGGAATTGAGTAATAATATGGAGAGGGGTCATGGATTTTCAGGAATCGATAGGTCATAGGAAGCTTGGGGTATCCCTTCCTTTGATACCCATTTCTCTCATAACGTCCGAGCACCTTGATTCTGTTGGTAGGGATTACTCGAGTCACTTCTTCGTACACATACTTGTTTTGTTTGACTTTTCAACCACCGACATGTAGGGTTGCATTTGTGTGAGCCTCAACAAAGATGTATAGCTTCACGATCTTTAAATCCTCCATCCACTTGATTCTCTTCAAGTTGGTCCGAAGGTATGCAAGTCGATGGGCCGCTATGCAATATTCACCTGTCCATCTCCGTTCCATGTACAGGGGTGAAGGATTGTAGATACGGTCTAAAATATTCATCATGTCTAGCCTCCGTCGATAATCTGAAGCATGCATTGCAGTCATAAACATAACCTGGAACACCAAGAATTTGTTCCATGCTTCGCAACTCTACAGGCCAGCATCACTAAGTAAGTAAGGAAATGTTCTTAACGACAACATTGCTCTACTTTCCCTCATTAAGTTCCCTTGTAAATATTAGATTCCATTAGTTCGACTCTGATACCAACTATAACGTGTCCCCCTGTCCACTTGTAGGACACGTCTTAGCAGCCCATTAGGAAGAGAGTCTAGAAAGTGCCGCCCGGCACTCACAAGGAATGTCACGGGTTTGCGATCTAGGTCTTCCCGAGTTTGCCACGAAGCGGAAGCATTCCAACCGTTCCCACTTAAGATCGACCTGAATCAGGGTTTTTCTAATGGTCAAGTTCCTAGGAGGTAGCTAGCGTCGAGCCCCGTACAAACAACTTTACGCAGAAACATGAGGGCCAAAGCGAATTTATACTGTACTTGGTTCAAGGAGAATGGGAAACAAGAGGGATGCGAAGCTCGACCTCTCTACTCGTAAGGAATAGTCCCATTCTGTTCCCCTAAAACAACATAAATCGGGACTCTAGCTCTATTGATCCTAGGTCATTGTTAGCTCGCTGTCAATTCCTTTGAGAAAAGTTCTCGGCCAACCAGGACCACCCTTCCGTAGGATGGACCCAGGGCCACATCCACCGCACTTTCCTCAGATTGCTTTAGTTATCTAATTACCTACCACATTTAGTTTGACAAGCAAAAATAGCTTCCTTAATTAACAAAATTAATCATTGGTTCCTTCACGTAACTTAAGCACTGACATAGAAAAACAATGTCAAGAAAGTTCCTTTTTCAACATTTGATCTTTATTTATTAGTCTTTGGAATACATTAGATAAATTTGCTCGAAGGCTATTCCAGAAACCCACAAGGATCGCTATTCCAAGTTTCGCCCGTTGACTAGTATGCGGCCCTCGAGATCCCATCTCGAGTTATGTCGGCCTCTTGTGCAGGATCCAGAGGCAAGGGATTTACGGCCAGAGCCTCCCCTAGCACCCAGGCATCCTCCTGCTCCAAGTAGTACCCACGGAGAGACCTCTCGCTGTGGGTTCGGTCCATGTACCCAGCGTGGCTAACAACCCCCTTGGATAGGGTCAAGCAGATAGTTGGAGGTAACTGGTACTGCCTCTCCCTCTAGGATTTCAACCTGAAGCATTAGTCATTTTTTCTGAATTAGTTCCTTGAGCAAAGAAGTACAAACAGTGCACCTAAGTGTACAATCACGAGCATTCCAGTGGTCGTTTGTACGGCCAACTGCTAAGGTGTGATTACTTCTCCCTAAATGCTTCCAGCATTCGATCCTAGATCAATTGCAACTTGGAAAGATCCCAAGGGTTTCGTAAGCTGAGTTTCTTGTTTACCCTCTTTCCTTGGGTTAGGATTTATACCCTGTTGACCCAAATTGTCAATACCTTAAGTTTCCTTATATTAAGGTCAATAAATCCTGGGAACCTCGTCGCCCTAACTTGGTTGGTCAACTACTTTCTTGGCAAATTCGTAACTCCCCTAGCTTGCAATAGATAAGTCCAAGGAAGAGTGATGTAGCAGGATGACAACTCATCCTCTAGAGAATTAGACTTGTACTTAGAACTCGCCAAACTTGGTCTAAGGAGTGGCAATACTATTTTATAATTTAGACACAAGACCATACGGGATTATTTTCTCATCACTCGGTATTCCTTGGTCAATAATACCTTTGATCAAGATGTAGGGTTTGGGAGTCCTATTGACCCAATCCAAAACCTTGGCCCTACTAGGTTGATAGTCGTTTTTGGCCCTAGGGTTCCTAAATTCCTTACGGAGATCTAGGATTTGGCCAACTGACCCTTAGGGTCAGAACCCTAGATTATTCTTGCATGGCAATTAAATAATCCTAACATTTCGTGGATGTGGGTAGGACCTTTAAGATTGGAAGTATTAAGTCGGCATCCCAAGTGCGATACTAGGAAGAATTTTATCATAGCTTAACCCTACCTAGCACATTGAGGTGATCGTCATATGCTAACTAATCATACCTTTATGATTCTCATGTAAGCTACTCAATTATATGTGAATTACTTAGTTGATCTAACCAACCCACGATTTAAAGATGATCTTCCTCTTAAAAATGTAAGTACTTTTCTCTAAAGTATGTGAATAATTGTAAGATGTATGAGATGTATCATTCCATGCAATTTCAAGACCAAAGACCATTTTGCCTTTATGTGACTAAAGGATCTACAATGATCTTTCTTTCGTTGCCCTATACTATAATGATTGACATTCAGAGCTAACTCTTATAAACCCTACGTTGATGCATCGAATTCAAAGCTTTAATATTTTTAATGAAGATGCATCCTTTCACAATTTCAAACTTTGATAAAAGAACTCCATGCATGAGCGAATGCCATGAGTCGATCATTGATTTAATTCTACCTTTATCACTTAACCCAACCTAGAATGTAACTATAATCGCATGCAATTTGCAAAATACATAAATCCTTTCCATGCATTACAACTATTCGGACATCATTTAATGGGTGTCTAAGATTATCTTATACACGAGTCATAACTAGGAAATTATTACATAAGTGCATTATGTGTTATATGCCCTGTCCTTTGCGCGATGTAACAAGGATGCCTTTGCACAATTCCGTCTTTTTACTTATGCATCATACGTTCAGAATTGCAACTACCCTTGACCACATAAGTGCAAGCAATTGCAAATACATGACAGCAACTAAACTTTGTAGATCAAATGAGTATATAAATTTTCCAATGCATTTAAACTTCCCTAAGAGAATTAAAACATGCTTAATGCAACTTTTCCATGTGGGTCTATTTTTGGAACCTGGGCGTTCATTATCGGGTGTTGTCCACTCTCGTACTTTGGGTGGAAGCTCTCGGGTGCACTCCTCTTGACTTTTGCTTAGGGGCCATTGATGAGGTAAATTTTGACTTCGTGAACTCTAGCCCAGCTCTCTTACGCGTTACGAAGTCACTACTGCCCGAGATTTCCTCTTCCTTACAGGAACCAGGCCTTGCAAGTCACGGTTTAGAAAAAACCTGGGAGACGCGGGTGAACTTGTCCTAGAGAAGCTTCAATAGAAGCTTCTCAAGTCTTCTGGAAACAAGGGTGACGTGTGATGGAGAGGATGAAGAAGATCACGATGAGGGAGAGGATGACGATGTTGCTGATGATGATGAAGAAGATGATGATGATGATAGTGGTGGTGAAGGTGATGGCAGTGGCCAGGCAGCGTGGCCAAAATGGTAGCGGTAGCAGTCGGATGGCGGCAGGCAGGTCCCCATGGCGGGCAGTAGCAGCATGACCAATCAATCCCCCCCTCAAGCTTGGGGGGGGGGGGTAGCCACACAAGTGGCTGGTAGCATGCTTCCCCTCCCCATGCCCCTCCATGATTCCTACTTCCTCTCTCTCTCCCCGCCATGCAACGGGTGAAGGAGAGGGAGTTATTTTAAAAAAATTACAATTAATTCATTATCTTTTTGTCCCTTGAAGGGGTGTTCCCACAGTGGACTACGTTTTCGAGCCACGGCTTCTTATACATGACGTGGGGATGGTGTTTGTTAATGCGTGTGGAGGGAGCACTTAGCCCAAAGTTTTTTTATTGCGAGAGATCACTCGAAATTGCTCTTGTGTGGGATCAAGAGTCGTTAATATTTCGTAGCGGAAATATAACAGCATGCGCTAGATGGAGTACCTGAGCTAATCCACCACTTACAAGGCACGACTTAGTTCTATACCCTCGATACTAGAGGAGACAGATAACCTTTTGGATCTTCCTTCAATCTTCGAGCTTGAGATGGAGGCAATGATCGATGCAATGATGCCCATGGATGCCAAGGCATTTGATCCACTAAGAGAGAAAGCATCCATACCATTATATGATGGGTGTTGAGTATCTCGCCTGAAGACATTGCTTGCACTCCTAAGTGTATAGGAAAAATACGGGTGGAGCAATGCGTGTGTAACCAAGTTGTTTAGGTATATTCTATATACACTCCATTGATTTTTTTTTCGACACCATTATTAAAAACACTTCTACTTTTTCAAGATGTTTTATGTTTTTTTTTTCAAGTTGCTAAAGTATCATATATTACCACTTGGAAATACCATGCCTGAGTCTTGTGATGATGCGTGACATGTTTTACGAAAGCTTGGCATGGACTACAGCAACATCCATGCATGTGTCAATGATTGTGTGCTATTTCAAGGAGAGTACGAGACTATGGAGACATGTCCAAAGTGTAGTGCTCATAGGTATCGATAGGACTTGCAAGGGAAAATTGTCCCTCAAAAAGTTCTTAGATACTTTCCACTTATCCTACGTATACATTGCATGTTTTGTATGTCAGGCATGGCAAGCTTGACAATGTGACATGTGCAAAATAGATCCACAGATGGAGTGCAAGGAATATCAATAGGTTTACACGCATAGAGCCACATTGACTCTACCTTTCTCGGCTTTGCATGAGAGCCAATGAATCTTTGGCTTGGTCTTGTTGTGGATGGTGTGAACCTATTTGGTCTCCGCTCAACTTGTTACAGTATGCAGCATGTAGTCCTTGTTAACTGTAACATCCCGCTATGGCTTTCTATGAAGAAAGGATACTTGATCCTTAGCTTGCTTGTTCCTGGGTGCTACAAAGTCAAGAATATGGAGTCTACCTCCGTCCATTAGTTGATGAGCTTAAGATTTTGTGGAAGAGGGTCATCATGGAAGATATGATCAAGCACGATGGTCAATGGTCAGCGAATATACAAACCATTCTCATGTAAACCATGCATAACTTTTTGAGATTGGAGGAGTGCTTAGGTAAGTAGGCTTAAGTTCTCATTGGTGATAGCTAACATAGCTCATTCAAGTTTGTGTTGACTAAATAGGGGTGTTGGAATAGATTTGGTTACCTCAAGTTATCATGCATGTCCATTGTGTGGACCACAGTTAAACTCTCGAAGGTCACGAGCCATGAAGAAGACGATATATTAAAGACATGCTACTTTCTTGCTAGAGGGTCATGAACTAAGGGAATATTTTCTTGGACGACCTCCAACATGAATGAATGCCCAAATCTGGTACCAATTGAAAATGGTCCACATAGAGTCACATCCAAACAAGAGGAATGGTTCTCAGTTTTCTATGAGTTGCCATATTGGACCCACTTACAGATCAACCACTTGTTAGATCCCATGCATATTTTAAAAAATGTGGATAGCTTACTATGGGACCATATCATTGGAAAGAGAGACACTGCAGGGGTACGAAGGGATTTGAAGGAGATAGGCAAGATGGAGGAGCTTTGGCCACAGTTGAGCGTTGATGGTTGGTTGCAACTACCTCGCACTCCTTGGGTTCTTTTCACTAAAGAAAAATGCATTGTGAAGCAAATTATCAGGTTTATTCGCACCCTGACGGGTATTATGCATTCTCTCAGATCCACATTTTCTAAAGACAACCAATTATCAGGGTGTCTAGTTGGTATTTATAATGCTTCTTTATTTGTGGCAGTTTGTACTACTTCGTAATCACGGGATGCCTCACTCCAAAAATATACAAGGCGATTTACAGAATATCGAATTTAGTGTAATGGATCTCACAGAAAGAGATCAAGTCATCCTCTATTGAATCTATAAGGCGGGGAGCAGTGAAAACGATTTGACTCTTTGAGAAGTACATGTCCACCATTATGCTCACGATACAAACCCACCTCCTAATGCATCTTGTAGGTGAAGTGGAGATTGCGGGACCTGTCCCCATACATGATGGATGTTCTTCTTGGAGCGCTTCATGAAAACCCTGAAAGGCTTTATGCAACAACTTGCTCGGCCACAAGGTAGCATGGCTGAAGGTTGGCTACTAATGGTGGATTTAGACAACAGTATGCTATGGTCAGTGAAAGACAATGATAGACTGATTGAAGATGTGGTGGTTAGAAATGGGGTAGAAAAAAGGATGGATGCTAGAATGGAGGAGAGAGTGAATAATTTTTGTATGTTGCACTATGCATCCATGGATAAGTGGCACACTAGGTATGTGAAAGCCAGGAAAGATCAAAGCTTTGATCGCAGCTTCTTGATTGTGAAGGGGTGGAGGTCTCTACTAAGGAGTGGAAATTCTCGAGGGGATGTAGTTCGAAGGTGACCACATGTTTGATAAGATGTTCTATCTAGATTTTATATGTGACAACTAATCCAACCATTTCAATGTACAATACAAAATATAAAGTGTGGTGTGGTCATGTGGGTGACATTTCCACGTCGAGTGCATCAACAAAACGCACTCCACAATGGATTGTGGTGTCATGGCAAAGTTCAAGCAAGAGACCCGACGGTGAGCCGTGGATCGAAACACCGTTATAGATGAGATGGAGTATTTTGGGAACTTGAAAAGTGTTATCTTAGTGAATTACCGTAGCTTCTTCATGATCATATTTGATGTGCAGTGGTTCAAAGTGGTATTGGAAGGAGCAACTGTTTGAGGAGGTCCATCTAGATTTATCAAAATAGATTCCAAGAAAAGATGGATAGATTTGTGTGACACATTTGTCCTGCCGTCCCATTGTGAACAGGTGTATGAATTGTTTTTTTTATAAAATTTTCACGATACATATATGTCACAAATGTTAAATCTCTCTTATGTTTGATTTTGAACAAGTCATTTTCTCTCCAAACCCCCGATAATCTCGATGGTGCTATGTTGTGCTTTTAGCCCCTCAGAGTGCAAGAGTGTATGATGAAAGCAATGTTCCCAGCATAGATGCGGAGAGTATATAGGTGGAGGGTTTGATATTGCAAGGTGTTAACCCCAACACGAAGAAAGCAAAAGAAAGTGGAAAAGATGCAGGGCAAAGGTGGAAAAAAGGTAGCTCGATTGAAGGAAGAAAAGGAGAAAAGGCCAAAAGCTCAAGGGCAACCTTAAAAGTCCAAGGCAATTACAAAAGGGGAAAGGCGCATTTTTAAATAAAAAGGCGCATCCTAAAATCTTGTAAAAGAGCGCCGGGCTCTCACCCGTGCAATTTGTAAATGTAGAGGGGCCGTGAAAAGGAAGCTAGGAAGATAAAAGGACAATGGAAAACAGGGCCTAGGCTATGACCGGCCATGTAAAAAGGGGAAAAGGGGATGACCGCCCAAAAGGGATTTAGGGTTTTGTATATAAAGTTGAAAAGTGAATGAGGAGCTCATTCTTTGGTGTGTGGCAAAACTAGTCTTCTTCTTCCTCTCTTCTTCTCCCCTTCTTGCTTGTGTGTGCTCTTGAGAGAGGGAGTGTGAGAGTGTGAGGGAGTGAGTGTGTGTGAGAGTGAGGGATCAAGAGGGTGAAGCTCTTCACCATCTCCTCTCCTCTTCTTCTCTTCTCTTCTCTTCTCTTCTCTTGCGCATGCGGCTATGGAGGATGGAGCTTGGAGATGGAGGAGGCTTGAGGATGCTTGAGCTAGCATCTAGGATCGTGGAGCTACCGGAGTGCAAGAGAGAGGAGGGTACTCGATCGAGCATCAAGGTAAGCTCACTGCATTCATAGGATCGATGGCGCGTCGGCTAGGTGAGAGATAGCCATTAGAGCTCGCTTGGAACGCTTGAATCAATAAGCGGTCCGGGGGTCTTGGCGGTTGAGCGAAAGCTCCCACATTTTGGTTCTGTTGCCGGGACCAATGGATTCAAGCTTGAGCACTTGCATCTCTCATCTCGAGTATCGAAGTAGGGTATTCATCCCCGAAACGGAGCTTAGATAGGTAGGAAGTCGAGTGTTTTCAATCTTCAGAACAGGTAAGTATTTTGGGATATTCTGGTTGTTGATGATTGGAAAACATGGAGAAACTAGTTCAGTGTTTTGCTTTCGATTTATGTTGTGTTTAGGGTAGATTAACAGTAGGAAATCACACACGAAGAGGCAGAGGGCTGCTACTGTGAAACAGGGGGAAAATCGCAAGAAACAAGGGGGAAAATGGAGTAAATGCGAAGGTAACTGCATAGGAAACACCATGAAAGGGATCTGTAGTGTTCAGGGAAGAACCAGCAGGGTATAAACTCTGGGAGGGCAAGAGAACCCCCATTTCCAACCAATGGAGAGCGAGAGAGAGAGAGAGTGAGAGAGAGAGCGAGCTTGGCAACCGTCTGATCGACCAGGGCACGGAGGACATTGCGTTCGGCGATTCCCAGGTAACCGATCTCCCCCTCACCACTCCAACTCCATCGCTGGTGAATCTCGTGGTCAATAGGAATAAACATCTGGAGATAGTTGGGCAAATCCGCATGCGCAAGCTCATCGGATCGGCGGACTCGGACGTCCGACCCAGTGCACTCGGACAACCGTCCGATCGGAACAACCCGTCCGACTACTAGGATCAGACCAACCCGTCCGATTCTGAGAATCAGATGCTCGGACCACTCGGACACTCGGACTCGGAACCACCCTGTCCGATCGGACGAATTAATACACGTCACCAATCGGACCACCTGCCCGGTCCGATTCCCAGAATCGGACCCATCCATAATCAGACCACTAGGATCGGACACTCAGACCAGTCTGTCCGATTCTAGAAATCGGACTACCCTGTCCGATTGGACCATTCGGACGAATCGGACCACCCAAAATCTGACCAGCCCAAAATCGGACCCCTTGTTCGATTCTTCGAACACTTGCCCGTCCGATTTTTGAGAATCGGACACGTGGACCTTAAGACTGCCACTCAGCCCTGATACACCTGGTTCGATTACCAGAATCGGACCACTGGTAAATCGGATGTCCGATTCCCAGAGTCAAACCAAAACAAAACCTGACCCATCCAGGGACACACTGGGGCACTCCCCCAGTGACCCACCCCCGCGTTAACAACAGCAAGTAGCACAGGACCCTAGAACCCGTAGAACGGCCAGAACTGGAGTAGCAAAGCCTATCAGGCCCGAAACGAGCGAGAGTGAGTGAGACGCCGGGGAATTGCTCACAACACTCAGGTTGAATTTCCGCACTTGAAGTACACTTAGGAAAGCTGAAAGCCCGATTGAGCACAAGTGCACGAGGAACAACACACTCACGAGTGACCATAAGTTGAGCACTGCATTCAAAAATTAAAGGAACTCACTCAGATAAATCGTCCAAAAAACCCACCAATAGGAGAAGACCCAAGGTATAGGCAAACGCGCGGAGCGCAGGGTAGGATCAAGCAAGGAGCGTCAATGACAAGGATCTGACTCACGACCAGGCACAAGAATTCAACCATGACAGAGGGAGGCTCAGACCATCGGTTTACAGGGGAGCTCGATGTGAGCGCATTCCCAGACGCCATACAACAGATGGTGAGCAGTTACGATGCGCATGCCCGGTACGAGCATTGTGGCAGGATGGCAGATGCAATCATTGCGGACCTAGAGGAGGAGAGAAGGCTAGCCCCCAAGGTGTTGCAGGGCATAGCCGAGTATAATAGGGACCAACAAGCCAGGAGCCTAAGGCAAAGCATGGAGCTGCATGAGGTGCAGTGAGTGCTGAACTTGCCTGGCCGGAACCGGATAGACCAGGAAAGAGCATTAGAGGAAGACCTGACGCTGGGCGAGCTCCTCATGAAACGACTGCTCGATAACACCGCGGTAGAACAAAATGCCACTGCTCTAGCAACCTCGCTACTTGCAGGGCTGGGGGCAAACCAGGGCTCAAAGAGCCAAGCCAAAATACCCATTGTTGCCAAGCAACTCGACAAGTACCAGCCACTGGACGACCCGTACAGCTTTGTCGAGCAGTTTGAGCAAGTCTGCGAAGCCAATGGCCTCAATGACCAGGCTCAACGTTCGCAAGCATTCGGACTTTACTTAAGCGATAAGGGTAGGACATGGTATACAAGCCTAGACGCCATAGAACGAGCCAACTTCAATAACCTCAAGGACCTTTTTGTCAAGAGGTTTGCCAAACCCGGATACTCTGACAACCTGCTAGTACGCCTAATGAACGTCAAGCAGAAGGAGAAGGAGGGCATCCGCGACTATGTGACCCACGTGAGAAGCCTCCTTAAAAGAATCCCCTTAGGCGAGAGACCGACTGACAGGGCAGTGTCGACCGTATTCATCGGCGGGATTCGAGATGAGGAATTGTACAAGGCACTGGCAGGTAACTCAAGCTTGCAACGAGACGTGGTGGCTAGGGTTTTTGAGGAAGCCATTAGGGTCGATGACCAGCTGAAAGAGCGGAGCTTCAGGAGCTCAAACCTAGAAGAAACCAATCCACGGAGTTTAGAACGAAGGTCAACCTCTAGCGAGCGATCAAACCCATCATCCCAAGATAAGGGAAAGGCCACCGAGACGGACCACGGCTTGGCCGAGGTCAAGACGGAATTGGCCAAAATACAAGACATGTTGAGGCGACCGATGCGTCCGCACGTCGAGTGCGTGTACTGTGGAGGAAACCACCTGCCAGCAGAGTGTCAGGACCCTAGGTCAAGACCTTGTTCTAACTGCGGTAGGTTCGGCCACGATGCCGCACACTGTAGACTACCATACGCGCAACCCTACGGCCAGCTTTATCCGGCTAATAGGCCACAGCCATTCTTCGGAAGGGGAGCCCCGCTAGCCCTACCGACGCCTAACGATATGAAACTGGCGGTCCCTAGGCTGGACATAAATCCTACCGACATTCCTAGACCGCCTGGTCCCTATGTGACCCACCCACCGAGTGATGCTCCCATACACTACGTAGAGGAGCCCAGTGACGAAGAGACCTACATATACCCTTACGTCTCGCATGACGACGAGGGCAATGCGGTCCTCATGGATTACTGACCCGTGCCGGTGATGGCATTAGGACGAGGACGGGGTAGAGGCCTAGGAGGGCAGCCACAGGATCCGGTCACTTGTTGGACTTGTGGACATCCCGGTCACGTCTCATCACGCTGCCCCGAAAGAGAACAGCAAAACAGGGACAAAGTTGACCAAAGGTGCACAGAGTGCGGAATCACCCATCTTTTCATAGACTGCCCAAAACGGACGTCGCCTTCCGGTTCAGCTAATTTGCCGATCGTCCTGCTGGGGCTGTTTGGTGTTGAAAACCCCGATGGGGAGGCCACACCTATTCCCTGGCGAGTTATGACCCGAGCACAAACGAAGAAGGCTGACATCTCTCTGCCAGGACCTAGCAATCTTGACACGACCTCAGTAGGAAAGAAAAGCCGTAGGCGGAAAAAGAAGAGATCAGAGGCTAAGGTCGCACTAAAAACCGACAGTGTTATGACCTTACCCCAAGGGAAGAAAGTCTCAGACGCGGAGGCAGAGACTTCAGCCCCTAAAACAGCCCAAAAGGGAAGCGCTAAGGTAGGGGAATACCCACACCCCAAGCGGCAATTAGAAGCCATAGAAAAGGTGAAGGAATGGGTGAGGGAGGCTCAACAGCACCTCAAGGATGTTGAACCCATTACGGAGGACGAGATTGATGATCTCTCCAGCATAAGCATGCCAATATCACCGCCCCAACCTAAGTCTGCCGAGGCTACTATGCCACAAGCAGTGCCATCGAGGCCAAGCCTAGACGCAACAGACCCGCACATCAGCCGCGGCCATTGGCCCGGACAGTCTGGGCTAAGGGAAGGACCAGTGTTTAGCAATCTCCTGACCACACTAGTAACCACCCCTGTAACGTTTGGCCTGGGAGATCTGCTTAAGCAGCACCCTGCCCTATGGCAGGACCTCAAGCAGTGGGTCGAGAGACCGCAAGAGTAGGCCCCGGTAGATCCTCAAGACCAGGATGCGGAAACACACTTGCCAAGTTTGATGCTACACTTCGGGCCTAAATCCTTGCACGTCAACGCTTTCTGGGAGGGCTTGGAGATGCACGCAGTCCTGCCGGTCCTAGCCCTGGGAGACGCAACGAGGAAGGGGATTGTAGACACAGGAGCTGGGGTTAATGTGCTTAGCCACGCAGTGCTACAGGCGTGGGGAAACCCTCCTGTCGAAGCTGCTCGGTTTAATGTCACGCTAGCAAACGGTATGCGAGTGAAGCCATTCGGGGTCTTGAAGAATTGGCCAGTGAAGATTGCAGGAGTCCAGTTCTCTGTCGACTTTATAGTCATGAAGGGAGTGGACTATGATATCTTATTGGGTCGACCCTGGATGCGCAATGCTAGAGTTATCGAAGACTGGGGTAACAACCTGATCTTCCTTGGCAACCGCAGTAACGCTGTGAGAATAGAGATGGACACTTGGAAGACCTCACCAGTCGACCTAGACGCCATCTCTACTCTGCTCAAGGGAAACACTCAGGACAAGGAACCCTATGGGTCCTTAACTAAGTACATCCCATGCCCAGAGGACGAGCGGGATTGGATGCACGTTCTCGCTACACTTGACCTGCCGTTCTCAGACCATGAGGCGTATGAGCAGGCTGTCAAAACAATTGGCAAGCCAAAAGAAACACTCCCTACATTTGTCTACATGATGGCAACATGCCTCCATGAAGGGCCTAAGCCTATCATCTTCCAAGTGCCTACCAACAAGAGGGAACTCCAGGGAATACTGGAGCACTTAACGGACCGACTGGCAGGCAATGCAGCTGCCAATCTCAAGCCTCTCTAGGACCTCTTGGAAGAGTCCGAGTGGAAGTGGACCAGGGTACATGAACTAAACCTCAGGTATAACTGGGCTTTGGTTCCCGACCAACAAGACGAGGCAGAACAAGCCTTGGGAGACGATGAACAGTCGAGTGATAAAGATTCCTGTGATGAATACAAAGATTGCCAATCCTTCGATGATGAAAGTGAAGGTGAGGTAGATACCGTAGAATACGACACTGAAGGGCGAGAAATTGAGCAAATCCGGGCAGATGCTAGTTGCGGCAGGATGAGGCAGAGCGTCCCAAGGATGCACGATCAGAGAAACAAAGGAAGTCGCAAGACCTCCCTAAACATTTCTCTAAATTCAAACGAGGGGACATGGTAGTGGTTCTACTAAGTGCCAAACGCCAAGGGCAAACCAGCGAACCAATCGAAGGGCCAGCCAAGGTCAAGGAGGTAAACCTAGCCCTGGAAGAGGAAGTACCCCGACCAGTGTTCATTGCCGAGGACTTGACCACGGAAGAAGAGTCTAGTCTTGTCACTCTTTTGCGGGAGTACCGGGACGTATTTGCTTGGTCCTTAGAAGAGCTACGAGGGGTAGATCCGAGTGTTGTGACTCGCAACATACCCATGACGACGGATGCAACGCCGGTCAAGCAGTGACCATACCCCATGAATCCAAAGCATGCTCATGCTGTCAAGGAGAAAATCGACAAGCTGATGAGAGCTGGATTCATTTACGAAATTGAGCACATAGACTGGGTGTCACCCATAGTCATCGTGATGAAGAAAAATGGCAAGATTCGAGTGTGCGTCAATTACAAGAAGGTGAACGCTGCTACAAAGAGAGACAACTACCCCTTACCGTACACTAAGCACATGCTTGAGAGAGTGGCAGGTAAGGAAGCCTACAGTTTCTTGGATGGCTTCTCGGGGTACAATTAGGTGCAAGTGCATCCTGCAGACAGGCACAAGACCGCCTTCGCCACTGAGTGGGGCGTCTTTGCATACGTAGTCATGCCCTTCGGGCTGACCAATGCCCCCGACACCTTTCAACGCCTCATGTGCACCATATTCAAGGACATGCTTCACAAGGAGTTAGAGGTCTTTGTCGATGACCTATGTGTCCATTCAACCTAGATTGAACATCTAGACAAAGTCCGCGTGGTCTTTGAACGGTGTCGCTTGTACCGTCTCTCCCTGAACCCCTTGAAATGTCAGTTTTGGGTGAAGCAAGGATGCATCTTGGGACATGGTGTCCAAGAATGGCATTGCCATGGACTTCTCGAAGGTCAAAGTTATCATGGACCTTCCACCCCCAGGTAATTACAGGGGAGTTCAATGCTTCTTAGGTCACACAGGATACTATCGGCGGTTTGTACTGAACTACGCGCTGATCATTAGGCCATTGTACAAACTGCTAATTGTCTTCGAGTGGACTGAAGCATGCCAATGGGTGTACGAAGAATTGAAAAAAGCCCTAACAATGGCACCTATTCTACGAGCCCCAGACTGGACCATTACTTTCCATGTACACATTGACGCCTCTAAATTTGCCATGGGGGCAGTGTTGTGCCAACCGGGTGAGCATAACCTAGATTACCCAGTGAGTTTTGCTAGCAGGCAACTCACTGAGACGGAGATGAATTATTCGACAACGGAAAGGGAGGGATTAGCCATGGTGTTCGCCGTGAAGAAGTTCCGGCATTACCTACTGGCCACCCCCTTCACCTTCTTCGTAGACCATCAAGCCCTACTCTATTTAGTGAATAAGCCGTGTGCTACAGGACGTATAGCTCGATGGCTTCTCTTGCTCCTAGAGTTTGACTTCTCAATGGTGGTGCGGAAGGGAAAACAACATTACATGGCTGATCATCTGTCCCGTATACCCACAGGAGAAGCCGCTGGACAAGGCATCATGGACGAGTTACCGGACAGCCACTTATTCCATATGTCCAGAGAGGGAGACCTATTCAGGGCCGATCTGACACCATACTGGGCAGACGACATAGTCCAAGTGCTCGAGCATGGGCTGCCCGAACGACCAATAGAACGGGCATGGCTTAGGCGCTTAATCCTGAAAATCCAGCCCTACCAGCTGATTGCATGCCAGCTCTATAGGCTGGGGCAAGACAGATTGTTACATAGATGCGTATGTGAGTATGAGATGCAGGATGTGCTCTCAGAGGCGCACAACGGTATTGCAGGAGGACACTTTAGCGGGGACACTACAGCACGGAAGGTGCTGCAGTCCCAGCTATGGTGGCCCACACTCTTCTGCGATGCCACACAATTCGTCAAGCATTGTGACGAGTGCCAACGGACAAAAGTACCGGTTCGTAAAGATCAGATGGAGTTAACCCCTGTTATTGCTCACCAACCCTTCGAAAAATGGGGGATTGACTTCATAGGACCCATCAGCCCCGTGGCACAATACTCACAAGCCAGGTACATCGTGGTGACCACGGATTACCTCATCAAATGGGCGGAGGCGAGAGCCACGCGGAGAAACGACGCTAGGACGACTGCCAAGTTCTTATGGGAGCAAGTAATCTCGCGTTTTGGTTGCCCCATCGAACTGGTCAGCGACCAGGGAATGCACTTCATCAACGAAGTGATAGCCCATCTCCTATCCACCTTTCTCATCATCCATCGCAAATCCTCACCATACTACCCTCAGGCTAATGGCCAGGCTGAATCAACCAACAAAATTCTCATCAATGTCCTGACTAAAGTAGTCTCAGCCTCACAAAGTGACTGGGATAACAAGTTGATGGCAGCCTTGTGGGCCTACCGAACAGCTTATAAAACGGCCGTCGGTCAAACACCTCTTCGGCTAACCTATGGGACCGAAGCCATTATCCCATTAGAATTCTTTGTACCTAGCTTGAGGATAGCACTCCAAGAACGATGGGAAGGGAAGGAGGCATGGACGCAATGCTTGATTGAGTTGGAACTCCTGTCAGAAGTTCGTCTCCTAGCCACCCACGCACTTATCTGCGAGAAAGCCCGATGCAAAAGCTGGTTTGACAAACATGTCAAGCAACGGGAGTTTGAGCAGGGTGACCTAGTGCTCCTCTACTCAGTTAAAGGGCATAAGCAAAAGATGAAATTCAGAGGTCTCGGACCCTTTAAGGTCCAGGCAATCAGCCGAACTGGTAATGTCGAGCTGGAAACACTGGATGGTGAGGGAATGGGCTTCTTCAATGGCAGTCGGGTCAAGAAGTACTACACGCCCACTCATCTGTTGCATGAGCCACCAATGGTAGAACCACCCATCAAAATACGAGTAGCCACAATTACAAAAATCTGCGAGAATGAGGAGGAGCCTGTAGAATCCACCTACCTCCGTGTCATGGTCACGGCCAAGTAGACGTGCTCCTTCGACACGCTGATTGATGAGGGGGTGGATTTTAACGTTTTAACGCACGAGCATTGGACCCAACTTGGTGTGCCAATACTTCATCCCACAACAGCCAAATTAAGTCCATACGGGGCTCAATCCTACCCGATCCTCGGCACATGTCGAGTCGCCGTTTCTATCGAGTTTGAAACTGTCCCCATGCTGTTTTACGTATTGCCAAGTACCATGGATGCAAGCACAGAGTCATTGCTCGGGCGAACTTTTAAAAAGCAGACCCGCTGCAATGTTGATTATGAGTCGCAACGCATCCACTTAACGATCGGGAACGTGCCTATTGTCACGACTTTCAGCAAGGGCCTCGTAACCCTATCACCGCTCACAGGGCCACCGATAGAAACAGCCGTAGCTAGGACTAAGGAGGGGGGCCATGCATATCTACCACACCCAGATCCCCATAAACCGTAGCCCGCCGCACCCAAAGCAAAACCTCAACAGACTCACTTGCAATGGGTACCTAAGAAGCCTCGAGAACTACCTAGAACTAGATGCGCATGTCCGCGGAAGACCTACAAATCTAAACCTAGGAAACCAAGACGCCATCATCGCAAGTGCCACATGATTAAACAAATATGGGTCCCTAAAGTCCTCCTGCGTGCACAAGGCTACTATGAGGGGAATGCCTCGCTGTGGATCCCTAAAATCCCAACTGTCAAACGCACTAGTTCTACGTCGACCTCAAGTCTAATCAGTCCTTGTTCCCCGATGCCTCAAGACCACGAATTGCAGGGCTCACCCCACTCACCCGACTCCTCTGCTTGTCAACTCACGAGTGTCGTACACACCCATCGGCCCAAACAACGGCCATCACCACAAGTGGCATCATCCAACCAACCCCACCCGCCGCTCAGCAGCCTAGCTGACTGCAGCAACATAGCCCCTAAGATCAAACCCGACCCATCCATCCGGCCAACGCCCAGGTTGCCGACTCAAATGGATCCCCAGCCCCGCAGCTCTGTACTGTCAGAACCTCTAGCTCCAGCAAACCCCAACCACCCGCCGGCCTTAAGCCCTCCTATGAACGAAAGTCATTTCTAACGCTGGCCCCGCTGACCTCGTAGAGGACACTGGAGATGATGTGGTGGACTGCATCAAATAGCTCGATGCCACCTTTGTTGCACTGGCCCTCAGCTATGATCGCCTGGACTTGGGACTATTAGCAGAACCCTTTGCAACAGACGTGCACAATATGCCTTGCTCTTGGGAGACTTTTGAATTTGCCTTTGCACAAGCTTCTCGCTCTGCCACCGAGCTGCTCGCTAGCGAGGTCTCCAAAGAGCAAGCCATTAAGCAATGCCTCATCACATCATTTGGCCCACAGACAACGTCTGCCATCACTGGCCAAGAGAGAGCAAGGTTGTCCCACCTGGCGGATACGGGATCACCCTTCTTGAAGCGGTGGTACGCTCTTAGGTTGAAATGGAAGTCGACGGATGCCGCATAATGACCAACGCCGAACAACGCCGAGCCATCAAAACGGCCGAGTATGATCCCACCTACGTCGTGCCTACCTCATATAGAGTGTTAACCACTCTTCGGGGTCGAACCATGGACGATCATATCTCAGGGCACCCCTATCTCGACCGCCTCTTGACAGAGGAAGAGCTCCACATCGCAAGTCGGGTCGACTCCGGTGATTTGCTCACAGATGTCCTCACGTACATCACACATGTAGGCATTCGACCCTGTGACCTGGACTGCGCTGCACACCTGGAATATAACCCCAACTTCTACGATTGGCTCCTACACAAACAGACATGAACGCCTTGGCCCCACAACCTCCAATCTTGGGACGGATTGTTATTTTCCACAAAGGGGAAGGGGCAGTAAGTAAGAGGATAAACAGAGTTAAAACTAAAAAGTAAACCAAATGTGAAAAGCTCAAAATTGAAATGCCATATAAAAAGGGGTGATAGAAGTCTGAAAGGAAAAATTAGGGCTATGGACAATAAAATCTGCTATGTTTATGGTCATCCAGCAAATTGGTTGCAAAAAAAAATACTAAAAAGGGAATTGGCTAAATGTGCAGGTGGCGACCATGGCAAGCCAAGACAAAGCAGGCAAGCTCCCCTTCTCGGAGGAAGAACAAGTGAAGTACGGCCTCATGGTGGAAATGAGGGCGTTCAACCAGCTGAAGTTCCGCCACATATTCAACCTGGAAGACGTGGTCATCGAGGAACCGGCGGTACGACAAATTATAGAGCAGTGCCACTTACAAAGGTACCTAGACACAGTGGGCTAGAGGATAAACTACACCCTGTGCGTCGAGTTCTTGCGCACCTTCAACAGAAACAGGGGCACCGTCATAGTGCGGGACAGGGAAGCCACTAGGCAAGTGCAGGTCGAACTGACCCCCGAACTAATAGAAAGGGCACTAGGGCTTCCAAACAAGGTGGAGAAGAAACCAAAAAGGGATGTCTATGCCATGTTGGGGATGGACAAAGTGAAGGTCCACACCAATGACGGAATTAGCCTGGCAGACATCCCCAATCAAGAGATTCAGCTGCAGGCGAAGATGATGCATACCCTGTTCTCGAGCCAGCGGTACAATAGCACCATGTCCAGAATCAATGTACCTCTGCTCGAAAGCATCGCTGCTCAATCGCTGGACGAGGTGAACCTCAATGGGTTTGTAAGAAAGACAATTGAGGCTTTGGCAAAGGCCCTGGCGACACGAGGAAGGGCCATGGCAGGAGAATCCCCTTCACCCCGATCGACCTGCAAAGCCTCCTCCTCCAAGGCCTCCACCATAGGGTTTGGAGGTGCCCTTACCACGATCATCCACGAAGCGATAGGGCAGGGACAATCAGGAGAAGACAAACAGGGAGGTGATGAGAAAAGTGGTGAATCGCCATTACAGTCCCAGCCTCATGCGGAAGAGCAGTCTGATGAAACGGAAACGGACACCGATGAGGAGGGAGAACCCCAGGCTACAGCAAAAAGAAAGGCGGAACAACGGACTAAGACCCTACACGGAAAAAGAGAGGAGGAGCGAAGGAGGAAAGAGAAGGAAGAGCTCGATTGGGCCCAAAGAGAGTCGGTAAGGGAAGAGGAGGAAAGACAAAAGAGGGCTGAGGAGGAGCTGACAAGGAGGGAAGAAGAAGATTTGGAGCTGGCGACCCGTTGCTCCATCGAGGAACAGTGAAGAAGAGACGAGGAAGGAGCAGGGGGTCCATACCAACCTGAGGTACCCAATCTTAGCATTGGTGTGTCGAAAACTGTGCACCTGCCTCCTGCAGAAGGTAAATGAAAAGACCCAATCAGGCCAGCCTCCCCTTTCCTCATGCCACCCATGCAAGCCACCCCCATCATGGTGACACCCCCTGCCACTGCCACCCGGGGTCACACCCCAAAAATTGATGAGAGCAACGTGGTCACCTGGCTGCAGTTTCTGGTGGAAAGGGAGCTGGCAAGGGAAGCGGCCGGGGCCACCCCAACTTCAGGTGCCCAAAGGGCAGCCACGGCCGAACTGGAGCCAGGGTCGGAAGTGAAAAGACAAAAATTGGAAGAGGTTGCCACCACTACAACCATGGCCCACCCCCCACCTCCAGCAGGCCACTACGACGAGTACGTGAAGGAGCTACTCGCACAGTTGCAAAGAGCCAGGCAGGAAAGGAGGATAGCCGTGGAGGAGCTAGCATCAGAACGCGAATCACAAGCCGCCCTCTAGCTGGACAGAGTGAAGCAGATAACAGAATATCAAAAGGAGATCATTGTGCTTAGGGAGGAGGCCAGCACTAAGGAGGCAGAAGAACTAAGAGCCCTAAAGGAACGCGACGCTGCCTGGGAGAGAAGAAGGAAAATCCTGATGGAGCGTCTCAACGGGGAGAGGGAAACAAATGCCCACCTTCGGCGCAAGAATGATCAGTTATCTACAGCCAACTTGGAAGCACAAAGCCAGCTTGACAAAATCAGAAAGGAGGCTGCAGAGCTGGATCAATTAAGGGCAGAACAGGTGCACAGGATGCAGGTGAAGCTGGATCAGCTCAATGCGCAAATCGCAGAGGAACACTAGGAGCAGTCCTGCCTGCACCGTGAGCTCGAGGCCCAGCAATAACAACTCATGGCAATGACCCTCCATCAGGGGGAGAGCCTAGAAGATATGGAGAGAAGGGCAAAAGAATGGTCCGATCATAATGAGCAGAGAGTACGGGACTTAGCACGCCGACTAGCCAAGGCCAAAGGAGACATGGTGCTGGCTGAGACAAGATAGGACTTAGAATTTAACTATTACCCGATTCATGCTGTTTTAGAGGAACGGAATGGGACTATGCCTTATGGCAAAGAGGTCGAGCCTTGCTTCCCTCTCGTTTCCCATTCTCCTTGAACCAAGTGCAGCGTGAATCCGCTTCGAACCTGGCGTTTCTGCGTAAAGTAGTTCGCTCGGGTCTGACGCTAATTGTTGCTAGCTAATGACCAAACAGGAAAACCCAAATTCAGGTCGATCCTAAGTGGGAACGGCCAGGATACTTCCGCTACGTGGCAGACTCGGGAAGACCTAGATTGCAAAACCCGTAACATTCCATGGGAGTGCCGGCGGAGTTTTCTAGACATCCTTTCCGATGGACTGCTAAGACGTGTCCTGAATGGTTCTAGTGGACACGTTACACTTAACAAGGTCCCCCGCCCCCCACCAACCCTTATCCACTATTCGGATGACGAGGAGTAAAACTCCTGTCATGCTCTTGAACCGTTGCCTCCATGTATACGCCTCCTCATGCTATTGTTAAAAAAAAAAAAAAAACGATCACAGCACCGCACCTAGGGGTCCTCAAATTAGGTATGACTAGCGACCTTGGTCGGCTGGCTCCGTCCCTAATCCCCTAGCCCTTTCATACATCCCCCACACTTGTTAAGGGCACATCAAGGGCAGGACATACCTAGGGAGATCGCCTCGCCCATGGTATTCCTTTGCACTCATCTCAATGCCCTTCTAACCCACCGAGGTAAGCAAGGCTTGGAAGACAATGGAAAGCCCATAATGACGTCTCCAGCAATCTTCAAAAGTGTACTCCACCTCTTCATTAACACATTTTTCCATCAACTTAGCCTCCTGCTCTCCAAGGAATCACGCCGACAGTCTTCTAACTAAGTAATATCTAAGTATGCACAAGCACTCACATAATGCCTACACTAAAATATATTCACAGTTTGGGTCCTCAAGTGCATGACAATACTCTCAACTTGCTTAGAGTTCGATCTGTCTCCCAAACTAATCAAATATATCTTGTGCACAATAGGGAAGACTAGCACTACCCTTAGGGAGAGACCACCTGAGAGGTTTTCAATTGCAGGTGTTGAAGACCACAATGAAAGTGTCATTCGTTCTTCATCAACGCCCAACTCTAACTGCTCACCCCTCATCATCCGACAAGCCCGGAAAGAATCGTCCTATGCAGAATCCCCAACAAACCAACACGTGTGCCGGCCACCAATGCACACCCCAGGCGTCCTTGTCACCCACGTTTTCGGTGCATGCTACCACCTACTACCTACGACAATGAATGCCATGGGACTGGCACTCGTCTAGGAGGGGGGTAATGTTAACCTCAACACGAAGAAAGCAAAAGAAAGTGGAAAAGACGCAAAAGAAAGTGGAAAAGACGCAGGGCAAAGGCGGAAAAAAGGTAGCCCGACTGAAGGAAGAAAAGGAGAAAAGACCAAAAGCGCAAGGGCAACCTTAAAAGTCCAAGGCAATTACAAAAGGGGAAAGGCGCATTTTTAAATAAAAAGGCGCACCCTAAAATCTTGTAAAAGAGCGCCGGGCTCTCACCCGTGCAATTTGTAAATGTAGAGGGGTGGTGAAAAGGAAGCTAGAAAGATAAAAGGACAATGGAAAACAGGGCCTAGGCTATGACCGGCCATGTAAAAAGGGGAAAAGGGGATGACCGCCCAAAAGGGATTTAGGGTTTTGTATATAAAGTTGAAAAGTGAATGAGGAGCTCATTCTTTGTTGTGTGGCAAAACTAGTCTTCTTCTTCCTCTCTTCTTCTCCCCTTCTTGCTTGTGTGTGCTCTTGAGAGAGGGAGTGTGAGAGTGTGAGGGAGTGAGTGTGTGTGAGAGTGAGGGATCAAGAGGGTGAAGCTCTTCGCCATCTCCTCTCCTCTTCTTCTCTTATCTTCTCTTCTCTTCTCTTGTGCACGCGGCTATGGAGGATGGAGCTTGGAGATGGAGGTGGCTTGAGGATGCTTGAGCTAGCATCTAGGATCATGGAGCTACCGGAGTGCAAGAGAGAGGAGGGTACTCGATCAAGCATCAAGGTAAGATCACTGCATTCATAGGATCGACGGCGCGTCGGCTAGGTGAGACATAGCCATTAGAGCTCGCTTGGAACGCTTGAATCAATAAGCGGTCCGTGGGTCTTGGCGGTTGAGCGAAAGCTCCCACACAAGGGGTAGAGGTCGAAGATGGCTTGGAGCATATAGAGGAGGCAGAATTGGGTAAGGATGACAGAAAGATAAGATGCCATGAATTCTTTGAGAGCAAGGTGGACTCATTCTTTTGTGGTAACCTATCTATCGACCTTCTAGTGTATGCAAATTTGCGCTAGGATATTGACATGGGACCATAGGCTACATCATACTTGCAGCATCCAACTACTTAATTCGTTGATGAATCGCTTATAAGGGTACTCTAGAATATGCATTTTAAGTAACATCAATAATTTTTGTGTTATATAATCGTACTTTCTTGAATCTTTATATTAATTATGCTAACATAATTTTTTATATGTGTAGATGACCTTTGACGATATTTGAAGTGCAGGATGAGTTGAGAGAAGAGCAATGAGGAGTTGCAGGAGATATTTACACATTTGTCTCCAGATCAGATGACCCGATTCAGAGATATGGTGGACCAAGAGCTGTTTCAGGTACCATCAGGCTGTTCCATTAGATCTACTTTGGCATGCTTTGATGCTTTAGTTTCTATTAGATGAGGTTGATGCTCTAGACTAGGTTTGGTAGGAGGGAGTGTTTTTGGGGGGTGTTGTAGATAGAGACATGGATGTTGTGAGCCCATGGTTGGCTTGAGATATAGATGCTACTCCTTGCTCTTGTGTAGGTTCGAGAGAGGGTAGCTCAAGTGGGTGTTGTAGAGGCACTAGTGTAGTATCTCTATCTCGTCGTTTTGGTGGAGGTGTGGAGACATCTACTCCAGCTTTTGCTCAATCGTCCACTAGGTGACACCCTTATGGGTGCTACTTCGAAAGATACCACCTCTGTGGATACACCAGATATACAAGGGTCTCCTAGTTATGCCTAGGAGTGTAGTCGTAGGTGGGAGAGGACACACTGAGAGTGGAGTTTTGAGCCCGGGATGTGCCTAAAATTTGCCAAAAAATCTGAAATTTAGGGGAAAAATATTCGACATCGAAGGCGGTGGTTGCAGCTAGGACGATTTTAAGCACCAAGTGAAAGACAGCTTTTAAAAGGCGCTCGAGTGACACTTATGGATTTTTGATAATTTTTTTGACTTCCCTGTGGGATGTCAGGAGTTGTCGATCAGTGCAGGATGCCGAGACGGACGCGCAGGATTTTTCAGAGGCTGAAACGGAGCCCGAACGAGGAAGAGGCCAAAAATTGGCCAAGATTTGAAAAGGTGGACCAAATCTTGGACCAAAGGGGAGGTGCCCTTTGGAGAATTTAACCCCCCCAATTTTTATGAAAAAAAATGTGAAGAAGAAGATGGCGTTGTGATCAGAAAACGGCCGAAAAATGCGCCCTCCCCCCTCATGATTATGATGTCAGGCTGAAAGCAACCTTTCTAACAGAGATTACTCGGCAACTTCTCCCTCTTGGCTGACTCTATCACTGGTCTTTGCGCAAGGAATGGCTGTTTGGATGAAGAGATCAGAATCTAGTATTTCTCTCTCCTCCCTCTCTCTCTTTCCTATGGGCTGTTCATGTGCACCATCTTGAAGGAGGAATCGGGAGGGAGAATGAAGGAAAGTGGTGATGGAGATTGACGAAGATGCTGAAGATTGATGTACATCATTGGATTGAGAGAAATGGAGGCTCCATTTGCTGGTTATGTAGTCATTCAAGGTGTCTCGGGTTACGTAAAAACACGGTATGACCATTTTTATGAAGAAAATGAAGGATTTTTTATAGTTTATGATGATAATTATGTTCTTATTAGATGAAAATTTGTTTGTGTGCTGGTTGCATCATGTGTAATTGCTGTGTATCAGAAAATCTTGATTTTTCAATGATTTACATGCTCTATTTAATTCCCATAAACTCAAAATGCGATTTTTAAGCGGTAAAATGGTAGTTTTTCCGTTTCGGGTGGGTGAAATGTGTTCCCATGGGGGGAATATGAAATATAAATTGAATGTTAGTATTTTGAAGTGATTGGAACAAGAAAAATCAGAAAATAGCATATTTTATTACCAAATAAATCAAGAAAATAGAGAAAATAAGGGGAAAAATAGAAATACATCTTACAAAAATAAGAAAAAATATAATGATTGTTTGTGGATGTATGGTAGTGGCAAAGCATGAGGTTTAACCTTAGTTTTCCCTATCTCCTTGTCAAAGTTTGTGATTTATTGCTTTTTATACATCAAAACATGACAAAATGAACCTCTATACCTATGCAACGAAAGCAATACCTAAACGTAGGGGGTTGGGATGTTTGAATGGTGTGATTTGCGTGCTGATTATTGCTGATTTTCTGATGCATATCATGGCATAGAGTTTGTGGTATTTTAATTAAGAGGATAGTAGCACGAGTGTTGTTTCGATGCTATCCTTACATCACCGCAACGAGTTAGTGAATAAGCATTGAAAAGCCTGGTTGTGCACGGCACGTGTCTCATTGAAAATTATGTTTGAGTACTTTAGAATCATTCAATTTGCATGTGCATGTCAACCATGGTGTCAGAATAAGAAGGACTGGATGCATAGCACCTGTTTTTAATGACAATGACACATGCTTGAGTATGGAAAGGCAACCTAAGCCGTAGGATAGAGGTTTGTTTCTTGGGGGATCATTTGGTAAGGACAAATGGTATCTCCTGGAGTAATTTTGAAATGAAAGAGTGGAGTTTGTTCGTTTGTTTTATATGTTGAGCAGCGCATCAAGGGGCTAATCCTTGCGATGTAGGAGAGCTGCAGTGAGGCCGCGGTAATTCCACCGAGAGATTGCCTCCATGTATGTGATTGTCGTGGCATTTATTGCCAATGTGTATGGGTTCTCCCTCTGTGGAGTTATAGAAAGGAAAACGTTGGACTACAAAACTATAAACGCATAGATTAGGCTTTAGGACAGTTCGTCCTTTAGTAATAGATAGATGCTCCTGGCCCGCGATACCGTGAGGGTGTGTTTGTCTGTTATGAGCATGAGGTTCAGCTAGTGCCATAGCCAGTGCTGCCGGACCATTTGAGGTCCCATCAGTGGTGCATTTTTTGGGAGTTGCCAGCAAGTGGTGGTTCTTGAATCTAGGGTTTTTAGGGACCGAAAAATTGGTTTATGTCCTCTGACAAGGACCGTCAAGCCGAAATACAAAAAGCAGAACGTGCTGAGAGGGCTAGACGGTGATTGGAGATTGTAAGTTGCTATTCTCCCCAAAGGGTTAGCCTGATACGCATAAAAGGCAATGGTCTTAGTAACCCAACTGCTGCACATAGTCCTTTAGGTGCAAGAGGAAGCGAAAGTTCTTCCTCTCTTCCACCAAGTCAACCCACTTCAAGTGGGGGTGTGATTCCATTAGTCCAAACTCCTATTGTCAATCCGATTGTCGTCATGGCACAACCCATTTAAATTCCTACAGGGACGCCGGATCTATCAGCTTTAGGAGTGCCTTTGCTCATTAATAATGGGTTGGCCGAATAAGATGCGGAGTTTCACATTTGTGAATTCCAAAGATTAATGTTTAATTACGACATCCAAGACGAGGGACATCTCATGATGTTCTTTAACATGACATTAAAAGGAAGGGCTGCAGTATGGTATCATAGCATAGAGACTGGAACCATCACCACAATCGACCAATTTTAAGCAACTTTCCGAGGAGAATATGCCCCTGAAAGAGGTGGCCAATATTGGTTGCATGTTTTGAATGTAACACGCCAAGACCCCCATGAGAATGTGAAAGCTTATGCCAAGAAGCTTAAGGAAGTGTTTCGTAAGTTACAAACTTACATTCCTATTCCGCCGGCTGCCCAATTGCAATACTTCTTGCATGGATTGGATTTCAATATTCAGGTACAATTGAGCAGCGTGGCTTCAGCTGATATAGACACCGCCATCGCGCAGGTGGAAGAAGTAGAGTCACGATTACAAACGGACTACTCCTCTCGAATAAATCTTAATGTGGGTCTAGTACCTGGAGGCAATTTACCATTGATAAATGGAAGTCAAGGGATGCCTATGAATAACCCTAATGGGAGAGGAAGCATGGTTCAAAATGTACCTTTGGTGTCAGCTCCTCCCAGTGTGACTATGCCTATGGCTAGTCAGTTGGCTTCACCAAATGTTGGAGGCCAAGTTTCGAACCCTAATGTTGTTCCTGTGAGTCAACAACCAATGCCCAATCAAATTGTTATGCCAATAGAATGACGGATAGATGATCAAGGCTATGAGTCGAGTGCCTCTAATGTCCTTGGCGAAGTTAAGGATATGATGAAGCACTACACTGACATGATTTCTGAACAATATTGGCAAATAGCTATTGACGTCAATTTCCTGAAGAAGCAGCACAATCTGATAGGGAGTCGACGCCCTGAAGAGGGTGGTCCCTCAAGATTCAACTGTAAGTGGTGTGGCGGACAACATTTCCCTAGAAACTGTCCAAATGTTAAATGTGATATTTGTGGGAAGTCGGGCCACTTAGCTGCTACCTGTTGGAGTAAGATTAGTTTCCTCCAACAAGGGAGTAAACAGCCACGTCCAGTTAATCATAGAGTGCAAGGTAATGACCTCCAGCGAAATGATGGACCAAGACAAATACTGCAAAGGGGAAAGACCACTATAGAAGAGTTGCCACAAGGCAATGGAGTTAGCCTTATCGAGGCTGTACGCGTCAATGCCACTGAAACCTCTAACCTACGAGCCGTGACAAGAGGCCAAAAGGCTAAAGAGGGTGATAAAGATAATGCAAAACCGGTCGAAGAAAACCCTAAGCAAGGGGATAAGGGGATGCAAGTCCTGAATCCTGGCGTGGAAGGTGGATCTCTAAGGCCTGTTGACAAAAAAGTCGATCCTAAGAAGGATGAGGAAGCGCCAAGAAAGAAGACAAGAGCCAAAAAAGAAGCACCAAAGCCGGTCCTCAGACCAAAAGGAAGGATGGTTTGGCGAGAAAAGAGAGCTTTGGCTACCTATCATGATTTTGATTTAGCAAGTTCCCTTTGTAAAGTCAAACCGGATGTAAACCTCTTACAGTTGATTAAATTATCTCCAAGAGTACGCAAGGAATTCAAGAAGATCCTGTGTATTGGGTATATTGTAGAACCTTTGGGCATAGCACGAGTAGGGGAAGATTGGTTTGATCATGCTAAAAATAATTGCCCTTGGATTCCAGCATACGTAGATGGAATATTAGTGGAGCATGCTATCGTTGACACTGGGTCCTCCGTCAATATCATGAGTTCAGAGTTGATGGAGAGGTTGGGTCTAGGAATCCAAAAAGATAGCTCCACCCTTCTTAGAATGGCTGATGATAGTCTAAGGCAACCAGAAGGCTGCATTACTAAAGTCCATGTTACAGTTGCAAGTGTAGAATGCTTCTTGGACTTTAGGGTGATAAGATTTACAGGACGTCCTAGCTATTGAGTCCTGCTAGGTAGGCCTTGGATTTTACGAACAAACTATCATCGATATACCCGCCGGTTGAGTGGTTCTAGGTAGAGGTGCTAATCGAGTAATAGTCGATGCTTACCCTGAGTCTCCTCAGAGTGAGAGAGCTCCTTTATCATCTACTGAATTAGAAACAACAGATGATCCATCTGGTAGTGAGACATCATCCAGTGATGAATCTAAAGAGGGGTCCACTACAGAGGATATTTATCACATAACTCTAAATGAGCCGATAGAGCTGCAAGATAGGATAAGAGACGCGGATGTGATTGAGTTGGACCTTGGCACGCCGAATGATTTGCGGCCAATTAAATTAGGTTCCATGCTCAGTTCAGTAGAAAGGGAGGACTATGTGTCCTTGATTCAAGAATTCTACGACATTTTTGCTTGGAGTTATGACGAGTTGAGAGGCATTCCTCCCAGCCTGGCTGTTCATACTATTCTTGTCAAAGAAGGCAGTCGTCCTGTGCGTCAGAAGGTAAGGTGTATGCCTTTTGAATTGAGGGATGGGCTGTTTGAGGAGTTACAGAAGTTACGGAAAGCTGGTTTAATATTCCCTGTACAACACACAGAATGGTGTTCACCAGTTGTCATCAGGAAGAAAAAACAACCAGATCCGACTATGTGTAGATTTTAGAGAGCTGAATAAGCAGACGGTTAAGGATTACTACCCGTTGCCATTTATTGACCATATTTTGGATCAACTAGCGGGTAGGGAAATATATTCGTTTATGGACTGCTTTGTGGGATACAACTAGATGGCAATTGCAGAAGAGGACAAGTTGAAAACTACTTTTATTACTGTCTTTGGTACTTTTGCATACCATGTGATGGCCTTTGGATTGTGCAATGCACCTGGATCATGGCAATGAACAGCAGACAAGACCTTTGGTGACATCTCCCCAAATGAGTTGAAAGTATTTATTGATGACCTGGGGGCAGCCACTGTAAGGGAAAGGATGTTGATTATCTTAAGAAAGTGCTTTGAGCACTGCAGACAATTTTGTATCGCTCTTAACCCACGGAAGTGTGTCTTTGGAGTGCCTTATGGGCTATTGCTAGGCCATGTGGTCAGTTCAGTAGGGATCACAACTGACCCTAAAAAGATCAAGGTTATAGTCGCTATGAGTCCACCATGCACTCCGAAAGAGGTACATAGCTTTCTGTCATCGATAGGGTACTATCGGAGGTTTATAAATGCCTTGGCAGAAAGGACGTTGCCACTAACAAACTTATTATCCTTCAGCTGTTCATTTGTATGGAGTGACCCTTGTAAGGTAGCTTTTGAGGATGTGAAACAGGAGCTAGTAAAAGAACCCGTTTTAAAAGCACCTAAAATAGGTGAGGTATTTTACATATTTTGAGTAGCCACCATGCATAGTATCAACTGTTGTTTAGCCCAAATCTGGGAGGAAAAGTGGTATCATCCAATAGCTTTTGCTAGTCGAAAATTGGGCATTTTAGAAATTAACTACACCTACATGGAGAAGCTGTGCCTTTGCGACTAAAAAATTCATGCCCTACATCCTCTATGAGCAGGTAGTTTTCTATACGAAGGCGGAAGGGCTTAGATTGCTTATGAACGAGCCACAACCGCCTGATCTTTTGGCAAAGTGGTCAATCACTTTGCAAGAGTTCAATTATGAGATTAAGAGTAAGCCACCGAGGTTGCAGGGGATTGTGGAATGCCTTGTGGATTTCAGGGAGCCGAAAGAGACTTTGGCTGAAGGAAGTGATATTGAAGAAATGTGTAAAATTGATACAGCCTCTATCCCATCTTGGTATGCGGCTATTACACATTATCTATCAACAGGAGAGACTAGAGCTGGTTTATCAAAATCTGAAAAGAGAAAAATCAGAAAATAGGCTTTGAAGTTTTCTTTGATCGTAGGAATACTATATCAGCAGGGTATTGATGATATCTATCGCCGATGTGTGATGCCTGACGAGGTTCCTTTCATCTTGGAAGAGTGCCATGACTCTGCATGTGGAGGGCACTTCGCTGGACGATTGATCACGGCACAGAAAGCTTTAAGAGCTAGATATTGGTGGCCATCCATCTTCCAAGATTCCTTTGAGTACGTTAAGAGATGTGATACCTGTCAAAGACATGACAATAGAGAGAACAAGAAATGGCCACTTACGCCTATTATGGCTATCCTTCCATTTGAGAAGTGGGGCATTGACTTTGTGGGTCCTATCACCCCGTCGTCTACTACTCAGAAGAGGTACATTATAGTAGCAACTGATTATTTTACAAAATGGTCAGAAGTGCGGACGACGAGGCAGGACAATGCAAAAGAGACTGCAAGTTTTCTTTTAGAGCAGATTATTTGTCGTTTTGGTCCACCAAAGGAACTAGTGTCGGACCGTGGAACTCACTTTTTGAATAAAGTGATCAAAAGCCGGACTGAAGCTTGGCAAATCAAGCATAACACCCCTTATAATCCGCAAGCCAACGGGCAAGTCGAAAGTACTAATAAGCAGCTTGTGGGTATCTTGTCTAAAACAGTCTCAGAGAAGAAATGAGACTGGGACAGGAAGTTGTATGTGGCAGTATGGGCGTACAATACAACGTTCAAGCGAGCTACTGGCCATACTCCATTTAAATTAGTTTATGGGGAAGAGTGTGTGTTACCCCTCGAAATCGAGTTGCCAACCATACGGTTTGCAATTAATCACTCTTTGGGAGATGAGGATGCACTCTTTGAACATTTCACGACCATGGCTCACCTGGATGAACTGAAATTGTAGATCTTATTACACCAGAAGGTAGTTAAACGTCGGATGAAGCAGTTGCACGACCTTAAAGCAAAGAAGTATACATTTAAAAAAGGGCAATTAGTTTTGTATTACGATGCGCATAGAGAGCTGTTCCCAGGTAAGCTGGAACCTAGATGGGATGGCCCCTACAAGATTGTTAGGATAGGGAAAAACGGGTCTACCGCTCTACTAGCTGATCTGCAAGGGAGTAGGATTTAAAAATAAGGTTAATCTTAATAAGATTAAACCTTATTATTTCTAAGTATGCTAATACAAAAAATGCATTGCAGGTCCATGCTGGGGCTGATTTGAGACTTGCAAAAGAGCTTAAAGTTGGTTGATGGGGCGGTTAATTCCTTATTTGGAGCACCCATATTTGGAGCAGAGATACCATCAGGGGAAACTTATCTGGTGGAGCAAAGGATACAAAGTGATTGAGCAAGAAGACGGAACCTTTGTGTGGGAAATCAAAGCCTTCTGCCATCACTGTTTACGAATGTTGACAAGTATCCCTGTTGAGTTTAATGAAGAAGGTGGGATGGGGCCGCTAGTTCATCCTCTAAACATGTTAAATTTTGACTATCATAATTACGAATAGAGGAGTTTGTGATGGCAGGCTGTGTAAACCCATTGTGGACGTACACATTATATTTTGACGGAGCGTCCAGGGGACCTAATAAAAAAGGGAGTGTTGGAGTAGTAATCCAAGATCCCCGACGTAGAGTTACGATGAAGTTAGCTACTTATCTTGGGGTAGGATTCACTAACAATATGGCGGAGTATAAAGCCTTGATTATGGGACTGCATATTGCCAAACAAGGTGGTATTCGGTGGTTGTTAGTAAAAGGGGATTCCCAGTTGATCTTGAATCAGGTAGATGGGACATATACAGTGCGGAATCCCATTCTTTGTATGTATCATCGAACTACCATGACCCTACTTGAGGAGTTTGAGAGTGTCTCTTCAGTTGTTTCCACATTATTGGAATCAGTTTGCGGATTCACTGGCAAACCTTGCTTATGAAGAAGACCTTTTCTTCAACTGTGGTCCTAGTTTGGATATTACTATTAATAATGAGACAGGACTCGGTCGCTTGTGGGGAATGTTATCAGAGCATGCAATATATGGGCGGCGATGATTGATATGGGTGATGCAAAGAGTAGCCGAGACCCATCTATCGTTGTTATCCTGGACCCATAGGTTGATTAGACAACATGTTATGCGTATGCCTCTTGCTATATATGCAGGAGGGATGGGTCATAATCTTATGCATTTAGTTTAGGGCTATGAGCCCTATTTTTCCTCCTTGGAAAGGAGCATATTATTGTATATCTGTGCTATTTCGGGGAGGGATGTGTAGGTGCTATTCTGTTTTATTTCATTAGGCCAAGAGGGCCGATCCATTTTTGTAGTGAAATGCTTTATTTCATTAGGGCAAGAGGGCCAGCCGTCTGTTTGGTACAAGTGCGGTTAATGGTTTCTTGTTTTAGTCCTCTGCTAAATAGGTTCGAAGAAGAGCTTGGAAGGAGCCTATGTCGCGGGAAGCTTCTCGTGGCCCTATCTAGGTGATATCTCTCCTTTACGAGTAATGTGTTTTTATGCTATATGTGTCTGTGTACTTGTGGGGGATTTTCTTTTCTTGTTGGGGACTGGCGTCCAAGGCATGAAGTCCTAGGTTTAGGTTAGCTATGTCTGAGGGAGGTCTGAGTAGTCATTGCCTCCTGTAAAGACATTACCAGGCATCGAAAGACCTGTTTCAGTAAGTAGTCCTAGTGACCCTGTTCTGCTAGCCTGCTAGGCAACTGTTCTAGGAGTTCTTGCTTAGTTGTGAGGCAGTTAGAGAAGCCTGTTGGAAGGAAAATGAGGATAGATAGGGAAAACACAATCCTTGAATATCTCAATGGAAATAAATATATACAAAGGTGTGTAAAAAGGGGTTCTAACCCCTATAAAAATACAAAAGAAAAGAAAGGAAAATCTATAAGCAGTTGCTCGTCCCCTTGCAAAGGCCTGGTAGGTTCCTAGGGACGAGTTAGACCTGGGGCCGATGCCTTGTCTTCCTAGGGGTGGCGTCTTGCTGGAAAAGAAAAAGGAAGGAAGGTTGGAGCGAAAATAAAAGTGAGCATCAGAAAAGGATTAAGTGTCGCCTTGCGAGGGCTTGGTAGGTTCTTGAGTATCGAGACAGGACCTGAGGCTGATGCCCTATTCTCCTTGGGTCACTATGCTTAGCTCCCTCCTTTTTACATGCCCGAGTATGGGAAACTAAAAACCTAAAAGAAGAAATGTACTAAAAGACAATACTTCCTGATCAAGCTATAGGAGTCCTCACCTAGTAGGAGCTTCTGGTTGTGTTGTCCTTAGTTAGGTAGGTAGTTCAGACCACCACTTAGGGTGACCTCTTTGATAGTTCTTTTTAGTTTGGCCGTGTTGGAGCAGTCGGTTAGTGACTAGCTTCAGACCTTCTATCAGATTATGCTAGGCCTACTCCTTGTGGATTTCATGCCTTGGTTTTGTCAGGGGGTAGGGTGAGCATTGTGCTGTGTTTTAGTATGTCTCTATTTTGTATCAGCTTGATGCTTCCTTTGGTTGTTTTGTGCAGATCTGTTGTGGGATTCGATGGGCTGAGTCGCCCTATCCCGTGGTTGCCAATGAGAGCGGATTTTTGAGCTCGGGATGTGCCTAAAATTTGCCAAAAAATCTGGAATTTAGGGAAAAAATATTCGACATCGAAGGCGGTGGTTGCAGCTAGGACGATTTTAAGCACCAAGTGAAAGACGGATTTTAAAAGGTGCCCGAGCGACACTTATGGATTTTTGATAATTTTTTTGATTGCTGTGCGGGATGTCAGGAGCTACTAGTCAGTGCAGGATGCCGAAACGGACGCGCAGGATTTTTCAGAGGGGTTGAAACGGAGCTTGGACGAGGAAGAGGCCAAAAATTGGCCAAGATTTAAAAAGGTGGACCAAACCTTGGACCAAAGGGTGGGTGCCCTTTGGAGATTTTACCCCCCCCCCTTAATTTTTATGAAAAAAAACGTGAAGAAGAAGATGGCGTCGTGATTAGAAAATGGCCGAAAAATGCGCCCTCCCCCCTCATGATCATGATGTCAGGCTGAAAGCAACCTATCTAACAGAGATTACCCGGCAACTTCTCCCTCTTGGATGACTCTATCGCCAGTCTTCACACAAGGAATGGCCGTCTGGATGAAGAGATCGGAATCTAGTATTTCTCTCTCCTCCCTCTCTCTCTTCCCTATGGGGCTGTTCATGTGCACCATCTTGAAGGAGGAATCGAGAGGGAGAATGAAGGAAAGTGGTGATGGAGATTGATGGAGATGCTGAAGATTGATTTACAACATTGGATTGAGAGCAATGGAGGCTCCATTTGCTGGTTATGCAGTCATTCAAGGCATCTCAGGTTACGTAAAAACACGGTATGACCATTTTTATGAAGAAAATGAAAGATTTTTTTATAGTTATGTTCTTATTGGATGAAAATTTATTTGTGTGCTAGTTGCATCATGAGTAACTGTTGTGTATAAGAAAATCTTGATTTTTCAATGATTTACATGCTCTATTTAATTCCCGTAAACCCGAAATGCGATTTTTAAGCGGTAAAATGGTAGTTTTTCCGTTTCGGGTGGATGAAAGGTGTTCCCATGGGGGAAATATGGAAGATAAATTGAATGTTAGTATGCTGAAGTGATTGGAACAAGAAAAATCAGAAAATAGCATATTTTATTACCAAATAAATCAAGAAAATAGGGAAAATAAGGGAAAAAATAGAAATACGTCTTACAAAAATAAGGAAAAATATAATGATTGTTTGTGGATGTATGGTAGTGGCAAAACATGAGGTTTAGCCTCAGTTTTTCCTATCTCCTTGTCAAAGTTTGTGATTTATTGCTTTTTATACATCAAAACATGACAAAATGAACTTCTACACCTATGCAATGAAAGCAATACCTAAACATAGGGGGTTGGGATGTTTGAATGGTGTGATTTGCATGTTGATTATTTCTGATTTTCTGATGCATATCATGGCATAGAGTTTGTGGTATTTTAATTAAGAGGATAGTAGCACGAGTGTTGCCTCGATGCTATCCTTACATCGCTGCAACGAGTTACTGAATAAGCATTGAAAAGCCTGGTTGTGCACAATACGTGTCTCATTGAAAATTATGTTTGAGCACTTTAGAATCATTCACTTTGCATGTGCATGTCAACCATGGTGTCAGAATAAGAAGGACTAGATGCATAGCACATGTTTTCAATGACAATGACCCACACTTGAGTGTGGAAAGGCAACCTAAGTCGTAGGATAGATGTTCGTTTCTTGGGGAATCATTTGGTAAGGACACATGGTATCTCCGGGAGTACTTTCAAAATGCAAGAGTGGAGTTTGTTCGTTTGTTTTATATGTTGAGCAGCGCATCAAGGGGCTAATCCCTCCGATGTAGGAGAGCTGCAATGAGGCCGTGGTGATTCCACCGATAGGTTGCCTCCATGTATGTGATTATCGTGGCATTTATTGCCAATGTGTATGGGTTCTCCCTCTGTGGAGTTTATAGAAAGGGAAACGTTGGACTACAAAACTATAAACGCATAGATTAGGCTTTAGGACAGTTCATCCTTTAGCAGCAGATAGACGCTCCTAGCCCGCGAGGCCGTGAGGGTGTGTTTGTCTATCATGAGCATGAGGTCCGGCTAGTGCCATAGCCAGTGCCGGCCCATTTGAGGTTCCATCACACACCTTGGACATACCCCAAAGGGGTATGGATATCTCATAGATTAGAGGACATGAGTTGTGATCATGAATGATGAGGGGAGGAGGGTGACGTCTCGCATGAGGGAGTTGTGATAACAAGTTTTTTGGCATGATGACTTGGACCATTGGAAGAACATACGCTAGGGAAGCAACAACTACATAGTAGCATCCTTACATGAGAAGTTCCCGATACCCACCATGGTAGAGAGGTTTTCCATTGGGTGGATGATGGAGTGTATGCATGCATATATACCACATAGACACTTGGGTGCATGCAAGGCACTCAGGAGTGGTGCCTCCCTCAAAGCTCGAGTGGCTAGATATAGATGACTAGCAGAGACTCAAAGATGAGGCTACAGATTCTCCAGAACGTTGGCGATAGCAGCCAATGAGAGGTAGGGAGGGCACAGCTGGAGGCATGGGCGGTCCATCATTTTGGGAGTGGCAGCAAGTATAGATTCTTCAATTTCATCTTCTTCCATCAGCTCTTCTTCATTGTCATATCTTGCATGTGATAGCATGTCAGCAATTGGATTTGCCTTTCTTGCAATATGCTTTAATTCGAGGTTGAGAGATTGTTGCCAGGTGGCACCTACGCAAAGGGATGAACACCTTAAATGGTTCTTCTTTGTGTGTACATTGGCAGGATGAGCGCCTTAAATGGTTCTCTGTCAATGCGGGGCACCTTCCTAAGAATTGTCTTAGGCAGAAGGTCGATGGGGACGCCTATCCTTTCTCGGCGTTGATGCAAGTGTGAACGTGGGTGGTACCATTTTATCCACACGAGTATTAACATCTTCGTGAATTATTTATTGTATAGAATTCTAAATTAATTGATTTATGTGACTAGTTGTAATTATTCAATTGGTTATTATTCTAATATGATTTTTTGAATTTTTGGCAGTTGATGTGTAGAGCAAGGAGAATTGGAAAGGCGCACCATGTGCAAGCATTCTAAAGATGATTTCCTCAAGAATTTATTTGGCAATTATTGGATTATTGTATTAGACGCACCACTATTTCTTATAAAGCGTGCGCATAGCCTCTATGTAATATTTATTAGCAAAATAGATTTTTAGAAGATATGTCCAATAAAATATGAATGGTTCTAGAGAGTTGTGGGATGCACAACTGCTAGCATCCATTAATTCAGATTACTCTATCTTTTTTCCAGTTCACTCAAACTCTTTATGCAACGAGTGATTGTAAAGGGCCTAAATCTTGGGCAAAAAAGATTTCATAATACTATTATATATACGACATGAAGGGAGCTATCCACTTCATGTCGGGGGGAGATTGAATCCAATCTTGAGCCGCTGCATCTTAATTTACCTTCTCTTTTAGTCTATTTTTAATTTCTCATGAGTTGTATGCAATTTTATGAGTAAAAGAGAGAAAGAGGGAGCTTCTTCTATTCACTATACGCAAACCATGCATCCGTTGTTCGCAACAGTGGTATCAGAGCTCAGCCTACCTTTTGGGCTTCCAATCACCTACCCTCTGGCGTGAAGGCGAGCCCTGTGCTGCAAACGGGCTCTAAGGTTTGTCTCACGCGAATTGACTACACGGCTGAATTCCCAGGCCTTCAAAACCCCAAACCCCTCTATCACAGCCAAGAAATTCTGTTATTTTCCCAGACATTGAAGAAGACCCACTCCTACATCATGGCGCCATATTCTGTGAAGAATTGGAGCTTACAGGTGATTAGTAAGCTTAATTAAAAGATTTGCTTAAGCTTAAGCAAGAACTTAAGCTCTATTTTGATTTTGTGGGGGAAGGGGGGCGTTTTTTGACTCCATGACAGCATCCACAACCTCCTCTTGTCCTAAAACATCAAGTTTTTTTAAAGGCTTAAAGCCTTATTAAGCAAGTTACATTACTAACTTTCATGATCAACTTCAACCTCTCTTACTCTGTGTCATACATAGACTCTGCAAATCTTCACAAGTCACAACTGACTATCTCTTCCATAGAGGCAGTTCTCGCGCAGTTCTTTCCAGCTTCATAAATTTTACAAAATTCCCATAAAAAAGTTTCGCTTTTCTTGCCTACTTCCATCCATAATTTATTGTCCAAAGACCGTTTAAAATTTTGGTCTTACATGCCAAAATTCTTCAATGACAAGCAAGGCATCTTTTCATTTGCAAGGCATCCTAAATCTCCGGATTTCTCCATCAAGTAATCATGGCCAATTTTGACTCTGCATCACTGCTTTCTGAGCCAACCTTGGAGCAGCATATGGATTCAATATCCATGCAACTTGAAGAAGAATGTCAACACCGCGTACAACTGGAGCAAGAACTGAAGTCCCTCAAGCTTCTTGCCACCACTGAAATTTCTACCAACAATGATAACCTAGTTTGCGCCATCAACACTACTCTGGATGTCCACACTAGTCGAAAGGAGTCCAATATAAGAAAGCATACATTCAAATTTAATTCTTTTGATGGTCTTAAAGATGGTTGCAAAATTTTGTCATGGTTAAGTCAGTTCGAAGCTTATTTTGACAATGAGAAATACTCAGAAGGTGATAAAATTAAATGTGCATCTCATTATTTTATTGAGAAAGCTGCATTATGGTGGGATGTCACGCATAAAAGCATTGATTGTCCTCTCACATGGAATGACTTTCGCAAGAAGGTTCTTGCAAAATTTCTCCCTACACAATTCGAGCTTCGCATGCAACATCAATGGGACCTATTCATGCAACATGAACGTGAGTCTATCCCTCAATACACAGAAAGATTTTGGATCACTCTCTTGTAGCTCCAAATGGTGGAGCCAATGGCCGAATCTACCTTCAAAAGAAAGGATATGTCCGGTTTAATTCCATCCATCCAAGCTGAAGTCAACATGTTCAAGCCCAATAACCTGGACGAAGCCATATCCCTAGCTCACGATGCTGAAAAGAAGCAGTCTAAAGACCGAAGGCAATTTTCGGCATCCAACAGTAACAACATTGGTAACAACTTTCGTTTTAATTCTTTCCGTAATTCCAATTCTCAATATGGAAAGAATCATTTTAACCGATGGCCATGGCTGCAAAATGTTCTTAATAATCATGGTCAATCAGTTTCCAATTCTAAACCTCCCAATCTACCTTCAAATTTGCCTAAATCTGGTGAACCTAAAAATGTTAACCCAAGTGTCTCCAATGCCAATTCCAAAAATGTACTTTGTTATAATTGTAAGCGTCATGGTCATATTGCGAATCGTTGTCCCATGGGCAACACCTGTGATTGAAAGAAACCCACGGCACATCTAAATATTCTTGGAGCTGAAGAATCCAATGAAGACCTTGAAGCAATGCCCGATTTCGATGGGGCTACACTTATGGGCAAAAATTCTAACGAATCTAAAGACCTTGTTGGTAAAATTTCTATGCATGCCTTATTAAAGATGCAATGCAAAATCAGTAATAATGATATGACCATTTTGCATGACGATGGTAGTACTCATGATTTTGTTTTAGAAAAAGTAGTTAGAAACTTACAACTTAAAACTATTCCATCTGCCTATAAAATTAAGCCTGCATTTCTAGGACAACAATATAATGGTACTAAAGAAGTTTATAATTTAGAAATTTGTATTGGATCCTATAAGGAAAAGCAAAATTTTTAGTAGCACCTTTGCAATCTGCTGACATAATTCTAGGAATGCCATGGCATCACCAATTCAACCCTAATATAGATTACAACACACAATGCACATTGAGCACAAATGTAAAAAAAATTTACTTGAAGGGTTAACAAAAACTAAATTATTTCCTATTATTAGTCATACACAGGGGAAGCGAGCTTTGCGTAAACAATCAAAAGCTTTCTTAGTATGGATTAATGAAGTTGATGTTACAAAAATTGAACTAACTCCAAAGCAACAACAGTTTATTGCTAAATTTTCTGATTGCTTTTCTAATGATTTACCTTTACAACTTCCTCCATCACGATCCGAAGACCACCAAATTGATTTACTTCCTGGTAGTCAACCACCTTGCAAAGCTCCCTATCGCCATAACCAATTAGAACAGACAGAGATTCAGAAGAAAATTGAAGAACTTTTAAGTAAAAAATTAATTCGTCCAAGTAGTTTACCTTTTGGAGCTCATGTATTATTAGGTAAAAAGAAAAATCAAACTTACTACATGTGTATAGATTATAGAGCACTTAATAAAATAATGGTTAAAAATAGGTATCCAATACCTAGAATAGACGATCTTCTAAATAAATTACAAGGAGTAACAGTGTTTAGTAAAATTGATTTAAAATTAGGATATCACCAAGTTCATATGTCTACTTCTGACATTTTTAAGACAGCTTTTTGTACACAATTTGGACATTATGAATTCTTGGTAATGCCCTTGGACTTACCAATGCACGAGCTACATTTAGTAGAATGATGAATAGAATATTTTTGCATTTTCAACATTGTGTAATAGTTTTTTTTAATGACATTCTTGTTTTTAGAAAAACTGAAAAAGAACATGAAGAACATTTATCTTTAGTGTTTAGTTTGTTAAAACAAAACCATCTATATGCTAACCCCGAAAAAAGTTCTTTCTTTCAATCTGAAATAGAATATTTAGGTCATATCGTATCTGCCAAAGGCATACACGTAGATCCACGTAAAGTTGAAGCAATTAAGTCTTGTCCAACACCTAAAAATGTACATGAAGTTAGTTTATTTCTAGGACTAGCTAGCTTTTATAAAAAATTTATTAGAAACTTTTCATTACTTGCTTTATCGTTAACTCTTTTGTTAAAGAAAGATCTTGTTTATCCTTGGGGCGATAGCCAACAACGATCGTTTGAAATACTTAAGCATGCACTTACACACGCACCAGTTTTGCAGTTACTTGATTTCAATAGACCATTCTTTCTTGTGGTTACTGATGCAAGTGGTTCTGGCATCGGTGCAATATTGATGCAAGACAATCACCCTATAGCATACTCTAGTTGTAAACTAAAACCTTCTGAAGTTAAATATAGTACATATGACAAAGAATTATTAGCCGTAGTTCATGCATTGCGCATATGGAAGCATTATTTAATGGGTTCGGAGTTTATGATTAAAACCGATCAGCAGAGTATTAAACATTTATTGTCACAACCACACATATCTGATAGACACATACAGTGGGCATCATTTATTCAATCCTTTCATCCACTCATTCAATATCAACCAGGTAAGGAAAATATAGTAGCCGATGCACTTAGCCGTAGACCATCATTAAACAATATTTTTGTCATTTCTACTTCTTCCTTAGACACAATGAAAATTACTTATCTTCAAGATCCCAATTTTCATGATTGGGTAAATTTGTCTAACAAACAATGGATCCCTACTAATAACTTTTCTATTTCCAATGGTTTTCTGTTTTATGAAAAATGGTTATGTATTACTAATCCTTTTTGTCATTTCATTATGCAAGAAGTACATGAGCCTCCTTATATGGAACATCGTGGTATTATCTCCACACTTAGAAATTTACATGAAGATTTTTCCTGGCCAAATATGCAACGTGATGTCTCTAATTTTGTTTCTGACTGCATTGTATGTCAATGCATAAAAAGGCATCATGGTAAGTCATATGGTTTATTACTTCAATTACCTATCCCTAATTCACCTTGGGAGCAGATTTCTATGGACTTCATTACAGGTTTACCACAAACTTCTTCACAGAATGATATGATATGGACCATAGTGATAGATTTAGTAAACATGCTTACTTCATTGCTTGTAAAAAGACCTTAAGTATTGCACAAGCTGCTAACTTATTTCTCAAGCATATTTTTGTGCACCATGGATTGCCACAAATTATTGTGTCTGACTGAGATCCTCGATTTTGTAATAATTTTTGGATTACATTGTTTACTAACTTAGGAATTAAGATTGATTTTAGCTCTGCATTTCATTCAGAGACTAACGGTGAAACATAGGCCACAAATAGCACAATTTTGGATTTAATCCGTGCTTACACAATTTCTTCTCTAGCCACATGGGATAATCATTTGCACCTTCTACAGTGTGTTGAAAAATGTAGACTCCATAGTGTAGAAAAGAACCTGAATGTAAAATTCGCTCCTCGTTTCTATGGACCTTTTAAAATTCTCCATTGTATTAATCCTAATGCTTACAAATTAGAGTTACCTCATCATTGGAAAATCCACAACACTTTTCACATTAGTTTTTTACATCCCTTCAAAGGTTCTCTTCTTGTTCACCCTGTTTATGAATCAGTACCCTTGATTGCAGATGATCATGAAATACTAATCCCTAAAACAATTATTGATGTTGACTATATGACCACTAGAACTGGAAATACTTATCCTCGTTATCTTGTCAAATTCCAAAATCATCCTATGGAGGAAGCTCAATGGATGCATGCTCGTGATTTGCGACATTTTTCCAATTTATTGTCTCCACATCTAGCCAATTTGCGACCTTTATCCAGCCAATGTGGATAAAATGGTACCACCCATGTTCATACTTGCATCGACGCCCGGAAAGGATAGGCGTCCCCATCGACCTTCCGCCTAAGACAATTCTTAGGAACGTGCCCCGCATTGATGAAGAACCATTTAAGGCGCTCATCCTGCCAATGTACACACAAAGGAGAACATTTGTGTGTACAATTGCTATCCCACCCCGGAGGTATGTTGCCAGGTGGTACCTATGCAAAGGGATGAGTGCCTTAAATGGTTCTCCTTTGTGTGGACGTTGGCAGGATGAGTACCTTAAATGGTTCTCGTCAATGCGGGGCACGTTCCTAAGAATTGTCTTAGGCGGAAGGTCAATGGGGACGCTTATCCTTTTCGGGCATCGATGCAAGTGTAAACATGGGTGGTACCATTTTATCCACACAAGTATTAACGTCTTCGTGAATTATTATTATATGGAATTCCAAATTAATTGATTTATGTGGCTAGCTACAGTTATTCAGTTGGTTATTATTCTAACATGATTTTTTGAATTTTTGATAGCTAATGTGTAGAGCAAGGAGAATTGGAAAAGCCCACCACGTGCAAGCATTCTAAATATTATTTCCTCAAGAATTTATTTGGCAATTATTGGATTATTGTATTAGATGCACCGCTATTTCTTATAAAGCGTGCACATAGCCTCTATTTAATATTTATTAGAAAAATAGATTTTTAGAAGATATATCCAATAAAATATGAATGGTTCTAGAGAGTTGTGGGATGCACAACTGCTAGCATCCATTAATTCAAATTACTCTATCTTTTTTCCAGTTCACTCAAACTCTTTATGCAAAGAGTGATTGTAAGGGCCTAAATCTTCGGCAAAGAAGATTTCATAATACTATTATAAATACGGCATGAAGGGAGCTGCCCACTTCATGTCAGGGGGAGATTGAACTATTTTTAATTTACCTTCTCTTTTAGTCTATTTTTAATTTCTCATGAGTCGTATGCAATTTTATGAGTAAAAGAGAGAAAGAGGGAGCCTCTCCCATTCGCTATGCGCAAACCACACATCTTGTTCACAACAGAGATTTAATATATGCAATCCATCTTAGCATAGCAATGTCAGGTGTAGAGCAGTAGTTGGCAATCATGCCCAAGAGTGGAAGACAATCAGTTTCTACCACTACGGAAGCACCTATAAAGTATTCACGATCACACTTTAATGCTGTTACAACTCCCCACAATTCCCTTTTTACTTGTGCATGCCTTCTTTGACGTTCATTGAGAACTTTTGCTCCAAAACGGATTGTATACATGTTACCTTCAAGATCCTCTTGGCCAATAGCCCATCCTATCCCAATGGGACTTGTATCCACAGTAAGGATGATAGGTTGACCATTTGAATAATCGGCCCTTTTGAGAGTGGGGGCTAAAATTAACAGCTTCTTTAATTTACACATAGTGAGAGTATACTCATTATCCCAAGAGAATCTTTGGCTTTTTCTTAATAATTGATAAAGATTTTCGACTACATGAGCAAAATGTGGTATCCATATGAGATAGAATATACATGCACTAAGAAATATTCTCACCTTTGAAATATTTGTGTATTTTTCTTACATTCTGATGGCATCTATCTTGATTGGCGAAGGTTTGCGTCCATAGGGGCCACATAGATGACCGACCACTAGGACTTCTTCTATTCCAAAAATTGACTTAGCTCCAGAAAGGGTAAGATGTACCTCTTATAGCCTTGTCAAAATCCTATCGCAATCATGAATATAGTTAGCTACAAATGTCCTATAGCCATCTTCATCAAGCTCCTCATTCTTTTCATTGACTTCACATCCCTTGATAGGTACATCATCAAGAAATGAAAGAGTAAGTTGTGGAATAAAGCCCCTTAAGACTTTGTGCATGGCATTCATCATATGGGCTACGGAGTTTGTTGCACCTTGTGGTAGAGTGCACATGCGGACCAATCCAAGAGGTGTCTTCATTATTGTGGTAATGTATCGGCTTTCTAATGAAAGCTGAAATTGTGAATATAGGTCACCCATAGAATAAATTGCTCTACCTACAAAAGCTTCAGCAAACTCATCAACAATTGAACTCGAATCAAAATTTCGGATTGTGACACGATTAACAAGCTGTAGATCTTGAATGAATCATAAAGATCCATTTTTCTTGGGCACGGTAAACCATCGGTTTGAGTAGGGTGCTAAAGAAGGTTCTAAAATCTTCATTCTGATCTTTTCATTTAGAAGTTCCAGTAATTTGGGCAAATGTTCCCTTGGAATAGGAACAGGCTTGAGGTTCCAAGGCACATGTGGGACTGTAAAAATGACCATGGGAGCCACAATATTTGGATCTACATAGCCTATTTCACTTGGTTGAAATGCAAAAACCTTTCCATGTTTCATTAGCATTTGCATAAAAGAGTGTTTTTCAACTGATGAAAGGAAATAATTTTCACCTATTTTGAGCTCTTTTATACTTTCAGATGTGAACTTGTGACCAATGTTGGAAGGATCACAAAGACTTGGCTGATTTGCTACCCTATCAGCCAGCCCTTCACTTTCATGAGGTAGTGGGACTGCCACAGGTTTAACTTTCTTATCCACCGTCTTGTACTTTGTCTCCACTTGCACTTCAACCTTGTTGAGTAAACCAATGTCTTCCTGCTCAACAAATTCTTGAATTGTTTGATAAAAATCCAATGTACATACTTCTATGGACTAATTTTCTGCATGATTTTTTGCATGAGCAGCTGCATATATTTCAGCCAATGTGTCAATAGTAATCAATCCAAAAAAAATACCTGAAATATCTTCATTTTCAGCCATCATGTCATAAGTTTTCAGCTCCCTTTTTACATGACATAAATATTTTCTTTTAGCCTTAGTCATGGTCGAAAGAGACTTATAACAACCCATACTATTGGCTGTACATACATACAAATTTGCTAGAGACACAGTTTCTGTAGCATAAGGAGGTTCAATCATTTTACATGACGCACTACCATAGCCTCCTTTTATAGTAGTGTAGCCCGAAAACCCTTGAATTCTTGGGCATTAGGAGGCACAGGATAATCACTGTTTCGAAGATGGTTAACACACACAGTAAGAAATCGGACAGCTCGTTCATTATCCTTGCTTCGAATTCGAGCATAGAAAGAACTATCATCAAGAGCTTTTGTTTCCAAGCGGGCTTCAGAAATGTGAGGTTGCCCAAGAATGATAGGGTAACTACAAGAGTCTTGAATAAAAAAGTGAAAATTGTCTTTTATGTCTCCAATAGTTACCTGCACATTAGGATATGCAGCATATAACTCTCCAGAAGAGTTGTTTGCAGCTCTCATTCACCATCATGGATCAACATCTATGGGCCATCCACCACTTTCATAGAGACTCCTTGGCATGACGTTTATCTCTGAGCCATAGTCTAAGAGTGCAATACACGGTGTTTCTTTTTCTCTAATTTTGACGACTGTCTTTGTTGTTGCTCTTGCCCAATGCGTATGGAAGTAGTGACTTCTTGGAATGAATTGAGCCTCTTCCTCCTCATGCATGTGTTGTAGACGGCCTTCTTTTTGAGAGGTGGGCTGCCCAATTGGTTTGGACCAGTCGACCATTACATTTTCAACTTTCACTTCTTTAATTTTTGCATTCATGTTTTCTTTATCTTCAGCTTTAATTTCTGCAATTAATTCTTTAACTGCTTCAAGATGAATTTCTTGTGAATTCAACTTCTCTTCATCCTGCACAAAAACTCGAAGAACTTGCACAAAAGCATGCACTGTTTCTTTAGCTTCATCACCAACATATTGTCTTTTATTTTGATTACATTAATAATTACATCATGGAATTCACATTTGGCAATTCCAAGAAATTTTCCTAAGGTGAATTCAGTTTTTCTTCCTAGAATTCGTTCTTCTAGGACTAGTTTGAGATCGGTTGCAGATTCTATGTCAGATTGCAATTTGTAGCCTGGTTGCTTGCCTTTCTTCTTTCCTTCAATCTTCTTTGTTTGTGGCGCGTCTTCCATCTCTTGATCTGGGGTTATATTTTCAGCAAGCTTTGGTTGTTCAGGCGTTCTTCTAGTTACCCGTTTTGGAGGGCCAAAAGAGGAAGGCCCTGGTTCATCTTCTCTTCTTCTATTTTCTTCAATCAAGACTTCTTTATGATTGACATCAGCCAAATGTGAAAAGGCAAAAAAAGAATCTACTGGTTCTTTCCAACCAGTTATTCATCGAATGCACTGACTGGCATTAGCCAAATTTTTTTTGGCTGCTTCACTACATTCCATTTGATCTAGTGCCTACATCCATACTTTAGATTGCACATTAGCTTTACATGCTTTCAAAATTTATTTAATTGGCTCAATTTGTATCCCATACGTAGCTGCATCAATTGCTGTATAGGCATTCTTTACAGCTAAATCTTCTAATCTTTTCTTCATTCCACCATTGCCAAAAGTTGGCTCTAGTGGAAGACCAGTTTCAGCTGCATGGATTTTTCCGTCTTTCCAAAAGACGAGCTTTTGTGCTTTAGCCTCACGGAAGGCAAAACACTCCCTCTTGTCATGTTGTTGGTTGTCGCACCAAATACAACACCTTTTAAAGCCTTCTCTCATGGGTCTTTGAGTTGATGATCGTCCTCGTTCTTCAACTTTGACATCCAGCTTCTCTACTTTGGAACTAATTTTTGTAAGATTCAAATGAAAGTCACACATACTTTTAATAAGTTCATCCATGACATCATTTTTAGAAGGAACAGAAGAAGAAAGAGTTGGTTGATTAGTCAAAGGAATAGGGAATTTTGAAGGTGGAACAACCTCCATCAATGGAGTTGTTGAAGTTGAAGTAGAGCCCATTCTTAATCGCATCCGCTCTCTCGAGCAATCATGTTAACTGCATTAGTAACATTTGTCCATACAGTCTTGACTCCTAATTTGGAGGTAGCATCTTTTAGGCGATCAGCAAGCTTTTCTGGTAGAATGGGATCTGCAGCCTTAAGGAATAATTCAATCTTCTGACCTTCCATACTTTGTTGGTCTTCAACATCAAGTTGTCCAAATTTACTTTCAATTTCATGGTATAGAGTTGTTGCAGATAAACCTTTGTTGGGTTTTTCAACCCATTCAGTGAAATTTTTCTTCGTCATAAGGCCAGAGTCTTCTAAGAAGAAATCTTCGCGTAGGCCTTTTTTGAATGCAACCCAATCCGCATCTTGTTGGAAAAGACCATGGATTCTTTCTTGAAGACCATGCTTGGCTAGTCTGGCAAAATAACGGCTCCATGCATGTTGTGGTACACCAACAAAGAGCATTTTCTCAACATACAAACAAATGAGAACAGAGACATTTTGATCATTAGATTGTTTTAATTTATGCCCAACTTCTTTTAGGGCCTTGATAGCTCTGGAATCAATATTCTCTTCTTCTTGCCTTTGTTGTTGTTGTTGTAACATTTGGATTTGTTGTTGTTGAGTCTGTTGCAGTATGTGCACCAATTGTTGTAGAGTATCTCCTGAAGAATCCCCCATCTTGGAGTTCTCTTACATCGACCTTCATGTTAGCTTCACCAATGTCACAGCACGTAGGGTTGAAGGTCACCACAGGGGTTTGGCAAGAGAAGAATGTATGGGGGTTCAAGAGCTTAGACTCTAGAGATGCTAGAGATAAGAGAAGTGTTGAAGGTTTCAAGCCAAGTTCTTGAAGATAAGTCACAGCAGGGTGAAGGTAGATTCAAGGAGAGGAGTAGACGAAAGAGAATGGGTTTGAACAGATTGAAGATGTAGAAGAATACTTCCAAAAAAGAATTAGAAAATATAGAAGAATACTAACAGAGATGAAGCCTATCAGTTTCTTTCAGCATTATGAGAAAATATAACTCTAATAGAAAAAAACATGTACAAAATAATACCTTCCTCTATGCTGCTCAGATCGCCAATCTGATCCTTCCAATGGCTCCAAAAGGGGGGTTAAATAATAGGACATCTGGCCAGAATCCTGCCGTATCACTCCTTCTTCATCTCCCACTTTTGGAGTGCTGTTCACTACCTAAAAACAACGATCGTGTGTCGGGCAATTTCGCTAATCTCTCTTTTTACATAAAATCCTCTCAAATTAGTTGAAAGCTACATGCTTTCTTTTACATGTCATCCTAATCTAGAAGTTGTATATAGTTTTGTAGATTTTTTTACAAGAGATAATATCTAGAATATTAAAAATTGACTAAAATCTAATATTTTTGAACCATGGACACTAACACTAATGTCTAAAATGGCATTGGCTCTCTAAATCTAAAAGGAAGCCACACTCTAGATTTTTTTACACGGTGTGCACGTAGCGGCATGATAACGGGTGGACAGAGCCATCTTTGTATTAGTTGTTTGGAGCTAAAGAAATTTTCTCATTCTCCTTTTATGTGTTGTATACTCTCTATATCTATCTCTTTCTCAGATTCTATTCGTTGTGCCGTGTAATTTTTACATGGTTTCAGAGCCCAGAGGGCTCTAGGGATTGTATAGTGCGCAAGAGGTAAATGGTTCAACAACAAAGATGAACAATGTCGTCTTTCAGAAGTGGTTCTGGTGCATCAGGAAGCGGTGCACGAGGTGGTGCTACTATACCATCTATTCAAACACTAAGGATTCGTCCACTAACTTTCAACGAAGGCAAGTTAGATGGTACAAACTATACCTTGTGGAAGTTCAAAATTACAACTATCCTTGATTCTTATGAGCTTTTGGAGACTGTGCTAGGGACTAACATAGAACACAGCCTACCCCTGACCCATCAAATCCTAGTGTGATGATTCCTCTGAATGTAGATCTTCTATGAGCTTGGAAATGAAGGAATGCAGATGCATTGTGTGCCTTAGTTACAAGCTATTCTGACAGTGTTCTGCAGCATACAACCAAAGCATCAGAGGCTTGAAATGTACTGAGGAGTTAGTATGAAACACAAAACCAAACAAGGATTCAAAGCTTGGAGAATCAACTAGCAGGAGAGAAGTTTGCTGAGGGAGAGACAGTGAAGGACTCATCACTCGGATTAAGAATCTGCGTGACCAGATGGTTGGTGTTGGGATACAAAAGACTAACGAGGAGCTAGCTCAGAGGTGTCTTCGGATTTGTCCACAAAAGTTTGATGGACTAGTAACTGCCACCTCAACCTTTGAGTTTGGAGGAGTTTTGTGCATTATTGCTAGAGGAGGAGTTGAGGATGAAAGCCCGAGAAGGAAGCAACAATGGAGATGCTGCATTCTTTGCCAATGCAAAAGGCAAAGGTGGTTCCTCCACCAAAAATGATGGTGACAGAAAGAAGAAAGGCGGTAAGAAGAAGTTTCAAGGAGAGTATTTCTACTGCAAGAAGAAAGGACATGCAATCGTAGATTGTCGTGTTAAGAAGGAAAATGAAAAGAATGGTACATTTAAAAGTAAAGGGAAAGAGACAGCCAATATGGCTGAAGCAGAGTTGGAGTTATTCATGGCGACCATTGAGAATGTGTGCTCCTCGGTGCAAGAAGAATCTACCACTCACTCATGGGTGTTGGATAGTGGGGCCTCCCATCACATGACCAACAAGAAAGGTCTATATAGTTCTATGCAGCCTCTACAAGAATCCATCACTATGATAGTTGAAAATGATGCAAAATGCGATGTTGCAGGCATAGGTACTATTTCATTCGTTGCTGCAAATGGTGATGTCAAAAAGCTTTCAAATGTGTTGTATGTTCTGAAATTAGGAGAAATTTGTTATCAATTGCTACCATAATTGATCTTGGTCATGAAGTGAGGTTCAAGAAGACAAGTGCAGAAATTCTTGACAGTGATGGAAAAGTTGTTGGCAAAGGAGAAAGAATTAACAACCTATATGAGCTAAGCACTCTTACAACCACCACTGGAGTGGGCACAAGTAAGCTTTGGCATGAAAGGTTTGGATACATCAGATTTGCAATGTTGAAGGAGATGCACAAGCAATGTATGGTAACTCACCTACCTGCAATGACTGAATTGAAGGAACTATGTGAAGTTTGTATGATGGGCAAGCAACAAAGAAAGATATTTCCACAAGAAAGCAAGAATAGAGCACATGCTTCTCTAGAGTTGGTGCATGCTGATTTGTGGGTTAAGATGCCTACACGGGCCTTAGGGAGAACTTCTTATTTTATGTTGATTGTTGACGACTACAGTAGGAAGATGTGGGTGTACTTCCTTCATGATAAGGCTCAAGATTTTGTTAAGTGTAAAGAATGGCTAAAACTTTTTGAGAATGAAATAGGGAAAAGTGTGAAGAAATTTAGAACAGATGGTGGTGGTGAGTTCAACTTAGAGGAGTTTGAAGACTTTTGCAAGAGCAAAGGGATCAAGCATCAATTGACGACGCCTCACACACCTCAATAGAATGGTGTTGTGGAATGTAGGAATCGCACCATTGTGGAGATGGCAAGATGCATGCTAAAGGGCAAGGGATTCCCTAACCATTTTTGGGCTGAAGCTGTTAATATTGCAGTCTATATTTTAAATAGGAGCTACACAAAGGCTCTCAAGGGAAAAACCCCTCATGAGGCTTACACTGGTAAGAAACCATTTGTCTCACACTTCAAAATTTTTGGATGTGAATGTTATGTACATATTCCAAATGAGAAGAGAAACAAGTTACAATCAAAAAGCAGAAAATGTATCTTCTTGGGTTATAGTGATGAGCAGAAGGCTTACAAATTATATGACCAAGAGGCAAAGAAGATCATCACGAGCCGTGATGTGGTGTTCAAGGAGAAACTACATACAGTGGAGGAGGAGAAGGCAAGTTCTTCCACTTTATCATTAAAGCAAAGAAGTAGTCCACTATGAACGTGTCCCAAGAGCTATCCCTACCCTTAAGAAGGAGGAAGCATCATCTTTAGATGATGAGGAAAAAGTTCACCAACCTGACATCACCCCATTGGAAAAGCCATTGCCACGTTCGGTGAAACAGCTCTATGACCACAATAATTCTATGCCCACATCTATTGAGGAGAAGGTAGATGGACCAAGGAGGTCTTAGAGAATAGAGGAGCAAAGGAGGGCTTTTGCTCACATAGTCAATATGGCCTTGATGGCTGAGATTATGAGAGAAGTAAAGGAGCCAATTGACTTAGAAGAAGCACTTTCAAATCCAGCATGGAAGGCAGCTATGCAAGCCGAGTATGACAGCATAATGAAGAATGATACTTGGGAGCTAGTGGATCGACCAACAAAGCGGAAGGTTATTGGCACCAAGTGGATCTGGAAGGTAAAGTACAAGGCTAATGGTACCTTAGAAAAGTACAAAGCTAGAGTGGTTGCATAGGGATTTTCACAGGTTGAAGGGTTTGATTTTTAAGAGTCATTTGCCCCAACTGCTAGAATGACCACTATTCGCATAGTATTTGTAGTGGCCGCCCACAAGAAGTGGCCAGTTTACCAAATGGATATTAAGTCAACATTCTTAAATGGTGACCTCAAGGAGGAGGTGTATGTGGCTCATAGCCACTAGGGCTTGAGGTAAAGTCTTCTACAAAGCAATCCTTTGCATTAAATCTGACTTGCAGCCCTTGCTCTACCATTTGACCCATTGACACCAAGTTCTTTGTAATAGATGTCACATGTAATACATCTGAAAGACTCTTTGTCTTACCGTCATGCAAGGATAAGGGAACTTTTCCAATGCGTGAAATTGGGTGGCATGAATCATCACCCGTCTGCACATAATCTGCATTTTGCAAATCCTGCATCTCTCCAAACCATTCTGCATGGCTGGTCATATGATTGGATGCACCTGAATCAACATACCAAACATCATCATGTGTTTCCTTTCCTGTAACAACATTCAGCATATGCTGCATAACAAACAGATGTTCATTTTTGTCTTCATTCTGTCATGAAGATGATGCATAGTTTCCTTGCTGCAACTTACCACTGCGAATATCATCTTTCTTAGCATAACATTGGGCTGCAATATGACCTGTTTTGCCACAGTAGTGACACACAATAATAGAGTTGTTAGAACCTCTGTTTTGCCATCCACCTCTTCCTCTAAAGCCCCCCTGCCTCTAAAGTTACCACAACCTCCTGAAACCTGCATATCGCCAAATTGCTGATTCAATCTGTTTTACTGGTTGTCACTACCACGTCCTATACCACGGCCTCTTGAAGAGAACCTGCCATGTCCCCTTCCTGAACTGGAGTAGAAAGCTTGGACATGTTTACCACTTCTTTCAGATGTCTCACTCTGCATGTTGATCTCTTCAATGATCATAAGGGAGACCAACTCATCGAAATTTGGAAATGGCTTTCTGACATATATGGAGGTTACAAAAGACTTCCAAGCCTTTTCATTGTTAAGTCCACCCAAGGTAGACGACACCAAATCATCATCATTGGGCATTGCATCAATCGCTGCCAAGGCATCTGCAATGCTCCTTACCTTCAATCCATACTCATTGATAGACATTTTCCCTTTCTTCAATGTATTCAACTCTTGCTTGAGTTGAATCTTTCGTGCCTTTGTATTTACAGAAAACATACTTTCAAGTATGGTCCAAGTTACATATGAAATCTCTGCATTTCTAATGTGTCCTAGCATATTATTGTCAATTACTGCAGACAATCAATACATGACCTTTTTATCTTTTGCATTCCATTCCTTCCGTGCCTTTGTCTCTTCTGCAGTTGGAGAATCATTAATCTCCGGCTCCTTTTCTTCACCTGAAACAAACTCATAGAGGCCTTTTCCAATAAGAAAGTTCGTGACACGGAACTTCCATGAAGGGTAGTTGTTCTTGTCGAGCTTCTCAATGATGGGGCTTCCACTGTTCTCTGCCATTATCACAAAATTAATACCAACAGCAAAAAGTAAATTTTCTGCAACCCTCGACCTATAGTGCATAGCAATACACCAGACAGCCTTTTTCACTGTCTGCTCAATAATACATGCAATCTGCAAACCAGTTTGCAGATAAAACTTGTGTTTACTCACTGATAAACACCTTTGAACTTACAAATCTGAAATATGTAACCTGTGCACCCACTTTCGGTCAATACAGTTGAAGTCATAGTGTACCCTGAAAATACTGTCCGCAACCTTGCGGCTCTAAAACAAGGCCTGAAACGGCCTCAGATGCCCAAAATAACTGCTTCCGGTGCCTCCACAGGCACTATCCAAGAAAGAGAGTGGAAGAATGGGAGAGCTTCTTACCCGTGGCTTGCTTGCTCAAACCTTGCTTCTTCTCCTTCACTTCAACCTTCGAAATCAGCCTCTCTTAGTGGCGCGGCTCTGATACCATGTCAAGAATCGCGTGGTGGGGTGACTTGCTCAAGATGCTACGCCGAACACACACAGAATGCACAAGGAGAAGCTCACTCAAGAGACAAGAAGAGAGATGGAGGCCAAAACGTTTTCTTGCTGGTTTCTTCTTCTTCTTCCACACTCTTTACAATGTACACAAAGTATAGATAAGATACAACACAAAGGAAAGTGGCCTACTAAGTCAAACAATGCATAACCGACTACACTAGTCGACTGGCGCTATAACTATACCAGCTGTAAATAGGTGTAACAACCTGAATATAATAAGTAATGAGTCAGTGGCCATGTGAGAGCCATAATGACCACCAACGTACTAAGTGTAGACGTGTGGACCCATCTAACCAGGCGGTCCATCATCAATGTCCGCATGTGTTGAGCTTGTCATCTCAACAGGGTTAGGAGCAACCCAAGGCTCTAAGAGCCAGTCTAAAATCCCGATAGTCGCAAAGCACCTCGACAAGTACCAATCCCATAAAACTTTGTAGAGCAATTCGAGCAAGTCTGCGAAGCCAATGACCTCAACGACCTGAATTAGTGTTCTCAAGCATTCGAACTCTGCTTAGGTGACAAGGGCAGGACCTGGTATACAAGTTTAGACACTGCAGAGCACGCAAACTTGAACAGCCTCAAGGATCTCTTCATTAAGAGATTTGCCGAACTTGGATACTTCAACAATTTGCTGGTGCGATTGATGAATGTCAGGCACAAAGAGAAGGAGGATATTCACGATTATATAACCCATGTAAGGAGCCTCTTCAAGAGAATCCCTACAAGTGAACAACCAATTGAAAGAGTAGTTTTGATTGTGTTCATCACCGGAATTTGAAACGAGGAACTTTATAAGGCTTTGGCAGCCAACTTGAGCCTGCAACGAGATGCGCTAGCTAGGGTTTTTGAGGAAGCTATCAGAGTTGACGACCAATTGAAAGAGAGGAGCTCCAGGAACTCCAGTTCAGAAGAAACCAGATCACGAGGTTTGGAAAAAGCACCAACCTCTGGTGAGCAACTCGCACCATCATCCCAAGATAAGGGGAAGGCCACTGAGACGAACCATGACTTGGCTGATGTCAAGATGGAGATAGGCAAGCTGCAAGACCCATGGAGATGACCAATATGGCCACACATCCAATGTGTGTACTGTGGCAGAAATCATTTCCCAGCCAAGTGTCAAGAGCCTTGGTCGAGACCGCGGCAGGTTCGGTCACGATGCTATGCACTGCAGATTGCCCAGGAGACTTTCGTACTCCCAACCATATGGTCAGTCTTACCTAACAACCAGACCGCAACTACTTTTTAGAAGGGGAGCCCCATTGGCCCTTCTTGCGCCTAACAACATGAAGCCGGCCGTCCCCAAGATGGACATAAACCCCATAGGTATACCTAGGCCGCCTGGTCCCTATGTGACCCATCCACCGAGTTACGCTCTAGTCCACTACGTGGAAGAGCCAAATGAACCTTGATGGGGAGTCCATGCCCATCCTGTTTTGTGGGTCATGACCCGTGCCTAGACAAAGCAGGTCGGAAAATCTCTACCGGGGCCTAGCAACCTCGATGTAGCCTCGACGAGAAAAAAGAGCCGTAGACGAAGAAAGAGGAGGCCGGAGGCTAAGATCGCACTGAAAGCTCTTTGCTCATATTGTCGTGCTCTTTCCTTCCGAGGTGCAGTTGATCGGTCATGGACTCGATCTCTTTTTGATGTTGCTTCCTCTCTTGTCTTCTCTCCTCTTCTTTGGCGTTCAATTCTTCCATCATTTGCTCAATGTTGGCGGTTTTCTCCTCCAGTTCCCCATGTTGCATCAGAAGGAGCTTGTATTCTCACTGCATCTGCACAAGTTCTTGATTTTCGTCCTCAAGCTGTTGTTTGTAGCTTTCTTCCATGTCTTCTTTTGCTTTCAATTCTTGCTTGAGGTCAAATATTTGTCGTTGTTGCATGGCTATGATGCGGGTTTTTTCTAGTTGGAAGGTGGCCACTAACTCTTTCTCAGCCACCAACTCAGCCATCACCATTCTCTTTTCCTCCTTCGTTCTCTCCAATTGGGAGAGGATCTCGACGACGCATTTGTTGTAACTCGCTAGTGGAGTCATTGTTGCATGGGTGGGGGTGGTTGAGGCCTCCACACGTGGATGCTTCTGGTCCTGGCTCAATTCTGCATCCGCGGCTGGCCTTTTTTGCCCCATGGCCGTAGTTTTTTTGCTCTTCCCTTGGGCCATTTCTTTACTGATGAAGTATTGCATCCACGCCACAAAGTTGGAAACTTCCATGTTGGTGGGGATGCTAGGGGTGAGCATAGTGGGTTCAGTGGAGGGTGCCATGAGGGTGGGGATAGGATGGAGGGGTGCTTTTCCTTTGCCTTCTAGGACTGCGGGCGGCGCGGCTTCTGGTGCCTGCACTCTATAGCTAGGCCCTTCTTCCCTCAGCTGGCTCCAGGCTCCTGGATCATCCGCCCTGCATTGTTGCTCAATGGACCGGCGTGTGGCCTCGACCAAGTCCTCTTCCTTTCTTCTTAATTCCTCTTCTTTCTCCGTAGCTCTTCTTTGCCTTTCTTTTTCAGCCTTTCTTTATTCTTCCTTCAGTTTCTCCTTTTCTTCATGCTCCTCTCTTTTTCTCTTTTCAGCCTCCTACTTCGACGTCTTTTTAGCCCGCTTGACTTGCTCTGTTGTTTCTTCTTCTTCCTGCTTCCTCTTCTTCTTCCTCTCCTTGGCCTCCCTGAGGGATTGTCTTTTTGCTTTTTCCAAATCTTCCTTCTCCTTCTACGGCCTTCATCCGGTTTCTTTTTCTTCTGCGATGTCTTCTTCTTGGTTTCCTTGACCTGCTTTTTGCTTGATTGCTCTTCTTGCCCCTGTCCTTCCTTATCAGTCTCAGTCTTGTTGCTGGAACTCTCTTGGTACTGATAAAGGGGTGACCTGTCGGCAGGCATTTACCCTTCCCCCTCTTCTACATCCTGCGTCTCTTTCACGGCCTCCTGGATGAGCGCTGTTAAGATGCTTCCATAGGGAATGAACGAGGCCTTGGACGAGGCCTTTTTTCTTTCTGTGGCCTTAGACACTGGAGACTCTCCTCTTGCAGGCATGCTTCCTAAAGCGAGTGCCTTAGCCACCTGGTCGATAGTTTTATGTACATAGCCATTCCAATTGACAGGGTATGATCCGCCACATTCTCCAGCACCGGCACACTGATTAGGTGTATGAATGCATTGTAGTGCTGGCTGGAGAAGAGTGCATGTACCAGTTTTGCCTGCAATCTAGTTTCTGCATCAGGGATATCTTGAATGCTGATATCATCGTTTGTCAGCACGTCCTCCTTTCTCATCCCCAGCATGGTGTACACATCTCTCTTCTGCTTCTTTTCTATTTTCGGTTCTAGTCCCAGTGCCTTTTCCACCAAGGCGGGGGTTAAGCGAACCAGCACTTGCTTGGCTTTTTGTTCCCTTCCTATTGTGACGGTGCCACACTCGTTGTCGGGCTTGTAAGACCTGAGAAATTCCACACACCTTGTGTGGTTGGGTTCTTGTGCGAATCTTTCCAGATACTTGTTGAAGTTGCATTTTTCAACAACTCTCTTGGCCACCTCTTCCTTGGCCACCAATCCTTCTATGTTGTGAATAGTTCAAAATTTTAGTTGGTTGTAGGCACGGCTCTCCAGGGTGATGCTGTACTGGGCTCTCTCCTCTTCCGTGAATGGAAGCCGGTGGGCACGGTCTTGTTGCGACATTTTTTGTTGCTGTCATGAACCCCAGTTTCCATTAGTTCTTCCAAATTGACAATACAAAAACATCCTAGACTGAAAAGGAAAGATTTACGTGTTTATTGAATGGAAGCCTCAAAATCCTATCCAATGTGAAGTCCCCCTTTCCAGCTTTAACTTTTTGCATTTTATTTTAAAGTTCTCTTGATATTTTTCTACCTTGCTTGTTGCCTACGTGCTTATGCGTTTTTCTTGACTCCCGTAATTTCAATTGATCTCTTGATTATGATTTTAATTGATCTCTCGATGCACCTTACTCCCCTTCCCCTCCCAGCTTGAGAAGAATCCTTACTAGGATTGAAGGTGTGGGGGGTTGAGGACCTTGGAATGGGTCTTAGGAGTCATCAGTGTAGGAACCAAGTGTAAAAATCGGGGTTATACTCTAATTGAGCTGTGCGATCGAGATCAACAGGGCGAGTGCCAATGTGCGTCATGTAAGTGAGAACATCTGTTAGGAAGTCACCAGAGACATTGCGGCTAGTAATGTGTAGCTCCTCCTCAGTCAGTAGGCGATCAAAGTAAGGATGTCCCTTGATGTGCTCCTCCAAGGGGCGGTTGTGAAGAGTGGTCAACACTCTGTACGAGGTTGGCGCGATATAAGTGGGGTCGTACTCTGCTATTTTGATTGCGTGGCGCTGCTCCGCATTGGTCATGACTCGGCAGCCCTCTACTTCCCATTGCAACCTAAGAGTATACCAATGCAGTAAAAATGGAGATTCTATCCCAGCAAGTTGGGATAATTCTACGATTTCTTGGTCGGTGATGTGACAGAAGTGGTTCGCTGATCGTATGACGTTATGAGACACTATTTGAGTGCTTGCTCTTTAGAGACCTCACTGTCGAGCAATATAGTAGCGGAGTTTGCTGCATTTGCAAAGGCAAGTTCAAATGTCTCCCAAGAATAAGGCATCGTGTGAATTTTGATTGTGAAAGGTTCGGGCAACAAGCCTAAGTCCAAACGGTCATAGATCAGAGCCAGCTCTCTGAAGGTGTCATTGAGCCGCTAATGCAATCAACCATGTCATCCCCTGTATCTGCGGCTAGATTTGAGGCCAGTGTTAAAAATGACTTTCGCTCATAGGAGGGCTTAAGACCTGCCCAGTGGTTGGGGTTTGATGGCCCTACAGCCTTTGACAGCGGATAGTTGTGGCTGCGGGTGTGCCTTAGGTTGCAGTTGGGCATCCTGGCTTAGGGCTGGTGGAGCGGCAACTACTTCTGATGGACTGTTGCCTTCAGTGTGGATCATTGTCATCGGATGGACTCTAGTGCATTATGGGTCATGTGATGGTGTTTGTCGTTTGGGCTGGTAGGCTTGTTCGAGTCTTTCGGGCATATGTGTAGATGGGCTTGATGGATGTGGTCCTGGGGAGCACTACGGCTCGTTGTTTTGAGTTTTGATGGGGCTGGGAGTGATCAAGCTCAGGGGTAGCATATGAGTGTGGCGGTCTTGGCAAGGTGAGTTTTAGGGATATACAACCAGGTGTTTCCCTCATAGTAGCCTTGCACGAGCAAGAGAGCTTTGAGGACCCACCTACACCAGATCATGCCCTGATTTCTGTAACTGCGCCTTGGTGTCCTAAGTTTAGAGCTATGGGTCTTATGAGGTTGCGTGTGATGACTCTCAAGTGGCAGTTGTGGTTGTTTAGGCCTCCATTGGAAACTATGTTGTTGAGCCTTAGCTTTTGTCACCACGAGTAGTGGTTCTTGAGTGGTGGTGGGGGGCGGCCGGACACTACCCTTCTCCTTAAATTTGGATGCTAATAGTTTTACGACTCATAATCAACGTGGCAATGAGTTTGCTTCTTGAAGGTTCCAGCAGTGTCTCTGTACCTGCGCCCTTGGTGTTTGGCAGCACATAGAAGATCATTGGTACAGTTTTAGTCTCAATAGAAACGGCGGCCCTACATTTGCCGAGGAGTGAATAGGAGCGGCTCCCATATGGGTTCAACCTGGCGTTAGTGGGTTGTAGTGGTGGTTTGCCAAGTTGGGTCCAATGATTGTGAGTTAGGACATTAAATTCTGCTCCCTCGTCAATTAAGGCATTGAGGATGCATGTCCGCTTAGTAGTGACTGTGATATACAGGTATGCAGGTTCCACGACTTCCTTCTTCACGTCGTCGATTTCGGTGATGGTGGCTACACGGAAGTTGACTAGTGGTTCCAACATTGGTGGTTCATGCAAAGGATGCATAGGGGGATAGTATTTCTTGACACGGCTACCATTGAAGAAGCCAATTTTGTCTCGGCTAGAGTTTCGAGCTCGACGTTTCCCGTTTGGTTGATTGCATGGACCCTTAAAGGTCCAAGACCTCGAAACTTCATTTTTTGCTTGTGCCCCTTGACTGAGTATAGGAGCACTAGGTCACCTTGTTCGAAGTCGCGTTGCTTGACATGTTTGTCAAACCAGCTCTTGCATCGTGCCTTCTCGCATATGAGTGCGTGAGCGGCTAGAAGACGGGTCTCCGAGAGGTGTTCGAGTTCTACTAGGTGTTGCATCCATGCTTCCTTTCCTTCCCATCACTCTTGAAGTGCAATTCATAGGCTAGGCACAAAGAATTCTACGGGGAGAATTGCTTCGATTCCGTAGGTGAGCCTAAAGGGGGTCTGTCCGACGGCTGTTTTGTAAGCTATGCGATAGCCCACAAGGTTGCCATTAGCTTGTTATCCCAGTCATTGCGTGAGGCTGAGACTACCTTGGTTAGGACATTGTCAAGAATCTTATTTGTGGATTCCGACTGGCCATTTACTTGAGGGTAGTATGGAGAGGATTTTTGATGGATAATTAGGAAGGTGGATAGGAGATGAGTTATCACTTCATTGATGAAGTGTGTCCCTTGGTCATTGACTAGTTCGATGGGGCATCCGAATCATGAGATCACCTGCTCCCATAAGAACTTGGCAGTCGTTCGAGCATCGTTCTTTCAGGTTGCTCTCGCTTTTGCCCACTTTATTAGGTAGTCTATGGCCACAATGATGTATTTGGCCTGAGAATACTGTGCAGCAGGGCTGATGGGTCCTATGAAGTCGATCCCCCATTTTTTGAAGGGTTGTCCTGCAATGACTGGGGTCAACTCCATCACTGACATTCATCACAATGCTTAACAAATTGCGTGGCATTGTGAAACAACATTGGCCACCATAGTTGAGACTGCAACACTTGCAGGCTATTGTGTCTCCGCAAAAGTGTCCTCTCGCAATCCCACAGTGTGCCTCTCAGAGCACGTCGTGCATCTCATGCTCGCACATGCATCTGCGCATCGATCCATCTTGCCTTAAGTGATATAGCTGGCCTGCTATCAACTGATAGGGTTGGATTTTGAGAATAAGTCACCATAGACTTGCCTTTTCTATTGGTCGTTTCGATAGCCCATGCTCAAGCAGTTGGACTATGTCATCTGCCCAATATGGTGTTAAATTGACTTTGAATAAATCCCTCCCGTTGGAGAGGTTAAAGAGGTGGGAGTATGGCAATTCATCAGTGATGCCTTCTCCAGCGGGGTTGTTTCCCCTTCCGTACAACCACCGAGAAGTCAAACTCCAAGAGCAGAAGGAGCCACCAAGCTATGCGTCCCATAGCACAAAGTTTGTTCACTAGGTATAGCAAGGCTTGATGGTCTATGAAGAAGGTAAAGGGTGTAGCCAATAGATAATGCCGGAACTTCTTCACAGCAAACACCATGGCCAAGCCCTCTCTTTCGGTCGAGTAATTCATTTCCTTCTCCGTCAGTTGTTGGCTTGCAAAGCATACTGGATAGTCTAGGTTGTGCTTGCTAGGTTGGCACAACACTACCCCCACTGCGATTTTAGAAGCATCGATATGCAAGTGGAAGGTTATGGTCCAATCCGGGGATTTTAGAATTGGTGCTATGGTTAGAGCCTTCTTCAGCTCTTCATATGCGTGTTGGCAGGCTTCAGTCCATTCGAAGACAATCAGCAGTTTGTACAAAGGTCTTGCTATCAATGCATAATTCAACACAAACCGTCGATAGTATCCTGTATGGCCTAAGAAGCATTGAACTCCCTTGTAGTTGGTTGGGGATGGAAGTCGACAATAGCTCTGACCTTCAAGAAGTCAGTGGCCTAAGAAGCATTGAACTCCCTTGTAGTTGGTTGGGGGTGGAAGGTTGACAATAGCTCTCAGACCTTCGAGGAGTCAGTGGCAATGCTGTTCTTTGATACCACATGGTCGAGGATGCATCCATGTTTCACCTAAAACAGGCATTTCAAGGGGTTCAAGGAGAGACGATATAGGCAACACCAATCAAAGACTGCTTGGAGTTTGTTCAAGTGTTCCATCCAGGTTGAGTGAACACAGAGGTTGTCGACAAAGACTTCTAACTCCTTGCAAAGCATGTCTTTAAATATGGTGCACATGAGACGTTGGAAGGTGGCAGGGGCATTAGTAAACCCGAAGGACATGACTATGTACGCAAAGACGCCCCACTCGGTGGCAAAGGCAGTCTTATGCCTGTCGACAGGATGCACTTGCACCTGGTTGTATCCTGAGAAGCTGTCCAGGAAACTAGAAAACTGTAGACCTCCTTGCCTGCCACTCTTTCAAGCATGTGCTCGGCGTATGGCAATGGATAGTAATCCCTCTTAGTAGCAGCATTCACCTTTTTATAATTGACTCACACTCTAATTTTTCTATTTTTCTTCATCACAATGATTATGGGTGATACCCAATCCATGTGCTCAATTTTGTAAATGAATCCTGCTTTCATCAGCTTATCAATTTCTTCCTTGATAGCATGAGTGTGCTTAGGATTCATTGGGTACGGTCACTGCTTCACCAGTGCTGCATCTGGTGTCATGGGTATGTTATGAGTCACCACACTCGGATCTACCCCTTTAAGCTCTTCCAAGGACCATGCGAACACGTCCACATACTCTCGCAAGAGGCCGACAAGACTTGCCTCCTTGTCCTCAGCCAAGTCATCGGCAACGAAGACTGGTCCGGATATCTCCCCTTCCCAGGTTAAGTTCACCTCTTTGACTTTGGCTGGTCCCTCGATTGGTTCGCTCGTTTGCCCTTGCCGTTTAGCACCCATCAAGATCACTACCCTATCGCCTTTCTTGAATTTCATAAATCGTTTCGAAAGGTCCCGTGGTTTTCGTTTCTCATCTATTCAGGTGTCCCTGGATTGTTTTGCCTTTTCTTGCTTCAATCGTTCGCGCCTCAGATGGATAGGTAAGTCCCCGGTGGTGCATCAGGTTTTCGGCAGCCTAGGTATCTCTGGGTCACTATCCGAGCTCACTTCTGACTCAAAGTCAAACTCGCTATCTTCGCTAGATGAGGGGGTCTCCCCTGGTGGTCCGCAATTCACATGGTGATTTTGCTCTAAGCACTTGTGTCGTCCTTGGTTAAGCTAGGCCCGCTTGCTCAAGGTCTATGGTGGCTGCTATGTGTTCTAACCAGGCACGGTCACAATTCATGTGCATGAGCCCTCGCTCTGTCTTGTAGGCACTTCTTTTTTGTGGCTTGGAATCTGCCCTTATTTGTTCTATTACATGTCCCTCCGTGTCGTACTCTATCGAATCCACCTCCCCCTCACTTTCATCCTCGAAGGGTTAGTAGTCTTCGTACTCGTCGTCAGAGTCCTCTCTGCACTAGCCGGTTCGACGTCCCGTAGGGCTTGGTACTTCTCTTGTTGCTCATCCGGGACTAAGGCCCAGTTGTACATAAGGTTCAAGTCATGCACTCTGGTCCATTGCCACTCAAATTCGCCTAAGAGGTCTTGGAGAGGTGCGAGGTTTGCTACTAAGTTGTCAGCTAGCTTGTCTGTTAAGTATTCCAGGGCCTCCTAGAGTTCTTTCTTGTTGCCTGGCACTTGGAAGGTGACAGAGTCTTAGGTCTCCCAAGATGGGTTCCTTTCATCATGCACACTAGTATAGTGGGCATGCCGTCGGTTGCGCCCATCATCGTGATGGCTTGCTCATGCGCTTCTTGGTCTACGAAGGGCAGGTCGATTGTAGCAAGGATATGCATCCAATCCTGCTCGTCTTCTGGACATGGGATATACTTGGTCAAGGGCCCATAAGACTTCTTGACCTGATTGTCACCCTTGAGCATCGAGGAGATGGCATCCAAGTTGACTTGTGGGGTTTTCCAAGTGTCCATCTCCACTCTCACAGCTTCCATCCTGTTGCCTAAGAATATCAAGCCGTTACCCTCATCTTCAATAACTCTGGCATTGCGCATCCAGGGCCAGCCTAACAGGACATTGTAGTCCACCCCCTTCATGACTATAAAGTCGATCGAGAACTAGACACCTGCAATTTCTACTGGCCACTTTTTAAGTACCCCAAATGGCCTCACCCTCATGCCGTTAGCTAGCGTGATGTTAAACCAAGCAGTCTCAACGGGTGGGTTTCCCCAGGTTTGTAGTACCGCATGGCTCAACACACTAACCCCGGCTCCTGTGTCTATGATCCCCTTTCTTGTTGTGTCTCCTAAGGCTAGGACTGGTAATACTACATGCATCTCACTACCTTCCCAGAAAGCGTTAATGTGCAAGGATTTTGGCAAGAGTGTAGCGTTAGACTTGGTATTTGTGTTTCTGCATCCTGATCCTGCATATTCGATGCCTGTTCTCGTGACTCCTCGATCCACTACTTCAGGTTTCGCCATAGGGTGGGGTGCTGGTTAAGTAGGTCTCCTAGACTTAACGTCACTAGGGTGGTCACTAGTGTGGTGAAGAGGCTGTCCATTGCTCGTCCCTCTCCTGTGCCAAATTGTCCTGGCCAATGGCCATGACTAATTTGTGGGCCTTCAGCATCAAGGCTTGCCCTAAGGGGTGTTTTTTGGGGTGCAATTTCCCTTCTTGGCTTTGGTTGAGGGGATGAGTCTGCCATGGTCATGCTGATGAGATCCTCGTTCCCATCCTCTAGGATGGGCTCAGCATCTCTTAAGTGTGCTTGTGCCTCTTTTACCCAGTCCCTCACCTTCTCTATGTCCTTGAGTTGGCTCTTCGGATGTGGGTACTCCCCTACGTTGGCACTCCCCTTTTTGGCCGTCTTGGGGGCTGAAGTTTCTGTCTCTACGTCCTCGACCTTCTTACTCGCCTATGGTTAGACCTGTCACACTTAGCCACTCGCACTACAAACTAAGATAGACATCCCCCTCCTTAGGTGGAGCACCACCCCCTGACCTTCCAAGCACCACCACCGACTTCGGAGGCCCCCGTCAACATTCGTTACTTCTCCACCCAACCTTTCTCCCACGCTTCCACGAGCACCCAAGTCTACATGCTGCCCTACCCTCACATCATTGCTCCGCCGACTACCTCTTCAACCACCAACAGTCGACAAGAGTGCCATGGGACTGGCACCCATCTCAAAGGGGGCTAATGTTTACCCCAAGCCGAGAAGGTGGAAAGACAAATGAAAAAGCAGAAAGAAGATGGAAAAGGAGCAAGGACACGCAGGCGGGCTCCAAAGCTAAACTGGGGCCAAAAGCGTAGTTTTAAATAAAAGGTGCCTCAAAAACTCTAAAAAACTTTTGTAAAAGAGCGCTAGGCTCCCTCTTGTGCCACCTAATAAAGAATAGTCAAGTATAGGCCTAGGGCACGAAGCAAAAAGAGGGAATTAGAAAAAGGGACCTTGCCACAATGGCCAGTCACGTAAAAAAGGATGGGTGCCTGTGGGGTTTTAGGGTCTATATATATAAAGTTCAAAAAGTGAATGGAAGCTCATTCTTTGGTGTGTGCCCAACAAGAGCCCTTCTCTTCTCCTCTTCTTCTCCTCTCCTTGCTTGTGTGTGCTCTTGAGAGAGGGAGTGAGGGTGAGAGTGAGAGAGGGAGTGAGTGGGAGTGAGGGATCAAGGGGGTGAAGCTCTTCATATTCTTCTCTTCTCTTCTCTTCCCTTTCCTTCTTCTGCGCGCACGGCTATGGCGGTTGGAGCTTGGAGAAGGAGGAGGCTTGAGCATGCTTGAGTTAGCATCTAGGATCGTGGAGCTATCGGAGTGTGGAAGGGAGGAGGCAACTCATATCGGCATCAAGGTAAGCTCACCACACTCTTAGGATCGAGGGCGCGTCGGCTATGTGAGAGGTAGCCATTAGAGCTCGCTTGGAATGCTTGAAACAATAAGCGGTCCGTGGGTCTTGGTGGTTGAGGAGCGAAAGCTCCCACAAAAGTATACCTGTTGTCCATGATTTACTTCTATTGTAGATTTAGACATAAGAGCAACATCAAAATATTCCAAAGAAGTAATCACATCTTGTAGAGTAGGCAAAGCACTATTCTTGAAGTGATTGCACCAAGTGGCAATTAATGCAAGAATTTTCTTTTTCAATGAATCAAGTTTCAACAAAAGATTAATAGCCATCTTTACACAATGGCAAATATCCTCATGGTGAATATAAAGACGAATCAAAATGAAGGTATCATATTCCTCTATCTTGGTAGAACATTTCCCAATAAGTTTGACCAATGAGAGCTACCAACATCCAAGATTTCCCATGCTAACTGTCCTTCTAATGAATTCAATGATCGCCTACTAACCAATGGAGGTGTATGAACCATCGTAGCCCATTGATTAGCACTAACCTTAGCAAAGCGAGTAGAAAGAAATACCAATTCATATTCTAACTATTGATGAGATGATTGATTAAGCAATGATATCAACCAATGCAATGTATCCTTGCCTTGAAAAGACTACAAAAGAGTAGTGCAACTGCGGCAAAAATACTTCATTGATGCCCACAAATCAGCTTGAAGCTCCAGTTTCTCCATGGTTAATAGTCCCAAAAACATACATTTAGCTTCAACATTACATGTATATCCTTGTAAGATAATGTTATCATAGAGATTGATAAGAGCCTACATTACACCTTGCTGAACCAACTGAAAGGTATGTGGTTGCAACTAATGGATAAGTACTTGCTCAACCAAACTTACATCTATTACTTCTAATGCCATTTTAGAGTCATCATAAGCCATAAAATTATGTGCCAAAGTATCCATAATTTCTACCAAAGGAATATCCAACCTATTAGATCTAATATCTCTATTTAGACCCATAGTACTTTGTTTCCATGCTAGTCAAAAATGCAATCTTGCAGTACCTACATGTACTAAATCAACCATAACTTTTGAGAAAAAACTCCGATCGACAAATTTTTTAATTCAAATTGAAGTTAACACTTTCCTCTTCTAAGTAAGAACTTAATAGTGAATTTTAGAGAAATTCAGAAAAAGATATGATAGCCCAAAGTTGGCTGACTGAAACTGTCTACAACCTACCCTGTTTGAATCTTTTTGTACCTATTCATGAAATGTGCCTAGCAATAATATGCTTTGAAGTTGGAAAACTTTCTCAAACAATCATAATTTTTAAAGAAATGAATTGTGAGATCAATATCATGTCATCAAACATATAATGTTGCATACGAAAATGATAGATGCATTGAGAAGAATCATGCTTGGCCTAGCTTGAGTGTCCATGCATTATCCAAAAATGAAACTACAATTTCTTTTACTATCATTTGCACCTCTCAATCAAGAAGATAATGATAGCATTCCATTTCACCCACCTAGACCCATAATTTATTAAAAGAAATCGATCATTAGAGAAATTGGTCACTTGATGTAGACCTAAAAACCCTCACAACTCTCTGAGTCTATAAGAGGATTATAAATCCAAATTTGACCTTGTTGAACCTTGTATACTCACAAATAGAACTGAGGGCACTCTGTAGGGTACCAAGATATCAATTCGTGATCAATGAAAAATAATAAAAGTCCTAGACGACCCATTTTAATGGTTGCAATGAAGGAGTAATGTCCGGTCTTTGTCCTGTAATCATTGTATGAATGGAATCACTGCCAAGATGAATCAACCAATGCCAACTTAAGCATTTGCAATGCCAACATAAGCATCATCTTATCACCAGTGCCAACAATAGCAAGACATTGTTGTAAAAAAATTAGCATAAGCATTTAAGTGGCTAACTGAAGATTCCTTGACATCACAAACATGTCATCAGCATAGCCCGTGAAACAAGTAAGGCTTTATCATCCAAGAGCTCAGAAAAGAGTAATGACTAATTTCCAACTTGTTGTCATCAAAAGCCCCAAAATATTGCTTCTAAATTAAATCCCATAACTCCATAATCTTCAATGTTACCAAGGTTGAAGAGCTTTACTCAAAGAAGACATTGAAGTTGCTAAATTGATAGCTATGGTTGGAGCTTATCATTGAGCATTTAACATTAGATAATTCCTCTTGATAATTCAATTATTGAGGAAGTTGAAGGAGAATTGGATGATTCCCTGCTTGTGAGAGAGAATTAACTTGATTAGGCCACTATATTTGAAATACTCCAATATTTCTCCCTACATGCTGAACTAATTTAGGAAGTTAGGAGGCCCAACTTAGAAGTTAGGAATTAACTTGATTAGGCCACTATATTTGAAATACTCCAATATTTCTCCCTAATTGCTAAACTAATTTAGCATACAACATAGATCCTTTGCACAAGTATCCCCATAAAGTTGGTGAAATTTAGTATCTAGATGAATATACTTCTTCATCTTCAGTTTTCTCACAACAAGTTCTAGTTTGGATTTTTTAAATAGTCTATTGAGCAATAACCCGTTCTTAGTGTGTCAAGAATCGCGTGGTGGGGGGACTTGCTCAAGATGTTGCGCCGAACACACACAGAATGCACAAGGAGAAGCTCACTCAAGAGACAAGAAGAGAGATGGAGGCCAAAACGCTTTCTTGCTTGTTTCTTCTTCTTCCTCCACACACTTTACAATGTACACAAAGTATAGATAAGATACAACATAAAGGAAAGTGGCTTACTAAATCAAAAAATGCACAACCGACTACACTAGTTGACTAGCGCTATAACTATGCTAGCTGTAAATAGGTGTAACAACCTGAATATAATAAGTAATGAGTCAGTGGCCATGTGAGAGTCATAATGACCACCGACATGCTAAGTGTAGACGTGTGGACCCATCTAACCAGGCGGTCCATCATCAATGTCCGCATGTGTTCAGCTTGTCATCTCAACACTCCCCCTCAATCTCAATTACATCTTTGCAACTCCAAGTGAGCTTCGAAACTTTTGAAGCTTCTTTGTACCCAATGCCTTCATGAAGATGTTAGCTCTTTGATCCTATGTGCTGACATACACCAAGTCAATCTCACTTGCGCTAGAACCTTCTCACTCACAAAGTGGTAGTGTACCTCAATATGTTTTGTCCTGGCATGGAACAGGGTTCCTAGCCAACTTTATACTGCTCATGTTGTCACAATAAATGACAACTGGACCTTCCACCTGCACATCTAAATCAACCAATAACTTTTGCAGCCATACTACCTCACATGCTGCAATAGCAGCACCTCTATACTCAACCTCTGTACTCGACAAAGCAACTATAGATTGCTTTTTGCTGCTCCAAGCAACTGCTGGCTGGTAGATCTTCTATCAGACATACTACTAGCCCAATCTGCATTTGTGTATCCAAACACATGTACATCTGTACCTGCCTCATAGAAAAGTCCATAATGTAATGTGGACTTCACATATCTCAATATGCATCCGACTGCATCCAAATGTGGCTTTCTAGATACTTGCATAAATTGACTCACAAGACCAACAACGTAGCTCAAGTTTGGCCTTCTAATGGTCATGTAGATCAAACTTCCCACTATCCTCCTGAACATAGTAGGGTTTTCTATCTCATCCCCAACATCAGCACTCAACTTTACATTCTGCTCCAACGGGACTGAAAGTGGTTTGCATGTTGTCATACCATACTTGAACAACATATCCAAGCCAACCTATCTTTGGGACAGCCATATACCATCATCACATCTGATCACCTCAATGCCAAGGAAGTACCTTAGCTCACCTAGATCCTTCATCTCAAACTTCTTCTTCAAAAAGTCATTGACTTCAGCAATCCCACTATCACTATCACCTGTAATAATCAAGTCATCCACATAGATGACTATGATTACCAAACCTGCATCTCCCTTTCTCACATAAAGTGAGTGATCAGCATCAAAAACATAAAAGCCAATATTTACAAGATACTCTCTGATCTTATCAGACCATGCTCTAGGTGCTTGCTTGAGCCCATAGAGTGTCTTCTTCAACCTGCACACATATGTGGGATGCTCTAAATCTTCATAACCTGTTGGCTGATCCATATACACTTCTTCTTGCAAATCACCATGCAAGAAGGCATTCTTCACATCCATTTGCTGCAACCTCCAACCTTTGGCTGCTACCAAAGCAATCACACATCTGATAGTTGCCATCCTAGCAACTGGATTGAAGGTTTCTTCATAATCTATGCCATATGTCTGGGCATAGCCTTTTGCAACCAGCCTAGCTTTGTACCTGCTAATAGAACCATTTGCATTGTGCTTAATCTTATAAACCCACTTACATCCAATAGCTTTCTTGCCCTTCGGCAATGATACTAGATCCCAAGTCTTATTGGCCTCTAATGCAGCCATCTCCTCATCCATTGCTACATCCCAATGAGTATGACCAACAGCATCCTCAAAACAAGTGGGCTCAACATCCTCAACTAGTTTCACCATATAAGCATAATGGTGAGCTGCATAACCTTCAAAACTAAATCTTTTAACAGGGTATCTGACCCTGCTAGATCTGTGTACCACCGGATCACTCAATGGAGCCTTTACATTACTATGAGCTCTCTGTACACTTGGTGTCCTGACAGAAGGAATGCCAAGCTCATCATCCAAGCTCTTTGAGCCACCGGAGTCTCCATCAAGAACTGTATCAATGCCATCTGACACTTTATTCTTTCCTTTGTCTTTACGTGTAGTGCTACTAGATGCACCTGAAGATGTAGAGCTACTCCTTAGTCTCCTAGACCAAGGACTACCAGATGATGTCTCTGGTCCACTAAGAGTCTACGATTCTTACTTTTTAGCCTGCACATGAGTGTCATGATCATCATCATCATCATCTAATGCATCACCACTAGATGCATACCAACTGCTCATTTCATCAAAGATGACATCCTTGCTCACTCTAAACTTACATGTGACAGGGTTATAACAGCGATACCCTTTCTGCTCTAAAGAGTATCCAATAAAGACACATTTTTCTAGCATTGGATCAAGCTTCTTCCGTAGCTCATCTGGCACATGAACATATGCAACACAGCCAAATACCTTCAAGTGCGATACATCAGGCTTCTTGCCAGTAAAGCATTCTTCAGGAGTCATCCCATGAACTGCAACTGTGGGAGTTTTGTTCATAATATAAACAGAAGTATGAACAGCCTGAGACCAAAAATGCTTAGGCATATTCTTTTCAGCCATCAAGGCGCGTGCAACTTCTGCAATATGCCTGTTTTCCCTTTCTGCAACACCATTTTGCTGTGGGGTATACCTGCATGTGAACTGTCTCTTTATCCCATGAGACCTCAGAAAATCACTGAAATCATTCGAGAGGTACTCTCCCCCTCCATCTGACCTCAAGCACTTTAATTTCAAGCCTGTTTCTCTTTCAACTGCAGCCTTGAAAGTTCTAAAGTGCTCAAAGGCTTCACTCTTTTCCTTCATAAAATATACCCATAGCTTTCTAGAACAATCATCAATGAATGTGACAAAGTATGAACTACCTCCAAGAGATACATTTTGTGTAGGCCCCCAAATGTCTGTATGCACAACATCAATGATATTTTTGCTTACATCTCTATCATGTGAAAAGGGTTTTCTTGCCTGCTTACCAAACTGACATGCTTTACATACCTTATGAAATTCTGCAACTCTAAATGTAGGCAAACCTGTAACCAACCCTTTGGACTGCATTAATTTCAGCCTTTGTACATTTGCATGTCCAATGCGTTGGTGCAAAATTTCAATATCTGCAACAACACCTTTTCCTTTAGCATACATAGCAGCATTCATAGTAGGAATTCCAGCATCCAGAGTAAACATACATCCAACTCTACTTCCCTTTGCTACCAACCTGCACTTGTCATTGAAGTCTTCTACAAAGCAACCCTTTGCATTAAATCTGACTTGCAGTCCTTGCTCTACCATTTGACCGATTGATACCAAGTTCTTTGTAATAGATGGCACATGTAATACATCTGAAAGACTTTTTGTCTTACCATCATGCAAGGACAAGGGAACTTTTCCAATGTGTGAAATTGGGTGGCATGAATCATCATCCTTCTGCACATAATCTGCATTTTGCAAATCCTGCATCTCTCCAAACCATTCTGCATGGCTGGTCATATGATTGGATGCACCTGAATCAACATATCAAACATCATCATGTGTTCCCTTTCCTGTAACAGCATTTAGCATATGCTGCATAACAAAGAGACATTCATTTTTGTCTTCATTGTGTCGTGAAGACGATGCATAGTTTCCTTACTGGAACTTACCGCTACGAATATTATCTTTCTTAGCATAACATTGGGCTGCAATATGACCTGTTTTTCCACAGTAGTGACGCACAATACTAGAGTTGTTAGAATCTCTATTCTGCTATCCACCTCTTTCTCTAAAGCTCCCCCTGCCTCTAAAGTAATCACGACCTCCTAAAACCTACATATCGCCAAATTGCTGATTCAACCTATCTTGTTGGTTGTCACTACCACGTCCTGTACCACGGCCTCTTGAAGAGAACCTGCCATGTCCCCTTCCTGAGCTAGAGTAGAAAGCTTGGACCTGTTCACCACTTCTTTCAAATGTCTCACTCTGCATGTTGATCTCTTCAGTGATCATAAGGGAGACCAACTCATCGAAATCTGAAAATGGATTTTTGACATATACGGAGGTTACAAAAGACTTCCAAGCCTTTTCATTGTTAAGTCCACCCAAGGTAGACGACATCAAATCATCATCATCAGGCATTGCATCAATCGTTGCCAAGGCATCTGCAATGCTCTTTACCTTTAGTGCGCATACTCATTGATAGACATATTCCCTTTCTTCAATGTATTCAACTCTTGCTTGAGTTGAATCTTTCGTGCCTTTGTATTTTTCGGAAAACATACTTTCAAGTGTGGTCCAAGCTGCATATGAATTCTCTGCATTTCTAATATGTCCCAGCATATTATTGTCAATTACTGTAGACAGCCAATACATGACCTTTTTGTCTTTTGCATTCCATTCCTTCCATGCCTTTGTCTCTTTTGGAGTTGGAGGATCACTCACCTTCCACTCCTTTTCTTCACCTGACACAAACTCATAGAGGCCTTTTCCAATAAGGAAGTTCGTGACACGGAACTTCCATGAAGGGTAGTTGTTCTTGTCGAGCTTCTCAATGATGGGGTTTCCACTGTTCTCTGCCATTATCACAAAACTAATACCAAATAGCAAGCAAATCTTTTGAAACCCTCGACCTGTAGTGCACAGCAATACACCAGACAGCCTTTTTCACTGTCTGCTCAACAATACATGCAATCTGCAACTAGTTTGCATATAAACCTTGTGTTTATTCGCTGGTAAACACCTGTGAGCTTATAGATCTGAAATCTGTAACCTATGCACCTGTATACGGCAGACACAACTGAAATTGCAGGGTATCTCGAACTGCTGTTTACAACCTTGCGGCTCTAAAACGGGGCCTGAAACGACCTCAGATGCCCAAAACTACTTTGGGAAGATTGACTTGCATGCCTTGTCTCCATATCACTTCATTAAGGCCCAAGTATGTTCTCTCGGATGGAGAGTGTCAATCTTCCCAAAATATGTTGAGTGTACTTGGGCTTTAATGGAGTGATATGGAGACAAGGCATGCAAGTCAGGATTGCTCACTATAGCTTTCTTGCCATTATGGGGATCTAGTAAAGAGAAGCACACTCTACTTGAGGCTACTTGTGGATACAGAGCAATTAATTATTTACCATGTTCCCACAATCATACTAAAGAGAAGCACAACCCAATTGAGGCTACTTATGGGAATACAATAATCAATTTCTACTAGGAAAAAGTTGTATGCCAAGGTCCATATGGAGTGGCTATTTGAAATTCTTATGTAGGAATGGATCTAGCTCCCATCTAGGTCCAACTAGGAGGTTATATATTTGATTACATGCCTTTTGAATTTTTTGCCATACAATTGGCTTTAGAAACAACTTGGCATAGAGAGTGGCTATTAAATGAGAGCTCCAGGTTGTGTTTCATGGGGGTGTATGGAGAAGCATGAGGTTCATGCTTGTTGGAGTATGGCTCTAGCCATCCTACAGTTGATTTTGCAAGACTAAAGATTGACACAAACATGGACAATATTCATACAAAAACATGCCAAAAAATCCTCAACTATTCAAGTACATTAGCTTGCAATTGGGAACTAGACATCCAAGACATCTAATTTTTGCACTCTTTCAATAGCATGAGTGTTGCTCATGTAGTTCTTTCTCCTTAGGTCACATCTCCTTGTAGTTAGCTTATAGTGTGCATAGTAGTTATCTAGTACATTGTCCAAATCATCTTGTTTTGATTATATTATACACTTATTTTTAATATTGCATGCTTCCTCTACCAATAATTAGTAGTCATCTTGTAAAGTTGTTCCCAACATGTCATGGTTTCTATGTCCTAAAATTTTGGAATGAAGGGGAGGATAGGGGACTTAGGAGGCTGATAGAAATTGTGAATTGAGAGTGTTGCTCTATTGGAGAGTAGGATTCTTACCTAGGTATTGATCCAAGTTCAACCAGAAGGTCATCTTGCTAACTATAGCCCTTTTTTTTTTGGCTATGCAATGGTTTTAAAAATAGCTCTGATAGTTAAAGAAGAGTTCTAGGTCATGTTCATTGGGGCTAGATGGATAAGCATGAGGTTCAGGCTTGTTGACGTATGGCTTTGACTATCCTATTGTTGATTTTGGAAGATTGAAGATGGACCCAAATATGGATAGTACTATACAAAAGCCTCTGTTAGAAACTCTTAACTATTTGGGAGGATTTGCTTTTGTCATTAGGAACTAGGCATCCAAGATGTCTAACTATCACATAATTTCATCAGCATAAGTGTTTCTCTTGCAGTTATTTCTCCTCAGTTCATATCTCCTTGGTACTCAATCAGCTTAAACTAGGCATGATGCTTGTTTATATACATCCTCCAAATCATCCCATGTTGATTATATGTTTTTGTTGGTATTACACATTTTCTCTACCAATGTGTCCACCGTTAATTTCCAACCATCCTGAAAAGTTATTTTTGGTATGTAATCTAACTTTTTATGTCCTAAATTTCAGAATCAGAAGGGGGGTAAGGGGGCTCTGAAAACTGGTAGAATTTAGACAATGAGTTTTGCGAGAGCGTTACTCTGTTGGAGGAGTATAATTCCTATCTAGGAATCAATGCATGTGAAATATTGGTTCATCAAATTGGATAGCTTCATGTGTGAGAACTTAGGATACCCAATTTAGACACACTTCAAAGCTTTGATCATCTTAAAGTAGCCACAAGAACTAGTCTCTTGTGTAGAAAGGACTACCATGTGGAGGTAATTGTATGGTCAAGCTGAATTATGGGTGTACATTGGCAACCTATAACATCATGGCTATTATTGGACTCTAGGAGCACCATATTATATTAATATGGATAAGGGGGTATGTTTTCACTCTAGAAGTTGGTTCTCCTAAACTCTTGCAAGGAGATAAAGGAAAAATTCTTAAGTTTCTATTATGGAAAGGAGACTTTATGTTGAAAATGACATGAATTATGATGATAGAAAGTCTATGCAATTAGTTGACATTAATGGTCTATGCAATCTGTTGACCTTTTAAAATTTTTAGAAAGGAGATCCTTATGAAATGGTCTATAATACTGGAATTTGGACATGTAGGAGTTTTAGAAGATTCACTGGTCATGCTTGGTGGGCCACAAATAAAGACTCTAATTCTTATTATAACATAGAGCTCAAGAGTCTAGACATTGTATACACCACTTGGCTTGATCATGTATGAAAAGGAAGTTATCATATATGATAGGGATAAAGAGGGTAACATGACAAAACCACATGGCTTGATCATGATCCTCTTAAGTACGAGAAGCTCTCATGTATGACTAGCTTCAGATGGATAGATTGATTGCAAGTGTTGCTTTGTGAGTAGTTAATCCATATTGCATTAATTGGCACTAGGCCATGTGGCCATTGAGAAGGAGGATCTAAATGCAAATTGGAATGTTTGATCTTTATGGATGTAGAACTAAAAGTACCAATACCTGCACAATGATCACTGAAATTTCTACTATCATTGATATCATGTACATTGATATTCCCCCTTAATCTAGTAGTGTTGTATGGTTCAAGTGAATCTCTAGCACTCATATCATGGCCAACAGTACTATCGTGTAATGACACCATTGAAGATGAAAAAGAGACCAGTCTTGGAAAGGTAAAGCTCAAAATTTTTCTCTCAAACTTTTTTTTTTGCTACTATTGGAGCAACACTCATCTCATGGCACAAAAATTTAGGATATGAGTCATGGTGATTTGTTGTTGCTAACCTATCGAGATATCTAGTCTCCTCCTTACCTGTTGAATCAAAAACTACCACATCAGTGAGGCATGGAGTTTCCTTTAGTAAAGAAGCATCCTTACATGCCCTTCTTGACATAATTGTGATGGTCTTGTAGTAATCCTGCATGCTAGATGCCATGATTGTGCTTCTAGAAGGACCCAACACTACTCCATCTTTAGTCATCTCCTTTTGGGGATATGATCCCAAACTAATTACTACTTTTTGGTCATTAAAGTGACACCTTAGTGATCCTATAAGGAAATAATTATTGCCAGTCTCTCGATTAGCTTTTGTGAGAGTTGGTATAACATAAGCATATCAATTCTTGGCTATGCTCCTGATATCAGAAGGTACTGCACCAAATAAGAGCTGAAGGAGGGCATTGAAGGGTGTAGTGATTTAGGACTTTACAATGGTGACCTGATTTATGAGGAGAATGATCTCAATGCTCAATTGCTTTTGAGCTATTGTTACTCGCACAATGAGGACTACTCCACTAGTCCTACAATTCAAGTACTTGGACTTGATTTTGTAGCAACATTTGAAGCTTCATTGCGATTCCAACACTTTGTAAGTGTAGGAATTTTTTGTATTCACTAGGTTTACATTTTCCAAGAATTGTTATGCTTGTCATGCTTTGAGTGGTGACAATTACCATGCTTATTAGTAAATGAAGCTTTGGATTTGGTTGATTGTAACAACTATAGGGAGAAATTTCTCTCTTGATCCATGGGATAGAGTTGATTTAATTTATGGTAATAAATTAGAAATTGGTTTAGTGGATCTTATTTATGCCTTAGGTTATATGGATGATTTGCAAAGTCATATATAGGTGCATGCAAGGACCTTGATAGGAGCTTAGTCTCAGAGGTGTAGAAATTTTGTATATGTTTTGCATGTTTATTTATGGTAGTAGATGTAGGGTATCTAAATGGAGAGAAAAAAGGGATGTCTTCCAAGTTAAGAGAGCAATCTATGGGCTCAAAATAGTAGAATGATCTCATATGTAGTAAGGACTAGCAGTGTTGTTGCTACTTATTAAAAAAATGGGTGTTAGTAATAAAGGTGTTTTGGATTACCAAAGATGTCAAAGCAAATGAAAGGTTCCTATAGGTGTTGTTGTAGACCTTACATAGCCATCTTAGATGTTGATATTATAATTTAAAGTATGTTGTTTTCATTACATGTTTCAGTTTGCTTTTGCTACCATCATGTTGATATTATGAGCTAAACTATTTGTGCTATCAGGAGCCTATGACTTTTTGTGTGGCTTCTCCCATTTGGTTGGTAAAGTGTTGTAATTTAATTGTTTATTCAATTAATGATTATTGTTATTACTTGCAAGTCAGGCAATTATCAACATTCTCTATAAGGAAGGTTGGTTTGATGAATTAGAAAAGGTGATGGAGCAGTTTGAAGAAGTGATGATCCCAATAAAGCTAAAGTAATACCGAAAGGGGTGCCAATTTTGGGGCCAATCGTGTGTGCATTGTCCAAGATCAGTAGGTAAATTTGTATTTTCAGATTTGCATTTATTGTTTGCTGCTCTAATTAAGTTGTAATTAGGGACTTACCACCCGTCAGGACATGTATTTTTGAAACCTCACTTAGCATGTGGATTAATTTCTAATCACATGATTAAGTAAATGTTGCACATGTGAGGTGTAACTAGGGTTAAAGTAAATTTACGAGCCCGGGACCCAAAGAAATCACGAGATGTCAAATGAAAAAGTTGCTATAAGTTATGCCATACAGGTACTTGGTGGTATATGGTGCCAGTTGTTGGCCTAGGTCATCCATTTGGTCATAAGTGTTAGTTGGTGACACTAGAGAAGTAGCGTTTAATGGTACCTAATGCTAATGTGATGGTCAAAGATGATGCAGAGACACTCGAGAATGGAAGTTGCCTAGCTAATTTAATTATTGGCCAATCAGGTTATTTTTTAGGGCACTAAAATAATTATTAGATTAATTTTTAGTATTTAAAGATTAAAAATTAATATTTAATTATAAAAAATGCTAGAAAAACCATTTCGAAAGGTTGCCACTTGTCAAAAATGCCCATGCAAGACTGAAAAACGTCTTTAGAGGCTGGAGAGAAGCATTTCTATAAATTCAGTTTGCAAGGGAGAGGAAGGGAAGGCTGCTGGTTTGATTTGCAGCCATTGGAGGACCTTTTAAGGCAGTCAGGGGCAAAAGAAGACCAATCAATAGTAGGAGACATCATCTACAAGCCATTGAGGCATGGTAACAGCAATAAATGATGGATTTTCTTTAGTTCTTTGCATCTACGTGCTGTTATGGCAGGGCAGCAGGAGCACTTGACTGATTTTCAGTCATTCTTCACGACAAACCTCTGAATTTTCTCTATGTATAGCTTTCCCTCTCATCTTTGAGCCATTTCACAGTCTTGCTCTAAAGATCTCAGCATTGGGACCCTTAGAGGCTGAGAAATTGCAAATTTCTCTGCTGTAAACCCTAATTTACAACAGAAATTAGAGTTTAGCAACAACCTTGGGAAGCATGCTAGAAATTGGAAGCTCCAAGACTTGGATTCAATAAGGTTGAAGGTGAATTTCAATTGAATTCAGGTCGAGGACTAGAAATCCATTGAATTCGGGGCATTTCCATCATCCATGAAATGGGCGAAGGCTGATTAAGTGCTCGAATTAAGGGGCAAAATAGATTGAAGACTTGCTGGTCACTGTGGACAGCAAGGGGAGTTAGAATACCAAAAGGGATTGGGAGAATCCCATTGTAAATCAACTTCTTATTCAATAAAGCTAAAGAAATACCGAAAGGGGTGCCAATTTTGGGGCCAATCAGGTGTGCATTGTCCAAGGGGTAAATTTGTATTTTCAGATTTGCAATGGAAGGAAGGCTGGTTTCATGGTTCCATTGCCAGGATACCATCAAATCCTTTGAACTGGTGGACCCATGGTACTTGATTGCAACTTGGGAGTATTACATTATTGCTGAAATTGTTCTCAGCAGTGAATTACAGCAAGCATGTCTTCACATGGTGATACGGGATCAAGTGGAGAGGATGCATCACTCCTTGGTCAATCACATGGTGAAGGGAAAAATGCAATGATTGATGTTGGGTATGGTTCTCAGCATGGATAACATGCTGAAAATGTGGGAAATGACCCAAATGTTGGCACTTCAATGCATTAAGAGGCTGATGACTAGCAAGGGGCTGAAGAATTTGATGATAGCTTCAAGGATCGAATGCGTATAGCAGTAAATCTTTTTGCTAAATTGGCAAAGGATCCCCAGTTTACTTGATTCTTGAATGCCCCAAAGAAGGACATCAAAGGCAAAGAGAAGAAGACACCTTCTATAGCTTCAGGACAATGGCAATAACCAAAGCAAATGCCTAAGCCTTCTTTATAAGAGCCCAAAATGCTTGATGAGCGCAAATAGTTGGTATTCGTGGGGCAGCAAGTGCAAATGCATGGCCAACTTGGTAGTGCCAATCCATGGGAACATGGGCAGCAAGGCGATTATGCACATGCAAGTATGGGATAGCAAGGATACTTTAGTGGTGGTACAATTTTTCATGCTATGGTTGGACATGCACCACATATGGGAATGTATGGCACAAATCCCTATGGTATGCAGCAGCCAATGCATGGCTCACAACACCCAATGTATCCGGGTAATGCAAGTGGAATGCCTAATCCATGTATGGCAACATAAGTATGATGCTTAGGGCACAAAGCGGGCAATATGGATATGTATCGGCACCCCCAGGGATTGTTGGAGCACAAGGATTTGGTGTTGGTCATGTAGGTGCTTCATATAGTGCTGGTTTTCATGCAAATACATCTAATGCACCCTTTTTGCAGTGGCCCATTTATGATAACTTGACTCCCATAGGACCATCGAAGGACTATGATGAAGGTGGCAAAAGTGTGAAGTTTGAGCCTTTCAGTGGTGCACAAGATAAGCTCAAATCACTTGTTTTTATTCAGTAGTTTGATGTAGCCTATTCTGGAGGAAACTTCATAGAGGCATCTAAGATACATAAGGCAGCAACATTTTTTATGGAAAATGCATTGGAGTGGTGGTCTACACTCCTTATTTAAGGGAAGTCACCTACCACTTGGGTTGAGTTTAAGCAAATGTTTGCTTCAAATTGGTTGACAAGTACCTTTGAAGTAGACATTATGACAACTTGGAATCAATTGAATTCCAAAGATAGCAAGAACTTGGATCAGTATAATAAGAAGTTTTGGGATGCATTGTTGCCAGTTACTTCTTATCACACACTACCCCTCCATGAGCAGGTGGAGAAGTATATTTGTGGTTTGCCAAAGGAATCAATGATTTTTGCATTAAGTCCACTTTTTTCAACATGTCTCAGCTTATAAAAAGTGCTACTACAGCCGACACATTGCTGCGTGGAAGGATGCAGGATTCCATTGATGATGATGCCAAGTCACATGTCAAAGAGGCAAAGATTGAGAAAAAGGGTAAATCTGAAAATAAAGCTGAAAATTGGGGCATATCTGAAAAATAGGGTTGGAAAGAGGAACACATCGTAGAGAAAGAGTGGAAAAAGTGATGCACTGTCACGTAAACCTCAGTTGTCGACTGTCAATATGATTTATCACATTGAGGTGGATACCATGAAAGAGCAATATGTTGTTGATTTTAACTTTGCTAATGTTTATGATTAGCTTTGCAATGGCCAAAGCCATGGACACTTTGTGTAAGAGATACATTTCTGATGATGCATGGACGACTGTGTCATAAAGTAGTTAAGGCCTAGAGTTATCACTGAAAGTCATGCTTCTTCGTATGCAAGACACTGAGGTATTGATGTCACAATCAAGGTAGTGGAGCATTTCTTTTATTGGCCAACTTTGAGGCATGATGTAGAACAGTTTGGTAAGACATGCATTGTATACCAGAAGGTAAAGCATGATAGGCAAAAGATGTCGGGTTTGTTGCAGCCCTTGCCTATTCCATATAGGCCTTGGCAGAGCATTGCAATGGACTTTATTTTTGAGCTTCGTAAGACACCTACAAGAAACGATGGGATATGGACTATTATTTGCAGGTTTAGCAAACAAGCCCATTTCATTTGGGTGAGAGGAAGAAAGTAAAGGCTGACCATATGCTGGAGGAAGTTTCTATATGTATATCCTTTACATCACATGCATTCAAGGCCTATTTATAAATATCCTTATCAGTGAATTTTTTCTAAATAAAACATCATCCTTTTCAATTCAATCTGTAAATAACCCCTTTATATTACATCCTTCTGTATATTAAAAATGTATAAAATTAGTATTTTAAAAATGCCTTATTTTGAACCCACGTGATGCACACATATATTCATGAGTAACTTACTTGAGACCATATGGCACGATCGTTTTTGCAGTACATCTTTAAGTAACATGGTATGCCAGAGTCGATCATTAGTGATCGAGACCCCTGGATGACCAATTTATTTTGGAACGGCTTGTTAGAGAATATGGGTACCACGCTGAAATCCTCATCATCCTTCCATGCGCAAACAGATGGTCAGTCTCAGGAAGCAAACTCCACAATGTTAGATCTTTTGAGGTGCTATGTTTTAGACCACAAGACACAGTGGGAGCAGTATTTTCCCTTGGTTGAGTTTGCTTACAACAACACAGTGCATAGTTCTACGGGCAAAGCTCCGTTTAAGGTGTTAGACGGTGGTAAGAAAGTACCCCCTATTTTTCACACAAAAGATATGATCTTTGAGTTTGATCGTTATATGGAAAACTTGGATATATCCTATGCAAAGATAAAATATGCACTTTAGAGATTGCAAGAAAAGCAAAAGAGGGCAATTGATCACCACAGAAGTGCTTTGTAGTTTGTAGAGGGTGATTATGTATTGTTGTGTTTGAAAAGGCAAGGTTGAAAAAGATGAAAGGAAGAGAAAGACTATATCCAAAGTTGAGTATGAGATATTATGGGCTCTTCCAGGTGACTGAAATCACCTCCACATTGGCTGATACACAATGCCTTTCATGTGAACTTGCTTAGACCTTTTCATGGAGATGTGCCAGAGGATGTCTCTGCTAAAATTCAGTTTGAGGTTGAGGAGCTAGATGAGATTTTGGTACCTGAGAAGATTTTGGCACACAAGGAAAGAAAGGTCAAAGGTAAAGTTTCCAAGAGGTACTTGGTGAAGTTTCAAAATTATTCACCAATAGATGCCAAATGGATGGAAGAGGATGACTTGGCAGACCATCCTCAGTTGTTGTAGCTTTACCTAGATGCCTTTCAGTAAGAGTTGACTTTAGTTTGGGCTTTGTCAGGTTTAGCAGAGCAAGGGTTTGGAGTATTGCCCGATGCTCAAGGGGGAGGTAGCACTTCCACTCCTCCAGTTATGGACAGCTCTCATATGTAGTGGATCTTGGATGTATTCAGCATACATTCAAGGTACTGTAGCTGAACAATATGTTTTCCAGAAGGTCACTATTTAGTGTACTAGTCACTATGTTTGGCATGCAGATTGGTATGGTTTTCACTACAACTTTGAAATTGTACATTTGCATCCATTATGATCGGGGTGTAATCAGTTATGCTTTGTATGGCATTGGTTATGCTTGGTGTAGCATCAGTTAATGATCATCAAGGGATGATTATCGAATGTTGATTTTCAGTGCATGAGCATTAATATTCAATGGTATTTAGCTGAGTTTTTGATCAGCTTGAGAGCTGTTTATGGTCACTTTTTTGATTAGTTGTGCATCAGCTTTTGCACTGATTGCTGGTTGGTTTTTGCAATGAGTTTGTGATCAGTTTGGGGGTCATATTTGTAGCAGTTTGCGATCAGTTCTCAGATTAGAAAGTGATCAGTTTATGATTAGATTATGCTCAATTTTCAATGGTTTATATCTAGTTCCATGGACAACAGCATATGTTATAATGCCATTGATGTTTTAGCCATGGTTTATGCTTGGTTATGCTATGCTATGGTTTGGTTTTGCTAGATGAGTTGAGCTAATGAGAAATGGACATATCACATGATAATTTGGCAATGTTTTTGAGATTCTTTGTGAGTCTTATGCTATGTTATGTTGACTGGTAATTTTCAGCATATGTTAGGCATATGGAATGGTTGAACAACAGTGCGCAATGTTGTGTTGACTATGATGCTCTATGGAAATTCCAATGTAGTACTTTGCTTTTGATGCATTTGGTAGTGCAATCGAGGATGATTACAAGGATTTCAAGAGGGAGGGCTATCGTGAGGACATGTATTTTTGAAATCTTACTTAATATGTGGATTAATTTTAATCACATGATTAAGTAAATGTTGCACATGTGAGGCGTAACTCGGGTTAAAGTAAATTTACGAGCTCGGGACCTGAAGAAATCACGGGATGTCAAAGGAAAAAGTTGTTATAAGTTATGCTGCATAGCTACTTGGTGGTATCTGGTGCCAGTTGTTGGCCTAAGTCATCCATTTGACTATAAGTGTCAATTGATGACACTAGAGAAGTGGCATTGAATGGTACCTAATGCTAATCTGATGGTCAAAGATGGCGCAGAAATACTCGGGAATGGAAGTTGCCTAGCCAATTTCATTATTGTCCAGTCTGATTATTTTTCAAGGCACCAAAATAATTATTAGATTAATTTTTAAAATTTAAAAACTAAAAATTGATATTTAATTATGAAAAATGTTAAAAAAACCATTTGGAAAGGCTGCCACTTGTAAAAAAAATGCCCATGCAAGACTGAAAAATGTCTTTAGAGGTTGGAGAGAGGCATTTTTATAAATTCAGCCTGCAAGAGAGAGGGAGGGGATGTTGTTGGTTTGATTTGTAGCCCTTGCAAGACCTTTTGAGGTAGGCAAGGGCAACAGAAGACCAATCAACAACAGGTGATAGCATCTACAGGTTGATGGGACGGGGCAATAGTAATAACTAATTGATTTTCTTCAGTTCTTTACCTCTACAAGCTATTGTGACACGGCAACAACTGCATTTGACTGATTTTCAGTCATTCTTCGTGACAAAACTCTAAATTTTCTCTCTCTACAGCTTTCTCTCTCATCTCCCAGCCATTTCGCAGCCTTGCTCTGAAGATCTCATCATTTGGACTCTTGGAGGCTGAGAAATTGTACATTTCTATGTTGTAAACCCTAATTTACAGTAGAAATTAGGGTTTAGCAGTAGCCTCGAGAAGCATGCCAGAAATCGCAAGCTCCAAGACTTGGATTCAATAAGGCTGAAGGTGAATAAGGTCTCACCCAAAGTACGTGACCATCTTGATTGGTATGTTTTTTGCATATGCATAAGCTATCTTCCTATTATGCTTGTGGATTACCTGGAGAATTTGTAGTTCATATCATATGCATGTATTTTTTATGTTCGCCAGTGCATTGTAACAATTCACTTTGATTCTATGCCTAAAAACAATGATTTGTCATGTACCCCATCCTTGGAAGCTTCTTATCTTTGTGGTTTAGTGATCATGGAGAGAGTTGTGGTAATGCTACTAGTTTGTGAAGGTGGACTTATGAGTGAGGGGTGCAGCCATTATACAGATCAATATGACTTTTGAAGCTAAGATGAGCTTGGATCTACTAAATGCAAGGATTATCATAGTTCCAATACATGCTTTCATGTGGATATATGCAAGTTCAAGAATCACAAGAGGAACTATTTTTTCCAATGTGAATTGTACATATCATGAGTGTGAAACCACAACTATATGACACATTTTCTCGTTGGTACTAAGTTGGTAAGTGTGAAACAAGCGTCTTATAATTATCAGATTAAAGATACCCGTGTTCATGGAGTTGCTTATTTTGGCAAGAGTGAAAAGGTGCAAGGCACCATTAAAGACTCTCCCTCACAATTTAATGGTGAAAGACCCAATTGTAATGTTTGATAATTCAAGACAAGTGCATATTGAAGTATTGGTTATCCTTTATGGAAAAAATAGGCATGAAAAAGTGTATATGGATTTCAACTTGTACTTAAGTTTACAAAGGTTCTATATGAGATATTGGGTGTAAATTATTGGTTACATGTGATCAAATGGGGTAAAGCAACTTGATGTTTCAAACATTTATAGAGATGAAGAATTGATTGTATTGACTAGAATTCTATTTCAATGTACTCACTTTGTAGAGCTAATCATTATAGCTTAAAAATTGAGCTTTGTATGCCTTATTTGGAGTGACAGTCTAAAAGAAATTGTAGATTTTGTGATAGGGGTCAACTTATGCTGGCCAGAACATATCAATGATGTCAAGGAAAGTATCAGTGACATGCTTCAGGGATTGTCTAGCCTTTGAGAGTTCATGTATTATGTTGTGCTACACCCAAGGAATGTATGAGTAGTATATGAGATGTTTGAAGCTCAAGTTTAGCTCATAGAATGGACATGCAACAACAAATGTGTTGGGGGATTCTTACGCATAAGGAACTTTTAATCATTCCCTACATAGAAAGAAAAAAGGGAATTTCCTATTAATTTTCTAGTTAAGAATACATGGGGAAAGTAAATGATTGGGAAAATTGAACATTTCCTAGTTAGAGAAATTTCTTACATAGAGAAAATTCCCTATGTAGAAAATTTTTTACATAGAAAAATTTCCCTATGTGAAAAATTTTTAATGTGATTTCCTAGTTTCTTTAACTAGAAAATATTCAAATTTCCCTATCATTTACTTTTTTTACTTATGTGTATTTTTATCTAGACAATTGATAGGGAATTCCTTTTTTTTTTTCCTATGTCGGGAAAGGTAGCAAGTTTGGTTCAACCTAAAAGAGCTTGAGAGAAATCCTTCTCAAATCTTTAGAAGAAGGAAATTATAAGTCCTCCTCAAATTTGTCAAAATATAGTTACACATTTCGAATTTATGTTTAAAACACCGTCTCAATCGAGGAATGGATACTTCCTGCTCTCAAATGATAGTGAAAAGGATATACTTCCCGAGAGAGAGAGAGATTCCCCTTTGCATTTTCCCGGTGGGCCGCGTGTGCACCTGTGACCTCATCTCGCTTGCTGGAAAAGGCGGCGCTTCTCGTGTTGCTTTTGCTTTTGGGAGACGCCTTATCACTCGGTTTCCGCGTCACCACGAAATGCATTCCCGTATTGGTAAATATATATATACAAGACGCATCTTGCAGAGTGCAGTCACAGTGCAGGTGAAGACGACACAGAGCAAACGTCTCAATATCATCATCATATAACACACAGACAGATATACAGACGCACAAGAAGCTGAAGAAGCGGCGGCACTTGCAGCAAAGACGAAGCAGATCAGCGACGTACCACACGTCAGTGTTGAGAAGAAAAAAGAATCAGAACAAGGACAATAATTAACATTCTTCCAGTACATGGCAGGCGCACTACCTCACGAATATGGTAGCAGCAGCAAGACGTATATGAGTGGTACTCTGACACGAAGCCACACGGTCAGCCCTTCCTTCAGCACGGCACCGGCCATTATAATGAACAGCTCTAGCACCGATCATCCAAGTCGAAAGGCAGCTGGTCCTGCATCGACGCTGCAAGCTGTATGTACTACTCAAGGCCATATAATTGAGCAGCAGCGGCGCCAGCAGCCGCACGACAATATTCAAGTGGCGACGACGTTGTACTGCTTATGCTCCCCTACGACGCACCCGGGCTCGTTCCGGTGCCATTATCACCGCAACAATTAGTCATGTACCACCCACTAGTGATTTTTGTAATAAGATCAATATCATCTTCATGAACACGAACATCGTTTCACTGTACTAAACGTACTGTCATCGTCGCAATGCGGGAAATTAAGGGCGTTTTAATTTGTGCGTCAATTGTCCTCTTGTAAGTCTTGAAGCATATAATTCGTGCAAGACTATAATTATTGTCTGTCGGACAAAAGCAATATACGCGGCTTCTTTAATTATAATCCCCAGCATGCTATCCTTTTTCCGCTCGTTCAGAATCGTTTGATATAAGCATGCAAACGCATTCTTATCTCTACTGGACTTGGGCTCTCTTGGAGTATCCTATCTACTCTTTGGCATCTTCTCGTCTACCACAGCTCTCGGTCCTACGAGTCTTAGTAATCCTAGTAACTCTGTTGCATTTACTTTGTGGGTCCTATCATTTCAACTGTTAATCAGCCCATCGCGGAAGACTCTTTGGTACAAAACTCCTCACGCTCTTTCATTTCCTTGGTTTTCTTGTTTTCTCATCTTCAGCCTTCCCTTCTACCCTTCCCTTGAAGACACTAAGGGGAAGCAAGCAACAGCTCTCGTTTCTTGGCATCTTGTTGCTATCCAAGCCATGGCAACATTAATCAATCCATTCCAAGGGCAAGAAGACCAAGAACATCTACCTTTTCCATATGATTCTCACATGTAACTCTTTGAGTGTAAAGAATCAAGGGCTTCAAGCGTGGATTTCTAGGTGCACATGGATCCTTATGTAACAAAAAATAGGTGATGATAAAACCAAGATGAGTGATCTTTCACAAAGTTTTTCCTCCAAGCAAACAATCAATCCTTGTGTACAACCAATGGTACCAACAAACCCTTTGTAGCCTCGTTGTCATGTATAGAAGGGACCAAGAAGGGTAAGTGAGCTTTTCCAACAGAAGCGAGCTTTTGAGTGAGCTTTTTTGGGTAACCCCTCTATTCTTGTTTCATATAATTCACTTATTCCACTCTTAGATATATCCACCTCCTCTTTTAACTTTATTCTATCCATATATATATATATATATATATATATATGCCACACACACACTCTCTCTCTACCTATATCAACCTCCTCTCCCCATCTCTCTCTCTCTCTCTCTCTCTCATATAAGCAATTCCTCATAGTTCACTCCCTATTCTGAGCTTTTTTGCTCAACCCCTCTATTCTTATTCCATATAGTTCACTTATTCCTCCCTTAGATATACCCACCTCCTCTTCTAGCTTCACTCTATCCATATATATATCTCTCTCTATGCTTCACACACACACATACACACACTCTCTTTACCTATATCAACCTTCTCTTTCTCTATGTGTGTGTGTGTGTGTCTCTCTCTCTCTCTCTCATTATCATTCTGAGTCTCCCTCTCTCTTACTCAATCACTCATTCACTCTCTTTTTCCATTCATTGTCTTACGCCCCGTGCCATCTCTCATTCTTATTATCTCTCCCTTCCTCTCTCCTTATTCTCTCTTGCCCTCTCTATATCCATGAATACACCTCTCTCTCTCGTTACTCCATCCTTTTACTCTCTCTACCCATCAATAGTTCTCTCTCTCTCTCTCTCTCTCTCTCTCTCTCTCTCTCTCTCTCAATATAGAAACATTTGTGCAAACAGGATTATGACATGTGTTGTTGAATAAATACATCTCTTTATTCATAAGTCGTTCTCTCTCTCTCCATCTCTCTCTTCCTCTCTCTGTCTCTCTTTCTCTCTCTCTCTCTCTTGTTTGCATTACAAGAACAATCATGCAAACACTCTAGATTGATAAAACTTTTATTGATGATACAACTTGTCTTACATTGGATTATGATATATGGTGCAATAAATACTTCTCTCTTTGCTTATAAATATATATATATATATCTCTCTCTCTCTCTCATAAGGAGTTCCCTCTATTGCAAAATAGATTCTTACTCTGTGTGTTTGTCTCTCTAGCCCTCTTCCTCTCCCCCTCTCTCTCTCTCTCCCAATAATTTCAATTAATACACAATAATTCATGCAAGTAATCTAGATCTACATTTATATTGCTTTGACTAATTCTGGCAAGTGTGCTATTGTTCCACAATTGAGAGAGACAAGATTACCAAAATCTTGACAAGATTTTGATTGGACTAGCCAAGTGAGCTATGACTATATTTTTTAAATAAAATAAAGCGCTTTTGTGTTAAGAGATAGCCAAGTTTTTTATTTGAATAAGACTTGTGTATTTGTATTCTCTTCCTTCATCTTGTAACAAATTGCCATAGGCATCAACTCTTATACACTACAACCACTACAAGGATATAGGGAAATAGCGACGGCCAGTTGCGACGCATATCAACGGTATCACTATTTTTGTTACTATTTGCATTGCAAATGCGACGCAAATAGTGACGGTACTTAGAGTAAAAAAAAGTGGCCGAAACTCGAGCGTGGCATTTTGCCACGAAGAAGAGCAAAATAGAGAGTAAAAGAGACCGTGTGTTTGTAAGGCAGAGGGAGAGAAAGAGAGAAAGAGGGAAAAGGAGAGCTTCTAACCAGCGTCGTTGCACTGCGCCGCCGCTCACGAAGAAGAGGAGGAAGTGCGTGAAGGGTGAAAAGGGACCATTGCAAAGAGGAGATGAAGAATCCATCCTCGGGCCTTTACGGTGAGTACATTGCTCCCTCTTGGTTTGTTCTTGTTCTTTCTTCTATTCTTTTGTTTGTTTTTGTTAAGAATGAGGTACATCAAGGGAGAAAGAGAGGAAATGAGAGAGGGAGAAGAATAAATGAAAAGGAAGAAAGACTGAGAGAGAGAGAGAGAATAAACACAAAATATAATAAAGAAAGAGAGAAAAAGAGACAGAGGGAGAGAGAGAGGAGAATGAATGAGAAAATACGAGGGGATAGAGAGAAACAAAGAGTGAGGCAAGGAGGGCACGATTGGAGGCAAGAGTGGTCCATTATCTTGGGAGTGGTAGCCACATCACTTATCTCGAGGACTTTGTAAGTTTTTTTAATGTTCTTCTTGCTTTTTCTTTTTGCAATATTGCTTGTATTGACAATTGTGTTTCTAATAGTTGCATTTTGTTTTCTTTGCAGCACTCCATTACAAACCGTGATTCCACTAGCCTAGAGACTGGATATGCGGAGAGACAGAGTCTCATTGCATTGATTAATAGATTGTACGCATACGGTGGCCCAATAAGTCACTCATCTTTCTTGTCCATAGTTACTATTTTTAATTAAAATGTATTATTGTACGATGGACTAATGTGTAGTTTTTTCTTTTTTTGCAGAGTCCATTTGATGCTCCTTTGCATTGGGACGAGCTTTCAAATGGCGAGAATCTATAGCTTTGCGCTTGGAATCGTAGAGCACACTTCCTCTTCTCTTTTGGTCCTATGATTTTTTTTAGGCATTTTCTATGCACTATGTTATTATCATTATTTGTATCTTGCCATGATTCCACGAGCGCTTTCATTAAGCAATCTTGTATTTAGTTTATGTATCAGTCTTGTGGATTCAAGTACACTTTGCCTTCATTTTGACGACCATTATACACTTTACAGGTAATCCATTTATAGACTGTAAATACAAAACAATAGTGCTACATGTGGTAGGGCAGCTTGTTGCCTTGCCACAAATATTTTTTCTCTATAAGTGTTGCTATTAGTGTCACAAATTTACTACATGTGTTGCTATTGGTGTCATAATTTGCATTGGCAATTGTCGCTATTGGTGTTGCTATCAACGCCGTTATTGGTGTCACAATGCTAATTGTGACGCCAATAGTGGCGGTTCTTTGGAGACGCTAATACGAATGTGTTTAGCAACGATGAGGGCAAATTTTTTTGTGAAAATTTTCATCGCTTTAAACATTGGTATGAGGCACGCATCTTGTAGTAAACAACATAATTGAAGTTTGATGAGCACACGATCCAATAATTAATATGATGCATATGGTAGAAGTATATCTAACTATTGCGTATGTCCTCGATACCATTCCTTCATATAGGATTCATTCACCAAGTCAAACCTTGATGTTGGTTATGTCATTGACAATATAAAGCACATGCTTATCATCTTCAATGGCTTGCTTGAGAAATAGGCTACCATGGAAAAATCTACATGCATAACATTGCTTTAAGTTCAAAAGAAAAGATTTCATCCTCTAATCGCTCTTTGCACATGCTACATAAACCATATGTTTGAACTTACGTATATGGAGTATTGAACATCATATATTGGGCTTTATTATGCTATTTTACAATATATGTTTATTCCTTGAATGAAATAATATGTTACTTATTCCTGTGAACAAGTGGTTGAAGCTCCTCAAGCATTGTCGAGAGTTCATTGTCAAACATGGGAACTCCTTGCTTGTGAACCATGGCACTTGTCACTAGTCTTTTAGCCATAGTCATTTATAAATGTCAAGGCCTAGCTATGCTAAATTCTCTTACATGTTTCTTTATGGTTTTTTGAACCTCTTTCACATTTGCTCAATACGTGCCTCTTTGCACCTCATGATTATGTGTGTCCTAATGGATGAACAATCTTGATATTGTGCTTTTGCTAACATCATATAATACACCATTCATTGACAATTGGAGAGAAAATGGGAGGATTCTTGTAATAGAAATGTCCGAGGCTTCTAAGACCATCAATTAATATTTCCAAAGTTGGTATGTTGGTATTAAGTTTCCCTGCATGGCATGAGCTCAAAGTTGATTCGTATTATGTAGTCAGAATAAAAGACAAAAGGTAGGGCATGCTATCCTACAACACTTTTAAAGACATTACAAACAAAGATTCTTATACTTTTCCATGCCACATGGTTTGATGATTCAAAAATTGAGTGGCCAACACCTCATATTAACATGGGCTTTGTCCATGAATGGCCATTGTACTTTTGCTCCAATACCCTCTATTGAATGCATGTTGTCTCTCCTAACGATGGAAGCTTATACAACACATTTCCATAATGCAAAACTAGGATCTTGTCCACTCTCTCTAAAACACTTGTATTTTGAATGCATTGACCTAAGACTCGGTGTTACCCTTTTGAAGACATTATGTATTTAAGTACACTTGTAACATGAGGATGGCCCTATCCCCTTCTCTTTCACATCAAGTGTGATTGGGATGGTCTTGGTTTTTGCCATATTCTTGAGTGGAGGGGGGTTGATGAGGCTTCCACAGTGATTGTTGTTTTCCCAATGTTGGAAGGCTCTAGGTGAGGTCTACTGTATTAGGGGAAGGTTGTGACAGGCTCACTTCCTTATTCAACAAGATAGTCTTGTGAGAGTAAGGTGTCTAGAACATGTACATGGCCAATCTCATGGTCACTGTTGCAATGAATTTGTGTGCTTTGTATTCAGCTACTTGCATGGTTAATATCAAAAACACATTTGCCATTGCCATTACAAATGTCTTCCTCCTTCAAGATCAAGAACTACCTATTTTTATAGTGTATAGTAGGTTTGGCAAAGAGAGAGGCTATGTATATGTGGATCTTTGTCCCTATGTTTAGTATAATACTTAACAATGGTACTATTTCCCAAGCAATCTACACATGTATGGATATGCATGCCAAATATGAGAGTGATAGTGAGAGACTTTGTGTGGGCATAGGTGTCATATTTGAGAGAGAGAGAGAGAGAGAGAGAGAGAGAGAGAGAGAGAGAGAGAGAGAGAGTGTGTGTGTGTGTGTGTGTGTGTGTGAGTGAGTGTGTATGTATGGGTACAGGTATGTGAGAGAGAGAGAGAGAGAGAGAGAGAGAGAGAGAGAGAGAGAGAGAGAGAGAGCGCAAGAGTGACACACATACCTACGAGAATGATTAACCTAGGAGAGATCCCAGCTTTTCGATGAGAAAACAATCCCAACACACACATACTCTCTCCCCTCCCCTCTATAAAAAATTCCAAATATCTTTGCATCACATTCTCTCTATATCTCTCCCACACTCTCTCCTACCACCTAAATCCCCAGTATTCTCTATATCACGTTGATAACCAACTACCCCCTTTTCATCATAAAATCTAGGCATACATGTCCTCTAGAGCTCTTCTTTGTGTGTGTGTTCCTTTATGTTGCCTATTATTTTAGCTCACCATTATCTATTTGAACCATAGTTCTATTACCCTACACTAGGTTAGGACCAAGCATATTGGGGTTCATATTGTCATGTTCATGTCTAGTATATCACATTCACTACCCTAAGATTGGAGCCCAAGTTCTAATCGTTAGGCCATGATCTGATACTAAGTACAAAATATTTTTAACATTCATACTAATCAATTAACCCTAAACATTTCTTAATATTAATATTTATAATATTAAAACTATAACTAACTAAAAGTAAGTAATATGAATAATAATAATTAGAACTAGTTAATAATAGTATCTAATTCTATTGCTAGTACTAATCATATGAATACTATTCATAATTAATATTAATTAATATTAATCATATAGTAATATTATTTTGATTTATCAATGTAAAATAGTAATAAATAATATTTATTTTGTTATAATGAATTATTTAATTAACAACTAAATAATCATGAATAATAATACTAAATATCAATATTAATAATGAATAATAGTATTAATATTATTAAATAATACTATTTAATATTAATTAATATTAACAATATATATAATTAGTGATTAATTTTACTACTATTAGCTAGTACTATTAATTCTCCTCTAATACTATTAATAATTAACTATTAATTAACTAAGTGAATAATAATTTATTAATTTATATTGAGTAACTACTACTATTTAAATAATATTTTTTATTTTAACATAAATTAATTAGAAATTATATTATATTATTATTAATAAAAATCAAATATAAAATAGTAATTACTAATGTTATTCATTAGTATTATTAAATACTACTATTAATATTATTTAAATGCTATTAATTAGTATTATTAATTAATAATAATAAATATAAATATTACTAATAAATTAAAAATACAAAATGCAAAAGAAAAAAGTTGACTTAAAAAATGAAAAATATAATTAGTTTGAGACGATGAGAGGAGGATAGTAAGGACAACTGAGAGTTTGTTGGTGTGCGATGGATGGAGTGCTTGAGCCAATCCACTACTTGGAAGGTACTACCCAATCTATACTATCAATATCAGAGGAGACAGGCATCTCATCCTTAGCTTACTCGTTCTCGACCACTACAAAGTAAAAAATATGGACGTGTATCTTCGTCCATTAGTCGATGAGCTTAAGATTTTATGGAAGGAGAGGGTCACCGTGGAAGATATGATCAAGCGAGATGGTCGATGGTCCACCAATATTCGAGCCATTCTCATGTGGACCATGCATGACTTTTCGGGATTCGGAGAGTGATCAGGTAAGTAGGCTTCTGTTCTCGTTGGTAATATCTATCATAGCTCGTTCAAGTTTGTATTCACTAGATAGAGGTGTTGGGACAAGCCTGGTTACCTCAGGTTATCATGCATGTCCATTGTGTGGGCCACAGTTAGACTCCCGAAGGTCATGAACCATGAAGAACATGGTATATCAAGGACACACCACTTTCTTGCCAGAGGGTCATGAACTCAGGGAAGGTTTTCTTGGACGACCTCCAGCATGTATGAATGTCCAAAGCTGGTACAAACTGAAAATGGTCCACACGAAGTCACATCCAAACAGAATGCGACGGTTCTCAATTTTCTACGAGTTGCCATATTGGACCCACTTACAGATCAACCACTTGTTGGATACCATGCATATTTTCAAGAATGCGGACAGCTTGCTATGGGACCACATCACAGGAAGAGAGACACTGTAGGGACACGAATGGATTTGAAGGAGGTAGGCAAGATGGAGGCGCTTTAGCCGCAGTCGAGTGTTGATGGTCGCTTGCAGCTACCTCACACTCCTTGGGTTTTGTCCACTAAAGAAGAGCACATTGTGAAGCAAATAGTCAAGTCTATCCGCACTCTGATGGGTATGATGCATTCTCTCAGGTCTGCATTTTCTAAAGATGACCAATTATCAGGGCTAAAATCCCATGATTGGCATAAGATATGTCAAGTTTGTACTATGAATGTATTTTGCTATTTGGAGTGTAGTCGTTGTTCATAATGCTTTCTCGTTTGTGGCAGTTTGTACTACCGATCACGATCGCAGGATGCCTTACTCCAGAAATACGCAGGGCGATTTACAGGTTGTCAACTTTAGTGCAATGGATCTCACGGAAGGAGATTAAGACATCCTCTATTGAATCCGCGAGACGGGGGCAGTGGAAACGGTCTGTCTCTTTGAGAAATACCTACCTTCTAGCATGCTCACAATACAAATCCACCTTCTTCTGCATTTTATAAATGAATTGAAGATTGCTGGACCTGTCCATACGCGATGGATCTTCTTCTTGGAGCGCTTCATGAAAACCCTGAAAGGCTTTGTGTGAGAACGAGCTCAGCCAGAAGGTAGCATGGCTGAAGGTTGGTTGGTGTCTAAGGTGCTAGTGCATATTTCACAATGGCTACCAACAATGGATTCAGACAACAATATGCTATGGTCGAAGGACAATGATAGACTGACCGGAGATATGGTGGTTGGAAATGGGGTAAAAAAAGAATGGATGTTGCAATGGAGGAGAAAGTGAACCGCTTTTGTATGTTGCACCATGCCTCTATGGAGACGTGGGTCGCTAGGTACCAGCAAACTAGGAAAGATCGAGAGGAAGCACGATTTGAATTTTGACGTAGTATGTGCCATCGATCGATTTGATATCCTGAGGGCATGGAGGAGATGCCGCGGTTTATGTCAATGCGATGGTTGCATAGAGCTTTGACCACAGTGTCTCGCGAAGGGGTGGAGGTCTCAGCCGAGTGGGAATTCTCTTGAAGGAATGTAGTCCAAAGGTGATGACGTGTTTCGAGTTTGTCATATCTATATTTTATATGTGACAACTAATTGAGTGTTTTAATATACAGTACAAAATATATACATTTCTGCGTGGAGCGTATTGACAAAATGCGCTCCACAACAAATTGTGGTATCATGGCAAGGTTTGAGCAAGAGAGCCGATGACAAGCAACAGATCTAAACACAAGTATAGATGATATGGAGTATTTTTGGAAACTTGCAAAGTATTGTCACAGTGGATTACCGTAGCTTCTCCATGATCCTATTTGATGTGCAGTGGTTCGAAGTGGTACTTGAAGAAGCTGGAGAAATAGTTCAACGAGGTCCATCTGGATTTATCGAAATAGATTCTGGAAAAAAATGAATAGATTTGTATGATACGTTTGTGTTACCAGCCCATTATGAATAGGTGCATGAACTCATGTGTTTTTTAATTGTATTACGACATGGTACATGTCACCATAGTTAAATCTCTCTTGTATGTGATTGTGAACATGTAATTTTCTATCCAAACCCTCGACAACCTCGATGGTGGTATGTTATACCTTCAGCTCCCTGAAGTACGAGAGTATATAATCAAAGTGATGTTCGGAGCATAGATGAGGACAATATGCAAATAGAGAGGTCCATATTGCAAGGAGTGGAGGCCATCGAAAGCTTGAAGCATATAGAGGAGCCAGCATCGAGTAACAATGATAGAAATACAGGAGTCTAAGAATTTTTTGAGAACGAGGTGGACTTATCCTTTTGTGGTGACATGTCTATCGACCTTCCAATGTATGCAGAGTTGTATTAGGAGATTGACATTGGACCATAGGGTACTTCATACTTGGAGCATCTACCTACTTAATTCGTTGACGAATCGCTTATAAGGGTACATAAGATATGCATTTAAAGTAAGACATTTTTTAAAGATTTATACCCATTCGTTGGTGTGCGATGGATGGAGTGCTTGAGCCAATCCACTACTTGGAAGGTACTACCCAATCTATACTATCAATATCAGAGGAGACAGGCATCTCATCCTTAGCTTACTCGTTCTCGACCACTACAAAGTAAAAAATATGGACGTGTATCTTCGTCCATTAGTCGATGAGCTTAAGATTTTATGGACGGAGAGGGTCACCGTGGAAGATATGATCAAGCGAGATGGTCGATGGTCCACCAATATTCGAGCCATTCTCATGTGGACCATGCATGACTTTTCGGGATTCGGAGAGTGATCAGGTAAGTAGGCTTCTGTTCTCGTTGATAATATCTATCATAGCTCGTTCAAGTTTGTATTCACTAGATAGAGGTGTTGGGACAAGCCTGGTTACCTCAGGTTATCATGCATGTCCATTGTGTGGGCCACAGTTAGACTCCCGAAGGTCATGAACCATGAAGAACATGGTATATCAAGGACACACCACTTTCTTGCCAGAGGGTCATGAACTCAGGGAAGGTTTTCTTGGACGACCTCCAGCATGTATGAATATCCAAAGCTGGTACAAACTGAAAATGGTCCACACGAAGTCACATCCAAACAGAATGCGACGGTTCTCAATTTTCTACGAGTTGCCATATTGGACCCACTTACAGATCAACCACTTGTTGGATACCATGCATATTTTCAAGAATGCGGACAGCTTGCTATGGGACCACATCACAGGAAGAGAGACACTGTAGGGACACGAATGGATTTGAAGGAGGTAGGCAAGATGGAGGCGCTTTAGCCGCAGTCGAGTGTTGATGGTCGCTTGCAGCTACCTCACACTCCTTGGGTTTTGTCCACTAAAGAAGAGCACATTGTGAAGCAAATAGTCAAGTCTATCCGCACTCTGATGGGTATGATGCATTCTCTCAGGTCTGCATTTTCTAAAGATGACCAATTATCAGGGCTAAAATCCCATGATTGGCATAAGATATGTCAAGTTTGTACTATGAATGTATTTTGCTATTTGGAGTGTAGTCGTTGTTCATAATGCTTTCTCGTTTGTGGCAGTTTGTACTACCGATCACGATCGCAGGATGCCTTACTCCAGAAATACGCAGGGCGATTTACAGGTTGTCAACTTTAGTGCAATGGATCTCACGGAAGGAGATTAAGACATCCTCTATTGAATCCGCGAGACGGGGGGCAGTGGAAACGGTCTGTCTCTTTGAGAAATACCTACCTTCTAGCATGCTCACAATACAAATCCACCTTCTTCTGCATTTTATAAATGAATTGAAGATTGCTGGACCTGTCCATACGCGATGGATCTTCTTCTTGGAGCGCTTCATGAAAACCCTGAAAGGCTTTGTGTGAGAACGAGCTCAGCCAGAAGGTAGCATGGCTGAAGGTTGGTTGGTGTCTAAGGTGCTAGTGCATATTTCACAATGGCTACCAACAATGGATTCAGACAACAATATGCTATGGTCGAAGGACAATGATAGACTGACCGGAGATATGGTGGTTGGAAATGGGGTAAAAAAAGAATGGATGTTGCAATGGAGGAGAAAGTGAACCGCTTTTGTATGTTGCACCATGCCTCTATGGAGACGTGGGTCGCTAGGTACCAGCAAACTAGGAAAGATCGAGAGGAAGCACGATTTGAATTTTGACGTAGTATGTGCCATCGATCGATTTGATATCCTGAGGGCATGGAGGAGATGCCGCGGTTTATGTCAATGCGATGGTTGCATAGAGCTTTGACCACAGTGTCTCGCGAAGGGGTGGAGGTCTCAGCCGAGTGGGAATTCTCTTGAAGGAATGTAGTCCAAAGGTGATGACGTGTTTCGAGTTTGTCATATCTATATTTTATATGTGACAACTAATTGAGTGTTTTAATATACAGTACAAAATATATACATTTCTGCGTGGAGCGTATTGACAAAATGCGCTCCACAACAAATTGTGGTATCATGGCAAGGTTTGAGCAAGAGAGCCGATGACAAGCAACAGATCTAAACACAAGTATAGATGATATGGAGTATTTTTGGAAACTTGCAAAGTATTGTCACAGTGGATTACCGTAGCTTCTCCATGATCCTATTTGATGTGCAGTGGTTCGAAGTGGTACTTGAAGAAGCTGGAGAAATAGTTAAACGAGGTCCATCTGGATTTATCGAAATAGATTCTGGAAAAAAATGAATAGATTTGTATGATACGTTTGTGTTACCAGCCCATTATGAATAGGTGCATGAACTCATGTGTTTTTTAATTGTATTACGACATGGTACATGTCACCATAGTTAAATCTCTCTTGTATGTGATTGTGAACATGTAATTTTCTATCCAAACCCTCGACAACCTCGATGGTGGTATGTTATACCTTCAGCTCCCTGAAGTACGAGAGTATATAATCAAAGTGATGTTCGGAGCATAGATGAGGACAATATGCAAATAGAGAGGTCCATATTGCAAGGGGTGGAGGCCATCGAAAGCTTGAAGCATATAGAGGAGCCAGCATCGAGTAACAATGATAGAAATACAGGAGTCTAAGAATTTTTTGAGAACGAGGTGGACTTATCCTTTTGTGGTGACATGTCTATCGACCTTCCAATGTATGCAGAGTTGTATTAGGAGATTGACATTGGACCATAGGGTACTTCATACTTGGAGCATCTACCTACTTAATTCGTTGACGAATCGCTTATAAGGGTACATAAGATATGCATTTAAAGTAAGACATTTTTTAAAGATTTATATTACCATGCTTTATATGATCTATATTGATTATACTAACATCATTTTTTGTCTGTGCAAGTAACCTTTGTGGATATTTAGATCATCAAGATGAGTCGAGGGATGAGCGACGAGGAGCTACAGGAGATCTTCACTTGCACGGTCAGGAGCCATCATCATGAATGATGAGGGGAGAGGGTGATGGCTCGCATGAGAGAGTTGTGGCAACAAGTTTTTCAGCACAACGTCTTGGATCATTGGAAGAACATACCAGAGAGGAGCAAGGACTACATAGTAGCATCCTTGCATGAGGAGCTTTCGGTACCAGCCACAACAGATAGGTTTTCTACGGGATGGATGATGGAGTGCATACGTGCATACATGTCACATAGACGATCGGATGCACGCAAGGCACTCAAGAGTCGGGCTTCAAAGCCCGAGTGGCTAGACGCGGACGACTGGCACCGACTCGAGAAGGAGACTACAGATTCTCTAGGACGTTGGAGACAGCAGTGCGAGGCGGCAAGGGCACGACTAGAGGCCGGAGTGGTCCATCATCTTAGGAGTGGCGGCCACCACAGGACATATCTAGAGGACTTTGTAAGTTTTTCTTTTGTTTTACTTGCTTTTTTTAAAAAAATATCCTTTGTACTGACAATCGTGTTTCTAACAGTTGTATTTTTTTTTCTTTGCAGTACTTCATTACATATCGCGATCCCACTGGCCTTGAGACTTGATATGCAGAGAGGCATGCTTTCACTGCATTGATCGACCGATTGTATGGATGCGGCAACCCTATAAGTCACTGATCTTTATTGTCCGTAGTTACTATATTTAATTAGAATGCATTATTGTATGGTGGACTGATGTGTAGTTGTTTCGTTTTTTGCAGAGTCCGTTCGATGCTCCTTTGCGGTGGGATGAGGTTTCGGATGGCGAGGATCTATAGCTCGCCCTTGGATCCCTGGAGCTCACATACCTTTCTTTTTTGGTCACGTGATCTGTGTAGACATTTTCTATGTAGTAGTAGTATCTTGCCATGATTGTACCTGTCACTTTCATTATGCGATCATTTATTTATTTCATATATCAGTGTTATGATTTAAGTACACTTTGCATTTATTTACATGAGCATTGTACACATTAGTGAAAGTATTTTGTAAATAAAGCACATAATGTTACATGTTGGCCTGCCACAAAATTTTTTCCCCCTGTTACTGTCACTATTAGTATCGGAAATTTACTGCACGCGTTGCTATTAGCGTCGCAAAATGCATGCAAAGCGTTGTTATCAACGTCCTTATTTGCATCAGTATCAGCGCTAATAGCGACGTAGATAATGACACAAATACCGACTGTTCTATGACATCGCTAATAACGACGTTTTTTGCGACGACAGGGGGGAAATTTTCTTTATGAACATTTTCATCACTTTTAAGGTCGGTATAAGGCCTATATCTTGTAGTGCTGGGTTAATTAGGGTCTATAGGCCAAAAATTTGAAAATTTTTGAATTCGGCCCAATAGGACTAAATTGCAGGGGTTGAATGCTCAATTTGGATTGTCTAAATAGTTGAGGGCCGAATGAGAAAGGGTGGAATGCAATTGGTTTGGATGTCAAATTTGGACCATTCGAATGTAGTAGTCCAAGGGTTGAATGGCTGAATGGCTGAGGGCCGAGTCAAGTGGGCCGAATGCCAAGTTGGTCTGAATGGTTGATTCGACTAGGCCAAATTTCATCTTGTTGTCCGAGTGGGTTTGGGGGCTGAGTGGTGAACATCCGAATGATAGTGGGCCAAATGACCAAACACACGAGGACTGAGGGCTGATTCTGGGGTTCAGAGCCCAGAGTTGATGTCACTCGAATGGGCTGAATGCAATGGGATTTTAGTAGATACAATGATAAATCGATCCAATCGCACAATTTTGGTCAGTAGATGTAGCACACACCTCTAGATCAAAGCTATAAATAGAGGAGAAGAGTTGTGTGTACCTGCAATGCACAAAAAACACATGGGTGAAGTGATCGATGCTATGCGGGCAATGGCTCTCTCTCTCTCTCTCTCTGTGTCAATGCTACAGTTGATTAACATGAAATACATTGTGTATTTGCAAGTTAGAGGGAGTTGTCGCTTGTAGGCATTTGGTCCTAGACACTTTAGCACCTTATATGGTCCATAATATTTGGGACTTAGTTTCTTCAATTCCCCCAAAGATAAGGAACTTCTCTTTGGGTGAACTCGTAGGAAAACCATGTCACCTTCTTTGAAGATGCATTCTTGCCTTTGTTGATTGGCATATGCCTTATGTTGATCCTTGATGGCTTGAATATCTTGCCTTTATAGCTTTCATTTGGCTAATCCATTTCTTCTAGCATTTGCCTAGATGCTTCTATCTGTAGGGTAGGATCAGAAAAATTTAGTTGTTTAAGACAAGCTATCCCATATAGTACCTAAAAAGGAGTCATTTGAATACTTTGATGGTATGATGCATTGTAGGCAGATTCAACTAGGGGCTCGGGTAAGTTACTCATGAATTTATATGTGCATCACGTGGGTTCAAAATAAGGTATTTTTAAAATACCATTTTTATACATTTTTTTACATACAAAAAGGTGTAATATAGTGGAATTATTTATAGATTGAATAGAAAAGGGTTATGCTTTATTCAAGAAAAATTCACTGATAAGGATATTTATAAATAGGCCTTGAACGCACGTGATGTAGAGGATATACATATAGTAACTTCCCCGAGACTAGGGGTAGGTATTGGATCCACTGTTTGGGTTCTCTATTACAATAAAATCTCAACATGTCTTCAATAACCTAGTTGACCCGCTCTATTTGACCATCAGTTTTGTGATGGTAAGCAGTACTGAAGTAGAGCTAGGTTCCTAGAGCTTCAAACAAACTCTTCCAAAAGTTTGAGGTGAAAAGAGAATTGCTATCGATGTGATTCTTTGGGGTAGTCCATGTAACCTAAAATTTTCCTTAATGAAAAGCCTAGCGATATCGAAAGCCTTGTAATTGGTTTTTATATGAATAATGTGGGTAACTTTTGTTAGTGTATCAATGAATACCATTATGGAGTTATATCCTCCTTGTATTGGGGGCAATCCAACTATGAAGTCCATGTTGATATACTCCCATTTAATTTGAGGACTGTCAAGTGGTTAGAGTTTTCCTAGCAACTTGACATGCTCGGCCTTAATTCGTTGGTAGTTTAGGCATTTAGTGACATACTTGAGTAAATCACCCTTGAGTTTTTCCCAGTAGAAGCTTCTTTTGACTGTATTAAGAGTCTTAGCATAACTAGGATGACTGGAAAATGGAGAATCGTGAGCTTTCCATAGTATTTTCATTTTGAGTTCTTGACTTGTAGGAATACGCAGTCTTGTCTTCTAATAGGCAAGTTCCTCGTTTATGAAAAAATCCTAATACTTAGTCTTGAGTTTTGGATTTGAATCCTTGATGGAAATTTATCTTAACAAGTTTTGATAGCTTGGATCCTTCGCTACCTCTTCTCTAGCCATTTCTATGAGAGAGTTACTGGGTATTGAAATCATTGTGGCAAGAGTTTTAGCCCTAGAGGGTTCTTCTAGGATTGGAGCATTAACGAATGATTTACGATTTAGGGCATTTGCAATCACATTATCCTTGCCTAGTCTTTACTTGATTTCAAAGTCAAATTCTTGTAGGGTCTCAATCCATCGCCGTTGTCTCATATTGAGATTCGGCTAAGTAAAAATCCACTTTAAGCCTTTACGATCAATGACTAGAGAAAACCAATTACCAAGCAGGTAATGTTTCCGTAGTTTAAAGGCATGATTTATAGCAAGTAAATCTAGATCATATGTAGCATAGTTTCTTTAGTGGATCTTTAATTTTCTTGAAGAATAAGCTATTGGATGTCCTTCTTGCATAAGCATATAACCCAAAGCAAGAGAGCTTGAGTCACTTATGACTTCAAAATCTTTGCTTAGGTCAGGTAGCCTTAAGATAGGGGTAGTTACCAATCTCTGCTTAAGCTTCTCAAAGCTAGATTCGACAGACGTCCATGTAATGGAGACCTACTTTTTGAGAAGGTCAGTGAGAGTTGTGGCGATTGAGGCATAGTCTCTAATGAAGACTCTATACCAGCCCATTATCCATGGAAAGCTTCACATTTCCTTGACCGTTGTCAGGGGTGGCCAGTAGCCTTGGACCTTGGTAGGATTCACTGAAATGCCATCTATCGATACTATGAATCCTAGATATTCAATTTGCTTCTTGAAGCAAGCACATTTCTTCTTTTTAGCATAGAATTTGTGGGCCCTCATTGTTTCAAGAACTATTTGAAGATATGGTCCATGGTCTTCTTCATTCTTGGAATATGTTAAGATATTATCAAAGCAAGGTAGGGTCAGAAAATGTCTTGCATCAATCTATTGAAGGTGGCAAGAGCATTTGTCATCATAATAAACTCATAATGACCATACCTTTGTGTTAAAAGTAGTTTTAGGGATATCTTCTCCCCAATTCTTATTTGATAATGGTGGGAGCTCTATCAAGTCTTCTAAAAACACATCCGCATATTCTTTAAGAAAATATGGTTGATCCTTGGCTTCATTATCCTGCTTGGCCTTGTTGAGTTTAATTAGATAGATGAGTAATCTCTTATTCAGTCCCTTTACTATTTGGGAGGCTTTAGACAGCTGAACCTTAGGGTTTCTTACTTCTCCTTGAGCAGTTACTTATTTCCCCTTTGAGATTTCAAGTGTGATTTGGCCCTTTTCGCAATGCATATGGTCATTATTTGGAATTAACTAGTTCATTCCTAGCAGACATTCATAAGTCCCAAGGTTCATAATTCAGAAGTTCATTTTGGAAGAATTTCCACCCAAGCTAAAGTTTACCTTGCTAGTTTGTTGTGTTGATAGAGCTTTGCCATTTGCTAACTCCACAAGCAATCTAGGTGCAAGAATAGTGTTTATGCCTATCCTTTTTGCACATATTGGTGATACGAATGAGTGGGTACTTCCACAGCTAGTTAAAATTCAAAAAGGTTTACCTTGATAATTCGTTGGTATTTGAATTACTAAGAATTAGCAATTTGGACCCTTCTTATTGAGAGTGGCATGTACTCTAGCTCTTTCCATATTGGATTCCATTGTGGGATGAGAGATGATTTTTGACGTCGAGAAGTGCTTAAAAATAGCCAAAAAATCCAAATTTCATGGAAAAAATAGACTTCATTGAAGGTGGCAGCTGCAATCAGTACGATTTTAACCAGCAAGCCCCAAAAGTGCTTTAAAGACCCACCGAGCAATGGTTGGGAAATTTTCATAATTTCTTTCCATGTCAGATGAGACTCTAGTAGATGCTCAAAAGTGGAGGATTTTGAGATGGACACCCACGAATTTTTGGAAGTCAGTTTGGACGCCGGACAGTCGAATGGTAGTGCTCGGGAGGCCAAGACCAAAGAAGCCTAAGTGTAAATGGGTTTTAAAGGGCCAAAGGGTGTGACCCTTGGGGGATCCCTTTGGGGGACCCCTTTGGGGGACCCCTTAAAATTTTGATTTTGTGGGGGGGGAGACCATTTTGCAGCTGTGTGAAGAAGAAAGAATACGTCTCCTTGCAAATGATGTGAAATGGAGAGGAGGGGAGGCATAGGCCATCTCTCGCTCCAAGATCAAGAGGAGGCTAAGAGGAGATGTTTAGAATTGAAGATTTACTATTGGTTGGCCCGTTGGCAACCTGAAAAAATAATTCAAAAAACCCAAAATACACAAATAAGTGGTATGCGTGATTTTTACAAAGAAATTTTTTTTTTAAATGTTTGAGTTAAAATGTAATTCATATGGAACAAAACTTTATTCAGAGCTTTTTTACATTATGATTGAGGGATGTGCATTAAAAAAATACAAATACATGATGATAAATAGTCACAATAATTAAATTATAGCCCGAAAAGCGCATTTTTAGTGTAAAAATGAAGGTTTTATTGGTTTCGGATGGGAAAAAGAGATGTGTGTGGGATAAAATTTTGAGAAAAAACATCTTTCAATTTTTGTAATTAGTCGCTAATCATAAATTAAAAAATGATTTATTTTTATGCACAAATAAATAGAGAAAATTAGCTTAAAATGGAGAAAAATAAGAATTTCTCATTATAAAAATTTGAAAAAGTATGATTCGTGGTTGTGGCTATATAACAAAGCTGAGGTATGAATTTTGGCTTCATTTGGTCTTTGTTTATGTGTTATAGTTCATGGTTTTTCCATTTTATGCAAAAAATACATACAAAATAAAACCCTACACCTATGCAACACAGCATAACCTAAATATCAAGAATCGCGTGGTGGGGGGACTTGCTCAAGATACTGCGCCAAACACACACAGAATGCATAAGGAGAAGCTCACTCAAGAGACAAGAAGAGAGATGGAGGCCAAAACATTTTCTTGCTGGTTTCTTCTTCTTCCACACACTTTACAATATACACAAAGTATAGATAAGATACAACATAAAGGAAAGTGGCCTACTAAGTCAAACAACGCATAACCGACTACACTAGTCGACTGGCGCTATAACTATGCCAGCTGTAAATAGGTGTAACAACCTGAATATAATAAGTAATGAGTCAGTGGCCATGTGAGAATCATAATGACCACTGACGTGCTAAGTGTAGACGTGTGGACCCATCTAACCAGGCGGTCCATCATCAATGTCTGCATGTGTTGAGCTTGTCATCTCAACACTCCCCCTCAAGCTCAACTGCATCTCTGCAACTCCAAGTAAGCTTCGAAACTTTTGAAGCTTCTCTGTACCCAATGCCTTCGTGAAGATGTCAGCTATCTGATCCTGTGTGCTGACATACACCAAGTTAATCTCACCTGCTAGTACCTTCTCTCTCACAAAGTGGTAGTGTACCTCAATATGTTTTGTCCTGGCATGGAACACAGGGTTCCTAGACAACTGTATACTGCTCATGTTGTCACAATACTTTTGTAGCCATACTACCTCACATGCTGCTACAGCAACACCTCTATACTCAGCCTCTGTACTCGACAAAGCAACTGTAGGTTGCTTTTTGCTACTCCAAGTAACTGCTGCACTACCAAGAGAGAACATGTATCTGCTGGTAGATCTTCTATTAGACATACTACCAGCCCAATCTGCATCTGTGTATCCAAACACCTGTACATCTGTACTTGCCTCATAGAAAAGTCCATAAAGTAATGTGGACTTCACATAACTCAATATGCGTCTGACTGCATCCAAATGTGGCTTTCTAGGTACTTGCATAAACTGACTCACAAGACCAACAGCGTAGCTCAATTCTGGCCTTGTAATGGTCATGTAGATTGAACTCCCCACTATCCTCCTGAACATAGCAGGGTCTTCTATCTCATCCCCAACATCAGCACTCAACTTTACATTCTGCTCCAATGGGACTGAAAGTGGTTTGCATGCCACCATACTTGGACAACATATCCAAGCCATACTGTCTTTGGGACAGCCATATACCATCATCACATCTAGTTACCTCAATGCCAAGGAAGTACCTTAGCTCACCTAAATCCTTCATCTCAAACTTCTTCTTCAAAAAATCCTTAACTTCAGCAATCCCACTATCACTATCACCTGTAATAATCAAGTCATCCACATAGATGACTATGATGACCAAACCTGCATCTCCCTTTCTCACATAAAGTGAGTGATCAGCATCAGAAACATAAAAGCCAATATTGACAAGATACTCTCTGATCTTGTCAGACCATGCTGTAGGTGCTTGCTTGAGCCCATAGAGCGCCTTCTTCAACCTGCACACATACGTGGGATGCTCTAAATCTTCATAACCTGCTGGTTGGTCCATATACACTTCTTCCTGCAAATCACCATGCAAGAGGTCATTCTTTACATACATTTGTTGCAACCTCCAACCTTTGGCTACTGCCAAAGAAATCACACATCTGACAGTTGCCATCCTAACAACTGGATTGTAGGTTTCTTCATAATCTATGCCATATGTCTGGGCACAGCCTCTTGCAACCAGCCTAGCTTTGTACCTACTAATAGAACCATCTGCATTGTGCTTAATCTTATAAACCCACTTATATCCAATAGCTTTCTTGCACTTCGGCAATGATACTAGATCCCAAGTCTTATTGGCCTCTAATGCAGCCATCTCCTCATCCATTGCTGCATCCCAATGAGTATGACCAACAGCATCCTCAAAACAAGTGGGCTCAACATCCTCAACTAGTTTCACCATATAAGCATAATGGTGAGCTGCATAACCTTCAAAACCACATCTTTTAACAGGGTATCTGACCCTGCTAGATTTGCGTACCACCGAATCACTCAATGGAGCCTTTACATTATTATGAGCTCTCTGTATACTTGGTGTCGTGACAGAAGGAATACCAAGCTCATCATCTAAGATCTCTGAGCCACTGGAGTCTCCATGAAGAACTGCATCAATGCCATCTGACACTTTATTCTTTCCTTTGTCTTTACCTGTAGTGCTACTAGATGCACCTGAAGATGTAGAGCTACTGCTTAGTCTCTCAGACCAAGGACTACCAGATGATGTCTTTGGTCCAATAAGAGTCTGCGATTCTTGCTTTTCAGCCTACATATGAGTGTCATGATCATCATCATCATCCAATGCATCACCACTAGATGCATACCAACTGCTCATTTAATCAAAGATGACATCCCTGCTTACTCTGAACTTACATGTGATAGGATTAAAACAACGATACCCTTTTTGCTCTAAAGAGTATCCAATAAAGACACATTTTTCTACCTTTGGATCAAGCTTCTTCCGTAGCTCATCTGGCACATGAACATATGCAACACAGCCAAATACCTTCAAGTGCGATACATCAGGCTTCTTGCCAGGAAAGCATTCTTCAGGAGTCATCCCATGAACTGCAGTTGTGGGAGTTCTGTTCATAATATAAACAACAATATGAACAGCCTTAGACCAAAAATGCTTAGGAATATTCTTTTCAACCATCAAGGCACGTGCAACTTCTGCAATATGCCTGTTTTTCCTTTCTGCAACCCCATTTTGCTGTGGGGTATACTTGCATGTGAACTGTCTCTTTATCCCATGAGACCTCAAAAAATCACTGAACTCATTTGAGAGGTACTCTCCCCCTCCATCTGACCTCAAGCACTTTACTTTCAAGCATGTTTCTCTTTCAACTACAGCCTTGAAAGTTCTAAAGTGCTCAAATGCTTCACTCTTTTCCTTCATAAAATATACCCACAGCTTTCTAGAACAATCATAAATGAATGTGACAAAGTATGAAGTGCCTCCAAGAGATACATTTTGTGTAGGCCCCCAAATGTCTGTATGCACAACATCAAGGATATTTTTGCTTACATCTCTATCATGTGAAAAGGGTTGTCTTGCATGCTTACCAAAATGACATGCTTCGCATACCTTATGAAATTCTGCAACTCTAAATGTAGGCAAACCTGTAACCAACCCTTACCATCTGACCGACTGACACTAAGTTCTTTGTAATAGATGGCACATGTAATGCATCTGAAAGACTCTTTGTCTTACCATCATGCAAGGACAAGGGAACTTTTCCAATGTGTGAAATTGGGTGGCATGAATCATCACCCGTCTGCATATAACCTGCATTTTGCAAATCTTGCATCTCTCCAAACCATTTTGCATGGCTGGTCATATGGTTGGATGCACCTGAATCAACATACCAAACATCATCATGTGTTCCCTTTCGTATAAGAGCATTCAACATATGTTGCAGAACAAACAGACGTTCATTTTTGTCTTCATTTTGTTGTGAAGACAATGCATAGTTTCCTTGCTGCAACTTACCACTGCGAATATCATCTTTCTTAGCATAACATTGGGCTACAATATGACCTATTTTTCCACAGTAGTGACACACAATACCAGAGTTGTTAGAACCTCTATTCTGCCATCCACCTCTTCCTCTAAAGCTCCCCCTTCCTCTAAAGTTACCACGACCTCCTGAAACCTGCATATCACCAAATTGCTGATTCAATCTGTTTTGCTAGTTGTCACTACTACGTCCTGTACCATGGCCTCTTGAAGAGAACCTACCATGTCCCCTTCCTAAATTGGAGTAGAAAGCTTGGACATGTTCACCACTTCTTTCAGATGTCTCACTCTACATGTTGATCTCTTCAGTGATCATAAGGGAGACCAACCCATCGAAATCTGGAAATGGCTTTCTGACATATACGGAGGTTACAAAAGACTTCCAAGCTTTTTCATTGTTAAGTCCACCCAAGGTAGACGACACCAAATCATCATCATCAGGCATTACATCAATCGCTGCCAAGGCATCCGCAATGCTCCTTACATTCAGTGCATACTCATTGATAGACATCTTCCCTTTCTTCAATGTATTCAACTCTTGCTTGAGTTGAATCTTTCCTGCCTTTGTATTTACAGAAAACATACTTTCAAGTATGGTCCAAGCTGCATATGAATTCTCTGTATTTCTAATATGTCCCAGCATATTATTGTCAATTACTCTGCAAATAGCCAATACATGACCTTTTTGTCTTTTGCATTCCATTCCTTTCGTGCCTTTGTCTCTTCTGCAGTTGGAGAATCACTCACCTTCGGCTCCTTTTCTTCACCTGAAACAAACTCGTAGAGGCCTTTTCCAATAAGGAAGTTCGTGACATGGAACTTCCATGAAGGGTATTTGTTCTTGTCGAGCTTCTCAATGATGGGGTTTTCACTATTCTCTGCCATTATCACAAAACTAATACCAAACAGCAATCAAATCTTCTGCAACCCTTGACCTGTTGTGCACAGCAATACACCAGACAGCCTTTTTCACTGTCTGCTCAATAATACATGCAATCTGCAATCAGTTTGCAGATAAACCTTGTGTTTATTCTTTGGTAAACACCTTTGAACTTATAGATCTGAAATCTGTAACCTATGCACCTGTATAGGGCAGACACAACTGAAATTGCAGGGTATCTCGAACTGCTGTCCGTAACCTTGCGGCTCTAAAACAGGGCCTGAAACGACCTCAGATGCCCAAAATAACTGCGGGAAAATCCTAAAGGGCTCATTTACAGAATACACAGCGCTCTTCATGCACACCAAATCTCACTGCAATCTGAGATTTTTGCTCTACCCTGCTTTTGGTGACTCCACAGGCACTGTCCAAAAGAAAGAGTGGAAGAATGGGAGAGCTTCTTACCCGTGGCTTGCTTGCTCAAACCTTGCTTCTTCTCCTTCACTTCAGCCTTCGAAATCAGCCTCTCTCAGTGTTGCGGCTCTAATACCATGTCAAGAATTATGTGGTGGGGGGACTTGCTCAAGATGTTGCACCGAATACACACAGAATGCACAAGGAGAAGCTCACTCAAGAGACAAGAAGAGAGATGGAGGCCAAAACGTTTTCTTGATGGTTTCTTCTTCTTCTTCCACATACTTTACAATGTACACAAAGTATAGATAAGATACAACATAAAGAAAAGTGGCATGCTAAGTCAAACAATGCATAACCGACTACACTAGTCGAGTGGCGCTATAAGTATGCTAACTGTGAATAGGTGTAATAACTTGAATATAATAAGTAATGAGTCAGTGGACACGTGAGAGTCATAATGACCACCGACGCGCTAAGTGTAGATGTGTGGACCCATCTAACCAAGCGATCCATCATCAATGTCCGCATGTGTTGAGCTTGTCATCTCAACATTAAACGTTAGAGGAAAAGGGTGAGGTTAAGAGATTAAGAGATTAAGAGGACTTAGAGGATTTTGAATCTTTAAAATATTTGATTGTGCATTGCATTTAGAATTATGATAATTCAGTTTAAGGGGCTAGTAGCACGAGGAATCGGTGCTAATCTCTATATATCGAAGCATATGTTTAGTGAAAATCATGAAAGGGTTGTTTTTTTCACATCACAAAATGCTGATTTGTTGAATATTGCTTGTGCACTAGGATCATATGCACTATGCATGACACATGGCATGGTATCAGTCCTGGATTCCATAGCAATTGTCTTCCTAGGATATGACTTATATGTTGAGTGTGGAAAGGAGCCTTTGCTGTAGGTTAGTTGTACAATATCCTTGGGAATGTTTGGTGAGGATCTATATATTCCTCGATCATACAAAACAAGAAAAGAGTAGAGTTTGTGCGTTATGTTTTATATGTTGAAGCAACCCATCTTGGGGCCCATCCCCGAGGTGTAGGAGAGTCGTAGTGGAGCCGCGGCAATCAGCCAAGGGGAGCTTCCTTATGTTTGTGTTACGAGGCACTATGCCTATATGTCTCGGATCTCCCTCTAAGGAGAAGGAAGGTAAATGTTGGACTACATATCAATTGAAAACGAATAATTAAGTCTATTTGGTGTTTATTAGTATATTACAGATGCTCCTGGACCGCGAGGCCATGTGGTGGGGTTTTTTGTTTTGTGCGTGAGGTCCAGCTAGTACCATAGCCAGTGCCGGCCCATTTTATGTTCCATTTGTGGTGTGGTTGCTAGGAGCCGACAATAAGTGGTGGTTTTGAATCTAGGGTTTCTAGGGACCGAATATTTGGTGTATGTCCTCTGATAAGAACCGTCAAGCCGAAATACAAAAAGCGGAATGTGCTGAGAGGGCTAGATGGCAGTTGGAGATTTTAAGGTGTTATTTTCCTCAAAGGAGTAGCCGGTTACGCATAAGCGGTAGTGGTTCTAATAACTTAAGTGACATGAGTAGCCCTTTGAGTGTGAGTGGAAGTCTTACTACTTCCTCGCTTCTAGTCAATCAACCCACTCGAAGTGGGGGTGTATTTTTACCTACACAAACTCCTGTTGTCAATTCAGTTGTAGCCATGGCACAACCCACCACAATTCCAGCTAGGGACACCGGATTTACCGGCATTAGGAGCACCTTTTTCCATTTTCCATGGGTTGGCAGAAGAAGATGGAGAAATCCATATTAAGGAGTTTCAAATGCTCATGCTCAACTATCGAATCTAAGACGAAGGACACCTAATGATGTTCTTCAACATGATGTTAAAAGGAAGGGTAGCAATATGGTATCATGGTCTAGAGGCTGGAACCATAACTAGCACTAACCAATTCTTCACAGCCTTCCGTAGAGAGTTCACTCTAAGAGGGGTGGATAGTATTGGTTGCATGTATTGAATGTAGCATGCCAAGAGCCAAATGAGAATTTCTAGGCCTATACCAAGAAGCTAAAGCAAGTTCATCGCAAACTTAATACTTATATTTCCATTCCAATGGCTGCACAGTTACAATATTTCCTATATGGATTAGATTTCAATATCCAGGTGTATCTTAGTAGTGTTGCTTTGGCCAACATTGACACTGCTATCACCCAAGCAGAAGGAGTAGAGTCGTGCTTGTAAGCGGCTTATGTAGCAAGGATAAATTGGAATGGTAATGATTTGGCATTGACCAACAGGAGTCAAGGGAACCCCATGTCAAATGTGAATGGAAGAGGAAGTATCATGCCAAATCCACCTATGTTACCAGCTCCTCCTAGTAGTATGACTATGCCCATGGCTAGTTAGGCGGCCCCACTAAGTGGTGGAGGCCATAAACAAGTGGTTAGGCCGTGATGCCAAGAGGCATATTCCATGGTGGATTCTGTGAGGTTTTACGGTGGATTCCATAAAATTGTATTTATTTGCCGGGGCTTGTACACAAGGTGGATTCCTTGTGCAAAAAGTCGATGGAGATGCCTATCCTTTTCGGGCGTCTCGTTAATTGATTGTGCAAGTGGGTGATTCCATAGCGGGTGATTATGCAAAATACATATTTAAATTAATAGACGTTTATGAGTTTAGAGTGCACACTCGTATTAAATTAAGGTTAGAGTTGAGTTCAAACATATTTATTTATTTTGTAGCTGAAGACAGCTAGGTATTCACTTTTATCGGTTTAATTTTATTATTTTCTAACAATTGTGAATGCTTCAATTGATGTGTAGAGCAGGTGGCAATGGCGCTGGGAAGCACTGGGTGATAGTGTGTATTCAAGTTATTTAGAAGAAATTACTATTTTTGATGGGCGTGTATCTTAGGCGTGGTGCCAATATTTATTTTGACGTGCTTATTTATTAAAACACTTGACATATATTTATTATTTTGTATGCGCATGGACATACGATTTAAATATTCATTATTGGACATTGTATTTGGGCACAACCCAACTCTTGGGGTGTCCAACTACTTTATTCTTTATTTGGACAAAAGAAAATACAAAAGCTAAAGCATGCTAATTGTAAATTTGGACTATTTTTTAGCTTGGAGATGAATAATATATTAAATACATGCTTTGTGGAGCACTCACACAAGGCATGGGGGGAGATTGTACCCCAATTGGTCTTCTTGCTTTATGCCATGCAAGTCTACTCTCTTGGTTTTTGAGAAAAAAGTAGATTTCTTTGTTCTAAGGGACCTTCCGGCACTCGCTATGTACGCATACGACATCCGCTTTGCGCACCAGGTCGATGGGACGATAGACAGACGATCGCGGCTATGAGTCGAGTGTGTCTAATGTCCTTGGCAACGTTAAGGACATGATGAAGCACTACACCGATATGATTTCTGAACAATATAGACAAATAGCTATGGATGTCAATTTTCTTAAGAAGGAGCAGAATTTGATAGGGAGTTGATGCCTTGAAGAGGGTGCCCCCTCAAGATTCAACTGTAAGTGGTGTGGTGGCCAACATTTACCTAGGTATTGTCTGAATGTCAAATGCGATATTTGCGGGAAGTCTTGCCATTTAGCTACTACCTATTGGAGTAAGATCAGTTCTCTCCAACAAGGGAGTAAACTGCCAGGTCCAGTTAACCATCGCGCACAAGGGAATAATCTCCAGAAAGATGAGGGACTAAGACAAATACTGCAACGAGGAAAGGCTATTGTAGAGGAGTTGCCTCATGGCAGTGGAGTTAGTCTTATTGAGGCTGTATGTATCAATGATGCTGAAACTTCTAATCCATGAGCTATAACAAGAGGTCAAAATATTAAAGAAGGTGATAAAGAAACTATAAAACCTGTCAAGGGAAACCTTAAGCAAGAGGCTAGGGGAAATCAAGTTTTGAATCATGATATGGAAGGTGGACCTCTAAGACTTGTTGATAGTAAAGTTGATCCTGAGAAGGATAAGGGATTGCCAAGAAAGAAGGAAAAAGTTAAAAAAGAGGCACCAAATCCGGTCCAAAGACCAAAGGAGAGAATGGTTTGGCGTGAGAAGAGAACTTTGGCTAACTACCAAAACTTTGACCTAGCAACTTCTCTTTGCGAAGTTAAACCAAACGTGAATCTCTTGCAATTGATTAAACTCTCTCCACCCAAAAGTACGCAATGAATTCAAGAAAATCTTGCGTATTGGTTATATCATAAAACCTTTGGGCATCACACGAGTGGGAGAATATTGGTTTGATCATACTGTAGACATCCTTTCCGATGGACTGCTAAGACGTGTCCTGGGTGATACTAAGAGGACAAGTTACAGTTGGTATCAGAGCCGACTAATAACGGAATTACTTTTATTGAGATATATAAAAGTAATTCCGTTATTAGTCGGCTCTGATATATAAAAAAAATATTATCTAGTGGAGGTTCATGAACATACTAAGCTATTGCATCTACTTCTACTAATAATGATGACTCCATTGGTAACATGTTCACATGACCAATTAGAAAATAAGCTTCAATCAACATGTGAAAATGATGTATTGATGGTATAACATTGATAATGAGCTGTGAGAGATCTTGACCATGATGCACTTCACTACCATGCAATGTAGGAAGAAGCAACCCATGAGATGAGTGTCTACCAAAGTTGTGAGCTTCTTCCAAATATACACAGATCTCTCCATGATATCCCATTATCAATAATTGATGGTCCTTTAAATCCAAATGATGTTTCTTATTGTGTATAGGAGGAGGTGATTCATGTGGGATCAAATGATCCTTGAGTAGCAATTGAAGTGGTGCTATTGCAAGCTTTTTAAAAATGAATGCTAGGAAATGGGTTTCCCTTACACATGAATATCTATCACTGTAACCCAAAAAAATAGGCACAAGCCCTTAGTTGAAGGGACTACAAAAGTGCAAATAAAATCTATCCCTACATTAGGCACAAGTCCTTAATTAAAGTACAATAAACTATTGCTGATGGTATCTTGTAAGGTACCCTCATATGCTTAGTATATTGTAAAGTCCCTACACTCAAGCACTTGCATGAAGCCTCGGTTTTCACATTTCAGGTAAAAAGTGCTCTTGACCTAGAGCCAAGAAAGATGAAATTGTAGTTAGGTAGTTGTAGAACAAACACTATTCTAAACACCTTAATAGTAGCTTACATATAGTTTTCAGAGATGGTGGTCAAGTGAAAGCCAAATTTAAAAGCCTAAGACATACCAAAAAAGAGCAGGATAATACAAACTTTACACGGAATTTAAAGCAATTTGATAGAAGAGGAAGACGCCGATTCGACGATTTTAAGTGACCATGGAAGAAGGGAGTGAAAATTTTAACCTTTGCAATGGTTGCAGATTTTTCATAATTTTCCTAACTACCTGATTGAAGTAAGAATGACTTCTTGGCCGTTTTGAGACATGAAGTTGGATGCGTAGGATTTTTCGGATTGTCAATCAAGTGTCGGGATGGGGACAAAGTGGAGGCCGATCATTCGAATAGCCAAAATTTGGCCAAAATTGCAAAGGACATGGGACATGGAAATATTTTGACATCTGGGGGGGGGGGGGGGAGGGGGTTTGCAAACGGCATGATGGGCTCCTGTAAGTTACTCATGAATATATGTATGTAAATAAACCATTTTTATACATTTTTTACATACATATGGGCATAATATAAATGGTTTATTTACATATTTAATAGAAATGGGTTATGTTTTATCCAATAAACTTTTATAGATAAGGATATTTATAAAAAGACCTTGATCATACATGATGTAGAGGATATACATATAGTAACTTCCCCGAGGTGATGAGATGCAGTCTCCCCATCATGTCAATTTGTGGGAAGAGGGATGAAGAAGTTAAAAAGAAGCCACCCAACAAAACTTCTCCATCGAACCTTCAAAATTTTTGCTCCCAATGGCTAGTTGTATTGTAGGAAATGGCTTTCCGAACATAAATTACAGAAATGAGTCTTTCTCTCTCCTCCCTCTCTCTCCTCTTAGTGCCTATTTTTTATGCATCCGTCAATGTGAGAAGGGGGTGGACTGATTTGAGAGATTTTGATTGGGAGATGATGTTGAGACATGATGGAGCATAGATCAATGTTTGGAGGAGCATTAACAACTATTAATAAGTGTCAATAGCCTTCCAAATACAAGATGTGTGTGAAATTAAGTGTTGTTTAATGAGTAAGTGATAAATTTCATCGTTTTATGATAAATCTTAGTTGCAAATGGTTGGAATTGGTTGTTCTTGATTGTCAACGTTTAATTTATGAGAAATATTAAGAAAATCAACAAGAATCTGTCGTTTGTTAATTTTTCTATAAACATGCAAAACCCATAAATCGTGATTTTAAGGTAAATCATGGATTTTTGGGGTTTTGATGTGTTAATGGTGTTCGCATGGGATAAAAATGAGAGATAAAAATAATTTTCAGCAAGTGTAATCAAGTCACATTAAAAAATCAAGAATGATAAATAAATAGAAAAAATAGAGAAAAATGGAAAAAATAGGTTTTTTTCACTTTAAAAATAGAAAAAATAATATATATATATATCCATGGATGTATGGTATGATCAAAGCATAAGGCTTAGCCTTAGTTTAGCTTTATCTTTATGTTAAGGTGAGTATATGACTTTTTTATAATGAAAAAATACATCAAAATGCTCTCTAAACCTACTGCCAAATGCACAACTTTAAATGGTAGGGAGAGGAGGGGATAATAAGTGTTAACTAAATGCTAAAGCTATTTTTTTCTGATGCACTTTGCATATAGGATACATGTGTTTTGAGAATTAAAGGGTTTAGTAGTACGAGTGTGCTCATTGCTGCTGACCCTATGCAACACGCAATAATTACATTTAGAATGAAAGCATGAAAAGAAATGTTTTCACACTGTTACAATGCTACTTTAAATGAATAAAAATGGTTGAGAACTATGAATCATTCATAGTTGCATTGCATTCAACGCATGGTATCATCCTGAATGCATGGAAATTGTCTTTATAAACATTGACCCACGCTGAGAGTGAGGTATCCTCAACCGTAGGGTTAGTGGTTCATTTCCTTTGGGAAGTGTGTAGTGAGGATTATATTTTAAATTCTGGAATTATTGATTAAAAGAGAGGATTAAGTATCATACATGCTTATATATATTCACATGGTGCATCTCGAGGGCCAATCCCTGAGGCGTAGGAAAGTTATATTGGGACAAAGACAATTAGTCAAGGGGTGCTCTCTATGTCTGTTTTACGTGGTATACAACACCAATATGTATAGGGGCTCCTTGTGAGAAGGGCAGGGGGAGGGGGGGGATTTGGAGGTGGCACGTGTGTGCCCTCGCCCCGTCAAATTCATCACCACCTCATGGTGATTGTCTGCTTGCTGTCTTCGTCAACTTTGTCATGGTCACCTTCTTCCTCATCATCGTTGTCACCATGCCGTCTCCCCCATCACTTGTTTGGCGATGACAAGGGGGATATTTAAAAGTTTTTCAATTATATTCAATTATTAAGGGAGGGGGGATTCCTACACGGGGTGGGGGATATTACAAAAAAAAGAATTATCTATATTTTGTGCAACAAAATGGCATCGAATCGCCCATTGTCAGTGATTCAAACATCCATGACTTACCAAGATAAATCTTTCAAAATTTTGATTGACTATAGAAGCACTCATTCATTCATTTCACTAAATTGTGCAAGAAAGTTAGGGATAGACATTGCATGGGGCATCCAAGCTTTTAGTAAGATTAAAAAATGTGATAGAAGTTATTTCTACATAAGAGTCTAGTGAGTTCAAATTTAACCTGAGAGGCAATCCTACCAATAAGAGGTTTAGGGTTATGAACTTGGGAGCTTATGAGTATCTATTAAGAATGGTTGGCCAATCCCTAATGATGTGTACATTTGTTGTGGAAAGGGCAACCTTACATTCCAAAACTTGAAAGGAGAGCAAGTGAATACCTAAGGCAAGGGTGGAAAGTCTAGGATACACTTAGAAAACACTTTCTATAATATTAAAGGATTAAGAAGGGCCTACTTATCTACTTAATTAAGCTTAATAACATTGACTATCATAATGAAGGAAAAGAATAATCCTCGTGACTAAAGTAATATGCAAATGTACCTCTAGAGGAACTAATAGAACACCCACCCTATAAAGGAAGGTTGATTGAGATTAAGCAAGTACCAAGAGCTACTCTAATAGATAAGAGACTATACCAAATTTCCATTTTGGAAGCTATCGAGTTGAAGGAGTCACTAAAGAAAGGTTTAGATCAAGCATACATCAAACCAAGAAGTTCAACTTGGGGAGCCCTAGTCCTGGTTTAGAAGAAGGAAGATGAAACCCTCTACCTTTGCATTAACTATCGTGGGTTGAACTAGATGATATTCAAGAATGTATCCAATTCCAAGGATTGATGAGCTCCTTCACTAACGTAAAGGTGAAAAATTCTTCCCCAAGATTGATCTATGATTAGGTTACTACTAAATAAGAATTAAGGAAGAAGACATTCCCAAAACTATTTTCAACACAAGATATGGTCAATGTGAGTTTATTGTAATGTCTTTTGGATTGACTAATGTCTTAACCACTTTCAATATATTAATGCAAGATACCTATCGTCCCTATCTTGATTATTTTGTACTTATCTTCTTTGAAGACATCCTAACATACTCTAAGAAAGATGAATACCATTAACCACAAACAATGAGGACACATAAGCCCTATGCTAAGAAGAAGATATGTGCATTCTTCAAGTGGAAAATTGAGTATCTTGGGTTCATAGTATCTAAGGAAGAAATTGCGATGGATCTTGACAAGGTCAAATATGTTCAAGAATGGACACCTCTAACAATAGTTAAAGAGGTCTGAAGCTTTTTGGGGTTTACCAAATGGTACAAGGTTTTTATCAAGGACTATGCCTTGATTTGCTACACCTCTCATTGATTTGCTCAAGAATCAAGAATTAAGTTGCTATTGTGTGAAATCCTATTGAAAAGTCTAGCTTTGAGTGACTCAAGCATAGCTTAATGACAACATCTATCCTAAAGCTATCCAACCTAAAGAGTCTGAGGTTGTAAAACAGATGTAAACTATCTTGTGTTGGAATGTGTGCTTATGCAAGAAGATCATCCACTAGTGTACTCTTTAAGAAAATTAAAAACTTGTGCAAAGAATTATGCTATGCATGCTCTAGAACTACTAGTAATAATTCATACTCTCAAGCTATGGAGACACTACTTACTTGGAAATAAGTTTTCTCTAGTTTCACTCACCACAATGCCTCAATTGGATCTTTATGCAACAAAATCTAAATATGAGGTGACATTGTTGGATGAGGTTTTGAAATAATATTATTTTGAGATCAAGTATATGATAGGAAAAGAGAATATAATATCAAATTTCATAAGCCATAAAGACTTTCTCAATGCTTTTATCTTAGATGAACCCTCTAAAGAAGAATCTCTAAGTACCATGGTGTTAATGCCTACAATCCTATCTTACAAATGGACAAATAAGAAGCCATTAAAGACACAACTGAAATTGCAGGGTATCTCGAACTGCTGTTTACAACCTTGCGGCTCTAAAACGGGGCCTGAAACGGCCTCAGATGCCCAAAACTACTTTGGGAAGATTGACTTGCATGCCTTGTCTCCATATCACTTCATTAAGGCCCAAGTATGTTCTCTCGGATGGAGAGTGTCAATCTTCCCAAAATATGTTGAGTGTACTTAGGCTTTAATGGAGTGATATGGAGACAAGGCATGCAAGTCAGGATTGCTCACTATAGCTTTCTTGCCATTATGGGGATCTAGTAAAGAGAAGCACACTCTACTTGAGGCTACTTGTGGATACAGAGCAATTAATTATTTACCATGTTCCCACAATCATACTAAAGAGAAGAACAACCCAATTGAGGCTACTTATGGGAATACAATAATCAATTTCTACTAGGAAAAAGTTGTATGCCAAGGTCCATATGGAGTGGCTATTTGAAATTCTTATGTAGGAATGGATCTAGCTCCCATCTAGGTCCAACTAGGAGGTTATATATTTGATTACATGCCTTTTGAATTTTTTGCCATACAATTGGCTTTAGAAACAACTTGGCATAGAGAGTGGCTATTAAATGAGAGCTCCAGGTTGTGTTTCATGGGGGTGTATGGAGAAGCATGAGGTTCATGCTTGTTGGAGTATGGCTCTAGCCATCCTACAGTTGATTTTGCAAGACTAAAGATTGACACAAACATGGACAATATTCATACAAAAACATGCCAAAAAATCCTCAACTATTCAAGTACATTAGCTTGCAATTGGGAACTAGACATCCAAGACATCTAATTTTTGCACTCTTTCAATAGCATGAGTGTTGCTCATGTAGTTCTTTCTCCTTAGGTCACATCTCCTTGTAGTTAGCTTATAGTGTGCATAGTAGTTATCTAGTACATTGTCCAAATCATCTTGTTTTGATTATATTATACACTTATTTTTAATATTGCATGCTTCCTCTACCAATAATTAGTAGTCATCTTGTAAAGTTGTTCCCAACATGTCATGGTTTCTATGTCCTAAAATTTTGGAATGAAGGGGAGGATAGGGGGCTTAGGAGGCTGATAGAAATTGTGAATTGAGAGTGTTGCTCTATTGGAGAGTAGGATTCTTATCTAGGTATTGATCCAAGTTCAACCAGAATGTCATCTTGCTAACTATAGCCCTTTTTTTTTTTGGCTATGCAATGGTTTTAAAAATAGCTCTGATAGTTAAAGAAGAGTTCTAGGTCATGTTCATTGGGGCTAGATGGATAAGCATGAGGTTCAGGCTTGTTGACGTATGGCTTTGACTATCCTATTGTTGATTTTGGAAGATTGAAGATGGACCCAAATATGGATAGTACTATACAAAAGCCTCTGTTAGAAACTCTTAACTATTTGGGAGGATTTGCTTTTGTCATTAGGAACTAGGCATCCAAGATGTCTAACTATCACATAATTTCATCAGCATAAGTGTTTCTCTTGCAGTTATTTCTCCTCAGTTCATATCTCCTTGGTACTCAATCAGCTTAAACTAGGCATGATGCTTGTTTATATACATCCTCCAAATCATCCCATGTTGATTATATGTTTTTGTTGGTATTACACATTTTCTCTACCAATGTGTCCACCGTTAATTTCCAACCATCCTGAAAAGTTATTTTTGGTATGTAATCTAACTTTTTATGTCCTAAATTTCAGAATCAGAAGGGGGGTAAGGGGGCTCTGAAAACTGGTAGAATTTAGACAATGAGTTTTGCGAGAGCGTTATCTTTTGGAGGAGTATAATTCCTATCTAGGAATCAATGCATGTGAAATATTGGTTCATCAAATTGGATAGCTTCATGTGTGAGAACTTAGGATACCCAATTTAGACACACTTCAAAGCTTTGATCATCTTAAAGTAGCCACAAGAACTAGTCTCTTGTGTAGAAAGGACTACCATGTGGAGGTAATTGTATGGTCAAGCTGAATTATGGGTGTACATTGGCAACCTATAACATCATGGCTATTATTGGACTCTAGGAGCACCATATTATATTAATATGGATAAGGGGGTATGTTTTCACTCTAGAAGTTGGTTCTCCTAAACTCTTGCAAGGAGATAAAGGAAAAATTCTTAAGTTTCTATTATGGAAAGGAGACTTTATGTTGAAAATGACATGAATTATGATGATAGAAAGTCTATGCAATTAGTTGACATTAATGGTCTATGCAATCTGTTGACCTTTTAAAATTTTTAGAAAGGAGATCCTTATGAAATGGTCTATAATACTGGAATTTGGACATGTAGGAGTTTTAGTAGATTCACTGGTCATGCTTGGTGGGCCACAAATAAAGACTCTAATTCTTATTATAACATAGAGCTCAAGAGTCTAGACATTGTATACACCACTTGGCTTGATCATGTATGAAAAGGAAGTTATCATATATGATAGGGATAAAGAGGGTAACATGACAAAACCACATGGCTTGATCATGATCCTCTTAAGTAAGAGAAGCTCTCATGTATGACTAGCTTCAGATGGATAGATTGATTGCAAGTGTTGCTTTGTGAGTAGTTAATCCATATTGCATTAATTGGCACTAGGCCATGTGGCCATTGAGAAGGAGGATCTAAATGCAAATTGGAATGTTTGATCTTTATGGATGTAGAACTAAAAGTACCAATACCTGCACGATGATCACTGAAATTTCTACTATCATTGATATCATGTACATTGATATTCCCCCTTAATCTAGTAGTGTTGTATGGTTCAAGTGAATCTCTAGCACTCATATCATGGCCAACAGTACTATCGTGTAATGACACCATTGAAGATGAAAAAGAGACCAGTCTTGGAAAGGTAAAGCTCAAAATTTTTCTCTCAAACTTTTTTTTTTGCTACTATTGGAGCAACACTCATCTCATGGTACAAAAATTTAGGATATGAGTCATGGTGATTTGTTGTTTCTAACCTATCGAGATATCTAGTCTCCTCCTTACCTGTTGAATCAAAAACTACCACATCAGTGAGGCATGGAGTTTCCTTTAGTAAAGAAGCATCCTTACATGCCCTTCTTGACATAATTGTGATGGTCTTGTAGTAATCCTGCATGCTAGATGCCATGATTGTGCTTCTAGAAGGACCCAACACTACTCCATCTTTAGTCATCTCCTTTTGGGGATATGATCCCAAACTAATTACTACTTTTTGGTCATTAAAGTGACACCTTAGTGATCCTATAAGGAAATAATTATTGCCAGTCTCTCCATTAGCTTTTGTGAGAGTTGGTATAACATAAGCATATCAATTCTTGGCTATGCTCCTGATATCAGAAGGTACTGCACCAAATAAGAGCTGAAGGAGGGCATTGAAGGGTGTAGTGATTTAGGACTCTACAATGGTGACCTGATTTATGAGGAGAATGATCTCAATGCTCAATTGCTTTTGAGCTATTGTTGCTCGCACAATGAGGACTACTCCACTAGTCCTACAATTCAAGTACTTGGACTTGATTTTGTAGCAACATTTGAAGCTTCATTGCGATTCCAACACTTCGTAAGTGTAGGAATTTTTTGTATTCACTAGGTTTACATTTTCCAAGAATTGTTATGCTTGTCATGCTTTGAGTGGTGACAATTACCATGCTTATTAGTAAATGAAGCTTTGGATTTGGTTGATTGTAACAACTATAGGGAGAAATTTCTCTCTTGATCCATGGGATAGAGTTGATTTAATTTATGGTAATAAATTAGAAATTGGTTTAGTGGATCTTATTTATGCCTTAGGTTATATGGATGATTTGCAAAGTCATATATAGGTGCATGCAAGGACCTTGATAGGAGCTTAGTCTCAGAGGTGTAGAAATTTTGTATATGTTTTGCATGTTTATTTATGGTAGCAGATGTAGGGTATCTAAATGGAGAGAAAAAAGGGATGTCTTCCAAGTTAAGAGAGCAATCTATGGGCTCAAAATAGTGGAATGATCTCATATGTAGTAAGGACTAGCAGTGTTGTTGCTACTTATTAAAAAAATTGGGTGTTAGTAATAAAGGTGTTTTGGATTACCAAAGATGTCAAAGCAAATGAAAGGTTCCTATAGGTGTTGTTGTAGACCTTACATAGCCATCTTAGATGTTGATATTATAATTTAAAGTATGTTGTTTTCATTACATGTTTCAGTTTGCTTTTGCTACCATCATGTTGATATTATGAGCTAAACTATTTGTGCTATCAGGAGCCTATGACTTTTTGTGTGGCTTCTCCCATTTGGTTGGTAAAGTGTTGTAATTTAATTGTTTATTCAATTAATGATTATTGTTATTACTTGCAAGTCAGGCAATTATCAACGTTCTCTATAAGGAAGGTTGGTTTGATGAATTAGAAAAGGTGATGGAGCAGTTTGAAGAAGTGATGATCCCAATAAAGCTAAAGTAATACCAAAAGGGGTGCCAATTTTAGGGCCAATCGTGTGTGCATTGTCCAAGATCAGTAGGTAAATTTGTATTTTCAGATTTGCATTTATTGTTTGCTGCTCTAATTAAGTTGTAATCAGGGACTTACCACCCGTCAGGACATGTATTTTTGAAACCTCACTTAGCATGTGGATTAATTTCTAATCACATGATTAAGTAAATGTTGCACATGTGAGGTGTAACTAGGGTTAAAGTAAATTTACGAGCCCGGGACCCAAAGAAATCACGAGATGTCAAATGAAAAAGTTGCTATAAGTTATGCCATACAGCTACTTGGTGGTATATGGTGCCAGTTGTTGGCCTAGGTCATCCATTTGGTCATAAGTGTTAGTTGGTGACACTAGAGAAGTAGCGTTTAATGGTACCTAATGCTAATGTGATGGTCAAAGATGATGCAGAGACACTCGAGAATGGAAGTTGCCTAGCTAATTTAATTATTGGCCAATCAGGTTATTTTTTAGGGCACTAAAATAATTATTAGATTAATTTTTAGTATTTAAAGATTAAAAATTAATATTTAATTATAAAAAATGCTAGAAAAACAATTTCGAAAGGTTGCCACTTGTCAAAAATGCCCATGCAAGACTGAAAAACGTCTTTAGAGGCTGGAGAGAAGCATTTCTATAAATTCAGTTTGCAAGGGAGAGGAAGGAAAGGCTGCTGGTTTGATTTGCAGCCATTGGAGGACCTTTTAAGGCAGTCAGGGGCAAAAGAAGACCAATCAACAGTAGGAGACATCATCTACAAGCCATTGAGGCATGGTAACAGCAATAAATGATGGATTTTCTTTAGTTCTTTGAATCTACATGCTGTTATGGCAGGGCAGCAGGAGCACTTGACTGATTTTCAATCATTCTTCGCAACAAACCTCTGAATTTTCTCTATGTATAGCTTTCCCTCTCATCTTTGAGCCATTTCACAGTCTTGCTCTAAAGATCTCAGCATTGGGACCCTTAGAGGCTGAGAAATTGCAAATTTCTCTGCTGTAAACCCTAATTTACAACAGAAATTAGAGTTTAGCAACAACCTTGGGAAGCATGCTAGAAATTGGAAGCTCCAAGACTTGGATTCAATAAGGTTGAAGGTGAATTTCAATTGAATTCAGGTCGAGGACTAGAAATCCATTGAATTCGGGGCATTTCCATCATCCATGAAATGGGCGAAGGCTGATTAAGTGCTCGAATTAAGGGGCAAAATAGATTGAAGACTTGCTGGTCACTGTGGACAGCAAGGGGAGTTAGAATACCAAAAGGGATTGGGAGAATCCCATTGTAAATCAACTTCTTATTCAATAAAGCTAAAGAAATACCGAAAGGGGTGCCAATTTTGGGGCCAATCAGGTGTGCATTGTCCAAGGGGTAAATTTGTATTTTCAGATTTGCAATGGAAGGAAGGCTGGTTTCATGGTTCCATTGCCAGGATACCATCAAATCCTTTGAACTGGTGGACCCATGGTACTTGATTGCAACTTGGGAGTATTACATTATTGCTGAAATTGTTCTCAGCAGTGAATTACAGCAAGCATGTCTTCACATGGTGATACGGGATCAAGTGGAGAGGATGCATCACTCCTTGGTCAATCACATGGTGAAGGGAAAAATGCAATGATTGATGTTGGGTATGGTTCTCAGCATGGATAACATGCTGAAAATGTGGGAAATGACCCAAATGTTGGCACTTCAATGCATTAAGAGGCTGATGACTAGCAAGGGGCTGAAGAATTTGATGATAGCTTCAAGGATCGAATGCGTATAGCAGTAAATCTTTTTGCTAAATTGGCAAAGGATCCCCAGTTTACTTGATTCTTGAATGCCCCAAAGAAGGACATCAAAGGCAAAGAGAAGAAGACACCTTCTATAGCTTCAGGACAATGACAATAACCAAAGCAAATGCCTAAGCCTTCTTTATAAGAGCCCAAAATGCTTGATGAGCGCAAATAGTTGGTATTCGTGGGGCAGCAAGTGCAAATGCATGGCCAACTTGGTAGTGCCAATCCATGGGAACATGGGCAGCAAGGCGATTATGCACATGCAAGTATGGGATAGCAAGGATACTTTGGTGGTGGTACAATTTTTCATGCTATGGTTGGACATGCACCACATATGGGAATGTATGGCACAAATCCCTATGGTATGTAGCAGCCAATGCATGGCTCACAACACCCAATGTATCCGGGTAATGCAAGTGGAATGCCTAATCCATGTATGGCAACATAAGTATGATGCTTAGGGCACAAAGCGGGCAATATGGATATGTATCGGCACCCCCAGGGATTGTTGGAGCACAAGGATTTGGTGTTGGTCATGTAGGTGCTTCATATAGTGCTGGTTTTCATGCAAATACATCTAATGCACCCTTTTTGCAGTGGCCCATTTATGATAACTTGACTCCCATAGGACCATCGAAGGACTATGATGAAGGTGGCAAAAGTGTGAAGTTTGAGCCTTTCAGTGGTGCACAAGATAAGCTCAAATCACTTGTTTTTATTCAGTAGTTTGATGTAGCCTATTCTGGAGGAAACTTCATAGAGGCATCTAAGATACATAAGGCAGCAACATTTTTTATGGAAAATGCATTGGAGTGGTGGTCTACACTCCTTATTTAAGGGAAGTCACCTACCACTTGGGTTGAGTTTAAGCAAATGTTTGCTTCAAATTGGTTGACAAGTACCTTTGAAGTAGACATTATGACAACTTGGAATCAATTGAATTCCAAAGATAGCAAGAACTTGGATCAGTATAATAAGAAGTTTTGGGATGCATTGTTGCCAGTTACTTCTTATCACACACTACCCCTCCATGAGCAGGTGGAGAAGTATATTTGTGGTTTGCCAAAGGAATCAATGATTTTTGCATTAAGTCCACTTTTTTCAACATGTCTCAGCTTATAAAAAGTGCTACTACAGCCGACACATTGCTGCGTGGAAGGATGCAGGATTCCATTGATGATGATGCCAAGTCACATGTCAAAGAGGCAAAGATTGAGAAAAAGGGTAAATCTGAAAATAAAGCTGAAAATTGGGGCATATCTGAAAAATAGGGTTGGAAAGAGGAACACATCGTAGAGAAAGAGTGGAAAAAGTGATGCACTGTCACGTAAACCTCAGTTGTCGACTGTCAATATGATTTATCACATTGAGGTGGATACCATGAAAGAGCAATATGTTGTTGATTTTAACTTTGCTAATGTTTATGATTAGCTTTGCAATGGCCAAAGCCATGGACACTTTGTGTAAGAGATACATTTCTGATGATGCATGGACGACTGTGTCATAAAGTAGTTAAGGCCTAGAGTTATCACTGAAAGTCATGCTTCTTCGTATGCAAGACACTGAGGTATTGATGTCACAATCAAGGTAGTGGAGCATTTCTTTTATTGGCCAACTTTGAGGCATGATGTAGAACAGTTTGGTAAGACATGCATTGTATACCAGAAGGTAAAGCATGATAGGCAAAAGATGTCGGGTTTGTTGCAGCCCTTGCCTATTCCATATAGGCCTTCGCAGAGCATTGCAATGGACTTTATTTTTGAGCTTCGTAAGACACCTACAAGGAACGATGGGATATGGACTATTATTTGCAGGTTTAGCAAACAAGCCCATTTCATTTGGGTGAGAGGAAGAAAGTAAAGGCTGACCATATGCTGGAGGAAGTTTCTATATGTATATCCTTTACATCACATGCATTCAAGGCCTATTTATAAATATCCTTATCAGTGAATTTTTTCTAAATAAAACATCATCCTTTTCAATTCAATCTGTAAATAACCCCTTTATATTACATCCTTCTGTATATTAAAAATGTATAAAATTAGTATTTTAAAAATGCCTTATTTTGAACCCACGTGATGCACACATATATTCATGAGTAACTTACTTGAGACCATATGGCACGATCGTTTTTGCAGTACATCTTTAAGTAACATGGTATGCCAGAGTCGATCATTAGTGATCGAGACCCCTGGATGACCAATTTATTTTGGAACGGCTTGTTAGAGAATATGGGTACCACGCTGAAATCCTCATCATCCTTCCATGCGCAAACAGATGGTCAGTCTCAGGAAGCAAACTCCACAATGTTAGATCTTTTGAGGTGCTATGTTTTAGACCACAAGACACAGTGGGAGCAGTATTTTCCCTTGGTTGAGTTTGCTTACAACAACACAGTGCATAGTTCTACGGGCAAAGCTCTGTTTGAGGTGGTAGACGGTGGTAAGAAAGTACCCCCTATTTTTCACACAAAAGATATGATCTTTGAGTTTGATCGTTATATGGAAAACTTAGATATATCCTATGCAAAGATAAAATATGCACTTTAGAGATTGCAAGAAAAGCAAAAGAGGGCAACTGATCACCACAGAAGTGCTTTGTAGTTTGTAGAGGGTGATTATGTATTGCTATGTTTGAAAAGGCAAGGTTGAAAAAGATGAAAGGAAGAGAAAGACTATATCCAAAGTTGAGTATGAGATATTATGGGCTCTTCCAGGTGACTGAAATCACCTCCACATTGGCTGATACACAATGCCTTTCATGTGAACTTGCTTAGACCTTTTCATGGAGATGTGCCAGAGGATGTCTCTGCTAAAATTCAGTTTGAGGTTGAGGAGCTAGATGAGATTTTGGTACCTGAGAAGATTTTGGTACACAAGGAAAGAAAGGTCAAAGGTAAAGTTTCCAAGAGGTACTTGGTGAAGTTTCAAAATTATTCACCAATAGATGCCAAATGGATGGAAGAGGATGACTTGGCAGACCATCCTCAGTTGTTGTAGCTTTACCTAGATGCCTTTCAGTAAGAGTTGACTTTAGTTTGGGCTTTGTCAGGTTTAGCAGAGCAAGGGTTTGGAGTATTGCCCGATGCTCAAGGGGGAGGTAGCACTTCCACTCCTCCAGTTATGGATAGCTCTCGTATGTAGTGGATCTTGGATGTATTCAGCATACATTCAAGGTACTGTAGCTGAACAATATGTTTTCCAGAAGGTCACTATTCAGTGTACTAGTCACTATGTTTGGCATGCAGATTGGTATGGTTTTCACTACAACTTTGAAATTGTACATTTGCATCCATTATGATCGGGGTGTAATCAGTTATGCTTTGTATGGCATTGGTTATGCTTGGTGTAGCATCAGTTAATGATAATCAAGGGATGATTATCGAATGTTGATTTTCAGTGCATGAGCATTAATATTCAATGGTATTCAGCTGAGTTTTTGATCAGCTTGAGAGCTGTTTATGGTCACTTTTTTGATTAGTTGTACATCAGCTTTTGCACTGATTGCTGGTTGGTTTTTGCAATGAGTTTGTGATCAGTTTGGGGGTCATATTTGTAGCAGTTTGCGATCAGTTCTCAGATTAGAAAGTGATCAGTTTATGATTAGATTATGCTCAATTTTCAATGGTTTATATCTAGTTCCATGGACAACAGCATATGTTATAATGCCATTGATGTTTTAGCCATGGTTTATGCTTGGTTATGCTATGCTATGGTTTGGTTTTGCTAGATGAGTTGAGCTAATGAGAAATGGACATATCACATGATAATTTGGCAATGTTTTTGAGATTCTTTGTGAGTCTTATGCTATGTTATGTTGACTGGTAATTTTCAGCATATGTTGGGCATATGGAATGGTTGAACAACAGTGCGCAATGTTGTGTTGACTATGATGCTCTATGGAAATTCCAATGTAGTACTTTGCTTTTGATGCATTTGGTAGTGCAATCGAGGATGATTACAAGGATTTCAAGAGGGAGGGCTATCGTGAGGACATGTATTTTTGAAATCTTACTTAATATGTGGATTAATTTTAATCACATGATTAAGTAAATGTTGCACATGTGAGGCGTAACTCGAGTTAAAGTAAATTTACGAGCTCGGGACCTGAAGAAATCACGGGATGTCAAAGGAAAAAGTTGTTATAAGTTATGCTGCATAGCTACTTGGTGGTATCTGGTGCCAGTTGTTGGCCTAAGTCATCCATTTGACTATAAGTGTCAATTGATGACACTAGAGAAGTGGCATTGAATGGTACCTAATGCTAATCTGATGGTCAAAGATGGCACAGAAATACTCGGGAATGGAAGTTGCCTAGCCAATTTCATTATTGTCCAGTCTGATTATTTTTCAAGGCACCAAAATAATTATTAGATTAATTTTTAAAATTTAAAAACTAAAAATTGATATTTAATTATGAAAAATGTTGAAAAAACCATTTGGAAAGGCTGCCACTTGTAAAAAAAATGCCCATGCAAGACTGAAAAATGTCTTTAGAGGTTGGAGAGAGGCATTTTTATAAATTCAGCCTGCAAGAGAGAGGGAGGGGATGTTGTTGGTTTGATTTGTAGCCCTTGCAAGACCTTTTGAGGTAGGCAAGGGCAACAGAAGACCAATCAACAACAGGTGATAGCATCTACAGGTTGATGGGACGGGGCAATAGTAATAACTAATTGATTTTCTTCAGTTCTTTACATCTACAAGCTATTGTGACACGGCAACAACTGCATTTGACTGATTTTCAGTCATTCTTCGTGACAAAACTCTAAATTTTCTCTCTCTACAGCTTTCTCTCTCATCTCCCAGCCATTTCGCAGCCTTGCTCTGAAGATCTCATCATTTGGACTCTTGGAGGCTGAGAAATTGTACATTTCTATGTTGTAAACCCTAATTTACAGTAGAAATTAGGGTTTAGCAGTAGCCTCGAGAAGCATGCCAGAAATTGCAAGCTCCAAGACTTGGATTCAATAAGGCTGAAGGTGAATAAGGTCTCACCCAAAGTACGTGACCATCTTGATTGGTATGTTTTTTGCATATGCATAAGCTATCTTCCTATTATGCTTGTGGATTACCTGGAGAATTTGTAGTTCATATCATATGCATGTATTTTTTATGTTCGCCAGTGCATTGTAACAATTCACTTTGATTCTATGCCTAAAAACAATGATTTGTCATGTACCCCATCCTTGGAAGCTTCTTATCTTTGTGGTTTAGTGATCATGGAGAGAGTTGTGGTAATGCTACTAGTTTGTGAAGGTGGACTTATGAGTGAGGGGTGCAGCCATTATACAGATCAATATGACTTTTGAAGCTAAGATGAGCTTGGATCTACTAAATGCAAGGATTATCATAGTTCCAATACATGCTTTCATGTGGATATATGCAAGTTCAAGAATCACAAGAGGAACTATTTTTTCCAATGTGAATTGTACATATCATGAGTGTGAAACCACAACTATATGACACATTTTCTCGTTGGTACTAAGTTGGTAAGTGTGAAACAAGCGTCTTATAATTATCAGATTAAAGATACCCGTGTTCATGGAGTTGCTTATTTTGGCAAGAGTGAAAAGGTGCAAGGCACCATTAAAGACTCTCCCTCACAATTTAATGGTGAAAGACCCAATTGTAATGTTTGATAATTCAAGACAAGTGCATATTGAAGTATTGGTTATCCTTTATGGAAAAAATAGGCATGAAAAAGTGTATATGGATTTCAACTTGTACTTAAGTTTACAAAGGTTCTATATGAGATATTGGGTGTAAATTATTGGTTACATGTGATCAAATGGGGTAAAGCAACTTGATGTTTCAAACATTTATAGAGATGAAGAATTGATTGTATTGACTAGAATTCTATTTCAATGTACTCACTTTGTAGAGCTAATCATTATAGCTTAAAAATTGAGCTTTGTATGCCTTATTTGGAGTGACAGTCTAAAAGAAATTGTAGATTTTGTGATAGGGGTCAACTTATGCTGGCCAGAACATATCAATGATGTCAAGGAAAGTATCAGTGACATGCTTCAGGGATTGTCTAGCCTTTGAGAGTTCATGTATTATGTTGTGCTACACCCAAGGAATGTATGAGTAGTATATGAGATGTTTGAAGCTCAAGTTTAGCTCATAGAATGGACATGCAACAACAAATGTGTTGGGGGATTCTTACGCATAAGGAACTTTTAATCATTCCCTACATAGAAAGAAAAAAGGGAATTTCCTATTAATTTTCTAGTTAAGAATACATGGGGAAAGTAAATGATTGGGAAAATTGAACATTTCCTAGTTAGAGAAATTTCTTACATAGAGAAAATTCCCTATGTAGAAAATTTTTTACATAGAAAAATTTCCCTATGTGAAAAATTTTTAATGTGATTTCCTAGTTTCTTTAACTAGAAAATATTCAAATTTCCCTATCATTTACTTTTTTTACTTATGTGTATTTTTATCTAGACAATTGATAGGGAATTCCTTTTTTTTTTTCCTATGTCGGGAAAGGTAGCAAGTTTGGTTCAACCTAAAAGAGCTTGAGAGAAATCCTTCTCAAATCTTTAGAAGAAGGAAATTATAAGTCCTCCTCAAATTTGTCAAAATATAGTTACACATTTCGAATTTATGTTTAAAACACCGTCTCAATCGAGGAATGGATACTTCCTGCTCTCAAATGATAGTGAAAAGGATATACTTCCCGAGAGAGAGAGAGATTCCCCTTTGCATTTTCCCGGTGGGCCGCGTGTGCACCTGTGACCTCATCTCGCTTGCTGGAAAAGGCGGCGCTTCTCGTGTTGCTTTTGCTTTTGGGAGACGCCTTATCACTCGGTTTCCGCGTCACCACGAAATGCATTCCCGTATTGGTAAATATATATATACAAGACGCATCTTGCAGAGTGCAGTCACAGTGCAGGTGAAGACGACACAGAGCAAACGTCTCAATATCATCATCATATAACACACAGACAGATATACAGACGCACAAGAAGCTGAAGAAGCGGCGGCACTTGCAGCAAAGACGAAGCAGATCAGCGACGTACCACACGTCAGTGTTGAGAAGAAAAAAGAATCAGAACAAGGACAATAATTAACATTCTTCCAGTACATGGCAGGCGCACTACCTCACGAATATGGTAGCAGCAGCAAGACGTATATGAGTGGTACTCTGACACGAAGCCACACGGTCAGCCCTTCCTTCAGCACGGCACCGGCCATTATAATGAACAGCTCTAGCACCGATCATCCAAGTCGAAAGGCAGCTGGTCCTGCATCGACGCTGCAAGCTGTATGTACTACTCAAGGCCATATAATTGAGCAGCAGCGGCGCCAGCAGCCGCACGACAATATTCAAGTGGCGACGACGTTGTACTGCTTATGCTCCCCTACGACGCACCCGGGCTCGTTCCGGTGCCATTATCACCGCAACAATTAGTCATGTACCACCCACTAGTGATTTTTGTAATAAGATCAATATCATCTTCATGAACACGAACATCGTTTCACTGTACTAAACGTACTGTCATCGTCGCAATGCGGGAAATTAAGGGCGTTTTAATTTGTGCGTCAATTGTCCTCTTGTAAGTCTTGAAGCATATAATTCGTGCAAGACTATAATTATTGTCTGTCGGACAAAAGCAATATACGCGGCTTCTTTAATTATAATCCCCAGCATGCTATCCTTTTTCCGCTCGTTCAGAATCGTTTGATATAAGCATGCAAACGCATTCTTATCTCTACTGGACTTGGGCTCTCTTGGAGTATCCTATCTACTCTTTGGCATCTTCTCGTCTACCACAGCTCTCGGTCCTACGAGTCTTAGTAATCCTAGTAACTCTGTTGCATTTACTTTGTGGGTCCTATCATTTCAACTGTTAATCAGCCCATCGCGGAAGACTCTTTGGTACAAAACTCCTCACGCTCTTTCATTTCCTTGGTTTTCTTGTTTTCTCATCTTCAGCCTTCCCTTCTACCCTTCCCTTGAAGACACTAAGGGGAAGCAAGCAACAGCTCTCGTTTCTTGGCATCTTGTTGCTATCCAAGCCATGGCAACATTAATCAATCCATTCCAAGGGCAAGAAGACCAAGAACATCTACCTTTTCCATATGATTCTCACATGTAACTCTTTGAGTGTAAAGAATCAAGGGCTTCAAGCGTGGATTTCTAGGTGCACATGGATCCTTATGTAACAAAAAATAGGTGATGATAAAACCAAGATGAGTGATCTTTCACAAAGTTTTTCCTCCAAGCAAACAATCAATCCTTGTGTACAACCAATGGTACCAACAAACCCTTTGTAGCCTCGTTGTCATGTATAGAAGGGACCAAGAAGGGTAAGTGAGCTTTTCCAACAGAAGCGAGCTTTTGAGTGAGCTTTTTTGGGCAACCCCTCTATTCTTGTTTCATATAATTCACTTATTCCACTCTTAGATATATCCACCTCCTCTTTTAACTTTATTCTATCCATATATATATATGCCACACACACACTCTCTCTCTACCTATATCAACCTCCTCTCCCCATCTCTCTCTCTCTCTCTCTCTCTCTCTCTCTCTCTCTCTCTCTCTCTCTCTCTCTCTCTCTCTCATATAAGCAATTCCTCATAGTTCACTCCCTATTCTGAGCTTTTTTGCTCAACCCCTCTATTCTTATTCCATATAGTTCACTTATTCCTCCCTTAGATATACCCACCTCCTCTTCTAGCTTCACTCTATCCATATATATATCTCTCTCTATGCTTCACACACATACATACACACACTCTCTTTACCTATATCAACCTTCTCTTTCTCTATGTGTGTGTGTGTGTCTCTCTCTCTCTCTCTCTCATTATCATTCTGAGTCTCCCTCTCTCTTACTCAATCACTCATTCACTCTCTTTTTCCATTCATTGTCTTACGCCCCGTGCCATCTCTCATTCTTATTATCTCTCCCTTCCTCTCTCCTTATTCTCTCTTGCCCTCTCTATATCCATGAATACACCTCTCTCTCTCGTTACTCCATCCTTTTACTCTCTCTACCCATCAATAGTTCTCTCTCTCTCTCTCTCTCTCTCTCTCAATATAGAAACATTTGTGCAAACAGGATTATGACATGTGTTGTTGAATAAATACATCTCTTTATTCATAAGTCGTTCTCTCTCTCTCCATCTCTCTCTTCCTCTCTCTGTCTCTCTTTCTCTCTCTCTCTCTCTTGTTTGCATTACAAGAACAATCATGCAAACACTCTAGATTGATAAAACTTTTATTGATGATACAACTTGTCTTACATTGGATTATGATATATGGTGCAATAAATACTTCTCTCTTTGCTTATAAGTACTCTCTCTCTCTCTCTCTCTCTCTCTCTCTCTCTCTCTCATAAGGAGTTCCCTCTATTGCAAAATAGATTCTTACTCTGTGTGTTTGTCTCTCTAGCCCTCTTCCTCTCCCCCTCTCTCTCTCTCTCCCAATAATTTCAATTAATACACAATAATTCATGCAAGTAATCTAGATCTACATTTATATTGCTTTGACTAATTCTGGCAAGTGTGCTATTGTTCCACAATTGAGAGAGACAAGATTACCAAAATCTTGACAAGATTTTGATTGGACTAGCCAAGTGAGCTATGACTATATTTTTTTAATAAAATAAAGCGCTTTTGTGTTAAGAGATAGCCAAGTTTTTTATTTGAATAAGACTTGTGTATTTGTATTCTCTTCCTTCATCTTGTAACAAATTGCCATAGGCATCAACTCTTATACACTACAACCACTACAAGGATATAGGGAAATAGCGACGGCCAGTTGCGACGCATATCAACGGTATCACTATTTTTGTTACTATTTGCATTGCAAATGCGACGCAAATAGTGACGGTACTTAGAGTAAAAAAAAGTGGCCGAAACTCGAGCGTGGCATTTTGCCACGAAGAAGAGCAAAATAGAGAGTAAAAGAGACCGTGTGTTTGTAAGGCAGAGGGAGAGAAAGAGAGAAAGAGGGAAAAGGAGAGCTTCTAACCAGCGTCGTTGCACTGCGCCGCCGCTCACGAAGAAGAGGAGGAAGTGCGTGAAGGGTGAAAAGGGACCATTGCAAAGAGGAGATGAAGAATCCATCCTCGGGCCTTTACGGTGAGTACATTGCTCCCTCTTGGTTTGTTCTTGTTCTTTCTTCTATTCTTTTGTTTGTTTTTGTTAAGAATGAGGTACATCAAGGGAGAAAGAGAGGAAATGAGAGAGGGAGAAGAATAAATGAAAAGGAAGAAAGACTGAGAGAGAGAGAGAGAATAAACACAAAATATAATAAAGAAAGAGAGAAAAAGAGACAGAGGGAGAGAGAGAGGAGAATGAATGAGAAAATACGAGGGGATAGAGAGAAACAAAGAGTGAGGCAAGGAGGGCACGATTGGAGGCAAGAGTGGTCCATTATCTTGGGAGTGGTAGCCACATCACTTATCTCGAGGACTTTGTAAGTTTTTTTAATGTTCTTCTTGCTTTTTCTTTTTGCAATATTGCTTGTATTGACAATTGTGTTTCTAATAGTTGCATTTTGTTTTCTTTGCAGCACTCCATTACAAACCGTGATTCCACTAGCCTAGAGACTGGATATGCGGAGAGACAGAGTCTCATTGCATTGATTAATAGATTGTACGCATACGGTGGCCCAATAAGTCACTCATCTTTCTTGTCCATAGTTACTATTTTTAATTAAAATGTATTATTGTACGATGGACTAATGTGTAGTTTTTTCTTTTTTTGCAGAGTCCATTTGATGCTCCTTTGCATTGGGACGAGCTTTCAAATGGCGAGAATCTATAGCTTTGCGCTTGGAATCGTAGAGCACACTTCCTCTTCTCTTTTGGTCCTATGATTTTTTTTAGGCATTTTCTATGCACTATGTTATTATCATTATTTGTATCTTGCCATGATTCCACGAGCGCTTTCATTAAGCAATCTTGTATTTAGTTTATGTATCAGTCTTGTGGATTCAAGTACACTTTGCCTTCATTTTGACGACCATTATACACTTTACAGGTAATCCATTTATAGACTGTAAATACAAAACAATAGTGCTACATGTGGTAGGGCAGCTTGTTGCCTTGCCACAAATATTTTTTCTCTATAAGTGTTGCTATTAGTGTCACAAATTTACTACATGTGTTGCTATTGGTGTCGTAATTTGCATTGGCAATTGTCGCTATTGGTGTTGCTATCAACGCCGTTATTGGTGTCACAATGCTAATTGTGACGCCAATAGTGGCGGTTCTTTGGAGACGCTAATACGAATGTGTTTAGCAACGATGAGGGCAATTTTTTTTGTGAAAATTTTCATCGCTTTAAACATTGGTATGAGGCACGCATCTTGTAGTAAACAACATAATTGAGGTTTGATGAGCACACGATCCAATAATTAATATGATGCATATGGTAGAAGTATATCTAACTATTGCGTATGTCCTCGATACCATTCCTTCATATAGGATTCATTCACCAAGTCAAACCTTGATGTTGGTTATGTCATTGACAATATAAAGCACATGCTTATCATCTTCAATGGCTTGCTTGAGAAATAGGCTACCATGGAAAAATCTACATGCATAACATTGCTTTAAGTTCAAAAGAAAAGATTTCATCCTCTAATCGCTCTTTGCACATGCTACATAAACCATATGTTTGAACTTACGTATATGGAGTATTGAACATCATATATTGGGCTTTATTATGCTATTTTACAATATATGTTTATTCCTTGAATGAAATAATATGTTACTTATTCCTGTGAACAAGTGGTTGAAGCTCCTCAAGCATTGTCGAGAGTTCATTGTCAAACATGGGAACTCCTTGCTTGTGAACCATGGCACTTGTCACTAGTCTTTTAGCCATAGTCATTTATAAATGTCAAGGCCTAGCTATGCTAAATTCTCTTACATGTTTCTTTATGGTTTTTTGAACCTCTTTCACATTTGCTCAATACGTGCCTCTTTGCACCTCATGATTATGTGTGTCCTAATGGATGAACAATCTTGATATTGTGCTTTTGCTAACATCATATAATACACCATTCATTGACAATTGGAGAGAAAATGGGAGGATTCTTGTAATAGAAATGTCCGAGGCTTCTAAGACCATCAATTAATATTTCCAAAGTTGGTATGTTGGTATTAAGTTTCCCTGCATGGCATGAGCTCAAAGTTGATTCGTATTATGTAGTCATAATAAAAGACAAAAGGTAGGGCATGCTATCCTACAACACTTTTAAAGACATTACAAACAAAGATTCTTATACTTTTCCATGCCACATGGTTTGATGATTCAAAAATTGAGTGGCCAACACCTCATATTAACATGGGCTTTGTCCATGAATGGCCATTGTACTTTTGCTCCAATACCCTCTATTGAATGCATGTTGTCTCTCCTAACGATGGAAGCTTATACAACACATTTCCATAATGCAAAACTAGGATCTTGTCCACTCTCTCTAAAACACTTGTATTTTGAATGCATTGACCTAAGACTCGGTGTTACCCTTTTGAAGACATTATGTATTTAAGTACACTTGTAACATGAGGATGGCCCTATCCCCTTCTCTTTCACATCAAGTGTGATTGGGATGGTCTTGGTTTTTGCCATATTCTTGAGTGGAGGGGGGTTGATGAGGCTTCCACAGTGATTGTTGTTTTCCCAATGTTGGAAGGCTCTAGGTGAGGTCTACTGTATTAGGGGAAGGTTGTGACAGGCTCACTTCCTTATTCAACAAGATAGTCTTGTGAGAGTAAGGTGTCTAGAACATGTACATGGCCAATCTCATGGTCACTGTTGCAATGAATTTGTGTGCTTTGTATTCAGCTACTTGCATGGTTAATATCAAAAACACATTTGCCATTGCCATTACAAATGTCTTCCTCCTTCAAGATCAAGAACTACCTATTTTTATAGTGTATAGTAGGTTTGGCAAAGAGAGAGGCTATGTATATGTGGATCTTTGTCCCTATGTTTAGTATAATACTTAACAATGGTACTATTTCCCAAGCAATCTACACATGTATGGATATGCATGCCAAATATGAGAGTGATAGTGAGAGACTTTGTGTGGGCATAGGTGTCATATTTGAGAGAGAGAGAGAGAGAGAGAGAGAGAGAGAGAGAGAGAGTGTGTGTGTGTGTGTGTGTGTGTGAGTGAGTGTGTATGTATGGGTACAGGTATGTGAGAGAGAGAGAGAGAGAGAGAGAGAGAGAGAGAGAGAGAGAGAGAGAGAGAGAGAGAGAGCGCAAGAGTGACACACATACCTACGAGAATGATTAACCTAGGAGAGATCCCAGCTTTTCGATGAGAAAACAATCCCAACACACACATACTCTCTCCCCTCCCCTCTATAAAAAATTCCAAATATCTTTGCATCACATTCTCTCTATATCTCTCCCACACTCTCTCCTACCACCTAAATCCCCAGTATTCTCTATATCACGTTGATAACCAACTACCCCCTTTTCATCATAAAATCTAGGCATACATGTCCTCTAGAGCTCTTCTTTGTGTGTGTGTTCCTTTATGTTGCCTATTATTTTAGCTCACCATTATCTATTTGAACCATAGTTCTATTACCCTACACTAGGTTAGGACCAAGCATATTGGGGTTCATATTGTCATGTTCATGTCTAGTATATCACATTCACTACCCTAAGATTGGAGCCCAAGTTCTAATCGTTAGGCCATGATCTGATACTAAGTACAAAATATTTTTAACATTCATACTAATCAATTAACCCTAAACATTTCTTAATATTAATATTTATAATATTAAAACTATAACTAACTAAAAGTAAGTAATATGAATAATAATAATTAGAACTAGTTAATAATAGTATCTAATTCTATTGCTAGTACTAATCATATGAATACTATTCATAATTAAAATTAATTAATATTAATCATATAGTAATATTATTTTGATTTATCAATGTAAAATAGTAATAAATAATATTTATTTTGCTATAATGAATTATTTAATTAACAACTAAATAATCATGAATAATAATACTAAATATCAATATTAATAATGAATAATAGTATTAATATTATTAAATAATACTATTTAATATTAATTAATATTAACAATATATATAATTAGTGATTAATTTTACTACTATTAGCTAGTACTATTAATTCTCCTCTAATACTATTAATAATTAACTATTAATTAACTAAGTGAATAATAATTTATTAATTTATATTGAGTAACTACTACTATTTAAATAATATTTTTTATTTTAACATAAATTAATTAGAAATTAAATTATATTATTAGTAATAAAAATCAAATATAAAATAGTAATTACTAATGTTATTCATTAGTATTATTAAATACTACTATTAATATTATTTAAATGCTATTAATTAGTATTATTAATTAATAATAATAAATATAAATATTACTAATAAATTAAAAATACAAAATGCAAAAGAAAAAAGTTGACTTAAAAAATGAAAAATATAATTAGTTTGAGACGATGAGAGGAGGATAGCAAGGACAACTGAGAGTTTGTTGGTGTGCGATGGATAGAGTGCTTGAGCCAATCCACTACTTGGAAGGTACTACCCAATCTATACTATCAATATCAGAGGAGACAGGCATCTCATCCTTAGCTTACTCGTTCTCGACCACTACAAAGTAAAAAATATGGACGTGTATCTTCGTCCATTAGTCGATGAGCTTAAGATTTTATGGAAGGAGAGGGTCACCGTGGAAGATATGATCAAGCGAGATGGTCGATGGTCCACCAATATTCGAGCCATTCTCATGTGGACCATGCATGACTTTTCGGGATTCGGAGAGTGATCAGGTAAGTAGGCTTCTGTTCTCGTTGGTAATATCTATCATAGCTCGTTCAAGTTTGTATTCACTAGATAGAGGTGTTGGGACAAGCCTGGTTACCTCAGGTTATCATGCATGTCCATTGTGTGGGCCACAGTTAGACTCCCGAAGGTCATGAACCATGAAGAACATGGTATATCAAGGACACACCACTTTCTTGCCAGAGGGTCATGAACTCAGGGAAGGTTTTCTTGGACGACCTCCAGCATGTATGAATGTCCAAAGCTGGTACAAACTGAAAATGGTCCACACGAAGTCACATCCAAACAGAATGCGACGGTTCTCAATTTTCTACGAGTTGCCATATTGGACCCACTTACAGATCAACCACTTGTTGGATACCATGCATATTTTCAAGAATGCGGACAGCTTGCTATGGGACCACATCACAGGAAGAGAGACACTGTAGGGACACGAATGGATTTGAAGGAGGTAGGCAAGATGGAGGCGCTTTAGCCGCAGTCGAGTGTTGATGGTCGCTTGCAGCTACCTCACACTCCTTGGGTTTTGTCCACTAAAGAAGAGCACATTGTGAAGCAAATAGTCAAGTCTATCCGCACTCTGATGGGTATGATGCATTCTCTCAGGTCTGCATTTTCTAAAGATGACCAATTATCAGGGCTAAAATCCCATGATTGGCATAAGATATGTCAAGTTTGTACTATGAATGTATTTTGCTATTTGGAGTGTAGTCGTTGTTCATAATGCTTTCTCGTTTGTGGCAGTTTGTACTACCGATCACGATCGCAGGATGCCTTACTCCAGAAATACGCAGGGCGATTTACAGGTTGTCAACTTTAGTGCAATGGATCTCACGGAAGGAGATTAAGACATCCTCTATTGAATCCGCGAGACGGGGGGCAGTGGAAACGGTCTGTCTCTTTGAGAAATACCTACCTTCTAGCATGCTCACAATACAAATCCACCTTCTTCTGCATTTTATAAATGAATTGAAGATTGCTGGACCTGTCCATACGCGATGGATCTTCTTCTTGGAGCGCTTCATGAAAACCCTGAAAGGCTTTGTGTGAGAACGAGCTCAGCCAGAAGGTAGCATGGCTGAAGGTTGGTTGGTGTCTAAGGTGCTAGTGCATATTTCACAATGGCTACCAACAATGGATTCAGACAACAATATGCTATGGTCGAAGGACAATGATAGACTGACCGGAGATATGGTGGTTGGAAATGGGGTAAAAAAAGAATGGATGTTGCAATGGAGGAGAAAGTGAACCGCTTTTGTATGTTGCACCATGCCTCTATGGAGACGTGGGTCGCTAGGTACCAGCAAACTAGGAAAGATCGAGAGGAAGCACGATTTGAATTTTGACGTAGTATGTGCCATCGATCGATTTGATATCCTGAGGGCATGGAGGAGATGCCGCGGTTTATGTCAATGCGATGGTTGCATAGAGCTTTGACCACAGTGTCTCGCGAAGGGGTGGAGGTCTCAGCCGAGTGGGAATTCTCTTGAAGGAATGTAGTCCAAAGGTGATGACGTGTTTCGAGTTTGTCATATCTATATTTTATATGTGACAACTAATTGAGTGTTTTAATATACAGTACAAAATATATACATTTCTGCGTGGAGCGTATTGACAAAATGCGCTCCACAACAAATTGTGGTATCATGGCAAGGTTTGAGCAAGAGAGCCGATGACAAGCAACAGATCTAAACACAAGTATAGATGATATGGAGTATTTTTGGAAACTTGCAAAGTATTGTCACAGTGGATTACCGTAGCTTCTCCATGATCCTATTTGATGTGCAGTGGTTCGAAGTGGTACTTGAAGAAGCTGGAGAAATAGTTCAACGAGGTCCATCTGGATTTATCGAAATAGATTCTGGAAAAAAATGAATAGATTTGTATGATACGTTTGTGTTACCAGCCCATTATGAATAGGTGCATGAACTCATGTGTTTTTTAATTGTATTACGACATGGTACATGTCACCATAGTTAAATCTCTCTTGTATGTGATTGTGAACATGTAATTTTCTATCCAAACCCTCGACAACCTCGATGGTGGTATGTTATACCTTCAGCTCCCTGAAGTACGAGAGTATATAATCAAAGTGATGTTCGGAGCATAGATGAGGACAATATGCAAATAGAGAGGTCCATATTGCAAGGAGTGGAGGCCATCGAAAGCTTGAAGCATATAGAGGAGCCAGCATCGAGTAACAATGATAGAAATACAGGAGTCTAAGAATTTTTTGAGAACGAGGTGGACTTATCCTTTTGTGGTGACATGTCTATCGACCTTCCAATGTATGCAGAGTTGTATTAGGAGATTGACATTGGACCATAGGGTACTTCATACTTGGAGCATCTACCTACTTAATTCGTTGACGAATCGCTTATAAGGGTACATAAGATATGCATTTAAAGTAAGACATTTTTTTAAGATTTATATTACCATGCTTTATATGATCTATATTGATTATACTAACATCATTTTTTGTCTGTGCAAGTAACCTTTGTGGATATTTAGATCATCAAGATGAGTCGAGGGATGAGCGACGAGGAGCTACAGGAGATCTTCACTTGCACGGTCAGGAGCCATCATCATGAATGATGAGGGGAGAGGGTGATGGCTCGCATGAGAGAGTTGTGGCAACAAGTTTTTCAGCACAACGTCTTGGATCATTGGAAGAACATACCGGAGAGGAGCAAGGACTACATAGTAGCATCCTTGCATGAGGAGCTTCCGGTACCAGCCACAACAGATAGGTTTTCTACGGGATGGATGATGGAGTGCATACGTGCATACATGTCACATAGACGATCGGATGCACGCAAGGCACTCAAGAGTCGGGCTTCAAAGCCCGAGTGGCTAGACGCGGACGACTGGCACCGACTCGAGAAGGAGACTACAGATTCTCTAGGACGTTGGAGACAGCAGCGCGAGGCGGCAAGGGCACGACTAGAGGCCGGAGTGGTCCATCATCTTAGGAGTGGCGGCCACCACAGGACATATCTAGAGGACTTTGTAAGTTTTTCTTTTGTTTTACTTGCTTTTTTTAAAAAAATATCCTTTGTACTGACAATCGTGTTTCTAACAGTTGTATTTTTTTTTCTTTGCAGTACTTCATTACATATCGCGATCCCACTGGCCTTGAGACTTGATATGCAGAGAGGCATGCTTTCACTGCATTGATCGACCGATTGTATGGATGCGGCAACCCTATAAGTCACTGATCTTTATTGTCCGTAGTTACTATATTTAATTAGAATGCATTATTGTATGGTGGACTGATGTGTAGTTGTTTCGTTTTTTGCAGAGTCCGTTCGATGCTCCTTTGCGGTGGGATGAGGTTTCGGATGGCGAGGATCTATAGCTCGCCCTTGGATCCCTGGAGCTCACATACCTTTCTTTTTTGGTCACGTGATCTGTGTAGACATTTTCTATGTAGTAGTAGTATCTTGCCATGATTGTACCTGTCACTTTCATTATGCGATCATTTATTTATTTCATATATCAGTGTTATGATTTAAGTACACTTTGCATTTATTTACATGAGCATTGTACACATTAGTGAAAGTATTTTGTAAATAAAGCACATAATGTTACATGTTGGCCTGCCACAAAATTTTTTCCCCCTGTTACTGTCACTATTAGTATCGGAAATTTACTGCACGCGTTGCTATTAGCGTCGCAAAATGCATGCAAAGCGTTGTTATCAACGTCCTTATTTGCATCAGTATCAGCGCTAATAGCGACGTAGATAATGACACAAATACCGACTGTTCTATGACATCGCTAATAACGACTTTTTTGCGACGACAGGGGGGAAATTTTCTTTATGAACATTTTCATCACTTTTAAGGTCGGTATAAGGCCTATATCTTGTAGTGCTGGGTTAATTAGGGTCTATAGGCCAAAAATTTGAAAATTTTTGAATTCGGCCCAATAGGACTAAATTGCAGGGGTTGAATGCCCAATTTGGATTGTCTAAATAGTTGAGGGCCGAATGAGAAAGGGTGGAATGCAATTGGTTTGGATGTCAAATTTGGACCATTCGAATGTAGTAGTCCAAGGGTTGAATGGCTGAATGGCTGAGGGCCGAGTCAAGTGGGCCGAATGCCAAGTTGGTCTGAATGGTTGATTCGACTAGGCCAAATTTCATCTTGTTGTCCGAGTGGGTTTGGGGGCTGAGTGGTGAACATCCGAATGATAGTGGGCCAAATGACCAAACACACGAGGACTGAGGGCTGATTCTGGGGTTCAGAGCCCAGAGTTGATGTCACTCGAATGGGCTGAATGCAATGGGATTTTAGTAGATACAATGATAAATCGATCCAATCGCACAATTTTGGTCAGTAGATGTAGCACACACCTCTAGATCAAAGCTATAAATAGAGGAGAAGAGTTGTGTGTACCTGCAATGCACAAAAAACACATGGGTGAAGTGATCGATGCTATGCGGGCAATGGCTCTCTCTCTCTCTCTCTCTGTGTCAATGCTACAGTTGATTAACATGAAATACATTGTGTATTTGCAAGTTAGAGGGAGTTGTCGCTTGTAGGCATTTGGTCCTAGACACTTTAGCACCTTATATGGTCCATAATATTTGGGACTTAGTTTCTTCAATTCCCCCAAAGATAAGGAACTTCTCTTTGGGTGAACTCGTAGGAAAACCATGTCACCTTCTTTGAAGATGCATTCTTGCCTTTGTTGATTGGCATATGCCTTATGTTGATCCTTGATGGCTTGAATATCTTGCCTTTATAGCTTTCATTTGGCTAATCCATTTCTTCTAGCATTTGCCTAGATGCTTCTATCTGTAGGGTAGGATCAGAAAAATTTAGTTGTTTAAGACAAGCTATCCCATATAGTACCTAAAAAGGAGTCATTTGAATACTTTGATGGTATGATGCATTGTAGGCAGATTCAACTAGGGGCTCGGGTAAGTTACTCATGAATTTATATGTGCATCACGTGGGTTCAAAATAAGGTATTTTTAAAATACCATTTTTATACATTTTTTTACATACAAAAAGGTGTAATATAGTGGAATTATTTATAGATTGAATAGAAAAGGGTTATGCTTTATTCAAGAAAAATTCACTGATAAGGATATTTATAAATAGGCCTTGAACGCACGTGATGTAGAGGATATACATATAGTAACTTCCCCGAGACTAGGGGTAGGTATTGGATCCACTGTTTGGGTTCTCTATTACAATAAAATCTCAACATGTCTTCAATAACCTAGTTGACCCGCTCTATTTGACCATCAGTTTTGTGATGGTAAGCAGTACTGAAGTAGAGCTAGGTTCCTAGAGCTTCAAACAAACTCTTCCAAAAGTTTGAGGTGAAAAGAGAATTGCTATCGATGTGATTCTTTGGGGTAGTCCATGTAACCTAAAATTTTCCTTAATGAAAAGCCTAGCGATATCGAAAGCCTTGTAATTGGTTTTTATATGAATAATGTGGGTAACTTTTGTTAGTGTATCAATGAATACCATTATGGAGTTATATCCTCCTTGTATTGGGGGCAATCCAACTATGAAGTCCATGTTGATATACTCCCATTTAATTTGAGGACTGTCAAGTGGTTAGAGTTTTCCTAGCAACTTGACATGCTCGGCCTTAATTCGTTGGTAGTTTAGGCATTTAGTGACATACTTGAGTAAATCACCCTTGAGTTTTTCCCAGTAGAAGCTTCTTTTGACTGTATTAAGAGTCTTAGCATAACTAGGATGACTGGAAAATGGAGAATCGTGAGCTTTCCATAGTATTTTCATTTTGAGTTCTTGACTTGTAGGAATACGCAGTCTTGTCTTCTAATAGGCAAGTTCCTCGTTTATGAAAAAATCCTAATACTTAGTCTTGAGTTTTGGATTTGAATCCTTGATGGAAATTTGTCTTAACAAGTTTTGATAGCTTGGATCCTTCGCTACCTCTTCTCTAGCCATTTCTATGAGAGAGTTACTGGGTATTGAAATCATTGTGGCAAGAGTTTTAGCCCTAGAGGGTTCTTCTAGGATTGGAGCATTAACGAATGATTTACGATTTAGGGCATTTGCAATCACATTATCCTTGCCTAGTCTTTACTTGATTTCAAAGTCAAATTCTTGTAGGGTCTCAATCCATCGCCGTTGTCTCATATTGAGATTCGGCTAAGTAAAAATCCACTTTAAGCCTTTACGATCAATGACTAGAGAAAACCAATTACCAAGCAGGTAATGTTTCCGTAGTTTAAAGGCATGATTTATAGCAAGTAAATCTAGATCATATGTAGCATAGTTTCTTTAGTGGATCTTTAATTTTCTTGAAGAATAAGCTATTGCATGTCCTTCTTGCATAAGCATATAACCCAAAGCAAGAGAGCTTGAGTCACTTATGACTTCAAAATCTTTGCTTAGGTCAGGTAGCCTTAAGAAAGGGGTAGTTACCAATCTCTGCTTAAGCTTCTCAAAGCTAGATTCGACAGACGTCCATGTAATGGAGACCTACTTTTTGAGAAGGTCAGTGAGAGTTGTGGCGATTGAGGCATAGTCTCTAATGAAGACTCTATACCAGCCCATTATCCATGGAAAGCTTCACATTTCCTTGACCGTTGTCAGGGGTGGCCAGTAGCCTTGGACCTTGGTAGGATTCACTGAAATGCCATCTATCGATACTATGAATCCTAGATATTCAATTTGCTTCTTGAAGCAAGCACATTTCTTCTTTTTAGCATAGAATTTGTGGGCCCTCATTGTTTCAAGAACTATTTGAAGATATGGTCCATGGTCTTCTTCATTCTTGGAATATGTTAAGATATTATCAAAGCAAGGTAGGGTCAGAAAATGTCTTGCATCAATCTATTGAAGGTGGCAAGAGCATTTGTCATCATAATAAACTCATAATGACCATACCTTTGTTTTAAAAGTAGTTTTAGGGATATCTTCTCCCCAATTCTTATTTGATAATGGTGGGAGCTCTATCAAGTCTTCTAAAACCACATCCGCATATTCTTTAAGAAAATATGGTTGATCCTTGGCTTCATTATCCTGCTTGGCCTTGTTGAGTTTAATTAGATAGATGAGTAATCTCTTATTCAGTCCCTTTACTATTTGGGAGGCTTTAGACAGCTGAACCTTAGGGTTTCTTACTTCTCCTTGAGCAGTTACTTGTTTCCCCTTTGAGATTTCAAGTGTGATTTGGCCCTTTTCGCAATGCATATGGTCATTATTTGGAATTAACTAGTTCATTCCTAGCAAACATTCATAAGTCCCAAGGTTCATAATTCAGAAGTTCATTTTGGAAGAATTTCCACCCAAGCTAAAGTTTACCTTGCTAGTTTGTTGTGTTGATAGAGCTTTGCCATTTGCTAACTCCACAAGCAATCTAGGTGCAAGAATAGTGTTTATGCCTATCCTTTTTGCACATATTGGTGATACGAATGAGTGGGTACTTCCACAGCTAGTTAAAATTCAAAAAGGTTTACCTTGATAATTCGTTGGTATTTGAATTACTAAGAATTAGCAATTTGGACCCTTCTTATTGAGAGTGGCATGTACTCTAGCTCTTTCCATATTGGATTCCATTGTGGGATGAGAGATGATTTTTGACGTCGAGAAGTGCTTAAAAATAGCCAAAAAATCCAAATTTCATGGAAAAAATAGACTTCATTGAAGGTGGCAGCTGCAATCAGTACGATTTTAACCAGCAAGCCCCAAAAGTGCTTTAAAGACCCACCGAGCAATGGTTGGGAAATTTTCATAATTTCTTTCCATGTCAGATGAGACTCTAGTAGATGCTCAAAAGTGGAGGATTTTGAGATGGACACCCACGAATTTTTGGAAGTCAGTTTGGACGCCGGACAGTCGAATGGTAGTGCTCGGGAGGCCAAGACCAAAGAAGCCTAAGTGTAAATGGGTTTTAAAGGGCCAAAGGGTGTGACCCTTGGGGGATCCCTTTGGGGGACCCCTTAAAATTTTGATTTTGTGGGGGGGGAGACCATTTTGCAGCTGTGTGAAGAAGAAAGAATACGTCTCCTTGCAAATGATGTGAAATGGAGAGGAGGGGAGGCATAGGCCATCTCTCGCTCCAAGATCAAGAGGAGGCTAAGAGGAGATGTTTAGAATTGAAGATTTACTATTGGTTGGCCCGTTGGCAACCTGAAAAAATAATTCAAAAAACCCAAAATACACAAATAAGTGGTATGCGTGATTTTTACAAAGAATTTTTTTTTTAAATGTTTGAGTTAAAATGTAATTCATATGGAACAAAACTTTATTCAGAGCTTTTTTACATTATGATTGAGGGATGTGCATTAAAAAAATACAAATACATGATGATAAATAGTCACAATAATTAAATTATAGCCCGAAAAGCGCATTTTTAGTGTAAAAATGAAGGTTTTATTGGTTTCGGATGGGAAAAAGAGATGTGTGTGGGATAAAATTTTGAGAAAAAACATCTTTCAATTTTTGTAATTAGTCGCTAATCATAAATTAAAAAATGATTTATTTTTATGCACAAATAAATAGAGAAAATTAGCTTAAAATGGAGAAAAATAAGAATTTCTCATTATAAAAATTTGAAAAAGTATGATTCGTGGTTGTGGCTATATAACAAAGCTGAGGTATGAATTTTGGCTTCATTTGGTCTTTGTTTATGTGTTATAGTTCATGGTTTTTCCATTTTATGCAAAAAATACATACAAAATAAAACCCTACACCTATGCAACACAGCATAACCTAAATATCAAGAATCGCGTGGTGGGGGGACTTGCTCAAGATACTGCGCCAAACACACACAGAATGCATAAGGAGAAGCTCACTCAAGAGACAAGAAGAGAGATGGAGGCCAAAACATTTTCTTGCTGGTTTCTTCTTCTTCCACACACTTTACAATATACACAAAGTATAGATAAGATACAACATAAAGGAAAGTGGCCTACTAAGTCAAACAACGCATAACCGACTACACTAGTCGACTGGCGCTATAACTATGCCAGCTGTAAATAGGTGTAACAACCTGAATATAATAAGTAATGAGTCAGTGGCCATGTGAGAATCATAATGACCACTGACGTGCTAAGTGTAGACGTGTGGACCCATCTAACCAGGCGGTCCATCATCAATGTCTGCATGTGTTGAGCTTGTCATCTCAACACTCCCCCTCAAGCTCAACTGCATCTCTGCAACTCCAAGTAAGCTTCGAAACTTTTGAAGCTTCTCTGTACCCAATGCCTTCGTGAAGATGTCAGCTATCTGATCCTGTGTGCTGACATACACCAAGTCAATCTCACCTGCTAGTACCTTCTCTCTCACAAAGTGGTAGTGTACCTCAATATGTTTTGTCCTGGCATGGAACACAGGGTTCCTAGACAACTGTATACTGCTCATGTTGTCACAATACTTTTGTAGCCATACTACCTCACATGCTGCTACAGCAACACCTCTATACTCAGCCTCTGTACTCGACAAAGCAACTGTAGGTTGCTTTTTGCTACTCCAAGTAACTGCTGCACTACCAAGAGAGAACATGTATCTGCTGGTAGATCTTCTATTAGACATACTACCAGCACAATCTGCATCTGTGTATCCAAACACCTGTACATCTGTACTTGCCTCATAGAAAAGTCCATAAAGTAATGTGGACTTCACATAACTCAATATGCGTCTGACTGCATCCAAATGTGGCTTTCTAGGTACTTGCATAAACTGACTCACAAGACCAACAGCGTAGCTCAATTATGGCCTTGTAATGGTCATGTAGATTGAACTCCCCACTATCCTCCTGAACATAGCAGGGTCTTCTATCTCATCCCCAACATCAGCACTCAACTTTACATTCTGCTCCAATGGGACTGAAAGTGGTTTGCATGCCACCATACTTGGACAACATATCCAAGCCATACTGTCTTTGGGACAGCCATATACCATCATCACATCTAGTTACCTCAATGCCAAGGAAGTACCTTAGCTCACCTAAATCCTTCATCTCAAACTTCTTCTTCAAAAAATCCTTAACTTCAGCAATCCCACTATCACTATCACCTGTAATAATCAAGTCATCCACATAGATGACTATGATGACCAAACCTGCATCTCCCTTTCTCACATAAAGTGAGTGATCAGCATCAGAAACATAAAAGCCAATATTGACAAGATACTCTCTGATCTTGTCAGACCATGCTGTAGGTGCTTGCTTGAGCCCATAGAGCGCCTTCTTCAACCTGCACACATACGTGGGATGCTCTAAATCTTCATAACCTGCTGGTTGGTCCATATACACTTCTTCCTGCAAATCACAATGCAAGAGGTCATTCTTTACATACATTTGTTGCAACCTCCAACCTTTGGCTACTGCCAAAGAAATCACACATCTGACAGTTGCCATCCTAACAACTGGATTGTAGGTTTCTTCATAATCTATGCCATATGTCTGGGCACAGCCTCTTGCAACCAGCCTAGCTTTGTACCTACTAATAGAACCATCTGCATTGTGCTTAATCTTATAAACCCACTTATATCCAATAGCTTTCTTGCACTTCGGCAATGATACTAGATCCCAAGTCTTATTGGCCTCTAATGCAGCCATCTCCTCATCCATTGCTGCATCCCAATGAGTATGACCAACAACATCCTAAAAACAAGTGGGCTCAACATCCTCAACTAGTTTCACCATATAAGCATAATGGTGAGCTGCATAACCTTCAAAACCACATCTTTTAACAGGGTATCTGACCCTGCTAGATTTGCGTACCACCGAATCACTCAATGGAGCCTTTACATTATTATGAGCTCTCTGTATACTTGGTGTCGTGACAGAAGGAATACCAAGCTCATCATCTAAGATCTCTGAGCCACTAGAGTCTCCATGAAGAACTGCATCAATGCCATCTGACACTTTATTCTTTCCTTTGTCTTTACCTGTAGTGCTACTAGATGCACCTGAAGATGTAGAGCTTTGGTCCAATAAGAGTCTGCGATTCTTGCTTTTCAGCCTACATATGAGTGTCATGATCATCATCATCATCCAATGCATCACCACTAGATGCATACCAACTGCTCATTTAATCAAAGATGACATCCCTGCTTACTCTGAACTTACATGTGATAGGATTAAAACAACGATACCCTTTCTGCTCTAAAGAGTATCCAATAAAGACACATTTTTCTACCTTTGGATCAAGCTTCTTCCGTAGCTCATCTGGCACATGAACATATGCAACACAGCCAAATACCTTCAAGTGCGATACATCAGGCTTCTTGCCAGGAAAGCATTCTTCAGGAGTCATCCCATGAACTGCAGTTGTGGGAGTTCTGTTCATAATATAAACAACAATATGAACAGCCTTAGACCAAAAATGCTTAGGAATATTCTTTTCAACCATCAAGGCACGTGCAACTTCTGCAATATGCCTGTTTTTCCTTTCTGCAACCCCATTTTGCTGTGGGGTATACTTGCATGTGAACTGTCTCTTTATCCCATGAGACCTCAAAAAATCACTGAACTCATTTGAGAGGTACTCTCCCCCTCCATTTGACCTCAAGCACTTTACTTTCAAGCATGTTTCTCTTTCAACTACAGCCTTGAAAGTTCTAAAGTGCTCAAATGCTTCACTCTTTTCCTTCATAAAATATACCCACAGCTTTCTAGAACAATCATAAATGAATGTGACAAAGTATGAAGTGCCTCCAAGAGATACATTTTGTGTAGGCCCCCAAATGTCTGTATGCACAACATCAAGGATATTTTTGCTTACATCTCTATCATGTGAAAAGGGTTGTCTTGCATGCTTACCAAAATGACATGCTTCGCATACCTTATGAAATTCTGCAACTCTAAATGTAGGCAAACCTGTAACCAACCCTTACCATCTGACCGACTGACACTAAGTTCTTTGTAATAGATGGCACATGTAATGCATCTGAAAGACTCTTTGTCTTACCATCATGCAAGGACAAGGGAACTTTTCCAATGTGTGAAATTGGGTGGCATGAATCATCACCCGTCTGCATATAACCTGCATTTTGCAAATCTTGCATCTCTCCAAACCATTTTGCATGGCTGGTCATATGGTTGGATGCACCTGAATCAACATACCAAACATCATCATGTGTTCCCTTTCGTATAAGAGCATTCAACATATGTTGCAGAACAAACAGACGTTCATTTTTGTCTTCATTTTGTTGTGAAGACAATGCATAGTTTCCTTGCTGCAACTTACCACTGCGAATATCATCTTTCTTAGCATAACATTGGGCTACAATATGACCTATTTTTCCACAGTAGTGACACACAATACCAGAGTTGTTAGAACCTCTATTCTGCCATCCACCTCTTCCTCTAAAGCTCTCCCTTCCTCTAAAGTTACCACGACCTCCTGAAACCTGCATATCGCCAAATTGCTGATTCAATCTGTTTTGCTAGTTGTCACTACTACGTCCTGTACCATGGCCTCTTGAAGAGAACCTACCATGTCCCCTTCCTAAATTGGAGTAGAAAGCTTGGACATGTTCACCACTTCTTTCAGATGTCTCACTCTACATGTTGATCTCTTCAGTGATCATAAGGGAGACCAACCCATCGAAATCTGGAAATGGCTTTCTGACATATACGGAGGTTACAAAAGACTTCCAAGCTTTTTCATTGTTAAGTCCACCCAAGGTAGACGACACCAAATCATCATCATCAGGCATTGCATCAATCGCTGCCAAGGCATCCGCAATGCTCCTTACATTCAGTGCATACTCATTGATAGACATCTTCCCTTTCTTCAATGTATTCAACTCTTGCTTGAGTTGAATCTTTCCTGCCTTTGTATTTACAGAAAACATACTTTCAAGTATGGTCCAAGCTGCATATGAATTCTCTGTATTTCTAATATGTCCCAGCATATTATTGTCAATTACTCTGCAAATAGCCAATACATGACCTTTTTGTCTTTTGCATTCCATTCCTTTCGTGCCTTTGTCTCTTCTGCAGTTGGAGAATCACTCACCTTCGGCTCCTTTTCTTCACCTGAAACAAACTCGTAGAGGCCTTTTCCAATAAGGAAGTTCGTGACATGGAACTTCCATGAAGGGTATTTGTTCTTGTCGAGCTTCTCAATGATGGGGTTTTCACTATTCTCTGCCATTATCACAAAACTAATACCAAACAGCAAGCAAATCTTCTGCAACCCTTGACCTGTTGTGCACAGCAATACACCAGACAGCCTTTTTCACTGTCTGCTCAATAATACATGCAATCTGCAATCAGTTTGCAGATAAACCTTGTGTTTATTCTTTGGTAAACACCTTTGAACTTATAGATCTAAAATCTGTAACCTATGCACCTGTATAGGGCAGACACAACTGAAATTGCAGGGTATCTCGAACTGCTGTCCGTAACCTTGCGGCTCTAAAACAGGGCCTGAAACGACCTCAGATGCCCAAAATAACTGCGGGAAAACCCTAAAGGGCTCATCTACAGAATACACAGCGCTCTTCATGCACACCAAATCTCACTGCAATCTGAGATTTTTGCTCTACCCTGCTTTTGGTGACTCCACAGGCACTGTCCAAAAGAAAGAGTGGAAGAATGGGAGAGCTTCTTACCCGTGGCTTGCTTGCTCAAACCTTGCTTCTTCTCCTTCACTTCAGCCTTCGAAATCAGCCTCTCTCAGTGTTGCGGCTCTAATACCATGTCAAGAATTATGTGGTGGGGGGACTTGCTCAAGATGTTGCGCCGAACACACACAGAATGCACAAGGAGAAGCTCACTCAAGAGACAAGAAGAGAGATGGAGGCCAAAACGTTTTCTTGATGGTTTCTTCTTCTTCTTCCACATACTTTACAATGTACACAAAGTATAGATAAGATACAACATAAAGAAAAGTGGCATGCTAAGTCAAACAATGCATAACCGACTACACTAGTCGAGTGGCGCTATAAGTATGCTAACTGTGAATAGGTGTAATAACTTGAATATAATAAGTAATGAGTCAGTGGACACGTGAGAGTCATAATGACCACCGACGTGCTAAGTGTAGATGTGTGGACCCATCTAACCAAGCGATCCATCATCAATGTCCGCATGTGTTGAGCTTGTCATCTCAACATTAAACGTTAGAGGAAAAGGGTGAGGTTAAGAGATTAAGAGATTAAGAGGACTTAGAGGATTTTGAATCTTTAAAATATTTGATTGTGCATTGCATTTAGAATTATGATAATTCAATTTAAGGGGCTAGTAGCACGAGGAATCGGTGCTAATCTCTATATATCGAAGCATATGTTTAGTGAAAATCATGAAAGGGTTGTTTTTTTCACATCACAAAATGCTGATTTGTTGAATATTGCTTGTGCACTAGGATCATATGCACTATGCATGACACATGGCATGGTATCAGTCCTGGATTCCATAGCAATTGTCTTCCTAGGATATGACTTATATGTTGAGTGTGGAAAGGAGCCTTTGCTGTAGGTTAGTTGTACAATATCCTTGGGAATGTTTGGTGAGGATCTATATATTCCTCGATCATACAAAACAAGAAAAGAGTAGAGTTTGTGCGTTATGTTTTATATGTTGAAGCAACCCATCTTGGGGCCCATCCCCGAGGTGTAGGAGAGTCGTAGTGGAGCCGCGGCAATCAGCCAAGGGGAGCTTCCTTATGTTTGTGTTACGAGGCACTATGCCTATATGTCTCGGATCTCCCTCTAAGGAGAAGGAAGGTAAATGTTGGACTACATATCAATTGAAAACGAATAATTAAGTCTATTTGGTGTTTATTAGTATATTACAGATGCTCCTGGACCGCGAGGCCATGTGGTGGGGTTTTTTGTTTTGTGCGTGAGGTCCAGCTAGTACCATAGCCAGTGCCGGCCCATTTTATGTTCCATTTGTGGTGTGGTTGCTAGGAGCCGACAATAAGTGGTGGTTTTGAATCTAGGGTTTCTAGGGACCAAATATTTGGTGTATGTCCTCTGATAAGAACCGTCAAGCCGAAATACAAAAAGCGGAATGTGCTGAGAGGGCTAGATGGCAGTTGGAGATTTTAAGGTGTTATTTTCCTCAAAGGAGTAGCCGGTTACGCATAAGCGGTAGTGGTTCTAATAACTTAAGTGACATGAGTAGCCCTTTGAGTGTGAGTGGAAGTCTTACTACTTCCTTGCTTCTAGTCAATCAACCCACTCGAAGTGGGGGTGTATTTTTACCTACACAAACTCCTGTTGTCAATTCAGTTGTAGCCATGGCACAACCCACCACAATTCCAGCTAGGGACACCGGATTTACCGGCATTAGGAGCACCTTTTTCCATTTTCCATGGGTTGGCAGAAGAAGATGGAGAAATCCATATTAAGGAGTTTCAAATGCTCATGCTCAACTATCGAATCTAAGACGAAGGACACCTAATGATGTTCTTCAACATGATGTTAAAAGGAAGGGTAGCAATATGGTATCATGGTCTAGAGGCTGGAACCATAACTAGCACTAACCAATTCTTCACAGCCTTCCGTAGAGAGTTCACTCTAAGAGGGGTGGATTGTATTGGTTGCATGTATTGAATGTAGCATGCCAAGAGCCAAATGAGAATTTCTAGGCCTATACCAAGAAGCTAAAGCAAGTTCATCGCAAACTTAATACTTATATTTCCATTCCAATGACTGCACAGTTACAATATTTCCTATATGGATTAGATTTCAATATCCAGGTGTATCTTAGTAGTGTTGCTTTGGCCAACATTGACACTGCTATCACCCAAGCAGAAGGAGTAGAGTCGTGCTTGTAAGCGGCTTATGTAGCAAGGATAAATTGGAATGGTAATGATTTGGCATTGACCAACAGGAGTCAAGGGAACCCCATGTCAAATGTGAATGGAAGAGGAAGTATCATGCCAAATCCACCTATGTTACCAGCTCCTCCTAGTAGTATGACTATGCCCATGGCTAGTTAGGCGGCCCCACTAAGTGGTGGAGTCCATAAACAAGTGGTTAGGCCGTGATGCCAAGAGGCATATTCCATGGTGGATTCTGTGAGGTTTTACGGTGGATTCCATAAAATTGTATTTATTTGCCGGGGCTTGTACACAAGGTGGATTCCTTGTGCAAAAAGTCGATGGAGATGCCTATCCTTTTCGGGCGTCTCGTTAATTGATTGTGCAAGTGGGTGATTCCATAGCGGGTGATTATGCAAAATACATATTTAAATTAATAGACGTTTATGAGTTTAGAGTGCACACTCGTATTAAATTAAGGTTAGAGTTGAGTTCAAACATATTTATTTATTTTGTAGCTGAAGACAGCTAGGTATTCACTTTTATCGGTTTAATTTTATTATTTTCTAACAATTGTGAATGCTTCAGTTGATGTGTAGAGCAGGTGGCGATGGCGCTGGGAAGCACTGGGTGATAGTGTGTATTCAAGTTATTTAGAAGAAATTACTATTTTTGATGGGCGTGTATCTTAGGTGTGGTGCCAATATTTATTTTGACGTGCTTATTTATTAAAACACTTGACATATATTTATTATTTTGTATGCGCATGGACATACGATTTAAATATTCATTATTGGACATTGTATTTGGGCACAACCCAACTCTTGGGGTGTCCAACTACTTTATTCTTTATTTGGACAAAAGAAAATACAAAAGCTAAAGCATGCTAATTGTAAATTTGGACTATTTTTTAGCTTGGAGATGAATAATATATTAAATACATGCTTTGTGGAGCACTCACACAAGGCATGGGGGGAGATTGTACCCCAATTGGTCTTCTTGCTTTATGCCATGCAAGTCTACTCTCTTGGTTTTTGAGAAAAAAGTAGATTTCTTTGTTCTAAGGGACCTTCCGGCACTCGCTATGTACGCATACGACATCCGCTTTGTGCACCAGGTCGATGGGACGATAGACAGACGATCGCGGCTATGAGTCGAGTGTGTCTAATGTCCTTGGCAACGTTAAGGACATGATGAAGCACTACACCGATATGATTTCTGAACAATATAGACAAATAGCTATGGATGTCAATTTTCTTAAGAAGGAGCAGAATTTGATAGGGAGTTGATGCCTTGAAGAGGGTGCCCCCTCAAGATTCAACTGTAAGTGGTGTGGTGGCCAACATTTACCTAGGTATTGTCTGAATGTCAAATGCGATATTTGCGGGAAGTCTTGCCATTTAGCTACTACCTATTGGAGTAAGATCAGTTCTCTCCAACAAGGGAGTAAACTGCCAGGTCCAGTTAACCATCGCGCACAAGGGAATAATCTCCAGAAAGATGAGGGACTAAGACAAATACTGCAACGAGGAAAGGCTATTGTAGAGGAGTTGCCTCATGGCAGTGGAGTTAGTCTTATTGAGGCTGTATGTATCAATGATGCTGAAACTTCTAATCCATGAGCTATAACAAGAGGTCAAAATATTAAAGAAGGTGATAAAGAAACTATAAAACCTGTCAAGGGAAACCTTAAGCAAGAGGCTAGGGGAAATCAAGTTTTGAATCATGATATGGAAGGTGGACCTCTAAGACTTGTTGATAGTAAAGTTGATCCTGAGAAGGATAAGGGATTGCCAAGAAAGAAGGAAAAAGTTAAAAAAGAGGCACCAAATCCGGTCCAAAGACCAAAGGAGAGAATGGTTTGGCGTGAGAAGAGAACTTTGGCTAACTACCAAAACTTTGACCTAGCAACTTCTCTTTGCGAAGTTAAACCAAACGTGAATCTCTTGCAATTGATTAAACTCTCTCCACCCAAAAGTACGCAATGAATTCAAGAAAATCTTGCGTATTGGTTATATCATAAAACCTTTGGGCATCACACGAGTGGGAGAATATTGGTTTGATCATACTGTAGACATCCTTTCCGATGGACTGCTAAGACGTGTCCTGGGTGATACTAAGAGGACAAGTTACAGTTGGTATCAGAGCCGACTAATAACGGAATTACTTTTATTGAGATATATAAAAGTAATTCCGTTATTAGTCGGCTCTGATATATAAAAAAAATCTTATCTAGTGGAGGTTCATGAACATACTAAGCTATTGCATCTACTTCTACTAATAATGATGACTCCATTGGTAACATGTTCACATGACCAATTAGAAAATAAGCTTCAATCAACATGTGAAAATGATGTATTGATGGTATAACATTGATAATGAGCTGTGAGAGATCTTGACCATGATGCACTTCACTACCATGCAATGTAGGAAGAAGCAACCCATGAGATGAGTGTCTACCAAAGTTGTGAGCTTCTTCCAAATATACACAGATCTCTCCATGATATCCCATTATCAATAATTGATGGTCCTTTAAATCCAAATGATGTTTCTTATTGTGTATAGGAGGAGGTGATTCATGTGGGATCAAATGATCCTTGAGTAGCAATTGAAGTGGTGCTATTGCAAGCTTTTTAAAAATGAATGCTAGGAAATGGGTTTCCCTTACACATGAATATCTATCACTGTAACCCAAAAAAATAGGCACAAGCCCTTAGTTGAAGGGACTACAAAAGTGCAAATAAAATCTATCCCTACATTAGGCACAAGTCCTTAATTAAAGTACAATAAACTATTGCTGATGGTATCTTGTAAGGTACCCTCATATGCTTAGTATATTGTAAAGTCCCTACACTCAAGCACTTGCATGAAGCCTCGGTTTTCACATTTCAGGTAAAAAGTGCTCTTGACCTAGAGCCAAGAAAGATGAAATTGTAGTTAGGTAGTTGTAGAACAAACACTATTCTAAACACCTTAATAGTAGCTTACATATAGTTTTCAGAGATGGTGGTCAAGTGAAAGCCAAATTTAAAAGCCTAAGACATACCAAAAAAGAGCAGGATAATACAAACTTTACACGGAATTTAAAGCAATTTGATAGAAGAGGAAGACGCCGATTCGACGATTTTAAGTGACCATGGAAGAAGGGAGTGAAAATTTTAACCTTTGCAATGGTTGCAGATTTTTCATAATTTTCCTAACTACCTGATTGAAGTAAGAATGACTTCTTGGCCGTTTTGAGACATGAAGTTGGATGCGTAGGATTTTTCGGATTGTCAATCAAGTGTCGGGATGGGGACAAAGTGGAGGCCGATCATTCGAATAGCCAAAATTTGGCCAAAATTGCAAAGGACATGGGACATGGAAATATTTTGACATCTGGGGGGGGGGGGGGAGGGGGTTTGCAAACGGCATGATGGGCTCCTGTAAGTTACTCATGAATATATGTATGTAAATAAACCATTTTTATACATTTTTTACATACATATGGGCATAATATAAATGGTTTATTTACATATTTAATAGAAATGGGTTATGTTTTATCCAATAAACTTTTATAGATAAGGATATTTATAAAAAGACCTTGATCATACATGATGTAGAGGATATACATATAGTAACTTCCCCGAGGTGATGAGATGCAGTCTCCCCATCATGTCAATTTGTGGGAAGAGGGATGAAGAAGTTAAAAAGAAGCCACCCAACAAAACTTCTCCATCGAACCTTCAAAATTTTTGCTCCCAATGGCTAGTTGTATTGTAGGAAATGGCTTTCCGAACATAAATTACAGAAATGAGTCTTTCTCTCTCCTCCCTCTCTCTCCTCTTAGTGCCTATTTTTTATGCATCCGTCAATGTGAGAAGGGGGTGGACTGATTTGAGAGATTTTGATTGGGAGATGATGTTGAGACATGATGGAGCATAGATCAATGTTTGGAGGAGCATTAACAACTATTAATAAGTGTCAATGGCCTTCCAAATACAAGATGTGTGTGAAATTAAGTGTTGTTTAATGAGTAAGTGATAAATTTCATCGTTTTATGATAAATCTTAGTTGCAAATGGTTGGAATTGGTTGTTCTTGATTGTCAACGTTTAATTTATGAGAAATATTAAGAAAATCAACAAGAATCTGTCGTTTGTTAATTTTTCTATAAACATGCAAAACCCATAAATCGTGATTTTAAGGTAAATCATGGATTTTTGGGGTTTTGATGTGTTAATGGTGTTCGCATGGGATAAAAATGAGAGATAAAAATAATTTTCAGCAAGTGTAATCAAGTCACATTAAAAAATCAAGAATGATAAATAAATAGAAAAAATAGAGAAAAATGGAAAAAATAGGTTTTTTTCACTTTAAAAATAGAAAAAATAATATATATATATATCCATGGATGTATGGTATGATCAAAGCATAAGGCTTAGCCTTAGTTTAGCTTTATCTTTATGTTAAGGTGAGTATATGACTTTTTTATAATGAAAAAATACATCAAAATGCTCTCTAAACCTACTGCCAAATGCACAACTTTAAATGGTAGGGAGAGGAGGGGATAATAAGTGTTAACTAAATGCTAAAGCTATTTTTTTCTGATGCACTTTGCATATAGGATACATGTGTTTTGAGAATTAAAGGGTTTAGTAGTACGAGTGTGCTCATTGCTGCTGACCCTATGCAACACGCAATAATTACATTTAGAATGAAAGCATGAAAAGAAATGTTTTCACACTGTTACAATGCTACTTTAAATGAATAAAAATGGTTGAGAACTATGAATCATTCATAGTTGCATTGCATTCAACGCATGGTATCATCCTGAATGCATGGAAATTGTCTTTATAAACATTGACCCACGCTGAGAGTGAGGTATCCTCAACCGTAGGGTTAGTGGTTCATTTCCTTTGGGAAGTGTGTAGTGAGGATTATATTTTAAATTCTGGAATTATTGATTAAAAGAGAGGATTAAGTATCATACATGCTTATATATATTCACATGGTGCATCTCGAGGGCCAATCCCTGAGGCGTAGGAAAGTTATATTGGGACAAAGACAATTAGTCAAGGGGTGCTCTCTATGTCTGTTTTACGTGGTATACAACACCAATATGTATAGGGGCTCCTTGTGAGAAGGGCAGGGGGAGGGGGGGGATTTGGAGGTGGCACGTGTGTGCCCTCGCCCCGTCAAATTCATCACCACCTCATGGTGATTGTCTGCTTGCTGTCTTCGTCAACTTTGTCATGGTCACCTTCTTCCTCATCATCGTTGTCACCATGCCGTCTCCCCCATCACTTGTTTGGCGATGACAAGGGGGATATTTAAAAGTTTTTCAATTATATTCAATTATTAAGGGAGGGGGGATTCCTACACGGGGTGGGGGATATTACAAAAAAAAGAATTATCTATATTTTGTGCAACAAAATGGCATCGAATCGCCCATTGTCAGTGATTCAAACATCCATGACTTACCAAGATAAATCTTTCAAAATTTTGATTGACTATAGAAGCACTCATTCATTCATTTCACTAAATTGTGCAAGAAAGTTAGGGATAGACATTGCATGGGGCATCCAAGCTTTTAGTAAGATTAAAAAATGTGATAGAAGTTATTTCTACATAAGAGTCTAGTGAGTTCAAATTTAACCTGAGAGGCAATCCTACCAATAAGAGGTTTAGGGTTATGAACTTGGGAGCTTATGAGTATCTATTAAGAATGGTTGGCCAATCCCTAATGATGTGTACATTTGTTGTGGAAAGGGCAACCTTACATTCCAAAACTTGAAAGGAGAGCAAGTGAATACCTAAGGCAAGGGTGGAAAGTCTAGGATACACTTAGAAAACACTTTCTATAATATTAAAGGATTAAGAAGGGCCTACTTATCTACTTAATTAAGCTTAATAACATTGACTATCATAATGAAGGAAAAGAATAATCCTCGTGACTAAAGTAATATGCAAATGTACCTCTAGAGGAACTAATAGAACACCCACCCTATAAAGGAAGGTTGATTGAGATTAAGCAAGTACCAAGAGCTACTCTAATAGATAAGAGACTATACCAAATTTCCATTTTGGAAGCTATCGAGTTGAAGGAGTCACTAAAGAAAGGTTTAGATCAAGCATACATCAAACCAAGAAGTTCAACTTGGGGAGCCCTAGTCCTGGTTTAGAAGAAGGAAGATGAAACCCTCTACCTTTGCATTAACTATCGTGGGTTGAACTAGATGATATTCAAGAATGTATCCAATTCCAAGGATTGATGAGCTCCTTCACTAACGTAAAGGTGAAAAATTCTTCCCCAAGATTGATCTATGATTAGGTTACTACTAAATAAGAATTAAGGAAGAAGACATTCCCAAAACTATTTTCAACACAAGATATGGTCAATGTGAGTTTATTGTAATGTCTTTTGGATTGACTAATGTCTTAACCACTTTCAATATATTAATGCAAGATACCTATCGTCCCTATCTTGATTATTTTGTACTTATCTTCTTTGAAGACATCCTAACATACTCTAAGAAAGATGAATACCATTAACCACAAACAATGAGGACACATAAGCCCTATGCTAAGAAGAAGATATGTGCATTCTTCAAGTGGAAAATTGAGTATCTTGGGTTCATAGTATCTAAGGAAGAAATTGCGATGGATCTTGACAAGGTCAAATATGTTCAAGAATGGACACCTCTAACAATAGTTAAAGAGGTCTGAAGCTTTTTGGGGTTTACCAAATGGTACAAGGTTTTTATCAAGGACTATGCCTTGATTTGCTACACCTCTCATTGATTTGCTCAAGAATCAAGAATTAAGTTGCTATTGTGTGAAATCCTATTGAAAAGTCTAGCTTTGAGTGACTCAAGCATAGCTTAATGACAACATCTATCCTAAAGCTATCCAACCTAAAGAGTCTGAGGTTGTAAAACAGATGTAAACTATCTTGTGTTGGAATGTGTGCTTATGCAAGAAGATCATCCACTAGTGTACTCTTTAAGAAAATTAAAAACTTGTGCAAAGAATTATGCTATGCATGCTCTAGAACTACTAGTAATAATTCATACTCTCAAGCTATGGAGACACTACTTACTTGGAAATAAGTTTTCTCTAGTTTCACTCACCACAATGCCTCAATTGGATCTTTATGCAACAAAATCTAAATATGAGGTGACATTGTTGGATGAGGTTTTGAAATAATATTATTTTGAGATCAAGTATATGATAGGAAAAGAGAATATAATATCAAATTTCATAAGCCATAAAGACTTTCTCAATGCTTTTATCTTAGATGAACCCTCTAAAGAAGAATCTCTAAGTACCATGGTGTTAATGCCTACAATCCTATCTTACAAATGGACAAATAAGAAGCCATTAAAGACACAACTGAAATTGCAGGGTATCTCGAACTGCTGTTTACAACCTTGCGGCTCTAAAACGGGGCCTGAAACGGCCTCAGATGCCCAAAACTACTTTGGGAAGATTGACTTGCATGCCTTGTCTCCATATCACTTCATTAAGGCCCAAGTATGTTCTCTCGGATGGAGAGTGTCAATCTTCCCAAAATATGTTGAGTGTACTTGGGCTTTAATGGAGTGATATGGAGACAAGGCATGCAAGTCAGGATTGCTCACTATAGCTTTCTTGCCATTATGGGGATCTAGTAAAGAGAAGCACACTCTACTTGAGGCTACTTGTGGATACAGAGCAATTAATTATTTACCATGTTCCCACAATCATACTAAAGAGAAGAACAACCCAATTGAGGCTACTTATGGGAATACAATAATCAATTTCTACTAGGAAAAAGTTGTATGCCAAGGCCCATATGGAGTGGCTATTTGAAATTCTTATGTAGGAATGGATCTAGCTCCCATCTAGGTCCAACTAGGAGGTTATATATTTGATTACATGCCTTTTGAATTTTTTGCCATACAATTGGCTTTAGAAACAACTTGGCATAGAGAGTGGCTATTAAATGAGAGCTCCAGGTTGTGTTTCATGGGGGTGTATGGAGAAGCATGAGGTTCATGCTTGTTGGAGTATGGCTCTAGCCATCCTACAGTTGATTTTGCAAGACTAAAGATTGACACAAACATGGACAATATTCATACAAAAACATGCCAAAAAATCCTCAACTATTCAAGTACATTAGCTTGCAATTGGGAACTAGACATCCAAGACATCTAATTTTTGCACTCTTTCAATAGCATGAGTGTTGCTCATGTAGTTCTTTCTCCTTAGGTCACATCTCCTTGTAGTTAGCTTATAGTGTGCATAGTAGTTATCTAGTACATTGTCCAAATCATCTTGTTTTGATTATATTATACACTTATTTTTAATATTGCATGCTTCCTCTACCAATAATTAGTAGTCATCTTGTAAAGTTGTTCCCAACATGTCATGGTTTCTATGTCCTGAAATTTTGGAATGAAGGGGAGGATAGGGGGCTTACGAGGCTGATAGAAATTGTGAATTGAGAGTGTTGCTCTATTGGAGAGTAGGATTCTTATCTAGGTATTGATCCAAGTTCAACCAGAAGGTCATCTTGCTAACTATAGCCCTTTTTTTTTTTGGCTATGCAATGGTTTTAAAAATAGCTCTGATAGTTAAAGAAGAGTTCTAGGTCATGTTCATTGGGGCTAGATGGATAAGCATGAGGTTCAGGCTTGTTGACGTATGGCTTTGACTATCCTATTGTTGATTTTGGAAGATTGAAGATGGACCCAAATATGGATAGTACTATACAAAAGCCTCTGTTAGAAACTCTTAACTATTTGGGAGGATTTGCTTTTGTCATTAGGAACTAGGCATCCAAGATGTCTAACTATCACATAATTTCATCAGCATAAGTGTTTCTCTTGCAGTTATTTCTCCTCAGTTCATATCTCCTTGGTACTCAATCAGCTTAAACTAGGCATGATGCTTGTTTATATACATCCTCCAAATCATCCCATGTTGATTATATGTTTTTGTTGGTATTACACATTTTCTCTACCAATGTGTCCACCGTTAATTTCCAACCATCCTGAAAAGTTATTTTTGGTATGTAATCTAACTTTTTATGTCCTAAACTTCAGAATCAGAAGGGGGGTAAGGGGGCTCTGAAAACTGGTAGAATTTAGACAATGAGTTTTGCGAGAGCGTTATCTTTTGGAGGAGTATAATTCCTATCTAGGAATCAATGCATGTGAAATATTGGTTCATCAAATTGGATAGCTTCATGTGTGAGAACTTAGGATACCCAATTTAGACACACTTCAAAGCTTTGATCATCTTAAAGTAGCCACAAGAACTAGTCTCTTGTGTAGAAAGGACTACCATGTGGAGGTAATTGTATGGTCAAGCTGAATTATGGGTGTACATTGGCAACCTATAACATCATGGCTATTATTGGACTCTAGGAGCACCATATTATATTAATATGGATAAGGGGGTATGTTTTCACTCTAGAAGTTGGTTCTCCTAAACTCTTGCAAGGAGATAAAGGAAAAATTCTTAAGTTTCTATTATGGAAAGGAGACTTTATGTTGAAAATGACATGAATTATGATGATAGAAAGTCTATGCAATTAGTTGACATTAATGGTCTATGCAATCTGTTGACCTTTTAAAATTTTTAGAAAGGAGATCCTTATGAAATGGTCTATAATACTGGAATTTGGACATGTAGGAGTTTTAGTAGATTCACTGGTCATGCTTGGTGGGCCACAAATAAAGACTCTAATTCTTATTATAACATAGAGCTCAAGAGTCTAGACATTGTATACACCACTTGGCTTGATCATGTATGAAAAGGAAGTTATCATATATGATAGGGATAAAGAGGGTAACATGACAAAACCACATGGCTTGATCATGATCCTCTTAAGTAAGAGAAGCTCTCATGTATGACTAGCTTCAGATGGATAGATTGATTGCAAGTGTTGCTTTGTGAGTAGTTAATCCATATTGCATTAATTGGCACTAGGCCATGTGGCCATTGAGAAGGAGGATCTAAGTGCAAATTGGAATGTTTGATCTTTATGGATGTAGAACTAAAAGTACCAATACCTGCACGATGATCACTGAAATTTCTACTATCATTGATATCATGTACATTGATATTCCCCCTTAATCTAGTAGTGTTGTATGGTTCAAGTGAATCTCTAGCACTCATATCATGGCCAACAGTACTATCGTGTAATGACACCATTGAAGATGAAAAAGAGACCAGTCTTGGAAAGGTAAAGCTCAAAATTTTTCTCTCAAACTTTTTTTTTTGCTACTATTGGAGCAACACTCATCTCATGGCACAAAAATTTAGGATATGAGTCATGGTGATTTGTTGTTGCTAACCTATCGAGATATCTAGTCTCCTCCTTACCTGTTGAATCAAAAACTACCACATCAGTGAGGCATGGAGTTTCCTTTAGTAAAGAAGCATCCTTACATGCCCTTCTTGACATAATTGTGATGGTCTTGTAGTAATCCTGCATGCTAGATGCCATGATTGTGCTTCTAGAAGGACCCAACACTACTCCATCTTTAGTCATCTCCTTTTGGGGATATGATCCCAAACTAATTACTACTTTTTGGTCATTAAAGTGACACCTTAGTGATCCTATAAGGAAATAATTATTGCCAGTCTCTCCATTAGCTTTTGTGAGAGTTGGTATAACATAAGCATATCAATTCTTGGCTATGCTCCTGATATCAGAAGGTACTGCACCAAATAAGAGCTGAAGGAGGGCATTGAAGGGTGTAGTGATTTAGGACTCTACAATGGTGACTTGATTTATGAGGAGAATGATCTCAATGCTCAATTGCTTTTGAGCTATTGTTACTCGCACAATGAGCACTACTCCACTAGTCCTACAATTCAAGTACTTGGACTTGATTTTGCAGCAACATTTGAAGCTTCATTGCGATTCCAACACTTCGTAAGTGTAGGAATTTTTTGTATTCACTAGGTTTACATTTTCCAAGAATTGTTATGCTTGTCATGCTTTGAGTGGTGACAATTACCATGCTTATTAGTAAATGAAGCTTTGGATTTGGTTGATTGTAACAACTATAGGGAGAAATTTCTCTCTTGATCCATGGGATAGAGTTGATTTAATTTATGGTAATAAATTAGAAATTGGTTTAGTGGATCTTATTTATGCCTTAGGTTATATGGATGATTTGCAAAGTCATATATAGGTGCATGCAAGGACCTTGATAGGAGCTTAGTCTCAGAGGTGTAGAAATTTTGTATATGTTTTGCATGTTTATTTATGGTAGCAGATGTAGGGTATCTAAATGGAGAGAAAAAAGGGATGTCTTCCAAGTTAAGAGAGCAATCTATGGGCTCAAAATAGTAGAATGATCTCATATGTAGTAAGGACTAGCAGTGTTGTTGCTACTTATTAAAAAAATGGGTGTTAGTAATAAAGGTGTTTTGGATTACCAAAGATGTCAAAGCAAATGAAAGGTTCCTATAGGTGTTGTTGTAGACCTTACATAGCCATCTTAGATGTTGATATTATAATTTAAAGTATGTTGTTTTCATTACATGTTTCAGTTTGCTTTTGCTACCATCATGTTGATATTATGAGCTAAACTATTTGTGCTATCAGGAGCCTATGACTTTTTGTGTGGCTTCTCCCATTTGGTTGGTAAAGTGTTGTAATTTAATTGTTTATTCAATTAATGATTATTGTTATTACTTGCAAGTCAGGCAATTATCAACGTTCTCTATAAGGAAGGTTGGTTTGATGAATTAGAAAAGGTGATGGAGCAGTTTGAAGAAGTGATGATCCCAATAAAGCTAAAGTAATACCGAAAGGGGTGCCAGTTTTGGGGCCAATCGTGTGTGCATTGTCCAAGATCAGTAGGTAAATTTGTATTTTCAGATTTGCATTTATTGTTTGCTGCTCTAATTAAGTTGTAATCAGGGACTTACCACCCGTCAGGACATGTATTTTTGAAACCTCACTTAGCATGTGGATTAATTTCTAATCACATGATTAAGTAAATGTTGCACATGTGAGATGTAACTAGGGTTAAAGTAAATTTACGAGCCCGGGACCCAAAGAAATCACGAGATGTCAAATGAAAAAGTTGCTATAAGTTATGCCATACAACTACTTGGTGGTATATGGTGCCAGTTGTTGGCCTAGGTCATCCATTTGGTCATAAGTGTTAGTTGGTGACACTAGAGAAGTAGCGTTTAATGGTACCTAATGCTAATGTGATGGTCAAAGATGATGCAGAGACACTCGAGAATGGAAGTTGCCTAGCTAATTTAATTATTGGCCAATCAGGTTATTTTTTAGGGCACTAAAATAATTATTAGATTAATTTTTAGTATTTAAAGATTAAAAATTAATATTTAATTATAAAAAATGCTAGAAAAACAATTTCGAAAGGTTGCCACTTGTCAAAAATGCCCATGCAAGACTGAAAAACGTCTTTAGAGGCTGGAGAGAAGTATTTCTATAAATTCAGTTTGCAAGGGAGAGGAAGGGAAGGCTGCTGGTTTGATTTGCAGCCATTGGAGGACCTTTTAAGGCAGTCAGGGGCAAAAGAAGACCAATCAACAGTAGGAGACATCATCTACAAGCCATTGAGGCATGGTAACAGCAATAAATGATGGATTTTCTTTAGTTCTTTGCATCTACGTGCTGTTATGGCAGGGCAGCAGGAGCACTTGACTGATTTTCAGTCATTTTTCGCGACAAACCTCTGAATTTTCTCTATGTATAGCTTTCCCTCTCATCTTTGAGCCATTTCACAGTCTTGCTCTAAAGATCTCAGCATTGGGACCCTTAGAGGCTGAGAAATTGCAAATTTCTCTGCTGTAAACCCTAATTTACAACAGAAATTAGAGTTTAGCAACAACCTTGGGAAGCATGCTAGAAATTGGAAGCTCCAAGACTTGGATTCAATAAGGTTGAAGGTGAATTTCAATTGAATTCAGGTCGAGGACTAGAAATCCATTGAATTCGGGGCATTTCCATCATCCATGAAATGGGCGAAGGCTGATTAAGTGCTCGAATTAAGGGGAAAAATAGATTGAAGACTTGCTGGTCACTGTGGACAGCAAGGGGAGTTAGAATACCAAAAGGGATTGGGAGAATCCCATTGTAAATCAACTTCTTATTCAATAAAGCTAAAGAAATACCGAAAGGGGTGCCAATTTTGGGGCCAATCAGGTGTGCATTGTCCAAGGGGTAAATTTGTATTTTCAGATTTGCAATGGAAGGAAGGCTGGTTTCATGGTTCCATTGCCAGGATACCATCAAATCCTTTGAACTGGTGGACCCATGGTACTTGATTGCAACTTGGGAGTATTACATTATTGCTGAAATTGTTCTCAACAGTGAATTACAGCAAGCATGTCTTCACATGGTGATACGGGATCAAGTGGAGAGGATGCATCACTCCTTGGTCAATCACATGGTGAAGGGAAAAATGCAATGATTGATGTTGGGTATGGTTCTCAGCATGGATAACATGCTGAAAATGTGGGAAATGACCCAAATGTTGGCACTTCAATGCATTAAGAGGCTGATGACTAGCAAGGGGCTGAAGAATTTGATGATAACTTCAAGGATCGAATGCGTATAGCAGTAAATCTTTTTGCTAAATTGGCAAAGGATCCCCAGTTTACTTGATTCTTGAATGCCCCAAAGAAGGACATCAAAGGCAAAGAGAAGAAGACACCTTCTATAGCTTCAGGACAATGACAATAACCAAAGCAAATGCCTAAGCCTTCTTTATAAGAGCCCAAAATGCTTGATGAGTGCAAATAGTTGGTATTCGTGGGGCAGCAAGTGCAAATGCATAGCCAACTTGGTAGTGCCAATCCATGGGAACATGGGCAGCAAGGCGATTATGCACATGCAAGTATGGGATAGTAAGGATACTTTGGTGGTGGTACAATTTTTCATGCTATGGTTGGACATGCACCACATATGGGAATGTATGGCACAAATCCCTATGGTATGCAGCAGCCAATGCATGGCTCACAACACCCAATGTATCCGGGTAATGCAAGTGGAATGCCTAATCCATGTATGGCAACATAAGTATGATGCTTAGGGCACAAAGCGGGCAATATGGATATGTATCGGCACCCCCAGGGATTGTTGGAGCACAAGGATTTGGTGTTGGTCATGTAGGTGCTTCATATAGTGCTGGTTTTCATGCAAATACATCTAATGCACCCTTTTTGCAGTGGCCCATTTATGATAACTTGACTCCCATAGGACCATCGAAGGACTATGATGAAGGTGGCAAAAGTGTGAAGTTTGAGCCTTTCAGTGGTGCACAAGATAAGCTCAAATCACTTGTTTTTATTCAGTAGTTTGATGTAGCCTATTCTGGAGGAAACTTCATAGAGGCATCTAAGATACATAAGGCAGCCACATTTCTTATGGAAAATGCATTGGAGTGGTGGTCTACACTCCTTATTTAAGGGAAGTCACCTACCACTTGGGTTGAGTTTAAGCAAATGTTTGCTTCAAAATGGTTGACAAGTACCTTTGAAGTAGACATTATGACAACTTGGAATCAATTGAATTCCAAAGATAGCAAGAACTTGGATCAGTATAATAAGAAGTTTTGGGATGCATTGTTGCCAGTTACTTCTTATCACACACTACCCCTCCATGAGCAGGTGGAGAAGTATATTTGTGGTTTGCCAAAGGAATCAATGATTTTTGCATTAAGTCCACTTTTTTCAACATGTCTCAGCTTATAAAAAGTGCTACTACAGCCGACACATTGCTGCGTGGAAGGATGCAGGATTCCATTGATGATGATGCCAAGTCACATGTCAAAGAGGCAAAGATTGAGAAAAATGGTAAATCTGAAAATAAAGCTGAAAATTGGGGCATATCTGAAAAATAGGGTTGGAAAGAGGAACACATCGTAGAGAAAGAGTGGAAAAAGTGATGCACTGTCACGTAAACCTCAGTTGTCGACTGTCAATATGATTTATCACATTGAGGTGGATACCATGAAAGAGCAATATGTTGTTGATTTTAACTTTGCTAATGTTTATGATTAGCTTTGCAATGGCCAAAGCCATGGACACTTTGTGTAAGAGATACATTTCTGATGATGCATGGACGACTGTGTCATAAAGTAGTTAAGGCCTAGAGTTATCACTGAAAGTCATGCTTCTTCGTATGCAAGACACTGAGGTATTGATGTCACAATCAAGGTAGTGGAGCATTTCTTTTATTGGCCAACTTTGAGGCATGATGTAGAACAGTTTGGTAAGACATGCATTGTATACCAGAAGGTAAAGCATGATAGGCAAAAGATGTCGGGTTTGTTGCAGCCCTTGCCTATTCCATATAGGCCTTGGCAGAGCATTGCAATGGACTTTATTTTTTAGCTTCGTAAGACACCTACAAGGAACGATGGGATATGGACTATTATTTGCAGGTTTAGCAAACAAGCCCATTTCATTTGGGTGAGAGGAAGAAAGTAAAGGCTGACCATATGCTGGAGGAAGTTTCTATATGTATATCCTTTACATCACATGCATTCAAGGCCTATTTATAAATATCCTTATCAGTGAATTTTTTCTAAATAAAACATCATCCTTTTCAATTCAATCTGTAAATAACCCCTTTATATTACATCCTTCTGTATATTAAAAATGTATAAAATTAGTATTTTAAAAATGCCTTATTTTGAACCCACGTGATGCACACATATATTCATGAGTAACTTACTTGAGACCATATGGCACGATCGTTTTTGCAGTACATCTTTAAGTAACATGGTATGCCAGAGTCGATCATTAGTGATCGAGACCCCTGGATGACCAATTTATTTTGGAACGGCTTGTTAGAGAATATGGGTACCACGCTGAAATCCTCATCATCCTTCCATGCGCAAACAGATGGTCAGTCTCAGGAAGCAAACTCCACAATGTTAGATCTTTTGAGGTGCTATGTTTTAGACCACAAGACACAGTGGGAGCAGTATTTTCCCTTGGTTGAGTTTGCTTACAACAACACAGTGCATAGTTCTACGGGCAAAGCTCCGTTTAAGGTGTTAGACGGTGGTAAGAAAGTACCCCCTATTTTTCACACAAAAGATATGATCTTTGAGTTTGATCGTTATATGGAAAACTTAGATATATCCTATGCAAAGATAAAATATGCACTTTAGAGATTGCAAGAAAAGCAAAAGAGGGCAACTGATCACCACAAAAGTGCTTTGTAGTTTGTAGAGGGTGATTATGTATTGTTGTGTTTGAAAAGGCAAGGTTGAAAAAGATGAAAGGAAGAGAAAGACTATATCCAAAGTTGAGTATGAGATATTATGGGCTCTTCCAGGTGACTGAAATCACCTCCACATTGGCTGATACACAATGCCTTTCATGTGAACTTCCTTAGACCTTTTCATGGAGATGTGCCAGAGGATGTCTCTGCTAAAATTCAGTTTGAGGTTGAGGAGCTAGATGAGATTTTGGTACCTGAGAAGATTTTGGCACACAAGGAAAGAAAGGTCAAAGGTAAAGTTTCCAAGAGGTACTTGGTGAAGTTTCAAAATTATTCACCAATAGATGCCAAATGGATGGAAGAGGATGACTTGGCAGACCATCCTCAGTTGTTGTAGCTTTACCTAGATGCCTTTCAGTAAGAGTTGACTTTAGTTTGGGCTTTGTCAGGTTTAGCAGAGCAAGGGTTTGGAGTATTGCCCGATGCTCAAGGGGGAGGTAGCACTTCCACTCCTCCAGTTATGGACAGCTCTCGTATGTAGTGGATCTTGGATGTATTCAGCATACATTCAAGGTACTGTAGCTGAACAATATGTTTTCCAGAAGGTCACTATTTAGTGTACTAGTCACTATGTTTGGCATGCAGATTGGTATGGTTTTCACTACAACTTTGAAATTGTACATTTGCATCCATTATGATCGGGGTGTAATCAGTTATGCTTTGTATGGCATTGGTTATGCTTGGTGTAGCATCAGTTAATGATCATCAAGGGATGATTATCGAATGTTGATTTTCAGTGCATGAGCATTAATATTCAATGGTATTTAGCTGAGTTTTTGATCAGCTTGAGAGCTGTTTATGGTCACTTTTTTGATTAGTTGTGCATAAGCTTTTGCACTGATTGCTGGTTGGTTTTTGCAATGAGTTTGTGATCAGTTTGGGGGTCATATTTGTAGCAGTTTGCGATCAGTTCTCAGATTAGAAAGTGATCAGTTTATGATTAGATTATGCTCAATTTTCAATGGTTTATATCTAGTTCCATGGACAACAGCATATGTTATAATGCCATTGATGTTTTAGCCATGGTTTATGCTTGGTTATGCTATGCTATGGTTTGGTTTTGCTAGATGAGTTGAGCTAATGAGAAATGGACATATCACATGATAATTTGGCAATGTTTTTGAGATTCTTTGTGAGTCTTATGCTATGTTATGTTGACTGGTAATTTTCAGCATATGTTGGGCATATGGAATGGTTGAACAACAGTGCGCAATGTTGTGTTGACTATGATGCTCTATGGAAATTCCAATGTAGTACTTTGCTTTTGATGCATTTGGTAGTGCAATCGAGGATGATTACAAGGATTTCAAGAGGGAGGGCTATCGTGAGGACATGTATTTTTGAAATCTTACTTAATATGTGGATTAATTTTAATCACATGATTAAGTAAATGTTGCACATGTGAGGCGTAACTCGGGTTAAAGTAAATTTACGAGCTCGGGACCTGAAGAAATCACGGGATGTCAAAGGAAAAAGTTGTTATAAGTTATGCTGCATAGCTACTTGGTGGTATCTGGTGCCAGTTGTTGGCCTAAGTCATCCATTTGACTATAAGTGTCAATTGATGACACTAGAGAAGTGGCATTGAATGGTACCTAATGCTAATCTGATGGTCAAAGATGGCGCAGAAATACTCGGGAATGGAAGTTGCCTAGCCAATTTCATTATTGTCCAGTCTGATTATTTTTCAAGGCACCAAAATAATTATTAGATTAATTTTTAAAATTTAAAAACTAAAAATTGATATTTAATTATGAAAAATGTTAAAAAAACCATTTGGAAAGGCTGCCACTTGTAAAAAAAATGCCCATGCAAGACTGAAAAATGTCTTTAGAGGTTGGAGAGAGGCATTTTTATAAATTCAGCCTGCAAGAGAGAGGGAGGGGATGTTGTTGGTTTGATTTGTAGCCCTTGCAAGACCTTTTGAGGTAGGCAAGGGCAACAGAAGACCAATCAACAACAGGTGATAGCATCTACAGGTTGATGGGACGGGGCAATAGTAATAACTAATTGATTTTCTTCAGTTCTTTACCTCTACAAGCTATTGTGACACGGCAACAACTGCATTTGACTGATTTTCAGTCATTCTTCGTGACAAAACTCTAAATTTTCTCTCTCTACAGCTTTCTCTCTCATCTCCCAGCCATTTCGCAGCCTTGCTCTGAAGATCTCATCATTTGGACTCTTGGAGGCTGAGAAATTGTACATTTCTATGTTGTAAACCCTAATTTACAGTAGAAATTAGGGTTTAGCAGTAGCCTCGAGAAGCATGCCAGAAATCGCAAGCTCCAAGACTTGGATTCAATAAGGCTGAAGGTGAATAAGGTCTCACCCAAAGTACGTGACCATCTTGATTGGTATGTTTTTTGCATATGCATAAGCTATCTTCCTATTATGCTTGTGGATTACCTGGAGAATTTGTAGTTCATATCATATGCATGTATTTTTTATGTTCGCCAGTGCATTGTAACAATTCACTTTGATTCTATGCCTAAAAACAATGATTTGTCATGTACCCCATCCTTGGAAGCTTCTTATCTTTGTGGTTTAGTGATCATGGAGAGAGTTGTGGTAATGCTACTAGTTTGTGAAGGTGGACTTATGAGTGAGGGGTGCAGCCATTATACAGATCAATATGACTTTTGAAGCTAAGATGAGCTTGGATCTACTAAATGCAAGGATTATCATAGTTCCAATACATGCTTTCATGTGGATATATGCAAGTTCAAGAATCACAAGAGGAACTATTTTTTCCAATGTGAATTGTACATATCATGAGTGTGAAACCACAACTATATGACACATTTTCTCGTTGGTACTAAGTTGGTAAGTGTGAAACAAGCGTCTTATAATTATCAGATTAAAGATACCCGTGTTCATGGAGTTGCTTATTTTGGCAAGAGTGAAAAGGTGCAAGGCACCATTAAAGACTCTCCCTCACAATTTAATGGTGAAAGACCCAATTGTAATGTTTGATAATTCAAGACAAGTGCATATTGAAGTATTGGTTATCCTTTATGGAAAAAATAGGCATGAAAAAGTGTATATGGATTTCAACTTGTACTTAAGTTTACAAAGGTTCTATATGAGATATTGGGTGTAAATTATTGGTTACATGTGATCAAATGGGGTAAAGCAACTTGATGTTTCAAACATTTATAGAGATGAAGAATTGATTGTATTGACTAGAATTCTATTTCAATGTACTCACTTTGTAGAGCTAATCATTATAGCTTAAAAATTGAGCTTTGTATGCCTTATTTGGAGTGACAGTCTAAAAGAAATTGTAGATTTTGTGATAGGGGTCAACTTATGCTGGCCAGAACATATCAATGATGTCAAGGAAAGTATCAGTGACATGCTTCAGGGATTGTCTAGCCTTTGAGAGTTCATGTATTATGTTGTGCTACACCCAAGGAATGTATGAGTAGTATATGAGATGTTTGAAGCTCAAGTTTAGCTCATAGAATGGACATGCAACAACAAATGTGTTGGGGGATTCTTACGCATAAGGAACTTTTAATCATTCCCTACATAGAAAGAAAAAAGGGAATTTCCTATTAATTTTCTAGTTAAGAATACATGGGGAAAGTAAATGATTGGGAAAATTGAACATTTCCTAGTTAGAGAAATTTCTTACATAGAGAAAATTCCCTATGTAGAAAATTTTTTACATAGAAAAATTTCCCTATGTGAAAAATTTTTAATGTGATTTCCTAGTTTCTTTAACTAGAAAATATTCAAATTTCCCTATCATTTACTTTTTTTACTTATGTGTATTTTTATCTAGACAATTGATAGGGAATTCCTTTTTTTTTTTCCTATGTCGGGAAAGGTAGCAAGTTTGGTTCAACCTAAAAGAGCTTGAGAGAAATCCTTCTCAAATCTTTAGAAGAAGGAAATTATAAGTCCTCCTCAAATTTGTCAAAATATAGTTACACATTTCGAATTTATGTTTAAAACACCGTCTCAATCGAGGAATGGATACTTCCTGCTCTCAAATGATAGTGAAAAGGATATACTTCCCGAGAGAGAGAGAGATTCCCCTTTGCATTTTCCCGGTGGGCCGCGTGTGCACCTGTGACCTCATCTCGCTTGCTGGAAAAGGCGGCGCTTCTCGTGTTGCTTTTGCTTTTGGGAGACGCCTTATCACTCGGTTTCCGCGTCACCACGAAATGCATTCCCGTATTGGTAAATATATATATACAAGACGCATCTTGCAGAGTGCAGTCACAGTGCAGGTGAAGACGACACAGAGCAAACGTCTCAATATCATCATCATATAACACACAGACAGATATACAGACGCACAAGAAGCTGAAGAAGCGGCGGCACTTGCAGCAAAGACGAAGCAGATCAGCGACGTACCACACGTCAGTGTTGAGAAGAAAAAAGAATCAGAACAAGGACAATAATTAACATTCTTCCAGTACATGGCAGGCGCACTACCTCACGAATATGGTAGCAGCAGCAAGACGTATATGAGTGGTACTCTGACACGAAGCCACACGGTCAGCCCTTCCTTCAGCACGGCACCGGCCATTATAATGAACAGCTCTAGCACCGATCATCCAAGTCGAAAGGCAGCTGGTCCTGCATCGACGCTGCAAGCTGTATGTACTACTCAAGGCCATATAATTGAGCAGCAGCGGCGCCAGCAGCCGCACGACAATATTCAAGTGGCGACGACGTTGTACTGCTTATGCTCCCCTACGACGCACCCGGGCTCGTTCCGGTGCCATTATCACCGCAACAATTAGTCATGTACCACCCACTAGTGATTTTTGTAATAAGATCAATATCATCTTCATGAACACGAACATCGTTTCACTGTACTAAACGTACTGTCATCGTCGCAATGCGGGAAATTAAGGGCGTTTTAATTTGTGCGTCAATTGTCCTCTTGTAAGTCTTGAAGCATATAATTCGTGCAAGACTATAATTATTGTCTGTCGGACAAAAGCAATATACGCGGCTTCTTTAATTATAATCCCCAGCATGCTATCCTTTTTCCGCTCGTTCAGAATCGTTTGATATAAGCATGCAAACGCATTCTTATCTCTACTGGACTTGGGCTCTCTTGGAGTATCCTATCTACTCTTTGGCATCTTCTCGTCTACCACAGCTCTCGGTCCTACGAGTCTTAGTAATCCTAGTAACTCTGTTGCATTTACTTTGTGGGTCCTATCATTTCAACTGTTAATCAGCCCATCGCGGAAGACTCTTTGGTACAAAACTCCTCACGCTCTTTCATTTCCTTGGTTTTCTTGTTTTCTCATCTTCAGCCTTCCCTTCTACCCTTCCCTTGAAGACACTAAGGGGAAGCAAGCAACAGCTCTCGTTTCTTGGCATCTTGTTGCTATCCAAGCCATGGCAACATTAATCAATCCATTCCAAGGGCAAGAAGACCAAGAACATCTACCTTTTCCATATGATTCTCACATGTAACTCTTTGAGTGTAAAGAATCAAGGGCTTCAAGCGTGGATTTCTAGGTGCACATGGATCCTTATGTAACAAAAAATAGGTGATGATAAAACCAAGATGAGTGATCTTTCACAAAGTTTTTCCTCCAAGCAAACAATCAATCCTTGTGTACAACCAATGGTACCAACAAACCCTTTGTAGCCTCGTTGTCATGTATAGAAGGGACCAAGAAGGGTAAGTGAGCTTTTCCAACAGAAGCGAGCTTTTGAGTGAGCTTTTTTGGGCAACCCCTCTATTCTTGTTTCATATAATTCACTTATTCCACTCTTAGATATATCCACCTCCTCTTTTAACTTTATTCTATCCATATATATATATATATATATATATATATGCCACACACACACTCTCTCTCTACCTATATCAACCTCCTCTCCCCATCTCTCTCTCTCTCTCTCTCTCTCATATAAGCAATTCCTCATAGTTCACTCCCTATTCTGAGCTTTTTTGCTCAACCCCTCTATTCTTATTCCATATAGTTCACTTATTCCTCCCTTAGATATACCCACCTCCTCTTCTAGCTTCACTCTATCCATATATATATCTCTCTCTATGCTTCACACACACACATACACACACTCTCTTTACCTATATCAACCTTCTCTTTCTCTATGTGTGTGTGTGTGTCTCTCTCTCTCTCTCTCTCATTATCATTCTGAGTCTCCCTCTCTCTTACTCAATCACTCATTCACTCTCTTTTTCCATTCATTGTCTTACGCCCCGTGCCATCTCTCATTCTTATTATCTCTCCCTTCCTCTCTCCTTATTCTCTCTTGCCCTCTCTATATCCATGAATACACCTCTCTCTCTCGTTACTCCATCCTTTTACTCTCTCTACCCATCAATAGTTCTCTCTCTCTCTCTCTCTCTCTCTCTCTCTCTCTCTCTCTCTCAATATAGAAACATTTGTGCAAACAGGATTATGACATGTGTTGTTGAATAAATACATCTCTTTATTCATAAGTCGTTCTCTCTCTCTCCATCTCTCTCCTCTCTCTCTTCCTCTCTCTGTCTCTCTTTCTCTCTCTCTCTCTCTTGTTTGCATTACAAGAACAATCATGCAAACACTCTAGATTGATAAAACTTTTATTGATGATACAACTTGTCTTACATTGGATTATGATATATGGTGCAATAAATACTTCTCTCTTTGCTTATAAATATATATATATATCTCTCTCTCTCTCTCTCATAAGGAGTTCCCTCTATTGCAAAATAGATTCTTACTCTGTGTGTTTGTCTCTCTAGCCCTCTTCCTCTCCCCCTCTCTCTCTCTCTCCCAATAATTTCAATTAATACACAATAATTCATGCAAGTAATCTAGATCTACATTTATATTGCTTTGACTAATTCTGGCAAGTGTGCTATTGTTCCACAATTGAGAGAGACAAGATTACCAAAATCTTGACAAGATTTTGATTGGACTAGCCAAGTGAGCTATGACTATATTTTTTTAATAAAATAAAGCGCTTTTGTGTTAAGAGATAGCCAAGTTTTTTATTTGAATAAGACTTGTGTATTTGTATTCTCTTCCTTCATCTTGTAACAAATTGCCATAGGCATCAACTCTTATACACTACAACCACTACAAGGATATAGGGAAATAGCGACGGCCAGTTGCGACGCATATCAACGGTATCACTATTTTTGTTACTATTTGCATTGCAAATGCGACGCAAATAGTGACGGTACTTAGAGTAAAAAAAAGTGGCCGAAACTCGAGCGTGGCATTTTGCCACGAAGAAGAGCAAAATAGAGAGTAAAAGAGACCGTGTGTTTGTAAGGCAGAGGGAGAGAAAGAGAGAAAGAGGGAAAAGGAGAGCTTCTAACCAGCGTCGTTGCACTGCGCCGCCGCTCACGAAGAAGAGGAGGAAGTGCGTGAAGGGTGAAAAGGGACCATTGCAAAGAGGAGATGAAGAATCCATCCTCGGGCCTTTACGGTGAGTACATTGCTCCCTCTTGGTTTGTTCTTGTTCTTTCTTCTATTCTTTTGTTTGTTTTTGTTAAGAATGAGGTACATCAAGGGAGAAAGAGAGGAAATGAGAGAGGGAGAAGAATAAATGAAAAGGAAGAAAGACTGAGAGAGAGAGAGAGAATAAACACAAAATATAATAAAGAAAGAGAGAAAAAGAGACAGAGGGAGAGAGAGAGGAGAATGAATGAGAAAATACGAGGGGATAGAGAGAAACAAAGAGTGAGGCAAGGAGGGCACGATTGGAGGCAAGAGTGGTCCATTATCTTGGGAGTGGTAGCCACATCACTTATCTCGAGGACTTTGTAAGTTTTTTTAATGTTCTTCTTGCTTTTTTTTTTTGCAATATTGCTTGTATTGACAATTGTGTTTCTAATAGTTGCATTTTGTTTTCTTTGCAGCACTCCATTACAAACCGTGATTCCACTAGCCTAGAGACTGGATATGCGGAGAGACAGAGTCTCATTGCATTGATTAATAGATTGTACGCATACGGTGGCCCAATAAGTCACTCATCTTTCTTGTCCATAGTTACTATTTTTAATTAAAATGTATTATTGTACGATGGACTAATGTGTAGTTTTTTCTTTTTTTGCAGAGTCCATTTGATGCTCCTTTGCATTGGGACGAGCTTTCAAATGGCGAGAATCTATAGCTTTGCGCTTGGAATCGTAGAGCACACTTCCTCTTCTCTTTTGGTCCTATGATTTTTTTTAGGCATTTTCTATGCACTATGTTATTATCATTATTTGTATCTTGCCATGATTCCACGAGCGCTTTCATTAAGCAATCTTGTATTTAGTTTATGTATCAGTCTTGTGGATTCAAGTACACTTTGCCTTCATTTTGACGACCATTATACACTTTACAGGTAATCCATTTATAGACTGTAAATACAAAACAATAGTGCTACATGTGGTAGGGCAGCTTGTTGCCTTGCCACAAATATTTTTTCTCTATAAGTGTTGCTATTAGTGTCACAAATTTACTACATGTGTTGCTATTGGTGTCGTAATTTGCATTGGCAATTGTCGCTATTGGTGTTGCTATCAACGCCGTTATTGGTGTCACAATGCTAATTGTGACGCCAATAGTGGCGGTTCTTTGGAGACGCTAATACGAATGTGTTTAGCAACGATGAGGGCAAATTTTTTTGTGAAAATTTTCATCGCTTTAAACATTGGTATGAGGCACGCATCTTGTAGTAAACAACATAATTGAGGTTTGATGAGCACACGATCCAATAATTAATATGATGCATATGGTAGAAGTATATCTAACTATTGCGTATGTCCTCGATACCATTCCTTCATATAGGATTCATTCACCAAGTCAAACCTTGATGTTGGTTATGTCATTGACAATATAAAGCACATGCTTATCATCTTCAATGGCTTGCTTGAGAAATAGGCTACCATGGAAAAATCTACATGCATAACATTGCTTTAAGTTCAAAAGAAAAGATTTCATCCTCTAATCGCTCTTTGCACATGCTACATAAACCATATGTTTGAACTTACGTATATGGAGTATTGAACATCATATATTGGGCTTTATTATGCTATTTTACAATATATGTTTATTCCTTGAATGAAATAATATGTTACTTATTCCTGTGAACAAGTGGTTGAAGCTCCTCAAGCATTGTCGAGAGTTCATTGTCAAACATGGGAACTCCTTGCTTGTGAACCATGGCACTTGTCACTAGTCTTTTAGCCATAGTCATTTATAAATGTCAAGGCCTAGCTATGCTAAATTCTCTTACATGTTTCTTTATGGTTTTTTGAACCTCTTTCACATTTGCTCAATACGTGCCTCTTTGCACCTCATGATTATGTGTGTCCTAATGGATGAACAATCTTGATATTGTGCTTTTGCTAACATCATATAATACACCATTCATTGACAATTGGAGAGAAAATGGGAGGATTCTTGTAATAGAAATGTCCGAGGCTTCTAAGACCATCAATTAATATTTCCAAAGTTGGTATGTTGGTATTAAGTTTCCCTGCATGGCATGAGCTCAAAGTTGATTCGTATTATGTAGTCATAATAAAAGACAAAAGGTAGGGCATGCTATCCTACAACACTTTTAAAGACATTACAAACAAAGATTCTTATACTTTTCCATGCCACATGGTTTGATGATTCAAAAATTGAGTGGCCAACACCTCATATTAACATGGGCTTTGTCCATGAATGGCCATTGTACTTTTGCTCCAATACCCTCTATTGAATGCATGTTGTCTCTCCTAACGATGGAAGCTTATACAACACATTTCCATAATGCAAAACTAGGATCTTGTCCACTCTCTCTAAAACACTTGTATTTTGAATGCATTGACCTAAGACTCGGTGTTACCCTTTTGAAGACATTATGTATTTAAGTACACTTGTAACATGAGGATGGCCCTATCCCCTTCTCTTTCACATCAAGTGTGATTGGGATGGTCTTGGTTTTTGCCATATTCTTGAGTGGAGGGGGGTTGATGAGGCTTCCACAGTGATTGTTGTTTTCCCAATGTTGGAAGGCTCTAGGTGAGGTCTACTGTATTAGGGGAAGGTTGTGACAGGCTCACTTCCTTATTCAACAAGATAGTCTTGTGAGAGTAAGGTGTCTAGAACATGTACATGGCCAATCTCATGGTCACTGTTGCAATGAATTTGTGTGCTTTGTATTCAGCTACTTGCATGGTTAATATCAAAAACACATTTGCCATTGCCATTACAAATGTCTTCCTCCTTCAAGATCAAGAACTACCTATTTTTATAGTGTATAGTAGGTTTGGCAAAGAGAGAGGCTATGTATATGTGGATCTTTGTCCCTATGTTTAGTATAATACTTAACAATGGTACTATTTCCCAAGCAATCTACACATGTATGGATATGCATGCCAAATATGAGAGTGATAGTGAGAGACTTTGTGTGGGCATAGGTGTCATATTTGAGAGAGAGAGAGAGAGAGAGAGAGAGAGAGAGAGAGTGTGTGTGTGTGTGTGTGTGTGTGTGTGAGTGAGTGTGTATGTATGGGTACAGGTATGTGAGAGAGAGAGAGAGAGAGAGAGAGAGAGAGAGAGAGAGAGAGAGAGAGAGAGCGCAAGAGTGACACACATACCTACGAGAATGATTAACCTAGGAGAGATCCCAGCTTTTCGATGAGAAAACAATCCCAACACACACATACTCTCTCCCCTCCCCTCTATAAAAAATTCCAAATATCTTTGCATCACATTCTCTCTATATCTCTCCCACACTCTCTCCTACCACCTAAATCCCCAGTATTCTCTATATCACGTTGATAACCAACTACCCCCTTTTCATCATAAAATCTAGGCATACATGTCCTCTAGAGCTCTTCTTTGTGTGTGTGTTCCTTTATGTTGCCTATTATTTTAGCTCACCATTATCTATTTGAACCATAGTTCTATTACCCTACACTAGGTTAGGACCAAGCATATTGGGGTTCATATTGTCATGTTCATGTCTAGTATATCACATTCACTACCCTAAGATTGGAGCCCAAGTTCTAATCGTTAGGCCATGATCTGATACTAAGTACAAAATATTTTTAACATTCATACTAATCAATTAACCCTAAACATTTCTTAATATTAATATTTATAATATTAAAACTATAACTAACTAAAAGTAAGTAATATGAATAATAATAATTAGAACTAGTTAATAATAGTATCTAATTCTATTGCTAGTACTAATCATATGAATACTATTCATAATTAAAATTAATTAATATTAATCATATAGTAATATTATTTTGATTTATCAATGTAAAATAGTAATAAATAATATTTATTTTGTTATAATGAATTATTTAATTAACAACTAAATAATCATGAATAATAATACTAAATATCAATATTAATAATGAATAATAGTATTAATATTATTAAATAATACTATTTAATATTAATTAATATTAACAATATATATAATTAGTGATTAATTTTACTACTATTAGCTAGTACTATTAATTCTCCTCTAATACTATTAATAATTAACTATTAATTAACTAAGTGAATAATAATTTATTAATTTATATTGAGTAACTACTACTATTTAAATAATATTTTTTATTTTAACATAAATTAATTAGAAATTAAATTATATTATTAGTAATAAAAATCAAATATAAAATAGTAATTACTAATGTTATTCATTAGTATTATTAAATACTACTATTAATATTATTTAAATGCTATTAATTAGTATTATTAATTAATAATAATAAATATAAATATTACTAATAAATTAAAAATACAAAATGCAAAAGAAAAAAGTTGACTTAAAAAATGAAAAATATAATTAGTTTGAGACGATGAGAGGAGGATAGCAAGGACAACTGAGAGTTTGTTGGTGTGCGATGGATGGAGTGCTTGAGCCAATCCACTACTTGGAAGGTACTACCCAATCTATACTATCAATATCAGAGGAGACAGGCATCTCATCCTTAGCTTACTCGTTCTCGACCACTACAAAGTAAAAAATATGGACGTGTATCTTCGTCCATTAGTCGATGAGCTTAAGATTTTATGGAAGGAGAGGGTCACCGTGGAAGATATGATCAAGCGAGATGGTCGATGGTCCACCAATATTCGAGCCATTCTCATGTGGACCATGCATGACTTTTCGGGATTCGGAGAGTGATCAGGTAAGTAGGCTTCTGTTCTCGTTGGTAATATCTATCATAGCTCGTTCAAGTTTGTATTCACTAGATAGAGGTGTTGGGACAAGCCTGGTTACCTCAGGTTATCATGCATGTCCATTGTGTGGGCCACAGTTAGACTCCCGAAGGTCATGAACCATGAAGAACATGGTATATCAAGGACACACCACTTTCTTGCCAGAGGGTCATGAACTCAGGGAAGGTTTTCTTGGACGACCTCCAGCATGTATGAATGTCCAAAGCTGGTACAAACTGAAAATGGTCCACACGAAGTCACATCCAAACAGAATGCGACGGTTCTCAATTTTCTACGAGTTGCCATATTGGACCCACTTACAGATCAACCACTTGTTGGATACCATGCATATTTTCAAGAATGCGGACAGCTTGCTATGGGACCACATCACAGGAAGAGAGACACTGTAGGGACACGAATGGATTTGAAGGAGGTAGGCAAGATGGAGGCGCTTTAGCCGCAGTCGAGTGTTGATGGTCGCTTGCAGCTACCTCACACTCCTTGGGTTTTGTCCACTAAAGAAGAGCACATTGTGAAGCAAATAGTCAAGTCTATCCGCACTCTGATGGGTATGATGCATTCTCTCAGGTCTGCATTTTCTAAAGATGACCAATTATCAGGGCTAAAATCCCATGATTGGCATAAGATATGTCAAGTTTGTACTATGAATGTATTTTGCTATTTGGAGTGTAGTCGTTGTTCATAATGCTTTCTCGTTTGTGGCAGTTTGTACTACCGATCACGATCGCAGGATGCCTTACTCCAGAAATACGCAGGGCGATTTACAGGTTGTCAACTTTAGTGCAATGGATCTCACGGAAGGAGATTAAGACATCCTCTATTGAATCCGCGAGACGGGGGGCAGTGGAAACGGTCTGTCTCTTTGAGAAATACCTACCTTCTAGCATGCTCACAATACAAATCCACCTTCTTCTGCATTTTATAAATGAATTGAAGATTGCTGGACCTGTCCATACGCGATGGATCTTCTTCTTGGAGCGCTTCATGAAAACCCTGAAAGGCTTTGTGTGAGAACGAGCTCAGCCAGAAGGTAGCATGGCTGAAGGTTGGTTGGTGTCTAAGGTGCTAGTGCATATTTCACAATGGCTACCAACAATGGATTCAGACAACAATATGCTATGGTCGAAGGACAATGATAGACTGACCGGAGATATGGTGGTTGGAAATGGGGTAAAAAAAGAATGGATGTTGCAATGGAGGAGAAAGTGAACCGCTTTTGTATGTTGCACCATGCCTCTATGGAGACGTGGGTCGCTAGGTACCAGCAAACTAGGAAAGATCGAGAGGAAGCACGATTTGAATTTTGACGTAGTATGTGCCATCGATCGATTTGATATCCTGAGGGCATGGAGGAGATGCCGCGGTTTATGTCAATGCGATGGTTGCATAGAGCTTTGACCACAGTGTCTCGCGAAGGGGTGGAGGTCTCAGCCGAGTGGGAATTCTCTTGAAGGAATGTAGTCCAAAGGTGATGACGTGTTTCGAGTTTGTCATATCTATATTTTATATGTGACAACTAATTGAGTGTTTTAATATACAGTACAAAATATATACATTTCTGCGTGGAGCGTATTGACAAAATGCGCTCCACAACAAATTGTGGTATCATGGCAAGGTTTGAGCAAGAGAGCCGATGACAAGCAACAGATCTAAACACAAGTATAGATGATATGGAGTATTTTTGGAAACTTGCAAAGTATTGTCACAGTGGATTACCGTAGCTTCTCCATGATCCTATTTGATGTGCAGTGGTTCGAAGTGGTACTTGAAGAAGCTGGAGAAATAGTTCAACGAGGTCCATCTGGATTTATCGAAATAGATTCTGGAAAAAAATGAATAGATTTGTATGATACGTTTGTGTTACCAGCCCATTATGAATAGGTGCATGAACTCATGTGTTTTTTAATTGTATTACGACATGGTACATGTCACCATAGTTAAATCTCTCTTGTATGTGATTGTGAACATGTAATTTTCTATCCAAACCCTCGACAACCTCGATGGTGGTATGTTATACCTTCAGCTCCCTGAAGTACGAGAGTATATAATCAAAGTGATGTTCGGAGCATAGATGAGGACAATATGCAAATAGAGAGGTCCATATTGCAAGGAGTGGAGGCCATCGAAAGCTTGAAGCATATAGAGGAGCCAGCATCGAGTAACAATGATAGAAATATAGGAGTCTAAGAATTTTTTGAGAACGAGGTGGACTTATCCTTTTGTGGTGACATGTCTATCGACCTTCCAATGTATGCAGAGTTGTATTAGGAGATTGACATTGGACCATAGGGTACTTCATACTTGGAGCATCTACCTACTTAATTCGTTGACGAATCGCTTATAAGGGTACATAAGATATGCATTTAAAGTAAGACATTTTTTTAAGATTTATACCCATTCGTTGGTGTGCGATGGATGGAGTGCTTGAGCCAATCCACTACTTGGAAGGTACTACCCAATCTATACTATCAATATCAGAGGAGACAGGCATCTCATCCTTAGCTTACTCGTTCTCGACCACTACAAAGTAAAAAATATGGACGTGTATCTTCGTCCATTAGTCGATGAGCTTAAGATTTTATGGACGGAGAGGGTCACCGTGGAAGATATGATCAAGTGAGATGGTCGATGGTCCACCAATATTCGAGCCATTCTCATGTGGACCATGCATGACTTTTCGGGATTCGGAGAGTGATCAGGTAAGTAGGCTTCTGTTCTCGTTGGTAATATCTATCATAGCTCGTTCAAGTTTGTATTCACTAGATAGAGGTGTTGGGACAAGCCTGGTTACCTCAGGTTATCATGCATGTCCATTGTGTGGGCCACAGTTAGACTCCCGAAGGTCATGAACCATGAAGAACATGGTATATCAAGGACACACCACTTTCTTGCCAGAGGGTCATGAACTCAGGGAAGGTTTTCTTGGACGACCTCCAGCATGTATGAATATCCAAAGCTGGTACAAACTGAAAATGGTCCACACGAAGTCACATCCAAACAGAATGCGACGGTTCTCAATTTTCTACGAGTTGCCATATTGGACCCACTTACAGATCAACCACTTGTTGGATACCATGCATATTTTCAAGAATGCGGACAGCTTGCTATGGGACCACATCACAGGAAGAGAGACACTGTAGGGACACGAATGGATTTGAAGGAGGTAGGCAAGATGGAGGCGCTTTAGCCGCAGTCGAGTGTTGATGGTCGCTTGCAGCTACCTCACACTCCTTGGGTTTTGTCCACTAAAGAAGAGCACATTGTGAAGCAAATAGTCAAGTCTATCCGCACTCTGATGGGTATGATGCATTCTCTCAGGTCTGCATTTTCTAAAGATGACCAATTATCAGGGCTAAAATCCCATGATTGGCATAAGATATGTCAAGTTTGTACTATGAATGTATTTTGCTATTTGGAGTGTAGTCGTTGTTCATAATGCTTTCTCGTTTGTGGCAGTTTGTACTACCGATCACGATCGCAGGATGCCTTACTCCAGAAATACGCAGGGCGATTTACAGGTTGTCAACTTTAGTGCAATGGATCTCACGGAAGGAGATTAAGACATCCTCTATTGAATCCGCGAGACGGGGGGCAGTGGAAACGGTCTGTCTCTTTGAGAAATACCTACCTTCTAGCATGCTCACAATACAAATCCACCTTCTTCTGCATTTTATAAATGAATTGAAGATTGCTGGACCTGTCCATACGCGATGGATCTTCTTCTTGGAGCGCTTCATGAAAACCCTGAAAGGCTTTGTGTGAGAACGAGCTCAGCCAGAAGGTAGCATGGCTGAAGGTTGGTTGGTGTCTAAGGTGCTAGTGCATATTTCACAATGGCTACCAACAATGGATTCAGACAACAATATGCTATGGTCGAAGGACAATGATAGACTGACCGGAGATATGGTGGTTGGAAATGGGGTAAAAAAAGAATGGATGTTGCAATGGAGGAGAAAGTGAACCGCTTTTGTATGTTGCACCATGCCTCTATGGAGACGTGGGTCGCTAGGTACCAGCAAACTAGGAAAGATCGAGAGGAAGCACGATTTGAATTTTGACGTAGTATGTGCCATCGATCGATTTGATATCCTGAGGGCATGGAGGAGATGCCGCGGTTTATGTCAATGCGATGGTTGCATAGAGCTTTGACCACAGTGTCTCGCGAAGGGGTGGAGGTCTCAGCCGAGTGGGAATTCTCTTGAAGGAATGTAGTCCAAAGGTGATGACGTGTTTCGAGTTTGTCATATCTATATTTTATATGTGACAACTAATTGAGTGTTTTAATATACAGTACAAAATATATACATTTCTGCGTGGAGCGTATTGACAAAATGCGCTCCACAACAAATTGTGGTATCATGGCAAGGTTTGAGCAAGAGAGCCGATGACAAGCAACAGATCTAAACACAAGTATAGATGATATGGAGTATTTTTGGAAACTTGCAAAGTATTGTCACAGTGGATTACCGTAGCTTCTCCATGATCCTATTTGATGTGCAGTGGTTCGAAGTGGTACTTGAAGAAGCTGGAGAAATAGTTCAACGAGGTCCATCTGGATTTATCGAAATAGATTCTGGAAAAAAATGAATAGATTTGTATGATACGTTTGTGTTACCAGCCCATTATGAATAGGTGCATGAACTCATGTGTTTTTTAATTGTATTACGACATGGTACATGTCACCATAGTTAAATCTCTCTTGTATGTGATTGTGAACATGTAATTTTCTATCCAAACCCTCGACAACCTCGATGGTGGTATGTTATACCTTCAGCTCCCTGAAGTACGAGAGTATATAATCAAAGTGATGTTCGGAGCATAGATGAGGACAATATGCAAATAGAGAGGTCCATATTGCAAGGAGTGGAGGCCATCGAAAGCTTGAAGCATATAGAGGAGCCAGCATCGAGTAACAATGATAGAAATATAGGAGTCTAAGAATTTTTTGAGAACGAGGTGGACTTATCCTTTTGTGGTGACATGTCTATCGACCTTCCAATGTATGCAGAGTTGTATTAGGAGATTGACATTGGACCATAGGGTACTTCATACTTGGAGCATCTACCTACTTAATTCGTTGACGAATCGCTTATAAGGGTACATAAGATATGCATTTAAAGTAAGACATTTTTTTAAGATTTATACCCATTCGTTGGTGTGCGATGGATGGAGTGCTTGAGCCAATCCACTACTTGGAAGGTACTACCCAATCTATACTATCAATATCAGAGGAGACAGGCATCTCATCCTTAGCTTACTCGTTCTCGACCACTACAAAGTAAAAAATATGGACGTGTATCTTCGTCCATTAGTCGATGAGCTTAAGATTTTATGGACGGAGAGGGTCACCGTGGAAGATATGATCAAGTGAGATGGTCGATGGTCCACCAATATTCGAGCCATTCTCATGTGGACCATGCATGACTTTTCGGGATTCGGAGAGTGATCAGGTAAGTAGGCTTCTGTTCTCGTTGGTAATATCTATCATAGCTCGTTCAAGTTTGTATTCACTAGATAGAGGTGTTGGGACAAGCCTGGTTACCTCAGGTTATCATGCATGTCCATTGTGTGGGCCACAGTTAGACTCCCGAAGGTCATGAACCATGAAGAACATGGTATATCAAGGACACACCACTTTCTTGCCAGAGGGTCATGAACTCAGGGAAGGTTTTCTTGGACGACCTCCAGCATGTATGAATATCCAAAGCTGGTACAAACTGAAAATGGTCCACACGAAGTCACATCCAAACAGAATGCGACGGTTCTCAATTTTCTACGAGTTGCCATATTGGACCCACTTACAGATCAACCACTTGTTGGATACCATGCATATTTTCAAGAATGCGGACAGCTTGCTATGGGACCACATCACAGGAAGAGAGACACTGTAGGGACACGAATGGATTTGAAGGAGGTAGGCAAGATGGAGGCGCTTTAGCCGCAGTCGAGTGTTGATGGTCGCTTGCAGCTACCTCACACTCCTTGGGTTTTGTCCACTAAAGAAGAGCACATTGTGAAGCAAATAGTCAAGTCTATCCGCACTCTGATGGGTATGATGCATTCTCTCAGGTCTGCATTTTCTAAAGATGACCAATTATCAGGGCTAAAATCCCATGATTGGCATAAGATATGTCAAGTTTGTACTATGAATGTATTTTGCTATTTGGAGTGTAGTCGTTGTTCATAATGCTTTCTCGTTTGTGGCAGTTTGTACTACCGATCACGATCGCAGGATGCCTTACTCCAGAAATACGCAGGGCGATTTACAGGTTGTCAACTTTAGTGCAATGGATCTCACGGAAGGAGATTAAGACATCCTCTATTGAATCCGCGAGACGGGGGGCAGTGGAAACGGTCTGTCTCTTTGAGAAATACCTACCTTCTAGCATGCTCACAATACAAATCCACCTTCTTCTGCATTTTATAAATGAATTGAAGATTGCTGGACCTGTCCATACGCGATGGATCTTCTTCTTGGAGCGCTTCATGAAAACCCTGAAAGGCTTTGTGTGAGAACGAGCTCAGCCAGAAGGTAGCATGGCTGAAGGTTGGTTGGTGTCTAAGGTGCTAGTGCATATTTCACAATGGCTACCAACAATGGATTCAGACAACAATATGCTATGGTCGAAGGACAATGATAGACTGACCGGAGATATGGTGGTTGGAAATGGGGTAAAAAAAGAATGGATGTTGCAATGGAGGAGAAAGTGAACCGCTTTTGTATGTTGCACCATGCCTCTATGGAGACGTGGGTCGCTAGGTACCAGCAAACTAGGAAAGATCGAGAGGAAGCACGATTTGAATTTTGACGTAGTATGTGCCATCGATCGATTTGATATCCTGAGGGCATGGAGGAGATGCCGCGGTTTATGTCAATGCGATGGTTGCATAGAGCTTTGACCACAGTGTCTCGCGAAGGGGTGGAGGTCTCAGCCGAGTGGGAATTCTCTTGAAGGAATGTAGTCCAAAGGTGATGACGTGTTTCGAGTTTGTCATATCTATATTTTATATGTGACAACTAATTGAGTGTTTTAATATACAGTACAAAATATATACATTTCTGCGTGGAGCGTATTGACAAAATGCGCTCCACAACAAATTGTGGTATCATGGCAAGGTTTGAGCAAGAGAGCCGATGACAAGCAACAGATCTAAACACAAGTATAGATGATATGGAGTATTTTTGGAAACTTGCAAAGTATTGTCACAGTGGATTACCGTAGCTTCTCCATGATCCTATTTGATGTGCAGTGGTTCGAAGTGGTACTTGAAGAAGCTGGAGAAATAGTTAAACGAGGTCCATCTGGATTTATCGAAATAGATTCTGGAAAAAAATGAATAGATTTGTATGATACGTTTGTGTTACCAGCCCATTATGAATAGGTGCATGAACTCATGTGTTTTTTAATTGTATTACGACATGGTACATGTCACCATAGTTAAATCTCTCTTGTATGTGATTGTGAACATGTAATTTTCTATCCAAACCCTCGACAACCTCGATGGTGGTATGTTATACCTTCAGCTCCCTGAAGTACGAGAGTATATAATCAAAGTGATGTTCGGAGCATAGATGAGGACAATATGCAAATAGAGAGGTCCATATTGCAAGGGGTGGAGGCCATCGAAAGCTTGAAGCATATAGAGGAGCCAGCATCGAGTAACAATGATAGAAATACAGGAGTCTAAGAATTTTTTGAGAACGAGGTGGACTTATCCTTTTGTGGTGACATGTCTATCGACCTTCCAATGTATGCAGAGTTGTATTAGGAGATTGACATTAGACCATAGGGTACTTCATACTTGGAGCATCTACCTACTTAATTCGTTGACGAATCGCTTATAAGGGTACATAAGATATGCATTTAAAGTAAGACATTTTTTAAAGATTTATATTACCATGCTTTATATGATCTATATTGATTATACTAACATCATTTTTTGTCTGTGCAAGTAACCTTTGTGGATATTTAGATCATCAAGATGAGTCGAGGGATGAGCGACGAGGAGCTACAGGAGATCTTCACTTGCACGGTCAGGAGCCATCATCATGAATGATGAGGGGAGAGGGTGATGGCTCGCATGAGAGAGTTGTGGCAACAAGTTTTTCAGCACAACGTCTTGGATCATTGGAAGAACATACCAGAGAGGAGCAAGGACTACATAGTAGCATCCTTGCATGAGGAGCTTTCGGTACCAGCCACAACAGATAGGTTTTCTACGGGATGGATGATGGAGTGCATACGTGCATACATGTCACATAGACGATCGGATGCACGCAAGGCACTCAAGAGTCGGGCTTCAAAGCCCGAGTGGCTAGACGCGGACGACTGGCACCGACTCGAGAAGGAGACTACAGATTCTCTAGGACGTTGGAGACAGCAGCGCGAGGCGGCAAGGGCACGACTAGAGGCCGGAGTGGTCCATCATCTTAGGAGTGGCGGCCACCACAGGACATATCTAGAGGACTTTGTAAGTTTTTCTTTTGTTTTACTTGCTTTTTTTAAAAAAATATCCTTTGTACTGACAATCGTGTTTCTAACAGTTGTATTTTTTTTTCTTTGCAGTACTTCATTACATATCGCGATCCCACTGGCCTTGAGACTTGATATGCAGAGAGGCATGCTTTCACTGCATTGATCGACCGATTGTATGGATGCGGCAACCCTATAAGTCACTGATCTTTATTGTCCGTAGTTACTATATTTAATTAGAATGCATTATTGTATGGTGGACTGATGTGTAGTTGTTTCGTTTTTTGCAGAGTCCGTTCGATGCTCCTTTGCGGTGGGATGAGGTTTCGGATGGCGAGGATCTATAGCTCGCCCTTGGATCCCTGGAGCTCACATACCTTTCTTTTTTGGTCACGTGATCTGTGTAGACATTTTCTATGTAGTAGTAGTATCTTGCCATGATTGTACCTGTCACTTTCATTATGCGATCATTTATTTATTTCATATATCAGTGTTATGATTTAAGTACACTTTGCATTTATTTACATGAGCATTGTACACATTAGTGAAAGTATTTTGTAAATAAAGCACATAATGTTACATGTTGGCCTGCCACAAAATTTTTTCCCCCTGTTACTGTCACTATTAGTATCGGAAATTTACTGCACGCGTTGCTATTAGCGTCGCAAAATGCATGCAAAGCGTTGTTATCAACGTCCTTATTTGCATCAGTATCAGCGCTAATAGCGACGTAGATAATGACACAAATACCAACTGTTCTATGACATCGCTAATAACGACGTTTTTTGCGACGACAGGGGGGAAATTTTCTTTATGAACATTTTCATCACTTTTAAGGTCGGTATAAGGCCTATATCTTGTAGTGCTGGGTTAATTAGGGTCTATAGGCCAAAAATTTGAAAATTTTTGAATTCGGCCCAATAGGACTAAATTGCAGGGGTTGAATGCTCAATTTGGATTGTCTAAATAGTTGAGGGCCGAATGAGAAAGGGTGGAATGCAATTGGTTTGGATGTCAAATTTGGACCATTCGAATGTAGTAGTCCAAGGGTTGAATGGCTGAATGGCTGAGGGCCGAGTCAAGTGGGCCGAATGCCAAGTTGGTCTGAATGGTTGATTCGACTAGGCCAAATTTCATCTTGTTGTCCGAGTGGGTTTGGGGGCTGAGTGGTGAACATCCGAATGATAGTGGGCCAAATGACCAAACACACGAGGACTGAGGGCTGATTCTGGGGTTCAGAGCCCAGAGTTGATGTCACTCGAATGGGCTGAATGCAATGGGATTTTAGTAGATACAATGATAAATCGATCCAATCGCACAATTTTGGTCAGTAGATGTAGCACACACCTCTAGATCAAAGCTATAAATAGAGGAGAAGAGTTGTGTGTACCTGCAATGCACAAAAAACACATGGGTGAAGTGATCGATGCTATGCGGGCAATGGCTCTCTCTCTCTCTCTCTCTGTGTCAATGCTACAGTTGATTAACATGAAATACATTGTGTATTTGCAAGTTAGAGGGAGTTGTCGCTTGTAGGCATTTGGTCCTAGACACTTTAGCACCTTATATGGTCCATAATATTTGGGACTTAGTTTCTTCAATTCCCCCAAAGATAAGGAACTTCTCTTTGGGTGAACTCGTAGGAAAACCATGTCACCTTCTTTGAAGATGCATTCTTGCCTTTGTTGATTGGCATATGCCTTATGTTGATCCTTGATGGCTTGAATATCTTGCCTTTATAGCTTTCATTTGGCTAATCCATTTCTTCTAGCATTTGCCTAGATGCTTCTATCTGTAGGGTAGGATCAGAAAAATTTAGTTGTTTAAGACAAGCTATCCCATATAGTACCTAAAAAGGAGTCATTTGAATACTTTGATGGTATGATGCATTGTAGGCAGATTCAACTAGGGGCTCGGGTAAGTTACTCATGAATTTATATGTGCATCACGTGGGTTCAAAATAAGGTATTTTTAAAATACCATTTTTATACATTTTTTTACATACAAAAAGGTGTAATATAGTGGAATTATTTATAGATTGAATAGAAAAGGGTTATGCTTTATTCAAGAAAAATTCACTGATAAGGATATTTATAAATAGGCCTTGAACGCACGTGATGTAGAGGATATACATATAGTAACTTCCCCGAGACTAGGGGTAGGTATTGGATCCACTGTTTGGGTTCTCTATTACAATAAAATCTCAACATGTCTTCAATAACCTAGTTGACCCGCTCTATTTGACCATCAGTTTTGTGATGGTAAGCAGTACTGAAGTAGAGCTAGGTTCCTAGAGCTTCAAACAAACTCTTCCAAAAGTTTGAGGTGAAAAGAGAATTGCTATCGATGTGATTCTTTGGGGTAGTCCATGTAACCTAAAATTTTCCTTAATGAAAAGCCTAGCGATATCGAAAGCCTTGTAATTGGTTTTTATATGAATAATGTGGGTAACTTTTGTTAGTGTATCAATGAATACCATTATGGAGTTATATCCTCCTTGTATTGGGGGCAATCCAACTATGAAGTCCATGTTGATATACTCCCATTTAATTTGAGGACTGTCAAGTGGTTAGAGTTTTCCTAGCAACTTGACATGCTCGGCCTTAATTCGTTGGTAGTTTAGGCATTTAGTGACATACTTGAGTAAATCACCCTTGAGTTTTTCCCAGTAGAAGCTTCTTTTGACTGTATTAAGAGTCTTAGCATAACTAGGATGACTGGAAAATGGAGAATCGTGAGCTTTCCATAGTATTTTCATTTTGAGTTCTTGACTTGTAGGAATACGCAGTCTTGTCTTCTAATAGGCAAGTTCCTCGTTTATGAAAAAATCCTAATACTTAGTCTTGAGTTTTGGATTTGAATCCTTGATGGAAATTTATCTTAACAAGTTTTGATAGCTTGGATCCTTCGCTACCTCTTCTCTAGCCATTTCTATGAGAGAGTTACTGGGTATTGAAATCATTGTGGCAAGAGTTTTAGCCCTAGAGGGTTCTTCTAGGATTGGAGCATTAACGAATGATTTACGATTTAGGGCATTTGCAATCACATTATCCTTGCCTAGTCTTTACTTGATTTCAAAGTCAAATTCTTGTAGGGTCTCAATCCATCGCCGTTGTCTCATATTGAGATTCGGCTAAGTAAAAATCCACTTTAAGCCTTTACGATCAATGACTAGAGAAAACCAATTACCAAGCAGGTAATGTTTCCGTAGTTTAAAGGCATGATTTATAGCAAGTAAATCTAGATCATATGTAGCATAGTTTCTTTAGTGGATCTTTAATTTTCTTGAAGAATAAGCTATTGGATGTCCTTCTTGCATAAGCATATAACCCAAAGCAAGAGAGCTTGAGTCACTTATGACTTCAAAATCTTTGCTTAGGTCAGGTAGCCTTAAGATAGGGGTAGTTACCAATCTCTGCTTAAGCTTCTCAAAGCTAGATTCGACAGACGTCCATGTAATGGAGACCTACTTTTTGAGAAGGTCAGTGAGAGTTGTGGCGATTGAGGCATAGTCTCTAATGAAGACTCTATACCAGCCCATTATCCATGGAAAGCTTCACATTTCCTTGACCGTTGTCAGGGGTGGCCAGTAGCCTTGGACCTTGGTAGGATTCACTGAAATGCCATCTATCGATACTATGAATCCTAGATATTCAATTTGCTTCTTGAAGCAAGCACATTTCTTCTTTTTAGCATAGAATTTGTGGGCCCTCATTGTTTCAAGAACTATTTGAAGATATGGTCCATGGTCTTCTTCATTCTTGGAATATGTTAAGATATTATCAAAGCAAGGTAGGGTCAGAAAATGTCTTGCATCAATCTATTGAAGGTGGCAAGAGCATTTGTCATCATAATAAACTCATAATGACCATACCTTTGTGTTAAAAGTAGTTTTAGGGATATCTTCTCCCCAATTCTTATTTGATAATGGTGGGAGCTCTATCAAGTCTTCTAAAAACACATCCGCATATTCTTTAAGAAAATATGGTTGATCCTTGGCTTCATTATCCTGCTTGGCCTTGTTGAGTTTAATTAGATAGATGAGTAATCTCTTATTCAGTCCCTTTACTATTTGGGAGGCTTTAGACAGCTGAACCTTAGGGTTTCTTACTTCTCCTTGAGCAGTTACTTATTTCCCCTTTGAGATTTCAAGTGTGATTTGGCCCTTTTCGCAATGCATATGGTCATTATTTGGAATTAACTAGTTCATTCCTAGCAGACATTCATAAGTCCCAAGGTTCATAATTCAGAAGTTCATTTTGGAAGAATTTCCACCCAAGCTAAAGTTTACCTTGCTAGTTTGTTGTGTTGATAGAGCTTTGCCATTTGCTAACTCCACAAGCAATCTAGGTGCAAGAATAGTGTTTATGCCTATCCTTTTTGCACATATTGGTGATACGAATGAGTGGGTACTTCCACAGCTAGTTAAAATTCAAAAAGGTTTACCTTGATAATTCGTTGGTATTTGAATTACTAAGAATTAGCAATTTGGACCCTTCTTATTGAGAGTGGCATGTACTCTAGCTCTTTCCATATTGGATTCCATTGTGGGATGAGAGATGATTTTTGACGTCGAGAAGTGCTTAAAAATAGCCAAAAAATCCAAATTTCATGGAAAAAATAGACTTCATTGAAGGTGGCAGCTGCAATCAGTACGATTTTAACCAGCAAGCCCCAAAAGTGCTTTAAAGACCCACCGAGCAATGGTTGGGAAATTTTCATAATTTCTTTCCATGTCAGATGAGACTCTAGTAGATGCTCAAAAGTGGAGGATTTTGAGATGGACACCCACGAATTTTTGGAAGTCAGTTTGGACGCCGGACAGTCGAATGGTAGTGCTCGGGAGGCCAAGACCAAAGAAGCCTAAGTGTAAATGGGTTTTAAAGGGCCAAAGGGTGTGACCCTTGGGGGATCCCTTTGGGGGACCCCTTAAAATTTTGATTTTGTGGGGGGGGAGACCATTTTGCAGCTGTGTGAAGAAGAAAGAATACGTCTCCTTGCAAATGATGTGAAATGGAGAGGAGGGGAGGCATAGGCCATCTCTCGCTCCAAGATCAAGAGGAGGCTAAGAGGAGATGTTTAGAATTGAAGATTTACTATTGGTTGGCCCGTTGGCAACCTGAAAAAATAATTCAAAAAACCCAAAATACACAAATAAGTGGTATGCGTGATTTTTACAAAGAAATTTTTTTTTTTAAATGTTTGAGTTAAAATGTAATTCATATGGAACAAAACTTTATTCAGAGCTTTTTTACATTATGATTGAGGGATGTGCATTAAAAAAATACAAATACATGATGATAAATAGTCACAATAATTAAATTATAGCCCGAAAAGCGCATTTTTAGTGTAAAAATGAAGGTTTTATTGGTTTCGGATGGGAAAAAGAGATGTGTGTGGGATAAAATTTTGAGAAAAAACATCTTTCAATTTTTGTAATTAGTCGCTAATCATAAATTAAAAAATGATTTATTTTTATGCACAAATAAATAGAGAAAATTAGCTTAAAATGGAGAAAAATAAGAATTTCTCATTATAAAAATTTGAAAAAGTATGATTCGTGGTTGTGGCTATATAACAAAGCTGAGGTATGAATTTTGGCTTCATTTGGTCTTTGTTTATGTGTTATAGTTCATGGTTTTTCCATTTTATGCAAAAAATACATACAAAATAAAACCCTACACCTATGCAACACAGCATAACCTAAATATCAAGAATCGCGTGGTGGGGGGACTTGCTCAAGATACTGCGCCAAACACACACAGAATGCATAAGGAGAAGCTCACTCAAGAGACAAGAAGAGAGATGGAGGCCAAAACATTTTCTTGCTGGTTTCTTCTTCTTCCACACACTTTACAATATACACAAAGTATAGATAAGATACAACATAAAGGAAAGTGGCCTACTAAGTCAAACAACGCATAACCGACTACACTAGTCGACTGGCGCTATAACTATGCCAGCTGTAAATAGGTGTAACAACCTGAATATAATAAGTAATGAGTCAGTGGCCATGTGAGAATCATAATGACCACTGACGTGCTAAGTGTAGACGTGTGGACCCATCTAACCAAGCGGTCCATCATCAATGTCTGCATGTGTTGAGCTTGTCATCTCAACACTCCCCCTCAAGCTCAACTGCATCTCTGCAACTCCAAGTAAGCTTCGAAACTTTTGAAGCTTCTCTGTACCCAATGCCTTCGTGAAGATGTCAGCTATCTGATCCTGTGTGCTGACATACACCAAGTTAATCTCACCTGCTAGTACCTTCTCTCTCACAAAGTGGTAGTGTACCTCAATATGTTTTGTCCTGGCATGGAACACAGGGTTCCTAGACAACTGTATACTGCTCATGTTGTCACAATACTTTTGTAGCCATACTACCTCACATGCTGCTACAGCAACACCTCTATACTCAGCCTCTGTACTCGACAAAGCAACTGTAGGTTGCTTTTTGCTACTCCAAGTAACTGCTGCACTACCAAGAGAGAACATGTATCTGCTGGTAGATCTTCTATTAGACATACTACCAGCCCAATCTGCATCTGTGTATCCAAACACCTGTACATCTGTACTTGCCTCATAGAAAAGTCCATAAAGTAATGTGGACTTCACATAACTCAATATGCGTCTGACTGCATCCAAATGTGGCTTTCTAGGTACTTGCATAAACTGACTCACAAGACCAACAGCGTAGCTCAATTCTGGCCTTGTAATGGTCATGTAGATTGAACTCCCCACTATCCTCCTGAACATAGCAGGGTCTTCTATCTCATCCCCAACATCAGCACTCAACTTTACATTCTGCTCCAATGGGACTGAAAGTGGTTTGCATGCCACCATACTTGGACAACATATCCAAGCCATACTGTCTTTGGGACAGCCATATACCATCATCACATCTAGTTACCTCAATGCCAAGGAAGTACCTTAGCTCACCTAAATCCTTCATCTCAAACTTCTTCTTCAAAAAATCCTTAACTTCAGCAATCCCACTATCACTATCACCTGTAATAATCAAGTCATCCACATAGATGACTATGATGACCAAACCTGCATCTCCCTTTCTCACATAAAGTGAGTGATCAGCATCAGAAACATAAAAGCCAATATTGATAAGATACTCTCTGATCTTGTCAGACCATGCTGTAGGTGCTTGCTTGAGCCCATAGAGCGCCTTCTTCAACCTGCACACATACGTGGGATGCTCTAAATCTTCATAACCTGCTGGTTGGTCCATATACACTTCTTCCTGCAAATCACCATGCAAGAGGTCATTCTTTACATACATTTGTTGCAACCTCCAACCTTTGGCTACTGCCAAAGAAATCACACATCTGACAGTTGCCATCCTAACAACTGGATTGTAGGTTTCTTCATAATCTATGCCATATGTCTGGGCACAGCCTCTTGCAACCAGCCTAGCTTTGTACCTACTAATAGAACCATCTGCATTGTGCTTAATCTTATAAACCCACTTATATCCAATAGCTTTCTTGCACTTCGGCAATGATACTAGATCCCAAGTCTTATTGGCCTCTAATGCAGCCATCTCCTCATCCATTGCTGCATCCCAATGAGTATGACCAACAGCATCCTCAAAACAAGTGGGCTCAACATCCTCAACTAGTTTCACCATATAAGCATAATGGTGAGCTGCATAACCTTCAAAACCACATCTTTTAACAGGGTATCTGACCCTGCTAGATTTGCGTACCACCGAATCACTCAATGGAGCCTTTACATTATTATGAGCTCTCTGTATACTTGGTGTCGTGACAGAAGGAATACCAAGCTCATCATCTAAGATCTCTGAGCCACTGGAGTCTCCATGAAGAACTGCATCAATGCCATCTGACACTTTATTCTTTCCTTTGTCTTTACCTGTAGTGCTACTAGATGCACCTGAAGATGTAGAGCTACTGCTTAGTCTCTCAGACCAAGGACTACCAGATGATGTCTTTGGTCCAATAAGAGTCTGCGATTCTTGCTTTTCAGCCTACATATGAGTGTCATGATCATCATCATCATCCAATGCATCACCACTAGATGCATACCAACTGCTCATTTAATCAAAGATGACATCCCTGCTTACTCTGAACTTACATGTGATAGGATTAAAACAACGATACCCTTTTTGCTCTAAAGAGTATCCAATAAAGACACATTTTTCTACCTTTGGATCAAGCTTCTTCCGTAGCTCATCTGGCACATGAACATATGCAACACAGCCAAATACCTTCAAGTGCGATACATCAGGCTTCTTGCCAGGAAAACATTCTTCAGGAGTCATCCCATGAACTGCAGTTGTGGGAGTTCTGTTCATAATATAAACAACAATATGAACAGCCTTAGACCAAAAATGCTTAGGAATATTCTTTTCAACCATCAAGGCACGTGCAACTTCTGCAATATGCCTGTTTTTCCTTTCTGCAACCCCATTTTGCTGTGGGGTATACTTGCATGTGAACTGTCTCTTTATCCCATGAGACCTCAAAAAATCACTGAACTCATTTGAGAGGTACTCTCCCCCTCCATCTGACCTCAAGCACTTTACTTTCAAGCATGTTTCTCTTTCAACTACAGCCTTGAAAGTTCTAAAGTGCTCAAATGCTTCACTCTTTTCCTTCATAAAATATACCCACAGCTTTCTAGAACAATCATAAATGAATGTGACAAAGTATGAAGTGCCTCCAAGAGATACATTTTGTGTAGGCCCCCAAATGTCTGTATGCACAACATCAAGGATATTTTTGCTTACATCTCTATCATGTGAAAAGGGTTGTCTTGCATGCTTACCAAAATGACATGCTTCGCATACCTTATGAAATTCTGCAACTCTAAATGTAGGCAAACCTGTAACCAACCCTTACCATCTGACCGACTGACACTAAGTTCTTTGTAATAGATGGCACATGTAATGCATCTGAAAGACTCTTTGTCTTACCATCATGCAAGGACAAGGGAACTTTTCCAATGTGTGAAATTGGGTGGCATGAATCATCACCCGTCTGCATATAACCTGCATTTTGCAAATCTTGCATCTCTCCAAACCATTTTGCATGGCTGGTCATATGGTTGGATGCACCTGAATCAACATACCAAACATCATCATGTGTTCCCTTTCGTATAAGAGCATTCAACATATGTTGCAGAACAAACAGACGTTCATTTTTGTCTTCATTTTGTTGTGAAGACAATGCATAGTTTCCTTGCTGCAACTTACCACTGCGAATATCATCTTTCTTAGCATAACATTGGGCTACAATATGACCTATTTTTCCACAGTAGTGACACACAATACCAGAGTTGTTAGAACCTCTATTCTGCCATCCACCTCTTCCTCTAAAGCTCCCCCTTCCTCTAAAGTTACCACGACCTCCTGAAACCTGCATATCACCAAATTGCTGATTCAATCTGTTTTGCTAGTTGTCACTACTACGTCCTGTACCATGGCCTCTTGAAGAGAACCTACCATGTCCCCTTCCTAAATTGGAGTAGAAAGCTTGGACATGTTCACCACTTCTTTCAGATGTCTCACTCTACATGTTGATCTCTTCAGTGATCATAAGGGAGACCAACCCATCGAAATCTGGAAATGGCTTTCTGACATATACGGAGGTTACAAAAGACTTCCAAGCTTTTTCATTGTTAAGTCCACCCAAGGTAGACGACACCAAATCATCATCATCAGGCATTGCATCAATCGCTGCCAAGGCATCCGCAATGCTCCTTACATTCAGTGCATACTCATTAATAGACATCTTCCCTTTCTTCAATGTATTCAACTCTTGCTTGAGTTGAATCTTTCCTGCCTTTGTATTTACAGAAAACATACTTTCAAGTATGGTCCAAGCTGCATATGAATTCTCTGTATTTCTAATATGTCCCAGCATATTATTGTCAATTACTCTGCAAATAGCCAATACATGACCTTTTTGTCTTTTGCATTCCATTCCTTTCGTGCCTTTGTCTCTTCTGCAGTTGGAGAATCACTCACCTTCGGCTCCTTTTCTTCACCTGAAACAAACTCGTAGAGGCCTTTTCCAATAAGGAAGTTCGTGACATGGAACTTCCATGAAGGGTATTTGTTCTTGTCGAGCTTCTCAATGATGGGGTTTTCACTATTCTCTGCCATTATCACAAAACTAATACCAAACAGCAATCAAATCTTCTGCAACCCTTGACCTGTTGTGCACAGCAATACACCAGACAGCCTTTTTCACTGTCTGCTCAATAATACATGCAATCTGCAATCAGTTTGCAGATAAACCTTGTGTTTATTCTTTGGTAAACACCTTTGAACTTATAGATCTGAAATCTGTAACCTATGCACCTGTATAGGGCAGACACAACTGAAATTGCAGGGTATCTCGAACTGCTGTCCGTAACCTTGCGGCTCTAAAACAGGGCCTGAAACGACCTCAGATGCCCAAAATAACTGCGGGAAAACCCTAAAGGGCTCATTTACAGAATACACAGCGCTCTTCATGCACACCAAATCTCACTGCAATCTGAGATTTTTGCTCTACCCTGCTTTTGGTGACTCCACAGGCACTGTCCAAAAGAAAGAGTGGAAGAATGGGAGAGCTTCTTACCCGTGGCTTGCTTGCTCAAACCTTGCTTCTTCTCCTTCACTTTAGCCTTCGAAATCAGCCTCTCTCAGTGTTGCGGCTCTAATACCATGTCAAGAATTATGTGGTGGGGGGACTTGCTCAAGATGTTGCACCGAATACACACAGAATGCACAAGGAGAAGCTCACTCAAGAGACAAGAAGAGAGATGGAGGCCAAAACGTTTTCTTGATGGTTTCTTCTTCTTCTTCCACATACTTTACAATGTACACAAAGTATAGATAAGATACAACATAAAGAAAAGTGGCATGCTAAGTCAAACAATGCATAACCGACTACACTAGTCGAGTGGCGCTATAAGTATGCTAACTGTGAATAGGTGTAATAACTTGAATATAATAAGTAATGAGTCAGTGGACACGTGAGAGTCATAATGACCACCGACGCGCTAAGTGTAGATGTGTGGACCCATCTAACCAAGCGATCCATCATCAATGTCCGCATGTGTTGAGCTTGTCATCTCAACATTAAACGTTAGAGGAAAAGGGTGAGGTTAAGAGATTAAGAGATTAAGAGGACTTAGAGGATTTTGAATCTTTAAAATATTTGATTGTGCATTGCATTTAGAATTATGATAATTCAGTTTAAGGGGCTAGTAGCACGAGGAATCGGTGCTAATCTCTATATATCGAAGCATATGTTTAGTGAAAATCATGAAAGGGTTGTTTTTTTCACATCACAAAATGCTGATTTGTTGAATATTGCTTGTGCACTAGGATCATATGCACTATGCATGACACATGGCATGGTATCAGTCCTGGATTCCATAGCAATTGTCTTCCTAGGATATGACTTATATGTTGAGTGTGGAAAGGAGCCTTTGCTGTAGGTTAGTTGTACAATATCCTTGGGAATGTTTGGTGAGGATCTATATATTCCTCGATCATACAAAACAAGAAAAGAGTAGAGTTTGTGCGTTATGTTTTATATGTTGAAGCAACCCATCTTGGGGCCCATCCCCGAGGTGTAGGAGAGTCGTAGTGGATCCGCGGCAATCAGCCAAGGGGAGCTTCCTTATGTTTGTGTTACGAGGCACTATGCCTATATGTCTCGGATCTCCCTCTAAGGAGAAGGAAGGTAAATGTTGGACTACATATCAATTGAAAACGAATAATTAAGTCTATTTGGTGTTTATTAGTATATTACAGATGCTCCTGGACCGCGAGGCCATGTGGTGGGGTTTTTTGTTTTGTGCGTGAGGTCCAGCTAGTACCATAGCCAGTGCCGGCCCATTTTATGTTCCATTTGTGGTGTGGTTGCTAGGAGCCGACAATAAGTGGTGGTTTTGAATCTAGGGTTTCTAGGGACCGAATATTTGGTGTATGTCCTCTGATAAGAACCGTCAAGCCGAAATACAAAAAGCGGAATGTGCTGAGAGGGCTAGATGGCAGTTGGAGATTTTAAGGTGTTATTTTCCTCAAAGGAGTAGCCGGTTACGCATAAGCGGTAGTGGTTCTAATAACTTAAGTGACATGAGTAGCCCTTTGAGTGTGAGTGGAAGTCTTACTACTTCCTCGCTTCTAGTCAATCAACCCACTCGAAGTGGGGGTGTATTTTTACCTACACAAACTCCTGTTGTCAATTCAGTTGTAGCCATGGCACAACCCACCACAATTCCAGCTAGGGACACCGGATTTACCGGCATTAGGAGCACCTTTTTCCATTTTCCATGGGTTGGCAGAAGAAGATGGAGAAATCCATATTAAGGAGTTTCAAATGCTCATGCTCAACTATCGAATCTAAGACGAAGGACACCTAATGATGTTCTTCAACATGATGTTAAAAGGAAGGGTAGCAATATGGTATCATGGTCTAGAGGCTGGAACCATAACTAGCACTAACCAATTCTTCACAGCCTTCCGTAGAGAGTTCACTCTAAGAGGGGTGGATAGTATTGGTTGCATGTATTGAATGTAGCATGCCAAGAGCCAAATGAGAATTTCTAGGCCTATACCAAGAAGCTAAAGCAAGTTCATCGCAAACTTAATACTTATATTTCCATTCCAATGGCTGCACAGTTACAATATTTCCTATATGGATTAGATTTCAATATCCAGGTGTATCTTAGTAGTGTTGCTTTGGCCAACATTGACACTGCTATCACCCAAGCAGAAGGAGTAGAGTCGTGCTTGTAAGCGGCTTATGTAGCAAGGATAAATTGAAATGGTAATGATTTGGCATTGACCAACAGGAGTCAAGGGAACCCCATGTCAAATGTGAATGGAAGAGGAAGTATCATGCCAAATCCACCTATGTTACCAGCTCCTCCTAGTAGTATGACTATGCCCATGGCTAGTTAGGCGGCCCCACTAAGTGGTGGAGGCCATAAACAAGTGGTTAGGCCGTGATGCCAAGAGGCATATTCCATGGTGGATTCTGTGAGGTTTTACGGTGGATTCCATAAAATTGTATTTATTTGCCGGGGCTTGTACACAAGGTGGATTCCTTGTGCAAAAAGTCGATGGAGATGCCTATCCTTTTCGGGCGTCTCGTTAATTGATTGTGCAAGTGGGTGATTCCATAGCGGGTGATTATGCAAAATACATATTTAAATTAATAGACGTTTATGAGTTTAGAGTGCACACTCGTATTAAATTAAGGTTAGAGTTGAGTTCAAACATATTTATTTATTTTGTAGCTGAAGACAGCTAGGTATTCACTTTTATCGGTTTAATTTTATTATTTTCTAACAATTGTGAATGCTTCAATTGATGTGTAGAGCAGGTGGCAATGGCGCTGGGAAGCACTGGGTGATAGTGTGTATTCAAGTTATTTAGAAGAAATTACTATTTTTGATGGGCGTGTATCTTAGGCGTGGTGCCAATATTTATTTTGACGTGCTTATTTATTAAAACACTTGACATATATTTATTATTTTGTATGCGCATGGACATACGATTTAAATATTCATTATTGGACATTGTATTTGGGCACAACCCAACTCTTGGGGTGTCCAACTACTTTATTCTTTATTTGGACAAAAGAAAATACAAAAGCTAAAGCATGCTAATTGTAAATTTGGACTATTTTTTAGCTTGGAGATGAATAATATATTAAATACATGCTTTGTGGAGCACTCACACAAGGCATGGGGGGAGATTGTACCCCAATTGGTCTTCTTGCTTTATGCCATGCAAGTCTACTCTCTTGGTTTTTGAGAAAAAAGTAGATTTCTTTGTTCTAAGGGACCTTCCGGCACTCGCTATGTACGCATACGACATCCGCTTTGCGCACCAGGTCGATGGGACGATAGACAGACGATCGCGGCTATGAGTCGAGTGTGTCTAATGTCCTTGGCAACGTTAAGGACATGATGAAGCACTACACCGATATGATTTCTGAACAATATAGACAAATAGCTATGGATGTCAATTTTCTTAAGAAGGAGCAGAATTTGATAGGGAGTTGATGCCTTGAAGAGGGTGCCCCCTCAAGATTCAACTGTAAGTGGTGTGGTGGCCAACATTTACCTAGGTATTGTCTGAATGTCAAATGCGATATTTGCGGGAAGTCTTGCCATTTAGCTACTACCTATTGGAGTAAGATCAGTTCTCTCCAACAAGGGAGTAAACTGCCAGGTCCAGTTAACCATCGCGCACAAGGGAATAATCTCCAGAAAGATGAGGGACTAAGACAAATACTGCAACGAGGAAAGGCTATTGTAGAGGAGTTGCCTCATGGCAGTGGAGTTAGTCTTATTGAGGCTGTATGTATCAATGATGCTGAAACTTCTAATCCATGAGCTATAACAAGAGGTCAAAATATTAAAGAAGGTGATAAAGAAACTATAAAACCTGTCAAGGGAAACCTTAAGCAAGAGGCTAGGGGAAATCAAGTTTTGAATCATGATATGGAAGGTGGACCTCTAAGACTTGTTGATAGTAAAGTTGATCCTGAGAAGGATAAGGGATTGCCAAGAAAGAAGGAAAAAGTTAAAAAAGAGGCACCAAATCCGGTCCAAAGACCAAAGGAGAGAATGGTTTGGCGTGAGAAGAGAACTTTGGCTAACTACCAAAACTTTGACCTAGCAACTTCTCTTTGCGAAGTTAAACCAAACGTGAATCTCTTGCAATTGATTAAACTCTCTCCACCCAAAAGTACGCAATGAATTCAAGAAAATCTTGCGTATTGGTTATATCATAAAACCTTTGGGCATCACACGAGTGGGAGAATATTGGTTTGATCATACTGTAGACATCCTTTCCGATGGACTGCTAAGACGTGTCCTGGGTGATACTAAGAGGACAAGTTACAGTTGGTATCAGAGCCGACTAATAACGGAATTACTTTTATTGAGATATATAAAAGTAATTCCGTTATTAGTCGGCTCTGATATATAAAAAAAATATTATCTAGTGGAGGTTCATGAACATACTAAGCTATTGCATCTACTTCTACTAATAATGATGACTCCATTGGTAACATGTTCACATGACCAATTAGAAAATAAGCTTCAATCAACATGTGAAAATGATGTATTGATGGTATAACATTGATAATGAGCTGTGAGAGATCTTGACCATGATGCACTTCACTACCATGCAATGTAGGAAGAAGCAACCCATGAGATGAGTGTCTACCAAAGTTGTGAGCTTCTTCCAAATATACACAGATCTCTCCATGATATCCCATTATCAATAATTGATGGTCCTTTAAATCCAAATGATGTTTCTTATTGTGTATAGGAGGAGGTGATTCATGTGGGATCAAATGATCCTTGAGTAGCAATTGAAGTGGTGCTATTGCAAGCTTTTTAAAAATGAATGCTAGGAAATGGGTTTCCCTTACACATGAATATCTATCACTGTAACCCAAAAAAATAGGCACAAGCCCTTAGTTGAAGGGACTACAAAAGTGCAAATAAAATCTATCCCTACATTAGGCACAAGTCCTTAATTAAAGTACAATAAACTATTGCTGATGGTATCTTGTAAGGTACCCTCATATGCTTAGTATATTGTAAAGTCCCTACACTCAAGCACTTGCATGAAGCCTCGGTTTTCACATTTCAGGTAAAAAGTGCTCTTGACCTAGAGCCAAGAAAGATGAAATTGTAGTTAGGTAGTTGTAGAACAAACACTATTCTAAACACCTTAATAGTAGCTTACATATAGTTTTCAGAGATGGTGGTCAAGTGAAAGCCAAATTTAAAAGCCTAAGACATACCAAAAAAGAGCAGGATAATACAAACTTTACACGGAATTTAAAGCAATTTGATAGAAGAGGAAGACGCCGATTCGACGATTTTAAGTGACCATGGAAGAAGGGAGTGAAAATTTTAACCTTTGCAATGGTTGCAGATTTTTCATAATTTTCCTAACTACCTGATTGAAGTAAGAATGACTTCTTGGCCGTTTTGAGACATGAAGTTGGATGCGTAGGATTTTTCGGATTGTCAATCAAGTGTCGGGATGGGGACAAAGTGGAGGCCGATCATTCGAATAGCCAAAATTTGGCCAAAATTGCAAAGGACATGGGACATGGAAATATTTTGACATCTGGGGGGGGGGGGGGGAGGGGGTTTGCAAACGGCATGATGGGCTCCTGTAAGTTACTCATGAATATATGTATGTAAATAAACCATTTTTATACATTTTTTACATACATATGGGCATAATATAAATGGTTTATTTACATATTTAATAGAAATGGGTTATGTTTTATCCAATAAACTTTTATAGATAAGGATATTTATAAAAAGACCTTGATCATACATGATGTAGAGGATATACATATAGTAACTTCCCCGAGGTGATGAGATGCAGTCTCCCCATCATGTCAATTTGTGGGAAGAGGGATGAAGAAGTTAAAAAGAAGCCACCCAACAAAACTTCTCCATCGAACCTTCAAAATTTTTGCTCCCAATGGCTAGTTGTATTGTAGGAAATGGCTTTCCGAACATAAATTACAGAAATGAGTCTTTCTCTCTCCTCCCTCTCTCTCCTCTTAGTGCCTATTTTTTATGCATCCGTCAATGTGAGAAGGGGGTGGACTGATTTGAGAGATTTTGATTAGGAGATGATGTTGAGACATGATGGAGCATAGATCAATGTTTGGAGGAGCATTAACAACTATTAATAAGTGTCAATAGCCTTCCAAATACAAGATGTGTGTGAAATTAAGTGTTGTTTAATGAGTAAGTGATAAATTTCATCGTTTTATGATAAATCTTAGTTGCAAATGGTTGGAATTGGTTGTTCTTGATTGTCAACGTTTAATTTATGAGAAATATTAAGAAAATCAACAAGAATCTGTCGTTTGTTAATTTTTCTATAAACATGCAAAACCCATAAATCGTGATTTTAAGGTAAATCATGGATTTTTGGGGTTTTGATGTGTTAATGGTGTTCGCATGGGATAAAAATGAGAGATAAAAATAATTTTCAGCAAGTGTAATCAAGTCACATTAAAAAATCAAGAATGATAAATAAATAGAAAAAATAGAGAAAAATGGAAAAAATAGGTTTTTTTCACTTTAAAAATAGAAAAAATAATATATATATATATCCATGGATGTATGGTATGATCAAAGCATAAGGCTTAGCCTTAGTTTAGCTTTATCTTTATGTTAAGGTGAGTATATGACTTTTTTATAATGAAAAAATACATCAAAATGCTCTCTAAACCTACTGCCAAATGCACAACTTTAAATGGTAGGGAGAGGAGGGGATAATAAGTGTTAACTAAATGCTAAAGCTATTTTTTTCTGATGCACTTTGCATATAGGATACATGTGTTTTGAGAATTAAAGGGTTTAGTAGTACGAGTGTGCTCATTGCTGCTGACCCTATGCAACACGCAATAATTACATTTAGAATGAAAGCATGAAAAGAAATGTTTTCACACTGTTACAATGCTACTTTAAATGAATAAAAATGGTTGAGAACTATGAATCATTCATAGTTGCATTGCATTCAACGCATGGTATCATCCTGAATGCATGGAAATTGTCTTTATAAACATTGACCCACGCTGAGAGTGAGGTATCCTCAACCGTAGGGTTAGTGGTTCATTTCCTTTGGGAAGTGTGTAGTGAGGATTATATTTTAAATTCTGGAATTATTGATTAAAAGAGAGGATTAAGTATCATACATGCTTATATATATTCACATGGTGCATCTCGAGGGCCAATCCCTGAGGCGTAGGAAAGTTATATTGGGACAAAGACAATTAGTCAAGGGGTGCTCTCTATGTCTGTTTTACGTGGTATACAACACCAATATGTATAGGGGCTCCTTGTGAGAAGGGCAGGGGGAGGGGGGGGATTTGGAGGTGGCACGTGTGTGCCCTCGCCCCGTCAAATTCATCACCACCTCATGGTGATTGTCTGCTTGCTGTCTTCGTCAACTTTGTCATGGTCACCTTCTTCCTCATCATCGTTGTCACCATGCCGTCTCCCCCATCACTTGTTTGGCGATGACAAGGGGGATATTTAAAAGTTTTTCAATTATATTCAATTATTAAGGGAGGGGGGATTCCTACACGGGGTGGGGGATATTACAAAAAAAAGAATTATCTATATTTTGTGCAACAAAATGGCATCGAATCGCCCATTGTCAGTGATTCAAACATCCATGACTTACCAAGATAAATCTTTCAAAATTTTGATTGACTATAGAAGCACTCATTCATTCATTTCACTAAATTGTGCAAGAAAGTTAGGGATAGACATTGCATGGGGCATCCAAGCTTTTAGTAAGATTAAAAAATGTGATAGAAGTTATTTCTACATAAGAGTCTAGTGAGTTCAAATTTAACCTGAGAGGCAATCCTACCAATAAGAGGTTTAGGGTTATGAACTTGGGAGCTTATGAGTATCTATTAAGAATGGTTGGCCAATCCCTAATGATGTGTACATTTGTTGTGGAAAGGGCAACCTTACATTCCAAAACTTGAAAGGAGAGCAAGTGAATACCTAAGGCAAGGGTGGAAAGTCTAGGATACACTTAGAAAACACTTTCTATAATATTAAAGGATTAAGAAGGGCCTACTTATCTACTTAATTAAGCTTAATAACATTGACTATAATAATGAAGGAAAAGAATAATCCTCGTGACTAAAGTAATATGCAAATGTACCTCTAGAGGAACTAATAGAACACCCACCCTATAAAGGAAGGTTGATTGAGATTAAGCAAGTACCAAGAGCTACTCTAATAGATAAGAGACTATACCAAATTTCCATTTTGGAAGCTATCGAGTTGAAGGAGTCACTAAAGAAAGGTTTAGATCAAGCATACATCAAACCAAGAAGTTCAACTTGGGGAGCCCTAGTCCTGGTTTAGAAGAAGGAAGATGAAACCCTCTACCTTTGCATTAACTATCGTGGGTTGAACTAGATGATATTCAAGAATGTATCCAATTCCAAGGATTGATGAGCTCCTTCACTAACGTAAAGGTGAAAAATTCTTCCCCAAGATTGATCTATGATTAGGTTACTACTAAATAAGAATTAAGGAAGAAGACATTCCCAAAACTATTTTCAACACAAGATATGGTCAATGTGAGTTTATTGTAATGTCTTTTGGATTGACTAATGTCTTAACCACTTTCAATATATTAATGCAAGATACCTATCGTCCCTATCTTGATTATTTTGTACTTATCTTCTTTGAAGACATCCTAACATACTCTAAGAAAGATGAATACCATTAACCACAAACAATGAGGACACATAAGCCCTATGCTAAGAAGAAGATATGTGCATTCTTCAAGTGGAAAATTGAGTATCTTGGGTTCATAGTATCTAAGGAAGAAATTGCGATGGATCTTGACAAGGTCAAATATGTTCAAGAATGGACACCTCTAACAATAGTTAAAGAGGTCTGAAGCTTTTTGGGGTTTACCAAATGGTACAAGGTTTTTATCAAGGACTATGCCTTGATTTGCTACACCTCTCATTGATTTGCTCAAGAATCAAGAATTAAGTTGCTATTGTGTGAAATCCTATTGAAAAGTCTAGCTTTGAGTGACTCAAGCATAGCTTAATGACAACATCTATCCTAAAGCTATCCAACCTAAAGAGTCTGAGGTTGTAAAACAGATGTAAACTATCTTGTGTTGGAATGTGTGCTTATGCAAGAAGATCATCCACTAGTGTACTCTTTAAGAAAATTAAAAACTTGTGCAAAGAATTATGCTATGCATGCTCTAGAACTACTAGTAATAATTCATACTCTCAAGCTATGGAGACACTACTTACTTGGAAATAAGTTTTCTCTAGTTTCACTCACCACAATGCCTCAATTGGATCTTTATGCAACAAAATCTAAATATGAGGTGACATTGTTGGATGAGGTTTTGAAATAATATTATTTTGAGATCAAGTATATGATAGGAAAAGAGAATATAATATCAAATTTCATAAGCCATAAAGACTTTCTCAATGCTTTTATCTTAGATGAACCCTCTAAAGAAGAATCTCTAAGTACCATGGTGTTAATGCCTACAATCCTATCTTACAAATGGACAAATAAGAAGCCATTAAAGACACAACTGAAATTGCAGGGTATCTCGAACTGCTGTTTACAACCTTGCGGCTCTAAAACGGGGCCTGAAACGGCCTCAGATGCCCAAAACTACTTTGGGAAGATTGACTTGCATGCCTTGTCTCCATATCACTTCATTAAGGCCCAAGTATGTTCTCTCGGATGGAGAGTGTCAATCTTCCCAAAATATGTTGAGTGTACTTGGGCTTTAATGGAGTGATATGGAGACAAGGCATGCAAGTCAGGATTGCTCACTATAGCTTTCTTGCCATTATGGGGATCTAGTAAAGAGAAGCACACTCTACTTGAGGCTACTTGTGGATACAGAGCAATTAATTATTTACCATGTTCCCACAATCATACTAAAGAGAAGAACAACCCAATTGAGGCTACTTATGGGAATACAATAATCAATTTCTACTAGGAAAAAGTTGTATGCCAAGGTCCATATGGAGTGGCTATTTGAAATTCTTATGTAGGAATGGATCTAGCTCCCATCTAGGTCCAACTAGGAGGTTATATATTTGATTACATGCCTTTTGAATTTTTTGCCATACAATTGGCTTTAGAAACAACTTGGCATAGAGAGTGGCTATTAAATGAGAGCTCCAGGTTGTGTTTCATGGGGGTGTATGGAGAAGCATGAGGTTCATGCTTGTTGGAGTATGGCTCTAGCCATCCTACAGTTGATTTTGCAAGACTAAAGATTGACACAAACATGGACAATATTCATACAAAAACATGCCAAAAAATCCTCAACTATTCAAGTACATTAGCTTGCAATTGGGAACTAGACATCCAAGACATCTAATTTTTGCACTCTTTCAATAGCATGAGTGTTGCTCATGTAGTTCTTTCTCCTTAGGTCACATCTCCTTGTAGTTAGCTTATAGTGTGCATAGTAGTTATCTAGTACATTGTCCAAATCATCTTGTTTTGATTATATTATACACTTATTTTTAATATTGCATGCTTCCTCTACCAATAATTAGTAGTCATCTTGTAAAGTTGTTCCCAACATGTCATGGTTTCTATGTCCTAAAATTTTGGAATGAAGGGGAGGATAGGGGGCTTAGGAGGCTGATAGAAATTGTGAATTGAGAGTGTTGCTCTATTGGAGAGTAGGATTCTTATCTAGGTATTGATCCAAGTTCAACCAGAATGTCATCTTGCTAACTATAGCCCTTTTTTTTTTTGGCTATGCAATGGTTTTAAAAATAGCTCTGATAGTTAAAGAAGAGTTCTAGGTCATGTTCATTGGGGCTAGATGGATAAGCATGAGGTTCAGGCTTGTTGACGTATGGCTTTGACTATCCTATTGTTGATTTTGGAAGATTGAAGATGGACCCAAATATGGATAGTACTATACAAAAGCCTCTGTTAGAAACTCTTAACTATTTGGGAGGATTTGCTTTTGTCATTAGGAACTAGGCATCCAAGATGTCTAACTATCACATAATTTCATCAGCATAAGTGTTTCTCTTGCAGTTATTTCTCCTCAGTTCATATCTCCTTGGTACTCAATCAGCTTAAACTAGGCATGATGCTTGTTTATATACATCCTCCAAATCATCCCATGTTGATTATATGTTTTTGTTGGTATTACACATTTTCTCTACCAATGTGTCCACCGTTAATTTCCAACCATCCTGAAAAGTTATTTTTGGTATGTAATCTAACTTTTTATGTCCTAAATTTCAGAATCAGAAGGGGGGTAAGGGGGCTCTGAAAACTGGTAGAATTTAGACAATGAGTTTTGCGAGAGCGTTATCTTTTGGAGGAGTATAATTCCTATCTAGGAATCAATGCATGTGAAATATTGGTTCATCAAATTGGATAGCTTCATGTGTGAGAACTTAGGATACCCAATTTAGACACACTTCAAAGCTTTGATCATCTTAAAGTAGCCACAAGAACTAGTCTCTTGTGTAGAAAGGACTACCATGTGGAGGTAATTGTATGGTCAAGCTGAATTATGGGTGTACATTGGCAACCTATAACATCATGGCTATTATTGGACTCTAGGAGCACCATATTATATTAATATGGATAAGGGGGTATGTTTTCACTCTAGAAGTTGGTTCTCCTAAACTCTTGCAAGGAGATAAAGGAAAAATTCTTAAGTTTCTATTATGGAAAGGAGACTTTATGTTGAAAATGACATGAATTATGATGATAGAAAGTCTATGCAATTAGTTGACATTAATGGTCTATGCAATCTGTTGACCTTTTAAAATTTTTAGAAAGGAGATCCTTATGAAATGGTCTATAATACTGGAATTTGGACATGTAGGAGTTTTAGTAGATTCACTGGTCATGCTTGGTGGGCCACAAATAAAGACTCTAATTCTTATTATAACATAGAGCTCAAGAGTCTAGACATTGTATACACCACTTGGCTTGATCATGTATGAAAAGGAAGTTATCATATATGATAGGGATAAAGAGGGTAACATGACAAAACCACATGGCTTGATCATGATCCTCTTAAGTAAGAGAAGCTCTCATGTATGACTAGCTTCAGATGGATAGATTGATTGCAAGTGTTGCTTTGTGAGTAGTTAATCCATATTGCATTAATTGGCACTAGGCCATGTGGCCATTGAGAAGGAGGATCTAAATGCAAATTGGAATGTTTGATCTTTATGGATGTAGAACTAAAAGTACCAATACCTGCACGATGATCACTGAAATTTCTACTATCATTGATATCATGTACATTGATATTCCCCCTTAATCTAGTAGTGTTGTATGGTTCAAGTGAATCTCTAGCACTCATATCATGGCCAACAGTACTATCGTGTAATGACACCATTGAAGATGAAAAAGAGACCAGTCTTGGAAAGGTAAAGCTCAAAATTTTTCTCTCAAACTTTTTTTTTTGCTACTATTGGAGCAACACTCATCTCATGGTACAAAAATTTAGGATATGAGTCATGGTGATTTGTTGTTTCTAACCTATCGAGATATCTAGTCTCCTCCTTACCTGTTGAATCAAAAACTACCACATCAGTGAGGCATGGAGTTTCCTTTAGTAAAGAAGCATCCTTACATGCCCTTCTTGACATAATTGTGATGGTCTTGTAGTAATCCTGCATGCTAGATGCCATGATTGTGCTTCTAGAAGGACCCAACACTACTCCATCTTTAGTCATCTCCTTTTGGGGATATGATCCCAAACTAATTACTACTTTTTGGTCATTAAAGTGACACCTTAGTGATCCTATAAGGAAATAATTATTGCCAGTCTCTCCATTAGCTTTTGTGAGAGTTGGTATAACATAAGCATATCAATTCTTGGCTATGCTCCTGATATCAGAAGGTACTGCACCAAATAAGAGCTGAAGGAGGGCATTGAAGGGTGTAGTGATTTAGGACTCTACAATGGTGACCTGATTTATGAGGAGAATGATCTCAATGCTCAATTGCTTTTGAGCTATTGTTGCTCGCACAATGAGGACTACTCCACTAGTCCTACAATTCAAGTACTTGGACTTGATTTTGTAGCAACATTTGAAGCTTCATTGCGATTCCAACACTTCGTAAGTGTAGGAATTTTTTGTATTCACTAGGTTTACATTTTCCAAGAATTGTTATGCTTGTCATGCTTTGAGTGGTGACAATTACCATGCTTATTAGTAAATGAAGCTTTGGATTTGGTTGATTGTAACAACTATAGGGAGAAATTTCTCTCTTGATCCATGGGATAGAGTTGATTTAATTTATGGTAATAAATTAGAAATTGGTTTAGTGGATCTTATTTATGCCTTAGGTTATATGGATGATTTGCAAAGTCATATATAGGTGCATGCAAGGACCTTGATAGGAGCTTAGTCTCAGAGGTGTAGAAATTTTGTATATGTTTTGCATGTTTATTTATGGTAGCAGATGTAGGGTATCTAAATGGAGAGAAAAAAGGGATGTCTTCCAAGTTAAGAGAGCAATCTATGGGCTCAAAATAGTAGAATGATCTCATATGTAGTAAGGACTAGCAGTGTTGTTGCTACTTATTAAAAAAATTGGGTGTTAGTAATAAAGGTGTTTTGGATTACCAAAGATGTCAAAGCAAATGAAAGGTTCCTATAGGTGTTGTTGTAGACCTTACATAGCCATCTTAGATGTTGATATTATAATTTAAAGTATGTTGTTTTCATTACATGTTTCAGTTTGCTTTTGCTACCATCATGTTGATATTATGAGCTAAACTATTTGTGCTATCAGGAGCCTATGACTTTTTGTGTGGCTTCTCCCATTTGGTTGGTAAAGTGTTGTAATTTAATTGTTTATTCAATTAATGATTATTGTTATTACTTGCAAGTCAGGCAATTATCAACGTTCTCTATAAGGAAGGTTGGTTTGATGAATTAGAAAAGGTGATGGAGCAGTTTGAAGAAGTGATGATCCCAATAAAGCTAAAGTAATACCAAAAGGGGTGCCAATTTTAGGGCCAATCGTGTGTGCATTGTCCAAGATCAGTAGGTAAATTTGTATTTTCAGATTTGCATTTATTGTTTGCTGCTCTAATTAAGTTGTAATCAGGGACTTACCACCCGTCAGGACATGTATTTTTGAAACCTCACTTAGCATGTGGATTAATTTCTAATCACATGATTAAGTAAATGTTGCACATGTGAGGTGTAACTAGGGTTAAAGTAAATTTACGAGCCCGGGACCCAAAGAAATCACGAGATGTCAAATGAAAAAGTTGCTATAAGTTATGCCATACAGCTACTTGGTGGTATATGGTGCCAGTTGTTGGCCTAGGTCATCCATTTGGTCATAAGTGTTAGTTGGTGACACTAGAGAAGTAGCGTTTAATGGTACCTAATGCTAATGTGATGGTCAAAGATGATGCAGAGACACTCGAGAATGGAAGTTGCCTAGCTAATTTAATTATTGGCCAATCAGGTTATTTTTTAGGGCACTAAAATAATTATTAGATTAATTTTTAGTATTTAAAGATTAAAAATTAATATTTAATTATAAAAAATGCTAGAAAAACAATTTCGAAAGGTTGCCACTTGTCAAAAATGCCCATGCAAGACTGAAAAACGTCTTTAGAGGCTGGAGAGAAGCATTTCTATAAATTCAGTTTGCAAGGGAGAGGAAGGAAAGGCTGCTGGTTTGATTTGCAGCCATTGGAGGACCTTTTAAGGCAGTCAGGGGCAAAAGAAGACCAATCAACAGTAGGAGACATCATCTACAAGCCATTGAGGCATGGTAACAGCAATAAATGATGGATTTTCTTTAGTTCTTTGAATCTACATGCTGTTATGGCAGGGCAGCAGGAGCACTTGACTGATTTTCAATCATTCTTCGCAACAAACCTCTGAATTTTCTCTATGTATAGCTTTCCCTCTCATCTTTGAGCCATTTCACAGTCTTGCTCTAAAGATCTCAGCATTGGGACCCTTAGAGGCTGAGAAATTGCAAATTTCTCTGCTGTAAACCCTAATTTACAACAGAAATTAGAGTTTAGCAACAACCTTGGGAAGCATGCTAGAAATTGGAAGCTCCAAGACTTGGATTCAATAAGGTTGAAGGTGAATTTCAATTGAATTCAGGTCGAGGACTAGAAATCCATTGAATTCGGGGCATTTCCATCATCCATGAAATGGGCGAAGGCTGATTAAGTGCTCGAATTAAGGGGCAAAATAGATTGAAGACTTGCTGGTCACTGTGGACAGCAAGGGGAGTTAGAATACCAAAAGGGATTGGGAGAATCCCATTGTAAATCAACTTCTTATTCAATAAAGCTAAAGAAATACCGAAAGGGGTGCCAATTTTGGGGCCAATCAGGTGTGCATTGTCCAAGGGGTAAATTTGTATTTTCAGATTTGCAATGGAAGGAAGGCTGGTTTCATGGTTCCATTGCCAGGATACCATCAAATCCTTTGAACTGGTGGACCCATGGTACTTGATTGCAACTTGGGAGTATTACATTATTGCTGAAATTGTTCTCAGCAGTGAATTACAGCAAGCATGTCTTCACATGGTGATACGGGATCAAGTGGAGAGGATGCATCACTCCTTGGTCAATCACATGGTGAAGGGAAAAATGCAATGATTGATGTTGGGTATGGTTCTCAGCATGGATAACATGCTGAAAATGTGGGAAATGACCCAAATGTTGGCACTTCAATGCATTAAGAGGCTGATGACTAGCAAGGGGCTGAAGAATTTGATGATAGCTTCAAGGATCGAATGCGTATAGCAGTAAATCTTTTTGCTAAATTGGCAAAGGATCCCCAGTTTACTTGATTCTTGAATGCCCCAAAGAAGGACATCAAAGGCAAAGAGAAGAAGACACCTTCTATAGCTTCAGGACAATGACAATAACCAAAGCAAATGCCTAAGCCTTCTTTATAAGAGCCCAAAATGCTTGATGAGCGCAAATAGTTGGTATTCGTGGGGCAGCAAGTGCAAATGCATGGCCAACTTGGTAGTGCCAATCCATGGGAACATGGGCAGCAAGGCGATTATGCACATGCAAGTATGGGATAGCAAGGATACTTTGGTGGTGGTACAATTTTTCATGCTATGGTTGGACATGCACCACATATGGGAATGTATGGCACAAATCCCTATGGTATGTAGCAGCCAATGCATGGCTCACAACACCCAATGTATCCGGGTAATGCAAGTGGAATGCCTAATCCATGTATGGCAACATAAGTATGATGCTTAGGGCACAAAGCGGGCAATATGGATATGTATCGGCACCCCCAGGGATTGTTGGAGCACAAGGATTTGGTGTTGGTCATGTAGGTGCTTCATATAGTGCTGGTTTTCATGCAAATACATCTAATGCACCCTTTTTGCAGTGGCCCATTTATGATAACTTGACTCCCATAGGACCATCGAAGGACTATGATGAAGGTGGCAAAAGTGTGAAGTTTGAGCCTTTCAGTGGTGCACAAGATAAGCTCAAATCACTTGTTTTTATTCAGTAGTTTGATGTAGCCTATTCTGGAGGAAACTTCATAGAGGCATCTAAGATACATAAGGCAGCAACATTTTTTATGGAAAATGCATTGGAGTGGTGGTCTACACTCCTTATTTAAGGGAAGTCACCTACCACTTGGGTTGTGTTTAAGCAAATGTTTGCTTCAAATTGGTTGACAAGTACCTTTGAAGTAGACATTATGACAACTTGGAATCAATTGAATTCCAAAGATAGCAAGAACTTGGATCAGTATAATAAGAAGTTTTGGGATGCATTGTTGCCAGTTACTTCTTATCACACACTACCCCTCCATGAGCAGGTGGAGAAGTATATTTGTGGTTTGCCAAAGGAATCAATGATTTTTGCATTAAGTCCACTTTTTTCAACATGTCTCAGCTTATAAAAAGTGCTACTACAGCCGACACATTGCTGCGTGGAAGGATGCAGGATTCCATTGATGATGATGCCAAGTCACATGTCAAAGAGGCAAAGATTGAGAAAAAGGGTAAATCTGAAAATAAAGCTGAAAATTGGGGCATATCTGAAAAATAGGGTTGGAAAGAGGAACACATCGTAGAGAAAGAGTGGAAAAAGTGATGCACTGTCACGTAAACCTCAGTTGTCGACTGTCAATATGATTTATCACATTGAGGTGGATACCATGAAAGAGCAATATGTTGTTGATTTTAACTTTGCTAATGTTTATGATTAGCTTTGCAATGGCCAAAGCCATGGACACTTTGTGTAAGAGATACATTTCTGATGATGCATGGACGACTGTGTCATAAAGTAGTTAAGGCCTAGAGTTATCACTGAAAGTCATGCTTCTTCGTATGCAAGACACTGAGGTATTGATGTCACAATCAAGGTAGTGGAGCATTTCTTTTATTGGCCAACTTTGAGGCATGATGTAGAACAGTTTGGTAAGACATGCATTGTATACCAGAAGGTAAAGCATGATAGGCAAAAGATGTCGGGTTTGTTGCAGCCCTTGCCTATTCCATATAGGCCTTGGCAGAGCATTGCAATGGACTTTATTTTTGAGCTTCGTAAGACACCTACAAGGAACGATGGGATATGGACTATTATTTGCAGGTTTAGCAAACAAGCCCATTTCATTTGGGTGAGAGGAAGAAAGTAAAGGCTGACCATATGCTGGAGGAAGTTTCTATATGTATATCCTTTACATCACATGCATTCAAGGCCTATTTATAAATATCCTTATCAGTGAATTTTTTCTAAATAAAACATCATCCTTTTCAATTCAATCTGTAAATAACCCCTTTATATTACATCCTTCTGTATATTAAAAATGTATAAAATTAGTATTTTAAAAATGCCTTATTTTGAACCCACGTGATGCACACATATATTCATGAGTAACTTACTTGAGACCATATGGCACGATCGTTTTTGCAGTACATCTTTAAGTAACATGGTATGCCAGAGTCGATCATTAGTGATCGAGACCCCTGGATGACCAATTTATTTTGGAACGGCTTGTTAGAGAATATGGGTACCACGCTGAAATCCTCATCATCCTTCCATGCGCAAACAGATGGTCAGTCTCAGGAAGCAAACTCCACAATGTTAGATCTTTTGAGGTGCTATGTTTTAGACCACAAGACACAGTGGGAGCAGTATTTTCCCTTGGTTGAGTTTGCTTACAACAACACAGTGCATAGTTCTACGGGCAAAGCTCTGTTTGAGGTGGTAGACGGTGGTAAGAAAGTACCCCCTATTTTTCACACAAAAGATATGATCTTTGAGTTTGATCGTTATATGGAAAACTTAGATATATCCTATGCAAAGATAAAATATGCACTTTAGAGATTGCAAGAAAAGCAAAAGAGGGCAACTGATCACCACAGAAGTGCTTTGTAGTTTGTAGAGGGTGATTATGTATTGCTATGTTTGAAAAGGCAAGGTTGAAAAAGATGAAAGGAAGAGAAAGACTATATCCAAAGTTGAGTATGAGATATTATGGGCTCTTCCAGGTGACTGAAATCACCTCCACATTGGCTGATACACAATGCCTTTCATGTGAACTTGCTTAGACCTTTTCATGGAGATGTGCCAGAGGATGTCTCTGCTAAAATTCAGTTTGAGGTTGAGGAGCTAGATGAGATTTTGGTACCTGAGAAGATTTTGGCACACAAGGAAAGAAAGGTCAAAGGTAAAGTTTCCAAGAGGTACTTGGTGAAGTTTCAAAATTATTCACCAATAGATGCCAAATGGATGGAAGAGGATGACTTGGCAGACCATCCTCAGTTGTTGTAGCTTTACCTAGATGCCTTTCAGTAAGAGTTGACTTTAGTTTGGGCTTTGTCAGGTTTAGCAGAGCAAGGGTTTGGAGTATTGCCCGATGCTCAAGGGGGAGGTAGCACTTCCACTCCTCCAGTTATGGATAGCTCTCGTATGTAGTGGATCTTGGATGTATTCAGCATACATTCAAGGTACTGTAGCTGAACAATATGTTTTCCAGAAGGTCACTATTCAGTGTACTAGTCACTATGTTTGGCATGCAGATTGGTATGGTTTTCACTACAACTTTGAAATTGTACATTTGCATCCATTATGATCGGGGTGTAATCAGTTATGCTTTGTATGGCATTGGTTATGCTTGGTGTAGCATCAGTTAATGATAATCAAGGGATGATTATCGAATGTTGATTTTCAGTGCATGAGCATTAATATTCAATGGTATTCAGCTGAGTTTTTGATCAGCTTGAGAGCTGTTTATGGTCACTTTTTTGATTAGTTGTACATCAGCTTTTGCACTGATTGCTGGTTGGTTTTTGCAATGAGTTTGTGATCAGTTTGGGGGTCATATTTGTAGCAGTTTGCGATCAGTTCTCAGATTAGAAAGTGATCAGTTTATGATTAGATTATGCTCAATTTTCAATGGTTTATATCTAGTTCCATGGACAACAGCATATGTTATAATGCCATTGATGTTTTAGCCATGGTTTATGCTTGGTTATGCTATGCTATGGTTTGGTTTTGCTAGATGAGTTGAGCTAATGAGAAATGGACATATCACATGATAATTTGGCAATGTTTTTGAGATTCTTTGTGAGTCTTATGCTATGTTATGTTGACTGGTAATTTTCAGCATATGTTGGGCATATGGAATGGTTGAACAACAGTGCGCAATGTTGTGTTGACTATGATGCTCTATGGAAATTCCAATGTAGTACTTTGCTTTTGATGCATTTGGTAGTGCAATCGAGGATGATTACAAGGATTTCAAGAGGGAGGGCTATCGTGAGGACATGTATTTTTGAAATCTTACTTAATATGTGGATTAATTTTAATCACATGATTAAGTAAATGTTGCACATGTGAGGCGTAACTCGAGTTAAAGTAAATTTACGAGCTCGGGACCTGAAGAAATCACGGGATGTCAAAGGAAAAAGTTGTTATAAGTTATGCTGCATAGCTACTTGGTGGTATCTGGTGCCAGTTGTTGGCCTAAGTCATCCATTTGACTATAAGTGTCAATTGATGACACTAGAGAAGTGGCATTGAATGGTACCTAATGCTAATCTGATGGTCAAAGATGGCACAGAAATACTCGGGAATGGAAGTTGCCTAGCCAATTTCATTATTGTCCAGTCTGATTATTTTTCAAGGCACCAAAATAATTATTAGATTAATTTTTAAAATTTAAAAACTAAAAATTGATATTTAATTATGAAAAATGTTGAAAAAACCATTTGGAAAGGCTGCCACTTGTAAAAAAAATGCCCATGCAAGACTGAAAAATGTCTTTAGAGGTTGGAGAGAGGCATTTTTATAAATTCAGCCTGCAAGAGAGAGGGAGGGGATGTTGTTGGTTTGATTTGTAGCCCTTGCAAGACCTTTTGAGGTAGGCAAGGGCAACAGAAGACCAATCAACAACAGGTGATAGCATCTACAGGTTGATGGGACGGGGCAATAGTAATAACTAATTGATTTTCTTCAGTTCTTTACATCTACAAGCTATTGTGACACGGCAACAACTGCATTTGACTGATTTTCAGTCATTCTTCGTGACAAAACTCTAAATTTTCTCTCTCTACAGCTTTCTCTCTCATCTCCCAGCCATTTCGCAGCCTTGCTCTGAAGATCTCATCATTTGGACTCTTGGAGGCTGAGAAATTGTACATTTCTATGTTGTAAACCCTAATTTACAGTAGAAATTAGGGTTTAGCAGTAGCCTCGAGAAGCATGCCAGAAATTGCAAGCTCCAAGACTTGGATTCAATAAGGCTGAAGGTGAATAAGGTCTCACCCAAAGTACGTGACCATCTTGATTGGTATGTTTTTTGCATATGCATAAGCTATCTTCCTATTATGCTTGTGGATTACCTGGAGAATTTGTAGTTCATATCATATGCATGTATTTTTTATGTTCGCCAGTGCATTGTAACAATTCACTTTGATTCTATGCCTAAAAACAATGATTTGTCATGTACCCCATCCTTGGAAGCTTCTTATCTTTGTGGTTTAGTGATCATGGAGAGAGTTGTGGTAATGCTACTAGTTTGTGAAGGTGGACTTATGAGTGAGGGGTGCAGCCATTATACAGATCAATATGACTTTTGAAGCTAAGATGAGCTTGGATCTACTAAATGCAAGGATTATCATAGTTCCAATACATGCTTTCATGTGGATATATGCAAGTTCAAGAATCACAAGAGGAACTATTTTTTCCAATGTGAATTGTACATATCATGAGTGTGAAACCACAACTATATGACACATTTTCTCGTTGGTACTAAGTTGGTAAGTGTGAAACAAGCGTCTTATAATTATCAGATTAAAGATACCCGTGTTCATGGAGTTGCTTATTTTGGCAAGAGTGAAAAGGTGCAAGGCACCATTAAAGACTCTCCCTCACAATTTAATGGTGAAAGACCCAATTGTAATGTTTGATAATTCAAGACAAGTGCATATTGAAGTATTGGTTATCCTTTATGGAAAAAATAGGCATGAAAAAGTGTATATGGATTTCAACTTGTACTTAAGTTTACAAAGGTTCTATATGAGATATTGGGTGTAAATTATTGGTTACATGTGATCAAATGGGGTAAAGCAACTTGATGTTTCAAACATTTATAGAGATGAAGAATTGATTGTATTGACTAGAATTCTATTTCAATGTACTCACTTTGTAGAGCTAATCATTATAGCTTAAAAATTGAGCTTTGTATGCCTTATTTGGAGTGACAGTCTAAAAGAAATTGTAGATTTTGTGATAGGGGTCAACTTATGCTGGCCAGAACATATCAATGATGTCAAGGAAAGTATCAGTGACATGCTTCAGGGATTGTCTAGCCTTTGAGAGTTCATGTATTATGTTGTGCTACACCCAAGGAATGTATGAGTAGTATATGAGATGTTTGAAGCTCAAGTTTAGCTCATAGAATGGACATGCAACAACAAATGTGTTGGGGGATTCTTACGCATAAGGAACTTTTAATCATTCCCTACATAGAAAGAAAAAAGGGAATTTCCTATTAATTTTCTAGTTAAGAATACATGGGGAAAGTAAATGATTGGGAAAATTGAACATTTCCTAGTTAGAGAAATTTCTTACATAGAGAAAATTCCCTATGTAGAAAATTTTTTACATAGAAAAATTTCCCTATGTGAAAAATTTTTAATGTGATTTCCTAGTTTCTTTAACTAGAAAATATTCAAATTTCCCTATCATTTACTTTTTTTACTTATGTGTATTTTTATCTAGACAATTGATAGGGAATTCCTTTTTTTTTTTCCTATGTCGGGAAAGGTAGCAAGTTTGGTTCAACCTAAAAGAGCTTGAGAGAAATCCTTCTCAAATCTTTAGAAGAAGGAAATTATAAGTCCTCCTCAAATTTGTCAAAATATAGTTACACATTTCGAATTTATGTTTAAAACACCGTCTCAATCGAGGAATGGATACTTCCTGCTCTCAAATGATAGTGAAAAGGATCTACTTCCCGAGAGAGAGAGAGATTCCCCTTTGCATTTTCCCGGTGGGCCGCGTGTGCACCTGTGACCTCATCTCGCTTGCTGGAAAAGGCGGCGCTTCTCGTGTTGCTTTTGCTTTTGGGAGACGCCTTATCACTCGGTTTCCGCGTCACCACGAAATGCATTCCCGTATTGGTAAATATATATATACAAGACGCATCTTGCAGAGTGCAGTCACAGTGCAGGTGAAGACGACACAGAGCAAACGTCTCAATATCATCATCATATAACACACAGACAGATATACAGACGCACAAGAAGCTGAAGAAGCGGCGGCACTTGCAGCAAAGACGAAGCAGATCAGCGACGTACCACACGTCAGTGTTGAGAAGAAAAAAGAATCAGAACAAGGACAATAATTAACATTCTTCCAGTACATGGCAGGCGCACTACCTCACGAATATGGTAGCAGCAGCAAGACGTATATGAGTGGTACTCTGACACGAAGCCACACGGTCAGCCCTTCCTTCAGCACGGCACCGGCCATTATAATGAACAGCTCTAGCACCGATCATCCAAGTCGAAAGGCAGCTGGTCCTGCATCGACGCTGCAAGCTGTATGTACTACTCAAGGCCATATAATTGAGCAGCAGCGGCGCCAGCAGCCGCACGACAATATTCAAGTGGCGACGACGTTGTACTGCTTATGCTCCCCTACGACGCACCCGGGCTCGTTCCGGTGCCATTATCACCGCAACAATTAGTCATGTACCACCCACTAGTGATTTTTGTAATAAGATCAATATCATCTTCATGAACACGAACATCGTTTCACTGTACTAAACGTACTGTCATCGTCGCAATGCGGGAAATTAAGGGCGTTTTAATTTGTGCGTCAATTGTCCTCTTGTAAGTCTTGAAGCATATAATTCGTGCAAGACTATAATTATTGTCTGTCGGACAAAAGCAATATACGCGGCTTCTTTAATTATAATCCCCAGCATGCTATCCTTTTTCCGCTCGTTCAGAATCGTTTGATATAAGCATGCAAACGCATTCTTATCTCTACTGGACTTGGGCTCTCTTGGAGTATCCTATCTACTCTTTGGCATCTTCTCGTCTACCACAGCTCTCGGTCCTACGAGTCTTAGTAATCCTAGTAACTCTGTTGCATTTACTTTGTGGGTCCTATCATTTCAACTGTTAATCAGCCCATCGCGGAAGACTCTTTGGTACAAAACTCCTCACGCTCTTTCATTTCCTTGGTTTTCTTGTTTTCTCATCTTCAGCCTTCCCTTCTACCCTTCCCTTGAAGACACTAAGGGGAAGCAAGCAACAGCTCTCGTTTCTTGGCATCTTGTTGCTATCCAAGCCATGGCAACATTAATCAATCCATTCCAAGGGCAAGAAGACCAAGAACATCTACCTTTTCCATATGATTCTCACATGTAACTCTTTGAGTGTAAAGAATCAAGGGCTTCAAGCGTGGATTTCTAGGTGCACATGGATCCTTATGTAACAAAAAATAGGTGATGATAAAACCAAGATGAGTGATCTTTCACAAAGTTTTTCCTCCAAGCAAACAATCAATCCTTGTGTACAACCAATGGTACCAACAAACCCTTTGTAGCCTCGTTGTCATGTATAGAAGGGACCAAGAAGGGTAAGTGAGCTTTTCCAACAGAAGCGAGCTTTTGAGTGAGCTTTTTTGGGCAACCCCTCTATTCTTGTTTCATATAATTCACTTATTCCACTCTTAGATATATCCACCTCCTCTTTTAACTTTATTCTATCCATATATATATATATATATATATATATATGCCACACACACACTCTCTCTCTACCTATATCAACCTCCTCTCCCCATCTCTCTCTCTCTCTCTCTCTCTCATATAAGCAATTCCTCATAGTTCACTCCCTATTCTGAGCTTTTTTGCTCAACCCCTCTATTCTTATTCCATATAGTTCACTTATTCCTCCCTTAGATATACCCACCTCCTCTTCTAGCTTCACTCTATCCATATATATATCTCTCTCTATGCTTCACACACACACATACACACACTCTCTTTACCTATATCAACCTTCTCTTTCTCTATGTGTGTGTGTGTGTGTCTCTCTCTCTCTCTCTCATTATCATTCTGAGTCTCCCTCTCTCTTACTCAATCACTCATTCACTCTCTTTTTCCATTCATTGTCTTACGCCCCGTGCCATCTCTCATTCTTATTATCTCTCCCTTCCTCTCTCCTTATTCTCTCTTGCCCTCTCTATATCCATGAATACACCTCTCTCTCTCGTTACTCCATCCTTTTACTCTCTCTACCCATCAATAGTTCTCTCTCTCTCTCTCTCTCTCTCTCTCTCTCTCTCTCTCTCAATATAGAAACATTTGTGCAAACAGGATTATGACATGTGTTGTTGAATAAATACATCTCTTTATTCATAAGTCGTTCTCTCTCTCTCCATCTCTCTCCATCTCTCTCTTCCTCTCTCTGTCTCTCTTTCTCTCTCTCTCTCTCTTGTTTGCATTACAAGAACAATCATGCAAACACTCTAGATTGATAAAACTTTTATTGATGATACAACTTGTCTTACATTGGATTATGATATATGGTGCAATAAATACTTCTCTCTTTGCTTATAAATATATATATATATCTCTCTCTCTCTCTCTCATAAGGAGTTCCCTCTATTGCAAAATAGATTCTTACTCTGTGTGTTTGTCTCTCTAGCCCTCTTCCTCTCCCCCTCTCTCTCTCTCTCCCAATAATTTCAATTAATACACAATAATTCATGCAAGTAATCTAGATCTACATTTATATTGCTTTGACTAATTCTGGCAAGTGTGCTATTGTTCCACAATTGAGAGAGACAAGATTACCAAAATCTTGACAAGATTTTGATTGGACTAGCCAAGTGAGCTATGACTATATTTTTTTAATAAAATAAAGCGCTTTTGTGTTAAGAGATAGCCAAGTTTTTTATTTGAATAAGACTTGTGTATTTGTATTCTCTTCCTTCATCTTGTAACAAATTGCCATAGGCATCAACTCTTATACACTACAACCACTACAAGGATATAGGGAAATAGCGACGGCCAGTTGCGACGCATATCAACGGTATCACTATTTTTGTTACTATTTGCATTGCAAATGCGACGCAAATAGTGACGGTACTTAGAGTAAAAAAAAGTGGCCGAAACTCGAGCGTGGCATTTTGCCACGAAGAAGAGCAAAATAGAGAGTAAAAGAGACCGTGTGTTTGTAAGGCAGAGGGAGAGAAAGAGAGAAAGAGGGAAAAGGAGAGCTTCTAACCAGCGTCGTTGCACTGCGCCGCCGCTCACGAAGAAGAGGAGGAAGTGCGTGAAGGGTGAAAAGGGACCATTGCAAAGAGGAGATGAAGAATCCATCCTCGGGCCTTTACGGTGAGTACATTGCTCCCTCTTGGTTTGTTCTTGTTCTTTCTTCTATTCTTTTGTTTGTTTTTGTTAAGAATGAGGTACATCAAGGGAGAAAGAGAGGAAATGAGAGAGGGAGAAGAATAAATGAAAAGGAAGAAAGACTGAGAGAGAGAGAGAGAATAAACACAAAATATAATAAAGAAAGAGAGAAAAAGAGACAGAGGGAGAGAGAGAGGAGAATGAATGAGAAAATACGAGGGGATAGAGAGAAACAAAGAGTGAGGCAAGGAGGGCACGATTGGAGGCAAGAGTGGTCCATTATCTTGGGAGTGGTAGCCACATCACTTATCTCGAGGACTTTGTAAGTTTTTTTAATGTTCTTCTTGCTTTTTTTTTTTGCAATATTGCTTGTATTGACAATTGTGTTTCTAATAGTTGCATTTTGTTTTCTTTGCAGCACTCCATTACAAACCGTGATTCCACTAGCCTAGAGACTGGATATGCGGAGAGACAGAGTCTCATTGCATTGATTAATAGATTGTACGCATACGGTGGCCCAATAAGTCACTCATCTTTCTTGTCCATAGTTACTATTTTTAATTAAAATGTATTATTGTACGATGGACTAATGTGTAGTTTTTTCTTTTTTTGCAGAGTCCATTTGATGCTCCTTTGCATTGGGACGAGCTTTCAAATGGCGAGAATCTATAGCTTTGCGCTTGGAATCGTAGAGCACACTTCCTCTTCTCTTTTGGTCCTATGATTTTTTTTAGGCATTTTCTATGCACTATGTTATTATCATTATTTGTATCTTGCCATGATTCCACGAGCGCTTTCATTAAGCAATCTTGTATTTAGTTTATGTATCAGTCTTGTGGATTCAAGTACACTTTGCCTTCATTTTGACGACCATTATACACTTTACAGGTAATCCATTTATAGACTGTAAATACAAAACAATAGTGCTACATGTGGTAGGGCAGCTTGTTGCCTTGCCACAAATATTTTTTCTCTATAAGTGTTGCTATTAGTGTCACAAATTTACTACATGTGTTGCTATTGGTGTCGTAATTTGCATTGGCAATTGTCGCTATTGGTGTTGCTATCAACGCCGTTATTGGTGTCACAATGCTAATTGTGACGCCAATAGTGGCGGTTCTTTGGAGACGCTAATACGAATGTGTTTAGCAACGATGAGGGCAAATTTTTTTGTGAAAATTTTCATCGCTTTAAACATTGGTATGAGGCACGCATCTTGTAGTAAACAACATAATTGAGGTTTGATGAGCACACGATCCAATAATTAATATGATGCATATGGTAGAAGTATATCTAACTATTGCGTATGTCCTCGATACCATTCCTTCATATAGGATTCATTCACCAAGTCAAACCTTGATGTTGGTTATGTCATTGACAATATAAAGCACATGCTTATCATCTTCAATGGCTTGCTTGAGAAATAGGCTACCATGGAAAAATCTACATGCATAACATTGCTTTAAGTTCAAAAGAAAAGATTTCATCCTCTAATCGCTCTTTGCACATGCTACATAAACCATATGTTTGAACTTACGTATATGGAGTATTGAACATCATATATTGGGCTTTATTATGCTATTTTACAATATATGTTTATTCCTTGAATGAAATAATATGTTACTTATTCCTGTGAACAAGTGGTTGAAGCTCCTCAAGCATTGTCGAGAGTTCATTGTCAAACATGGGAACTCCTTGCTTGTGAACCATGGCACTTGTCACTAGTCTTTTAGCCATAGTCATTTATAAATGTCAAGGCCTAGCTATGCTAAATTCTCTTACATGTTTCTTTATGGTTTTTTGAACCTCTTTCACATTTGCTCAATACGTGCCTCTTTGCACCTCATGATTATGTGTGTCCTAATGGATGAACAATCTTGATATTGTGCTTTTGCTAACATCATATAATACACCATTCATTGACAATTGGAGAGAAAATGGGAGGATTCTTGTAATAGAAATGTCCGAGGCTTCTAAGACCATCAATTAATATTTCCAAAGTTGGTATGTTGGTATTAAGTTTCCCTGCATGGCATGAGCTCAAAGTTGATTCGTATTATGTAGTCATAATAAAAGACAAAAGGTAGGGCATGCTATCCTACAACACTTTTAAAGACATTACAAACAAAGATTCTTATACTTTTCCATGCCACATGGTTTGATGATTCAAAAATTGAGTGGCCAACACCTCATATTAACATGGGCTTTGTCCATGAATGGCCATTGTACTTTTGCTCCAATACCCTCTATTGAATGCATGTTGTCTCTCCTAACGATGGAAGCTTATACAACACATTTCCATAATGCAAAACTAGGATCTTGTCCACTCTCTCTAAAACACTTGTATTTTGAATGCATTGACCTAAGACTCGGTGTTACCCTTTTGAAGACATTATGTATTTAAGTACACTTGTAACATGAGGATGGCCCTATCCCCTTCTCTTTCACATCAAGTGTGATTGGGATGGTCTTGGTTTTTGCCATATTCTTGAGTGGAGGGGGGTTGATGAGGCTTCCACAGTGATTGTTGTTTTCCCAATGTTGGAAGGCTCTAGGTGAGGTCTACTGTATTAGGGGAAGGTTGTGACAGGCTCACTTCCTTATTCAACAAGATAGTCTTGTGAGAGTAAGGTGTCTAGAACATGTACATGGCCAATCTCATGGTCACTGTTGCAATGAATTTGTGTGCTTTGTATTCAGCTACTTGCATGGTTAATATCAAAAACACATTTGCCATTGCCATTACAAATGTCTTCCTCCTTCAAGATCAAGAACTACCTATTTTTATAGTGTATAGTAGGTTTGGCAAAGAGAGAGGCTATGTATATGTGGATCTTTGTCCCTATGTTTAGTATAATACTTAACAATGGTACTATTTCCCAAGCAATCTACACATGTATGGATATGCATGCCAAATATGAGAGTGATAGTGAGAGACTTTGTGTGGGCATAGGTGTCATATTTGAGAGAGAGAGAGAGAGAGAGAGAGAGAGAGAGAGTGTGTGTGTGTGTGTGTGTGTGTGTGTGAGTGAGTGTGTATGTATGGGTACAGGTATGTGAGAGAGAGAGAGAGAGAGAGAGAGAGAGAGAGAGAGAGAGAGAGAGAGAGAGCGCAAGAGTGACACACATACCTACGAGAATGATTAACCTAGGAGAGATCCCAGCTTTTCGATGAGAAAACAATCCCAACACACACATACTCTCTCCCCTCCCCTCTATAAAAAATTCCAAATATCTTTGCATCACATTCTCTCTATATCTCTCCCACACTCTCTCCTACCACCTAAATCCCCAGTATTCTCTATATCACGTTGATAACCAACTACCCCCTTTTCATCATAAAATCTAGGCATACATGTCCTCTAGAGCTCTTCTTTGTGTGTGTGTTCCTTTATGTTGCCTATTATTTTAGCTCACCATTATCTATTTGAACCATAGTTCTATTACCCTACACTAGGTTAGGACCAAGCATATTGGGGTTCATATTGTCATGTTCATGTCTAGTATATCACATTCACTACCCTAAGATTGGAGCCCAAGTTCTAATCGTTAGGCCATGATCTGATACTAAGTACAAAATATTTTTAACATTCATACTAATCAATTAACCCTAAACATTTCTTAATATTAATATTTATAATATTAAAACTATAACTAACTAAAAGTAAGTAATATGAATAATAATAATTAGAACTAGTTAATAATAGTATCTAATTCTATTGCTAGTACTAATCATATGAATACTATTCATAATTAAAATTAATTAATATTAATCATATAGTAATATTATTTTGATTTATCAATGTAAAATAGTAATAAATAATATTTATTTTGTTATAATGAATTATTTAATTAACAACTAAATAATCATGAATAATAATACTAAATATCAATATTAATAATGAATAATAGTATTAATATTATTAAATAATACTATTTAATATTAATTAATATTAACAATATATATAATTAGTGATTAATTTTACTACTATTAGCTAGTACTATTAATTCTCCTCTAATACTATTAATAATTAACTATTAATTAACTAAGTGAATAATAATTTATTAATTTATATTGAGTAACTACTACTATTTAAATAATATTTTTTATTTTAACATAAATTAATTAGAAATTAAATTATATTATTAGTAATAAAAATCAAATATAAAATAGTAATTACTAATGTTATTCATTAGTATTATTAAATACTACTATTAATATTATTTAAATGCTATTAATTAGTATTATTAATTAATAATAATAAATATAAATATTACTAATAAATTAAAAATACAAAATGCAAAAGAAAAAAGTTGACTTAAAAAATGAAAAATATAATTAGTTTGAGACGATGAGAGGAGGATAGCAAGGACAACTGAGAGTTTGTTGGTGTGCGATGGATGGAGTGCTTGAGCCAATCCACTACTTGGAAGGTACTACCCAATCTATACTATCAATATCAGAGGAGACAGGCATCTCATCCTTAGCTTACTCGTTCTCGACCACTACAAAGTAAAAAATATGGACGTGTATCTTCGTCCATTAGTCGATGAGCTTAAGATTTTATGGAAGGAGAGGGTCACCGTGGAAGATATGATCAAGCGAGATGGTCGATGGTCCACCAATATTCGAGCCATTCTCATGTGGACCATGCATGACTTTTCGGGATTCGGAGAGTGATCAGGTAAGTAGGCTTCTGTTCTCGTTGGTAATATCTATCATAGCTCGTTCAAGTTTGTATTCACTAGATAGAGGTGTTGGGACAAGCCTGGTTACCTCAGGTTATCATGCATGTCCATTGTGTGGGCCACAGTTAGACTCCCGAAGGTCATGAACCATGAAGAACATGGTATATCAAGGACACACCACTTTCTTGCCAGAGGGTCATGAACTCAGGGAAGGTTTTCTTGGACGACCTCCAGCATGTATGAATGTCCAAAGCTGGTACAAACTGAAAATGGTCCACACGAAGTCACATCCAAACAGAATGCGACGGTTCTCAATTTTCTACGAGTTGCCATATTGGACCCACTTACAGATCAACCACTTGTTGGATACCATGCATATTTTCAAGAATGCGGACAGCTTGCTATGGGACCACATCACAGGAAGAGAGACACTGTAGGGACACGAATGGATTTGAAGGAGGTAGGCAAGATGGAGGCGCTTTAGCCGCAGTCGAGTGTTGATGGTCGCTTGCAGCTACCTCACACTCCTTGGGTTTTGTCCACTAAAGAAGAGCACATTGTGAAGCAAATAGTCAAGTCTATCCGCACTCTGATGGGTATGATGCATTCTCTCAGGTCTGCATTTTCTAAAGATGACCAATTATCAGGGCTAAAATCCCATGATTGGCATAAGATATGTCAAGTTTGTACTATGAATGTATTTTGCTATTTGGAGTGTAGTCGTTGTTCATAATGCTTTCTCGTTTGTGGCAGTTTGTACTACCGATCACGATCGCAGGATGCCTTACTCCAGAAATACGCAGGGCGATTTACAAGTTGTCAACTTTAGTGCAATGGATCTCACGGAAGGAGATTAAGACATCCTCTATTGAATCCGCGAGACGGGGGGCAGTGGAAACGGTCTGTCTCTTTGAGAAATACCTACCTTCTAGCATGCTCACAATACAAATCCACCTTCTTCTGCATTTTATAAATGAATTGAAGATTGCTGGACCTGTCCATACGCGATGGATCTTCTTCTTGGAGCGCTTCATGAAAACCCTGAAAGGCTTTGTGTGAGAACGAGCTCAGCCAGAAGGTAGCATGGCTGAAGGTTGGTTGGTGTCTAAGGTGCTAGTGCATATTTCACAATGGCTACCAACAATGGATTCAGACAACAATATGCTATGGTCGAAGGACAATGATAGACTGACCGGAGATATGGTGGTTGGAAATGGGGTAAAAAAAGAATGGATGTTGCAATGGAGGAGAAAGTGAACCGCTTTTGTATGTTGCACCATGCCTCTATGGAGACGTGGGTCGCTAGGTACCAGCAAACTAGGAAAGATCGAGAGGAAGCACGATTTGAATTTTGACGTAGTATGTGCCATCGATCGATTTGATATCCTGAGGGCATGGAGGAGATGCCGCGGTTTATGTCAATGCGATGGTTGCATAGAGCTTTGACCACAGTGTCTCGCGAAGGGGTGGAGGTCTCAGCCGAGTGGGAATTCTCTTGAAGGAATGTAGTCCAAAGGTGATGACGTGTTTCGAGTTTGTCATATCTATATTTTATATGTGACAACTAATTGAGTGTTTTAATATACAGTACAAAATATATACATTTCTGCGTGGAGCGTATTGACAAAATGCGCTCCACAACAAATTGTGGTATCATGGCAAGGTTTGAGCAAGAGAGCCGATGACAAGCAACAGATCTAAACACAAGTATAGATGATATGGAGTATTTTTGGAAACTTGCAAAGTATTGTCACAGTGGATTACCGTAGCTTCTCCATGATCCTATTTGATGTGCAGTGGTTCGAAGTGGTACTTGAAGAAGCTGGAGAAATAGTTCAACGAGGTCCATCTGGATTTATCGAAATAGATTCTGGAAAAAAATGAATAGATTTGTATGATACGTTTGTGTTACCAGCCCATTATGAATAGGTGCATGAACTCATGTGTTTTTTAATTGTATTACGACATGGTACATGTCACCATAGTTAAATCTCTCTTGTATGTGATTGTGAACATGTAATTTTCTATCCAAACCCTCGACAACCTCGATGGTGGTATGTTATACCTTCAGCTCCCTGAAGTACGAGAGTATATAATCAAAGTGATGTTCGGAGCATAGATGAGGACAATATGCAAATAGAGAGGTCCATATTGCAAGGAGTGGAGGCCATCGAAAGCTTGAAGCATATAGAGGAGCCAGCATCGAGTAACAATGATAGAAATATAGGAGTCTAAGAATTTTTTGAGAACGAGGTGGACTTATCCTTTTGTGGTGACATGTCTATCGACCTTCCAATGTATGCAGAGTTGTATTAGGAGATTGACATTGGACCATAGGGTACTTCATACTTGGAGCATCTACCTACTTAATTCGTTGACGAATCGCTTATAAGGGTACATAAGATATGCATTTAAAGTAAGACATTTTTTTAAGATTTATACCCATTCGTTGGTGTGCGATGGATGGAGTGCTTGAGCCAATCCACTACTTGGAAGGTACTACCCAATCTATACTATCAATATCAGAGGAGACAGGCATCTCATCCTTAGCTTACTCGTTCTCGACCACTACAAAGTAAAAAATATGGACGTGTATCTTCGTCCATTAGTCGATGAGCTTAAGATTTTATGGACGGAGAGGGTCACCGTGGAAGATATGATCAAGCGAGATGGTCGATGGTCCACCAATATTCGAGCCATTCTCATGTGGACCATGCATGACTTTTCGGGATTCGGAGAGTGATCAGGTAAGTAGGCTTCTGTTCTCGTTGGTAATATCTATCATAGCTCGTTCAAGTTTGTATTCACTAGATAGAGGTGTTGGGACAAGCCTGGTTACCTCAGGTTATCATGCATGTCCATTGTGTGGGCCACAGTTAGACTCCCGAAGGTCATGAACCATGAAGAACATGGTATATCAAGGACACACCACTTTCTTGCCAGAGGGTCATGAACTCAGGGAAGGTTTTCTTGGACGACCTCCAGCATGTATGAATATCCAAAGCTGGTACAAACTGAAAATGGTCCACACGAAGTCACATCCAAACAGAATGCGACGGTTCTCAATTTTCTACGAGTTGCCATATTGGACCCACTTACAGATCAACCACTTGTTGGATACCATGCATATTTTCAAGAATGCGGACAGCTTGCTATGGGACCACATCACAGGAAGAGAGACACTGTAGGGACACGAATGGATTTGAAGGAGGTAGGCAAGATGGAGGCGCTTTAGCCGCAGTCGAGTGTTGATGGTCGCTTGCAGCTACCTCACACTCCTTGGGTTTTGTCCACTAAAGAAGAGCACATTGTGAAGCAAATAGTCAAGTCTATCCGCACTCTGATGGGTATGATGCATTCTCTCAGGTCTGCATTTTCTAAAGATGACCAATTATCAGGGCTAAAATCCCATGATTGGCATAAGATATGTCAAGTTTGTACTATGAATGTATTTTGCTATTTGGAGTGTAGTCGTTGTTCATAATGCTTTCTCGTTTGTGGCAGTTTGTACTACCGATCACGATCGCAGGATGCCTTACTCCAGAAATACGCAGGGCGATTTACAGGTTGTCAACTTTAGTGCAATGGATCTCACGGAAGGAGATTAAGACATCCTCTATTGAATCCGCGAGACGGGGGGCAGTGGAAACGGTCTGTCTCTTTGAGAAATACCTACCTTCTAGCATGCTCACAATACAAATCCACCTTCTTCTGCATTTTATAAATGAATTGAAGATTGCTGGACCTGTCCATACGCGATGGATCTTCTTCTTGGAGCGCTTCATGAAAACCCTGAAAGGCTTTGTGTGAGAACGAGCTCAGCCAGAAGGTAGCATGGCTGAAGGTTGGTTGGTGTCTAAGGTGCTAGTGCATATTTCACAATGGCTACCAACAATGGATTCAGACAACAATATGCTATGGTCGAAGGACAATGATAGACTGACCGGAGATATGGTGGTTGGAAATGGGGTAAAAAAAGAATGGATGTTGCAATGGAGGAGAAAGTGAACCGCTTTTGTATGTTGCACCATGCCTCTATGGAGACGTGGGTCGCTAGGTACCAGCAAACTAGGAAAGATCGAGAGGAAGCACGATTTGAATTTTGACGTAGTATGTGCCATCGATCGATTTGATATCCTGAGGGCATGGAGGAGATGCCGCGGTTTATGTCAATGCGATGGTTGCATAGAGCTTTGACCACAGTGTCTCGCGAAGGGGTGGAGGTCTCAGCCGAGTGGGAATTCTCTTGAAGGAATGTAGTCCAAAGGTGATGACGTGTTTCGAGTTTGTCATATCTATATTTTATATGTGACAACTAATTGAGTGTTTTAATATACAGTACAAAATATATACATTTCTGCGTGGAGCGTATTGACAAAATGCGCTCCACAACAAATTGTGGTATCATGGCAAGGTTTGAGCAAGAGAGCCGATGACAAGCAACAGATCTAAACACAAGTATAGATGATATGGAGTATTTTTGGAAACTTGCAAAGTATTGTCACAGTGGATTACCGTAGCTTCTCCATGATCCTATTTGATGTGCAGTGGTTCGAAGTGGTACTTGAAGAAGCTGGAGAAATAGTTAAACGAGGTCCATCTGGATTTATCGAAATAGATTCTGGAAAAAAATGAATAGATTTGTATGATACGTTTGTGTTACCAGCCCATTATGAATAGGTGCATGAACTCATGTGTTTTTTAATTGTATTACGACATGGTACATGTCACCATAGTTAAATCTCTCTTGTATGTGATTGTGAACATGTAATTTTCTATCCAAACCCTCGACAACCTCGATGGTGGTATGTTATACCTTCAGCTCCCTGAAGTACGAGAGTATATAATCAAAGTGATGTTCGGAGCATAGATGAGGACAATATGCAAATAGAGAGGTCCATATTGCAAGGGGTGGAGGCCATCGAAAGCTTGAAGCATATAGAGGAGCCAGCATCGAGTAACAATGATAGAAATACAGGAGTCTAAGAATTTTTTGAGAACGAGGTGGACTTATCCTTTTGTGGTGACATGTCTATCGACCTTCCAATGTATGCAGAGTTGTATTAGGAGATTGACATTAGACCATAGGGTACTTCATACTTGGAGCATCTACCTACTTAATTCGTTGACGAATCGCTTATAAGGGTACATAAGATATGCATTTAAAGTAAGACATTTTTTAAAGATTTATATTACCATGCTTTATATGATCTATATTGATTATACTAACATCATTTTTTGTCTGTGCAAGTAACCTTTGTGGATATTTAGATCATCAAGATGAGTCGAGGGATGAGCGACGAGGAGCTACAGGAGATCTTCACTTGCACGGTCAGGAGCCATCATCATGAATGATGAGGGGAGAGGGTGATGGCTCGCATGAGAGAGTTGTGGCAACAAGTTTTTCAGCACAACGTCTTGGATCATTGGAAGAACATACCAGAGAGGAGCAAGGACTACATAGTAGCATCCTTGCATGAGGAGCTTTCGGTACCAGCCACAACAGATAGGTTTTCTACGGGATGGATGATGGAGTGCATACGTGCATACATGTCACATAGACGATCGGATGCACGCAAGGCACTCAAGAGTCGGGCTTCAAAGCCCGAGTGGCTAGACGCGGACGACTGGCACCGACTCGAGAAGGAGACTACAGATTCTCTAGGACGTTGGAGACAGCAGCGCGAGGCGGCAAGGGCACGACTAGAGGCCGGAGTGGTCCATCATCTTAGGAGTGGCGGCCACCACAGGACATATCTAGAGGACTTTGTAAGTTTTTCTTTTGTTTTACTTGCTTTTTTTAAAAAAATATCCTTTGTACTGACAATCGTGTTTCTAACAGTTGTATTTTTTTTTCTTTGCAGTACTTCATTACATATCGCGATCCCACTGGCCTTGAGACTTGATATGCAGAGAGGCATGCTTTCACTGCATTGATCGACCGATTGTATGGATGCGGCAACCCTATAAGTCACTGATCTTTATTGTCCGTAGTTACTATATTTAATTAGAATGCATTATTGTATGGTGGACTGATGTGTAGTTGTTTCGTTTTTTGCAGAGTCCGTTCGATGCTCCTTTGCGGTGGGATGAGGTTTCGGATGGCGAGGATCTATAGCTCGCCCTTGGATCCCTGGAGCTCACATACCTTTCTTTTTTGGTCACGTGATCTGTGTAGACATTTTCTATGTAGTAGTAGTATCTTGCCATGATTGTACCTGTCACTTTCATTATGCGATCATTTATTTATTTCATATATCAGTGTTATGATTTAAGTACACTTTGCATTTATTTACATGAGCATTGTACACATTAGTGAAAGTATTTTGTAAATAAAGCACATAATGTTACATGTTGGCCTGCCACAAAATTTTTTCCCCCTGTTACTGTCACTATTAGTATCGGAAATTTACTGCACGCGTTGCTATTAGCGTCGCAAAATGCATGCAAAGCGTTGTTATCAACGTCCTTATTTGCATCAGTATCAGCGCTAATAGCGACGTAGATAATGACACAAATACCAACTGTTCTATGACATCGCTAATAACGACGTTTTTTGCGACGACAGGGGGGAAATTTTCTTTATGAACATTTTCATCACTTTTAAGGTCGGTATAAGGCCTATATCTTGTAGTGCTGGGTTAATTAGGGTCTATAGGCCAAAAATTTGAAAATTTTTGAATTCGGCCCAATAGGACTAAATTGCAGGGGTTGAATGCTCAATTTGGATTGTCTAAATAGTTGAGGGCCGAATGAGAAAGGGTGGAATGCAATTGGTTTGGATGTCAAATTTGGACCATTCGAATGTAGTAGTCCAAGGGTTGAATGGCTGAATGGCTGAGGGCCGAGTCAAGTGGGCCAAATGCCAAGTTGGTCTGAATGGTTGATTCGACTAGGCCAAATTTCATCTTGTTGTCCGAGTGGGTTTGGGGGCTGAGTGGTGAACATCCGAATGATAGTGGGCCAAATGACCAAACACACGAGGACTGAGGGCTGATTCTGGGGTTCAGAGCCCAGAGTTGATGTCACTCGAATGGGCTGAATGCAATGGGATTTTAGTAGATACAATGATAAATCGATCCAATCGCACAATTTTGGTCAGTAGATGTAGCACACACCTCTAGATCAAAGCTATAAATAGAGGAGAAGAGTTGTGTGTACCTGCAATGCACAAAAAACACATGGGTGAAGTGATCGATGCTATGCGGGCAATGGCTCTCTCTCTCTCTCTCTCTCTGTGTCAATGCTACAGTTGATTAACATGAAATACATTGTGTATTTGCAAGTTAGAGGGAGTTGTCGCTTGTAGGCATTTGGTCCTAGACACTTTAGCACCTTATATGGTCCATAATATTTGGGACTTAGTTTCTTCAATTCCCCCAAAGATAAGGAACTTCTCTTTGGGTGAACTCGTAGGAAAACCATGTCACCTTCTTTGAAGATGCATTCTTGCCTTTGTTGATTGGCATATGCCTTATGTTGATCCTTGATGGCTTGAATATCTTGCCTTTATAGCTTTCATTTGGCTAATCCATTTCTTCTAGCATTTGCCTAGATGCTTCTATCTGTAGGGTAGGATCAGAAAAATTTAGTTGTTTAAGACAAGCTATCCCATATAGTACCTAAAAAGGAGTCATTTGAATACTTTGATGGTATGATGCATTGTAGGCAGATTCAACTAGGGGCTCGGGTAAGTTACTCATGAATTTATATGTGCATCACGTGGGTTCAAAATAAGGTATTTTTAAAATACCATTTTTATACATTTTTTTACATACAAAAAGGTGTAATATAGTGGAATTATTTATAGATTGAATAGAAAAGGGTTATGCTTTATTCAAGAAAAATTCACTGATAAGGATATTTATAAATAGGCCTTGAACGCACGTGATGTAGAGGATATACATATAGTAACTTCCCCGAGACTAGGGGTAGGTATTGGATCCACTGTTTGGGTTCTCTATTACAATAAAATCTCAACATGTCTTCAATAACCTAGTTGACCCGCTCTATTTGACCATCAGTTTTGTGATGGTAAGCAGTACTGAAGTAGAGCTAGGTTCCTAGAGCTTCAAACAAACTCTTCCAAAAGTTTGAGGTGAAAAGAGAATTGCTATCGATGTGATTCTTTGGGGTAGTCCATGTAACCTAAAATTTTCCTTAATGAAAATCCTAGCGATATCGAAAGCCTTGTAATTGGTTTTTATATGAATAATGTGGGTAACTTTTGTTAGTGTATCAATGAATACCATTATGGAGTTATATCCTCCTTGTATTGGGGGCAATCCAACTATGAAGTCCATGTTGATATACTCCCATTTAATTTGAGGACTGTCAAGTGGTTAGAGTTTTCCTAGCAACTTGACATGCTCGGCCTTAATTCGTTGGTAGTTTAGGCATTTAGTGACATACTTGAGTAAATCACCCTTGAGTTTTTCCCAGTAGAAGCTTCTTTTGACTGTATTAAGAGTCTTAGCATAACTAGGATGACTGGAAAATGGAGAATCGTGAGCTTTCCATAGTATTTTCATTTTGAGTTCTTGACTTGTAGGAATACGCAGTCTTGTCTTCTAATAGGCAAGTTCCTCGTTTATGAAAAAATCCTAATACTTAGTCTTGAGTTTTGGATTTGAATCCTTGATGGAAATTTATCTTAACAAGTTTTGATAGCTTGGATCCTTCGCTACCTCTTCTCTAGCCATTTCTATGAGAGAGTTACTGGGTATTGAAATCATTGTGGCAAGAGTTTTAGCCCTAGAGGGTTCTTCTAGGATTGGAGCATTAACGAATGATTTACGATTTAGGGCATTTGCAATCACATTATCCTTGCCTAGTCTTTACTTGATTTCAAAGTCAAATTCTTGTAGGGTCTCAATCCATCGCCGTTGTCTCATATTGAGATTCGGCTAAGTAAAAATCCACTTTAAGCCTTTACGATCAATGACTAGAGAAAACCAATTACCAAGCAGGTAATGTTTCCGTAGTTTAAAGGCATGATTTATAGCAAGTAAATCTAGATCATATGTAGCATAGTTTCTTTAGTGGATCTTTAATTTTCTTGAAGAATAAGCTATTGGATGTCCTTCTTGCATAAGCATATAACCCAAAGCAAGAGAGCTTGAGTCACTTATGACTTCAAAATCTTTGCTTAGGTCAGGTAGCCTTAAGATAGGGGTAGTTACCAATCTCTGCTTAAGCTTCTCAAAGCTAGATTCGACAGACGTCCATGTAATGGAGACCTACTTTTTGAGAAGGTCAGTGAGAGTTGTGGCGATTGAGGCATAGTCTCTAATGAAGACTCTATACCAGCCCATTATCCATGGAAAGCTTCACATTTCCTTGACCGTTGTCAGGGGTGGCCAGTAGCCTTGGACCTTGGTAGGATTCACTGAAATGCCATCTATCGATACTATGAATCCTAGATATTCAATTTGCTTCTTGAAGCAAGCACATTTCTTCTTTTTAGCATAGAATTTGTGGGCCCTCATTGTTTCAAGAACTATTTGAAGATATGGTCCATGGTCTTCTTCATTCTTGGAATATGTTAAGATATTATCAAAGCAAGGTAGGGTCAGAAAATGTCTTGCATCAATCTATTGAAGGTGGCAAGAGCATTTGTCATCATAATAAACTCATAATGACCATACCTTTGTGTTAAAAGTAGTTTTAGGGATATCTTCTCCCCAATTCTTATTTGATAATGGTGGGAGCTCTATCAAGTCTTCTAAAAACACATCCGCATATTCTTTAAGAAAATATGGTTGATCCTTGGCTTCATTATCCTGCTTGGCCTTGTTGAGTTTAATTAGATAGATGAGTAATCTCTTATTCAGTCCCTTTACTATTTGGGAGGCTTTAGACAGCTGAACCTTAGGGTTTCTTACTTCTCCTTGAGCAGTTACTTATTTCCCCTTTGAGATTTCAAGTGTGATTTGGCCCTTTTCGCAATGCATATGGTCATTATTTGGAATTAACTAGTTCATTCCTAGCAGACATTCATAAGTCCCAAGGTTCATAATTCAGAAGTTCATTTTGGAAGAATTTCCACCCAAGCTAAAGTTTACCTTGCTAGTTTGTTGTGTTGATAGAGCTTTGCCATTTGCTAACTCCACAAGCAATCTAGGTGCAAGAATAGTGTTTATGCCTATCCTTTTTGCACATATTGGTGATACGAATGAGTGGGTACTTCCACAGCTAGTTAAAATTCAAAAAGGTTTACCTTGATAATTCGTTGGTATTTGAATTACTAAGAATTAGCAATTTGGACCCTTCTTATTGAGAGTGGCATGTACTCTAGCTCTTTCCATATTGGATTCCATTGTGGGATGAGAGATGATTTTTGACGTCGAGAAGTGCTTAAAAATAGCCAAAAAATCCAAATTTCATGGAAAAAATAGACTTCATTGAAGGTGGCAGCTGCAATCAGTACGATTTTAACCAGCAAGCCCCAAAAGTGCTTTAAAGACCCACCGAGCAATGGTTGGGAAATTTTCATAATTTCTTTCCATGTCAGATGAGACTCTAGTAGATGCTCAAAAGTGGAGGATTTTGAGATGGACACCCACGAATTTTTGGAAGTTAGTTTGGACGCCGGACAGTCGAATGGTAGTGCTCGGGAGGCCAAGACCAAAGAAGCCTAAGTGTAAATGGGTTTTAAAGGGCCAAAGGGTGTGACCCTTGGGGGATCCCTTTGGGGGACCCCTTAAAATTTTGATTTTGTGGGGGGGGAGACCATTTTGCAGCTGTGTGAAGAAGAAAGAATACGTCTCCTTGCAAATGATGTGAAATGGAGAGGAGGGGAGGCATAGGCCATCTCTCGCTCCAAGATCAAGAGGAGGCTAAGAGGAGATGTTTAGAATTGAAGATTTACTATTGGTTGGCCCGTTGGCAACCTGAAAAAATAATTCAAAAAACCCAAAATACACAAATAAGTGGTATGCGTGATTTTTACAAAGAATTTTTTTTTTAAAAATGTTTGAGTTAAAATGTAATTCATATGGAACAAAACTTTATTCAGAGCTTTTTTACATTATGATTGAGGGATGTGCATTAAAAAAATACAAATACATGATGATAAATAGTCACAATAATTAAATTATAGCCCGAAAAGCGCATTTTTAGTGTAAAAATGAAGGTTTTATTGGTTTCGGATGGGAAAAAGAGATGTGTGTGGGATAAAATTTTGAGAAAAAACATCTTTCAATTTTTGTAATTAGTCGCTAATCATAAATTAAAAAATGATTTATTTTTATGCACAAATAAATAGAGAAAATTAGCTTAAAATGGAGAAAAATAAGAATTTCTCATTATAAAAATTTGAAAAAGTATGATTCGTGGTTGTGGCTATATAACAAAGCTGAGGTATGAATTTTGGCTTCATTTGGTCTTTGTTTATGTGTTATAGTTCATGGTTTTTCCATTTTATGCAAAAAATACATACAAAATAAAACCCTACACCTATGCAACACAGCATAACCTAAATATCAAGAATCGCGTGGTGGGGGGACTTGCTCAAGATACTGCGCCAAACACACACAGAATGCATAAGGAGAAGCTCACTCAAGAGACAAGAAGAGAGATGGAGGCCAAAACATTTTCTTGCTGGTTTCTTCTTCTTCCACACACTTTACAATATACACAAAGTATAGATAAGATACAACATAAAGGAAAGTGGCCTACTAAGTCAAACAACGCATAACCGACTACACTAGTCGACTGGCGCTATAACTATGCCAGCTGTAAATAGGTGTAACAACCTGAATATAATAAGTAATGAGTCAGTGGCCATGTGAGAATCATAATGACCACTGACGTGCTAAGTGTAGACGTGTGGACCCATCTAACCAAGCGGTCCATCATCAATGTCTGCATGTGTTGAGCTTGTCATCTCAACACTCCCCCTCAAGCTCAACTGCATCTCTGCAACTCCAAGTAAGCTTCGAAACTTTTGAAGCTTCTCTGTACCCAATGCCTTCGTGAAGATGTCAGCTATCTGATCCTGTGTGCTGACATACACCAAGTTAATCTCACCTGCTAGTACCTTCTCTCTCACAAAGTGGTAGTGTACCTCAATATGTTTTGTCCTGGCATGGAACACAGGGTTCCTAGACAACTGTATACTGCTCATGTTGTCACAATACTTTTGTAGCCATACTACCTCACATGCTGCTACAGCAACACCTCTATACTCAGCCTCTGTACTCGACAAAGCAACTGTAGGTTGCTTTTTGCTACTCCAAGTAACTGCTGCACTACCAAGAGAGAACATGTATCTGCTGGTAGATCTTCTATTAGACATACTACCAGCCCAATCTGCATCTGTGTATCCAAACACCTGTACATCTGTACTTGCCTCATAGAAAAGTCCATAAAGTAATGTGGACTTCACATAACTCAATATGCGTCTGACTGCATCCAAATGTGGCTTTCTAGGTACTTGCATAAACTGACTCACAAGACCAACAGCGTAGCTCAATTCTGGCCTTGTAATGGTCATGTAGATTGAACTCCCCACTATCCTCCTGAACATAGCAGGGTCTTCTATCTCATCCCCAACATCAGCACTCAACTTTACATTCTGCTCCAATGGGACTGAAAGTGGTTTGCATGCCACCATACTTGGACAACATATCCAAGCCATACTGTCTTTGGGACAGCCATATACCATCATCACATCTAGTTACCTCAATGCCAAGGAAGTACCTTAGCTCACCTAAATCCTTCATCTCAAACTTCTTCTTCAAAAAATCCTTAACTTCAGCAATCCCACTATCACTATCACCTGTAATAATCAAGTCATCCACATAGATGACTATGATGACCAAACCTGCATCTCCCTTTCTCACATAAAGTGAGTGATCAGCATCAGAAACATAAAAGCCAATATTGATAAGATACTCTCTGATCTTGTCAGACCATGCTGTAGGTGCTTGCTTGAGCCCATAGAGCGCCTTCTTCAACCTGCACACATACGTGGGATGCTCTAAATCTTCATAACCTGCTGGTTGGTCCATATACACTTCTTCCTGCAAATCACCATGCAAGAGGTCATTCTTTACATACATTTGTTGCAACCTCCAACCTTTGGCTACTGCCAAAGAAATCACACATCTGACAGTTGCCATCCTAACAACTGGATTGTAGGTTTCTTCATAATCTATGCCATATGTCTGGGCACAGCCTCTTGCAACCAGCCTAGCTTTGTACCTACTAATAGAACCATCTGCATTGTGCTTAATCTTATAAACCCACTTATATCCAATAGCTTTCTTGCACTTCGGCAATGATACTAGATCCCAAGTCTTATTGGCCTCTAATGCAGCCATCTCCTCATCCATTGCTGCATCCCAATGAGTATGACCAACAGCATCCTCAAAACAAGTGGGCTCAACATCCTCAACTAGTTTCACCATATAAGCATAATGGTGAGCTGCATAACCTTCAAAACCACATCTTTTAACAGGGTATCTGACCCTGCTAGATTTGCGTACCACCGAATCACTCAATGGAGCCTTTACATTATTATGAGCTCTCTGTATACTTGGTGTCGTGACAGAAGGAATACCAAGCTCATCATCTAAGATCTCTGAGCCACTGGAGTCTCCATGAAGAACTGCATCAATGCCATCTGACACTTTATTCTTTCCTTTGTCTTTACCTGTAGTGCTACTAGATGCACCTGAAGATGTAGAGCTACTGCTTAGTCTCTCAGACCAAGGACTACCAGATGATGTCTTTGGTCCAATAAGAGTCTGCGATTCTTGCTTTTCAGCCTACATATGAGTGTCATGATCATCATCATCATCCAATGCATCACCACTAGATGCATACCAACTGCTCATTTAATCAAAGATGACATCCCTGCTTACTCTGAACTTACATGTGATAGGATTAAAACAACGATACCCTTTTTGCTCTAAAGAGTATCCAATAAAGACACATTTTTCTACCTTTGGATCAAGCTTCTTCCGTAGCTCATCTGGCACATGAACATATGCAACACAGCCAAATACCTTCAAGTGCGATACATCAGGCTTCTTGCCAGGAAAGCATTCTTCAGGAGTCATCCCATGAACTGCAGTTGTGGGAGTTCTGTTCATAATATAAACAACAATATGAACAGCCTTAGACCAAAAATGCTTAGGAATATTCTTTTCAACCATCAAGGCACGTGCAACTTCTGCAATATGCCTGTTTTTCCTTTCTGCAACCCCATTTTGCTGTGGGGTATACTTGCATGTGAACTGTCTCTTTATCCCATGAGACCTCAAAAAATCACTGAACTCATTTGAGAGGTACTCTCCCCCTCCATCTGACCTCAAGCACTTTACTTTCAAGCATGTTTCTCTTTCAACTACAGCCTTGAAAGTTCTAAAGTGCTCAAATGCTTCACTCTTTTCCTTCATAAAATATACCCACAGCTTTCTAGAACAATCATAAATGAATGTGACAAAGTATGAAGTGCCTCCAAGAGATACATTTTGTGTAGGCCCCCAAATGTCTGTATGCACAACATCAAGGATATTTTTGCTTACATCTCTATCATGTGAAAAGGGTTGTCTTGCATGCTTACCAAAATGACATGCTTCGCATACCTTATGAAATTCTGCAACTCTAAATGTAGGCAAACCTGTAACCAACCCTTACCATCTGACCGACTGACACTAAGTTCTTTGTAATAGATGGCACATGTAATGCATCTGAAAGACTCTTTGTCTTACCATCATGCAAGGACAAGGGAACTTTTCCAATGTGTGAAATTGGGTGGCATGAATCATCACCCGTCTGCATATAACCTGTATTTTGCAAATCTTGCATCTCTCCAAACCATTTTGCATGGCTGGTCATATGGTTGGATGCACCTGAATCAACATACCAAACATCATCATGTGTTCCCTTTCGTATAAGAGCATTCAACATATGTTGCAGAACAAACAGACGTTCATTTTTGTCTTCATTTTGTTGTGAAGACAATGCATAGTTTCCTTGCTGCAACTTACCACTGCGAATATCATCTTTCTTAGCATAACATTGGGCTACAATATGACCTATTTTTCCACAGTAGTGACACACAATACCAGAGTTGTTAGAACCTCTATTCTGCCATCCACCTCTTCCTCTAAAGCTCCCCCTTCCTCTAAAGTTACCACGACCTCCTGAAACCTGCATATCACCAAATTGCTGATTCAATCTGTTTTGCTAGTTGTCACTACTACGTCCTGTACCATGGCCTCTTGAAGAGAACCTACCATGTCCCCTTCCTAAATTGGAGTAGAAAGCTTGGACATGTTCACCACTTCTTTCAGATGTCTCACTCTACATGTTGATCTCTTCAGTGATCATAAGGGAGACCAACCCATCGAAATCTGGAAATGGCTTTCTGACATATACGGAGGTTACAAAAGACTTCCAAGCTTTTTCATTGTTAAGTCCACCCAAGGTAGACGACACCAAATCATCATCATCAGGCATTGCATCAATCGCTGCCAAGGCATCCGCAATGCTCCTTACATTCAGTGCATACTCATTAATAGACATCTTCCCTTTCTTCAATGTATTCAACTCTTGCTTGAGTTGAATCTTTCCTGCCTTTGTATTTACAGAAAACATACTTTCAAGTATGGTCCAAGCTGCATATGAATTCTCTGTATTTCTAATATGTCCCAGCATATTATTGTCAATTACTCTGCAAATAGCCAATACATGACCTTTTTGTCTTTTGCATTCCATTCCTTTCGTGCCTTTGTCTCTTCTGCAGTTGGAGAATCACTCACCTTCGGCTCCTTTTCTTCACCTGAAACAAACTCGTAGAGGCCTTTTCCAATAAGGAAGTTCGTGACATGGAACTTCCATGAAGGGTATTTGTTCTTGTCGAGCTTCTCAATGATGGGGTTTTCACTATTCTCTGCCATTATCACAAAACTAATACCAAACAGCAATCAAATCTTCTGCAACCCTTGACCTGTTGTGCACAGCAATACACCAGACAGCCTTTTTCACTGTCTGCTCAATAATACATGCAATCTGCAATCAGTTTGCAGATAAACCTTGTGTTTATTCTTTGGTAAACACCTTTGAACTTATAGATCTGAAATCTGTAACCTATGCACCTGTATAGGGCAGACACAACTGAAATTGCAGGGTATCTCGAACTGCTGTCCGTAACCTTGCGGCTCTAAAACAGGGCCTGAAACGACCTCAGATGCCCAAAATAACTGCGGGAAAACCCTAAAGGGCTCATTTACAGAATACACAGCGCTCTTCATGCACACCAAATCTCACTGCAATCTGAGATTTTTGCTCTACCCTGCTTTTGGTGACTCCACAGGCACTGTCCAAAAGAAAGAGTGGAAGAATGGGAGAGCTTCTTACCCGTGGCTTGCTTGCTCAAACCTTGCTTCTTCTCCTTCACTTTAGCCTTCGAAATCAGCCTCTCTCAGTGTTGCGGCTCTAATACCATGTCAAGAATTATGTGGTGGGGGGACTTGCTCAAGATGTTGCACCGAATACACACAGAATGCACAAGGAGAAGCTCACTCAAGAGACAAGAAGAGAGATGGAGGCCAAAACGTTTTCTTGATGGTTTCTTCTTCTTCTTCCACATACTTTACAATGTACACAAAGTATAGATAAGATACAACATAAAGAAAAGTGGCATGCTAAGTCAAACAATGCATAACCGACTACACTAGTCGAGTGGCGCTATAAGTATGCTAACTGTGAATAGGTGTAATAACTTGAATATAATAAGTAATGAGTCAGTGGACACGTGAGAGTCATAATGACCACCGACGCGCTAAGTGTAGATGTGTGGACCCATCTAACCAAGCGATCCATCATCAATGTCCGCATGTGTTGAGCTTGTCATCTCAACATTAAACGTTAGAGGAAAAGGGTGAGGTTAAGAGATTAAGAGATTAAGAGGACTTAGAGGATTTTGAATCTTTAAAATATTTGATTGTGCATTGCATTTAGAATTATGATAATTCAGTTTAAGGGGCTAGTAGCACGAGGAATCGGTGCTAATCTCTATATATCGAAGCATATGTTTAGTGAAAATCATGAAAGGGTTGTTTTTTTCACATCACAAAATGCTGATTTGTTGAATATTGCTTGTGCACTAGGATCATATGCACTATGCATGACACATGGCATGGTATCAGTCCTGGATTCCATAGCAATTGTCTTCCTAGGATATGACTTATATGTTGAGTGTGGAAAGGAGCCTTTGCTGTAGGTTAGTTGTACAATATCCTTGGGAATGTTTGGTGAGGATCTATATATTCCTCGATCATACAAAACAAGAAAAGAGTAGAGTTTGTGCGTTATGTTTTATATGTTGAAGCAACCCATCTTGGGGCCCATCCCCGAGGTGTAGGAGAGTCGTAGTGGATCCGCGGCAATCAGCCAAGGGGAGCTTCCTTATGTTTGTGTTACGAGGCACTATGCCTATATGTCTCGGATCTCCCTCTAAGGAGAAGGAAGGTAAATGTTGGACTACATATCAATTGAAAACGAATAATTAAGTCTATTTGGTGTTTATTAGTATATTACAGATGCTCCTGGACCGCGAGGCCATGTGGTGGGGTTTTTTGTTTTGTGCGTGAGGTCCAGCTAGTACCATAGCCAGTGCCGGCCCATTTTATGTTCCATTTGTGGTGTGGTTGCTAGGAGCCGACAATAAGTGGTGGTTTTGAATCTAGGGTTTCTAGGGACCGAATATTTGGTGTATGTCCTCTGATAAGAACCGTCAAGCCGAAATACAAAAAGCGGAATGTGCTGAGAGGGCTAGATGGCAGTTGGAGATTTTAAGGTGTTATTTTCCTCAAAGGAGTAGCCGGTTACGCATAAGCGGTAGTGGTTCTAATAACTTAAGTGACATGAGTAGCCCTTTGAGTGTGAGTGGAAGTCTTACTACTTCCTCGCTTCTAGTCAATCAACCCACTCGAAGTGGGGGTGTATTTTTACCTACACAAACTCCTGTTGTCAATTCAGTTGTAGCCATGGCACAACCCACCACAATTCCAGCTAGGGACACCGGATTTACCGGCATTAGGAGCACCTTTTTCCATTTTCCATGGGTTGGCAGAAGAAGATGGAGAAATCCATATTAAGGAGTTTCAAATGCTCATGCTCAACTATCGAATCTAAGACGAAGGACACCTAATGATGTTCTTCAACATGATGTTAAAAGGAAGGGTAGCAATATGGTATCATGGTCTAGAGGCTGGAACCATAACTAGCACTAACCAATTCTTCACAGCCTTCCGTAGAGAGTTCACTCTAAGAGGGGTGGATAGTATTGGTTGCATGTATTGAATGTAGCATGCCAAGAGCCAAATGAGAATTTCTAGGCCTATACCAAGAAGCTAAAGCAAGTTCATCGCAAACTTAATACTTATATTTCCATTCCAATGGCTGCACAGTTACAATATTTCCTATATGGATTAGATTTCAATATCCAGGTGTATCTTAGTAGTGTTGCTTTGGCCAACATTGACACTACTATCACCCAAGCAGAAGGAGTAGAGTCGTGCTTGTAAGCGGCTTATGTAGCAAGGATAAATTGAAATGGTAATGATTTGGCATTGACCAACAGGAGTCAAGGGAACCCCATGTCAAATGTGAATGGAAGAGGAAGTATCATGCCAAATCCACCTATGTTACCAGCTCCTCCTAGTAGTATGACTATGCCCATGGCTAGTTAGGCGGCCCCACTAAGTGGTGGAGGCCATAAACAAGTGGTTAGGCCGTGATGCCAAGAGGCATATTCCATGGTGGATTCTGTGAGGTTTTACGGTGGATTCCATAAAATTGTATTTATTTGCCGGGGCTTGTACACAAGGTGGATTCCTTGTGCAAAAAGTCGATGGAGATGCCTATCCTTTTCGGGCGTCTCGTTAATTGATTGTGCAAGTGGGTGATTCCATAGCGGGTGATTATGCAAAATACATATTTAAATTAATAGACGTTTATGAGTTTAGAGTGCACACTCGTATTAAATTAAGGTTAGAGTTGAGTTCAAACATATTTATTTATTTTGTAGCTGAAGACAGCTAGGTATTCACTTTTATCGGTTTAATTTTATTATTTTCTAACAATTGTGAATGCTTCAATTGATGTGTAGAGCAGGTGGCAATGGCGCTGGGAAGCACTGGGTGATAGTGTGTATTCAAGTTATTTAGAAGAAATTACTATTTTTGATGGGCGTGTATCTTAGGCGTGGTGCCAATATTTATTTTGACGTGCTTATTTATTAAAACACTTGACATATATTTATTATTTTGTATGCGCATGGACATACGATTTAAATATTCATTATTGGACATTGTATTTGGGCACAACCCAACTCTTGGGGTGTCCAACTACTTTATTCTTTATTTGGACAAAAGAAAATACAAAAGCTAAAGCATGCTAATTGTAAATTTGGACTATTTTTTAGCTTGGAGATGAATAATATATTAAATACATGCTTTGTGGAGCACTCACACAAGGCATGGGGGGAGATTGTACCCCAATTGGTCTTCTTGCTTTATGCCATGCAAGTCTACTCTCTTGGTTTTTGAGAAAAAAGTAGATTTCTTTGTTCTAAGGGACCTTCCGGCACTCGCTATGTACGCATACGACATCCGCTTTGCGCACCAGGTCGATGGGACGATAGACAGACGATCGCGGCTATGAGTCGAGTGTGTCTAATGTCCTTGGCAACGTTAAGGACATGATGAAGCACTACACCGATATGATTTCTGAACAATATAGACAAATAGCTATGGATGTCAATTTTCTTAAGAAGGAGCAGAATTTGATAGGGAGTTGATGCCTTGAAGAGGGTGCCCCCTCAAGATTCAACTGTAAGTGGTGTGGTGGCCAACATTTACCTAGGTATTGTCTGAATGTCAAATGCGATATTTGCGGGAAGTCTTGCCATTTAGCTACTACCTATTGGAGTAAGATCAGTTCTCTCCAACAAGGGAGTAAACTGCCAGGTCCAGTTAACCATCGCGCACAAGGGAATAATCTCCAGAAAGATGAGGGACTAAGACAAATACTGCAACGAGGAAAGGCTATTGTAGAGGAGTTGCCTCATGGCAGTGGAGTTAGTCTTATTGAGGCTGTATGTATCAATGATGCTGAAACTTCTAATCCATGAGCTATAACAAGAGGTCAAAATATTAAAGAAGGTGATAAAGAAACTATAAAACCTGTCAAGGGAAACCTTAAGCAAGAGGCTAGGGGAAATCAAGTTTTGAATCATGATATGGAAGGTGGACCTCTAAGACTTGTTGATAGTAAAGTTGATCCTGAGAAGGATAAGGGATTGCCAAGAAAGAAGGAAAAAGTTAAAAAAGAGGCACCAAATCCGGTCCAAAGACCAAAGGAGAGAATGGTTTGGCGTGAGAAGAGAACTTTGGCTAACTACCAAAACTTTGACCTAGCAACTTCTCTTTGCGAAGTTAAACCAAACGTGAATCTCTTGCAATTGATTAAACTCTCTCCACCCAAAAGTACGCAATGAATTCAAGAAAATCTTGCGTATTGGTTATATCATAAAACCTTTGGGCATCACACGAGTGGGAGAATATTGGTTTGATCATACTGTAGACATCCTTTCCGATGGACTGCTAAGACGTGTCCTGGGTGATACTAAGAGGACAAGTTACAGTTGGTATCAGAGCCGACTAATAACGGAATTACTTTTATTGAGATATATAAAAGTAATTCCGTTATTAGTCGGCTCTGATATATAAAAAAAATATTATCTAGTGGAGGTTCATGAACATACTAAGCTATTGCATCTACTTCTACTAATAATGATGACTCCATTGGTAACATGTTCACATGACCAATTAGAAAATAAGCTTCAATCAACATGTGAAAATGATGTATTGATGGTATAACATTGATAATGAGCTGTGAGAGATCTTGACCATGATGCACTTCACTACCATGCAATGTAGGAAGAAGCAACCCATGAGATGAGTGTCTACCAAAGTTGTGAGCTTCTTCCAAATATACACAGATCTCTCCATGATATCCCATTATCAATAATTGATGGTCCTTTAAATCCAAATGATGTTTCTTATTGTGTATAGGAGGAGGTGATTCATGTGGGATCAAATGATCCTTGAGTAGCAATTGAAGTGGTGCTATTGCAAGCTTTTTAAAAATGAATGCTAGGAAATGGGTTTCCCTTACACATGAATATCTATCACTGTAACCCAAAAAAATAGGCACAAGCCCTTAGTTGAAGGGACTACAAAAGTGCAAATAAAATCTATCCCTACATTAGGCACAAGTCCTTAATTAAAGTACAATAAACTATTGCTGATGGTATCTTGTAAGGTACCCTCATATGCTTAGTATATTGTAAAGTCCCTACACTCAAGCACTTGCATGAAGCCTCGGTTTTCACATTTCAGGTAAAAAGTGCTCTTGACCTAGAGCCAAGAAAGATGAAATTGTAGTTAGGTAGTTGTAGAACAAACACTATTCTAAACACCTTAATAGTAGCTTACATATAGTTTTCAGAGATGGTGGTCAAGTGAAAGCCAAATTTAAAAGCCTAAGACATACCAAAAAAGAGCAGGATAATACAAACTTTACACGGAATTTAAAGCAATTTGATAGAAGAGGAAGACGCCGATTCGACGATTTTAAGTGACCATGGAAGAAGGGAGTGAAAATTTTAACCTTTGCAATGGTTGCAGATTTTTCATAATTTTCCTAACTACCTGATTGAAGTAAGAATGACTTCTTGGCCGTTTTGAGACATGAAGTTGGATGCGTAGGATTTTTCGGATTGTCAATCAAGTGTCGGGATGGGGACAAAGTGGAGGCCGATCATTCGAATAGCCAAAATTTGGCCAAAATTGCAAAGGACATGGGACATGGAAATATTTTGACATCTGGGGGGGGGGGGGGGAGGGGGTTTGCAAACGGCATGATGGGCTCCTGTAAGTTACTCATGAATATATGTATGTAAATAAACCATTTTTATACATTTTTTACATACATATGGGCATAATATAAATGGTTTATTTACATATTTAATAGAAATGGGTTATGTTTTATCCAATAAACTTTTATAGATAAGGATATTTATAAAAAGACCTTGATCATACATGATGTAGAGGATATACATATAGTAACTTCCCCGAGGTGATGAGATGCAGTCTCCCCATCATGTCAATTTGTGGGAAGAGGGATGAAGAAGTTAAAAAGAAGCCACCCAACAAAACTTCTCCATCGAACCTTCAAAATTTTTGCTCCCAATGGCTAGTTGTATTGTAGGAAATGGCTTTCCGAACATAAATTACAGAAATGAGTCTTTCTCTCTCCTCCCTCTCTCTCCTCTTAGTGCCTATTTTTTATGCATCCGTCAATGTGAGAAGGGGGTGGACTGATTTGAGAGATTTTGATTAGGAGATGATGTTGAGACATGATGGAGCATAGATCAATGTTTGGAGGAGCATTAACAACTATTAATAAGTGTCAATAGCCTTCCAAATACAAGATGTGTGTGAAATTAAGTGTTGTTTAATGAGTAAGTGATAAATTTCATCGTTTTATGATAAATCTTAGTTGCAAATGGTTGGAATTGGTTGTTCTTGATTGTCAACGTTTAATTTATGAGAAATATTAAGAAAATCAACAAGAATCTGTCGTTTGTTAATTTTTCTATAAACATGCAAAACCCATAAATCGTGATTTTAAGGTAAATCATGGATTTTTGGGGTTTTGATGTGTTAATGGTGTTCGCATGGGATAAAAATGAGAGATAAAAATAATTTTCAGCAAGTGTAATCAAGTCACATTAAAAAATCAAGAATGATAAATAAATAGAAAAAATAGAGAAAAATGGAAAAAATAGGTTTTTTTCACTTTAAAAATAGAAAAAATAATATATATATATATCCATGGATGTATGGTATGATCAAAGCATAAGGCTTAGCCTTAGTTTAGCTTTATCTTTATGTTAAGGTGAGTATATGACTTTTTTATAATGAAAAAATACATCAAAATGCTCTCTAAACCTACTGCCAAATGCACAACTTTAAATGGTAGGGAGAGGAGGGGATAATAAGTGTTAACTAAATGCTAAAGCTATTTTTTTCTGATGCACTTTGCATATAGGATACATGTGTTTTGAGAATTAAAGGGTTTAGTAGTACGAGTGTGCTCATTGCTGCTGACCCTATGCAACACGCAATAATTACATTTAGAATGAAAGCATGAAAAGAAATGTTTTCACACTGTTACAATGCTACTTTAAATGAATAAAAATGGTTGAGAACTATGAATCATTCATAGTTGCATTGCATTCAACGCATGGTATCATCCTGAATGCATGGAAATTGTCTTTATAAACATTGACCCACGCTGAGAGTGAGGTATCCTCAACCGTAGGGTTAGTGGTTCATTTCCTTTGGGAAGTGTGTAGTGAGGATTATATTTTAAATTCTGGAATTATTGATTAAAAGAGAGGATTAAGTATCATACATGCTTATATATATTCACATGGTGCATCTCGAGGGCCAATCCCTGAGGAGTAGGAAAGTTATATTGGGACAAAGACAATTAGTCAAGGGGTGCTCTCTATGTCTGTTTTACGTGGTATACAACACCAATATGTATAGGGGCTCCTTGTGAGAAGGGCAGGGGGAGGGGGGGGATTTGGAGGTGGCACGTGTGTGCCCTCGCCCCGTCAAATTCATCACCACCTCATGGTGATTGTCTGCTTGCTGTCTTCGTCAACTTTGTCATGGTCACCTTCTTCCTCATCATCGTTGTCACCATGCCGTCTCCCCCATCACTTGTTTGGCGATGACAAGGGGGATATTTAAAAGTTTTTCAATTATATTCAATTATTAAGGGAGGGGGGATTCCTACACGGGGTGGGGGATATTACAAAAAAAAGAATTATCTATATTTTGTGCAACAAAATGGCATCGAATCGCCCATTGTCAGTGATTCAAACATCCATGACTTACCAAGATAAATCTTTCAAAATTTTGATTGACTATAGAAGCACTCATTCATTCATTTCACTAAATTGTGCAAGAAAGTTAGGGATAGACATTGCATGGGGCATCCAAGCTTTTAGTAAGATTAAAAAATGTGATAGAAGTTATTTCTACATAAGAGTCTAGTGAGTTCAAATTTAACCTGAGAGGCAATCCTACCAATAAGAGGTTTAGGGTTATGAACTTGGGAGCTTATGAGTATCTATTAAGAATGGTTGGCCAATCCCTAATGATGTGTACATTTGTTGTGGAAAGGGCAACCTTACATTCCAAAACTTGAAAGGAGAGCAAGTGAATACCTAAGGCAAGGGTGGAAAGTCTAGGATACACTTAGAAAACACTTTCTATAATATTAAAGGATTAAGAAGGGCCTACTTATCTACTTAATTAAGCTTAATAACATTGACTATAATAATGAAGGAAAAGAATAATCCTCGTGACTAAAGTAATATGCAAATGTACCTCTAGAGGAACTAATAGAACACCCACCCTATAAAGGAAGGTTGATTGAGATTAAGCAAGTACCAAGAGCTACTCTAATAGATAAGAGACTATACCAAATTTCCATTTTGGAAGCTATCGAGTTGAAGGAGTCACTAAAGAAAGGTTTAGATCAAGCATACATCAAACCAAGAAGTTCAACTTGGGGAGCCCTAGTCCTGGTTTAGAAGAAGGAAGATGAAACCCTCTACCTTTGCATTAACTATCGTGGGTTGAACTAGATGATATTCAAGAATGTATCCAATTCCAAGGATTGATGAGCTCCTTCACTAACGTAAAGGTGAAAAATTCTTCCCCAAGATTGATCTATGATTAGGTTACTACTAAATAAGAATTAAGGAAGAAGACATTCCCAAAACTATTTTCAACACAAGATATGGTCAATGTGAGTTTATTGTAATGTCTTTTGGATTGACTAATGTCTTAACCACTTTCAATATATTAATGCAAGATACCTATCATCCCTATCTTGATTATTTTGTACTTATCTTCTTTGAAGACATCCTAACATACTCTAAGAAAGATGAATACCATTAACCACAAACAATGAGGACACATAAGCCCTATGCTAAGAAGAAGATATGTGCATTCTTCAAGTGGAAAATTGAGTATCTTGGGTTCATAGTATCTAAGGAAGAAATTGCGATGGATCTTGACAAGGTCAAATATGTTCAAGAATGGACACCTCTAACAATAGTTAAAGAGGTCTGAAGCTTTTTGGGGTTTACCAAATGGTACAAGGTTTTTATCAAGGACTATGCCTTGATTTGCTACACCTCTCATTGATTTGCTCAAGAATCAAGAATTAAGTTGCTATTGTGTGAAATCCTATTGAAAAGTCTAGCTTTGAGTGACTCAAGCATAGCTTAATGACAACATCTATCCTAAAGCTATCCAACCTAAAGAGTCTGAGGTTGTAAAACAGATGTAAACTATCTTGTGTTGGAATGTGTGCTTATGCAAGAAGATCATCCACTAGTGTACTCTTTAAGAAAATTAAAAACTTGTGCAAAGAATTATGCTATGCATGCTCTAGAACTACTAGTAATAATTCATACTCTCAAGCTATGGAGACACTACTTACTTGGAAATAAGTTTTCTCTAGTTTCACTCACCACAATGCCTCAATTGGATCTTTATGCAACAAAATCTAAATATGAGGTGACATTGTTGGATGAGGTTTTGAAATAATATTATTTTGAGATCAAGTATATGATAGGAAAAGAGAATATAATATCAAATTTCATAAGCCATAAAGACTTTCTCAATGCTTTTATCTTAGATGAACCCTCTAAAGAAGAATCTCTAAGTACCATGGTGTTAATGCCTACAATCCTATCTTACAAATGGACAAATAAGAAGCCATTAAAGACACAACTGAAATTGCAGGGTATCTCGAACTGCTGTTTACAACCTTGCGGCTCTAAAACGGGGCCTGAAACGGCCTCAGATGCCCAAAACTACTTTGGGAAGATTGACTTGCATGCCTTGTCTCCATATCACTTCATTAAGGCCCAAGTATGTTCTCTCGGATGGAGAGTGTCAATCTTCCCAAAATATGTTGAGTGTACTTGGGCTTTAATGGAGTGATATGGAGACAAGGCATGCAAGTCAGGATTGCTCACTATAGCTTTCTTGCCATTATGGGGATCTAGTAAAGAGAAGCACACTCTACTTGAGGCTACTTGTGGATACAGAGCAATTAATTATTTACCATGTTCCCACAATCATACTAAAGAGAAGAACAACCCAATTGAGGCTACTTATGGGAATACAATAATCAATTTCTACTAGGAAAAAGTTGTATGCCAAGGTCCATATGGAGTGGCTATTTGAAATTCTTATGTAGGAATGGATCTAGCTCCCATCTAGGTCCAACTAGGAGGTTATATATTTGATTACATGCCTTTTGAATTTTTTGCCATACAATTGGCTTTAGAAACAACTTGGCATAGAGAGTGGCTATTAAATGAGAGCTCCAGGTTGTGTTTCATGGGGGTGTATGGAGAAGCATGAGGTTCATGCTTGTTGGAGTATGGCTCTAGCCATCCTACAGTTGATTTTGCAAGACTAAAGATTGACACAAACATGGACAATATTCATACAAAAACATGCCAAAAAATCCTCAACTATTCAAGTACATTAGCTTGCAATTGGGAACTAGACATCCAAGACATCTAATTTTTGCACTCTTTCAATAGCATGAGTGTTGCTCATGTAGTTCTTTCTCCTTAGGTCACATCTCCTTGTAGTTAGCTTATAGTGTGCATAGTAGTTATCTAGTACATTGTCCAAATCATCTTGTTTTGATTATATTATACACTTATTTTTAATATTGCATGCTTCCTCTACCAATAATTAGTAGTCATCTTGTAAAGTTGTTCCCAACATGTCATGGTTTCTATGTCCTAAAATTTTGGAATGAAGGGGAGGATAGGGGGCTTAGGAGGCTGATAGAAATTGTGAATTGAGAGTGTTGCTCTATTGGAGAGTAGGATTCTTATCTAGGTATTGATCCAAGTTCAACCAGAATGTCATCTTGCTAACTATAGCCCTTTTTTTTTTTGGCTATGCAATGGTTTTAAAAATAGCTCTGATAGTTAAAGAAGAGTTCTAGGTCATGTTCATTGGGGCTAGATGGATAAGCATGAGGTTCAGGCTTGTTGACGTATGGCTTTGACTATCCTATTGTTGATTTTGGAAGATTGAAGATGGACCCAAATATGGATAGTACTATACAAAAGCCTCTGTTAGAAACTCTTAACTATTTGGGAGGATTTGCTTTTGTCATTAGGAACTAGGCATCCAAGATGTCTAACTATCACATAATTTCATCAGCATAAGTGTTTCTCTTGCAGTTATTTCTCCTCAGTTCATATCTCCTTGGTACTCAATCAGCTTAAACTAGGCATGATGCTTGTTTATATACATCCTCCAAATCATCCCATGTTGATTATATGTTTTTGTTGGTATTACACATTTTCTCTACCAATGTGTCCACCGTTAATTTCCAACCATCCTGAAAAGTTATTTTTGGTATGTAATCTAACTTTTTATGTCCTAAATTTCAGAATCAGAAGGGGGGTAAGGGGGCTCTGAAAACTGGTAGAATTTAGACAATGAGTTTTGCGAGAGCGTTATCTTTTGGAGGAGTATAATTCCTATCTAGGAATCAATGCATGTGAAATATTGGTTCATCAAATTGGATAGCTTCATGTGTGAGAACTTAGGATACCCAATTTAGACACACTTCAAAGCTTTGATCATCTTAAAGTAGCCACAAGAACTAGTCTCTTGTGTAGAAAGGACTACCATGTGGAGGTAATTGTATGGTCAAGCTGAATTATGGGTGTACATTGGCAACCTATAACATCATGGCTATTATTGGACTCTAGGAGCACCATATTATATTAATATGGATAAGGGGGTATGTTTTCACTCTAGAAGTTGGTTCTCCTAAACTCTTGCAAGGAGATAAAGGAAAAATTCTTAAGTTTCTATTATGGAAAGGAGACTTTATGTTGAAAATGACATGAATTATGATGATAGAAAGTCTATGCAATTAGTTGACATTAATGGTCTATGCAATCTGTTGACCTTTTAAAATTTTTAGAAAGGAGATCCTTATGAAATGGTCTATAATACTGGAATTTGGACATGTAGGAGTTTTAGTAGATTCACTGGTCATGCTTGGTGGGCCACAAATAAAGACTCTAATTCTTATTATAACATAGAGCTCAAGAGTCTAGACATTGTATACACCACTTGGCTTGATCATGTATGAAAAGGAAGTTATCATATATGATAGGGATAAAGAGGGTAACATGACAAAACCACATGGCTTGATCATGATCCTCTTAAGTAAGAGAAGCTCTCATGTATGACTAGCTTCAGATGGATAGATTGATTGCAAGTGTTGCTTTGTGAGTAGTTAATCCATATTGCATTAATTGGCACTAGGCCATGTGGCCATTGAGAAGGAGGATCTAAATGCAAATTGGAATGTTTGATCTTTATGGATGTAGAACTAAAAGTACCAATACCTGCACGATGATCACTGAAATTTCTACTATCATTGATATCATGTACATTGATATTCCCCCTTAATCTAGTAGTGTTGTATGGTTCAAGTGAATCTCTAGCACTCATATCATGGCCAACAGTACTATCGTGTAATGACACCATTGAAGATGAAAAAGAGACCAGTCTTGGAAAGGTAAAGCTCAAAATTTTTCTCTCAAACTTTTTTTTTTGCTACTATTGGAGCAACACTCATCTCATGGTACAAAAATTTAGGATATGAGTCATGGTGATTTGTTGTTTCTAACCTATCGAGATATCTAGTCTCCTCCTTACCTGTTGAATCAAAAACTACCACATCAGTGAGGCATGGAGTTTCCTTTAGTAAAGAAGCATCCTTACATGCCCTTCTTGACATAATTGTGATGGTCTTGTAGTAATCCTGCATGCTAGATGCCATGATTGTGCTTCTAGAAGGACCCAACACTACTCCATCTTTAGTCATCTCCTTTTGGGGATATGATCCCAAACTAATTACTACTTTTTGGTCATTAAAGTGACACCTTAGTGATCCTATAAGGAAATAATTATTGCCAGTCTCTCCATTAGCTTTTGTGAGAGTTGGTATAACATAAGCATATCAATTCTTGGCTATGCTCCTGATATCAGAAGGTACTGCACCAAATAAGAGCTGAAGGAGGGCATTGAAGGGTGTAGTGATTTAGGACTCTACAATGGTGACCTGATTTATGAGGAGAATGATCTCAATGCTCAATTGCTTTTGAGCTATTGTTGCTCGCACAATGAGGACTACTCCACTAGTCCTACAATTCAAGTACTTGGACTTGATTTTGTAGCAACATTTGAAGCTTCATTGCGATTCCAACACTTCGTAAGTGTAGGAATTTTTTGTATTCACTAGGTTTACATTTTCCAAGAATTGTTATGCTTGTCATGCTTTGAGTGGTGACAATTACCATGCTTATTAGTAAATGAAGCTTTGGATTTGGTTGATTGTAACAACTATAGGGAGAAATTTCTCTCTTGATCCATGGGATAGAGTTGATTTAATTTATGGTAATAAATTAGAAATTGGTTTAGTGGATCTTATTTATGCCTTAGGTTATATGGATGATTTGCAAAGTCATATATAGGTGCATGCAAGGACCTTGATAGGAGCTTAGTCTCAGAGGTGTAGAAATTTTGTATATGTTTTGCATGTTTATTTATGGTAGCAGATGTAGGGTATCTAAATGGAGAGAAAAAAGGGATGTCTTCCAAGTTAAGAGAGCAATCTATGGGCTCAAAATAGTAGAATGATCTCATATGTAGTAAGGACTAGCAGTGTTGTTGCTACTTATTAAAAAAATTGGGTGTTAGTAATAAAGGTGTTTTGGATTACCAAAGATGTCAAAGCAAATGAAAGGTTCCTATAGGTGTTGTTGTAGACCTTACATAGCCATCTTAGATGTTGATATTATAATTTAAAGTATGTTGTTTTCATTACATGTTTCAGTTTGCTTTTGCTACCATCATGTTGATATTATGAGCTAAACTATTTGTGCTATCAGGAGCCTATGACTTTTTGTGTGGCTTCTCCCATTTGGTTGGTAAAGTGTTGTAATTTAATTGTTTATTCAATTAATGATTATTGTTATTACTTGCAAGTCAGGCAATTATCAACGTTCTCTATAAGGAAGGTTGGTTTGATGAATTAGAAAAGGTGATGGAGCAGTTTGAAGAAGTGATGATCCCAATAAAGCTAAAGTAATACCAAAAGGGGTGCCAATTTTAGGGCCAATCGTGTGTGCATTGTCCAAGATCAGTAGGTAAATTTGTATTTTCAGATTTGCATTTATTGTTTGCTGCTCTAATTAAGTTGTAATCAGGGACTTACCACCCGTCAGGACATGTATTTTTGAAACCTCACTTAGCATGTGGATTAATTTCTAATCACATGATTAAGTAAATGTTGCACATGTGAGGTGTAACTAGGGTTAAAGTAAATTTACGAGCCCGGGACCCAAAGAAATCACGAGATGTCAAATGAAAAAGTTGCTATAAGTTATGCCATACAGCTACTTGGTGGTATATGGTGCCAGTTGTTGGCCTAGGTCATCCATTTGGTCATAAGTGTTAGTTGGTGACACTAGAGAAGTAGCGTTTAATGGTACCTAATGCTAATGTGATGGTCAAAGATGATGCAGAGACACTCGAGAATGGAAGTTGCCTAGCTAATTTAATTATTGGCCAATCAGGTTATTTTTTAGGGCACTAAAATAATTATTAGATTAATTTTTAGTATTTAAAGATTAAAAATTAATATTTAATTATAAAAAATGCTAGAAAAACAATTTCGAAAGGTTGCCACTTGTCAAAAATGCCCATGCAAGACTGAAAAACGTCTTTAGAGGCTGGAGAGAAGCATTTCTATAAATTCAGTTTGCAAGGGAGAGGAAGGAAAGGCTGCTGGTTTGATTTGCAGCCATTGGAGGACCTTTTAAGGCAGTCAGGGGCAAAAGAAGACCAATCAACAGTAGGAGACATCATCTACAAGCCATTGAGGCATGGTAACAGCAATAAATGATGGATTTTCTTTAGTTCTTTGAATCTACATGCTGTTATGGCAGGGCAGCAGGAGCACTTGACTGATTTTCAATCATTCTTCGCAACAAACCTCTGAATTTTCTCTATGTATAGCTTTCCCTCTCATCTTTGAGCCATTTCACAGTCTTGCTCTAAAGATCTCAGCATTGGGACCCTTAGAGGCTGAGAAATTGCAAATTTCTCTGCTGTAAACCCTAATTTACAACAGAAATTAGAGTTTAGCAACAACCTTGGGAAGCATGCTAGAAATTGGAAGCTCCAAGACTTGGATTCAATAAGGTTGAAGGTGAATTTCAATTGAATTCAGGTCGAGGACTAGAAATCCATTGAATTCGGGGCATTTCCATCATCCATGAAATGGGCGAAGGCTGATTAAGTGCTCGAATTAAGGGGCAAAATAGATTGAAGACTTGCTGGTCACTGTGGACAGCAAGGGGAGTTAGAATACCAAAAGGGATTGGGAGAATCCCATTGTAAATCAACTTCTTATTCAATAAAGCTAAAGAAATACCGAAAGGGGTGCCAATTTTGGGGCCAATCAGGTGTGCATTGTCCAAGGGGTAAATTTGTATTTTCAGATTTGCAATGGAAGGAAGGCTGGTTTCATGGTTCCATTGCCAGGATACCATCAAATCCTTTGAACTGGTGGACCCATGGTACTTGATTGCAACTTGGGAGTATTACATTATTGCTGAAATTGTTCTCAGCAGTGAATTACAGCAAGCATGTCTTCACATGGTGATACGGGATCAAGTGGAGAGGATGCATCACTCCTTGGTCAATCACATGGTGAAGGGAAAAATGCAATGATTGATGTTGGGTATGGTTCTCAGCATGGATAACATGCTGAAAATGTGGGAAATGACCCAAATGTTGGCACTTCAATGCATTAAGAGGCTGATGACTAGCAAGGGGCTGAAGAATTTGATGATAGCTTCAAGGATCGAATGCGTATAGCAGTAAATCTTTTTGCTAAATTGGCAAAGGATCCCCAGTTTACTTGATTCTTGAATGCCCCAAAGAAGGACATCAAAGGCAAAGAGAAGAAGACACCTTCTATAGCTTCAGGACAATGACAATAACCAAAGCAAATGCCTAAGCCTTCTTTATAAGAGCCCAAAATGCTTGATGAGCGCAAATAGTTGGTATTCGTGGGGCAGCAAGTGCAAATGCATGGCCAACTTGGTAGTGCCAATCCATGGGAACATGGGCAGCAAGGCGATTATGCACATGCAAGTATGGGATAGCAAGGATACTTTGGTGGTGGTACAATTTTTCATGCTATGGTTGGACATGCACCACATATGGGAATGTATGGCACAAATCCCTATGGTATGTAGCAGCCAATGCATGGCTCACAACACCCAATGTATCCGGGTAATGCAAGTGGAATGCCTAATCCATGTATGGCAACATAAGTATGATGCTTAGGGCACAAAGCGGGCAATATGGATATGTATCGGCACCCCCAGGGATTGTTGGAGCACAAGGATTTGGTGTTGGTCATGTAGGTGCTTCATATAGTGCTGGTTTTCATGCAAATACATCTAATGCACCCTTTTTGCAGTGGCCCATTTATGATAACTTGACTCCCATAGGACCATCGAAGGACTATGATGAAGGTGGCAAAAGTGTGAAGTTTGAGCCTTTCAGTGGTGCACAAGATAAGCTCAAATCACTTGTTTTTATTCAGTAGTTTGATGTAGCCTATTCTGGAGGAAACTTCATAGAGGCATCTAAGATACATAAGGCAGCAACATTTTTTATGGAAAATGCATTGGAGTGGTGGTCTACACTCCTTATTTAAGGGAAGTCACCTACCACTTGGGTTGTGTTTAAGCAAATGTTTGCTTCAAATTGGTTGACAAGTACCTTTGAAGTAGACATTATGACAACTTGGAATCAATTGAATTCCAAAGATAGCAAGAACTTGGATCAGTATAATAAGAAGTTTTGGGATGCATTGTTGCCAGTTACTTCTTATCACACACTACCCCTCCATGAGCAGGTGGAGAAGTATATTTGTGGTTTGCCAAAGGAATCAATGATTTTTGCATTAAGTCCACTTTTTTCAACATGTCTCAGCTTATAAAAAGTGCTACTACAGCCGACACATTGCTGCGTGGAAGGATGCAGGATTCCATTGATGATGATGCCAAGTCACATGTCAAAGAGGCAAAGATTGAGAAAAAGGGTAAATCTGAAAATAAAGCTGAAAATTGGGGCATATCTGAAAAATAGGGTTGGAAAGAGGAACACATCGTAGAGAAAGAGTGGAAAAAGTGATGCACTGTCACGTAAACCTCAGTTGTCGACTGTCAATATGATTTATCACATTGAGGTGGATACCATGAAAGAGCAATATGTTGTTGATTTTAACTTTGCTAATGTTTATGATTAGCTTTGCAATGGCCAAAGCCATGGACACTTTGTGTAAGAGATACATTTCTGATGATGCATGGACGACTGTGTCATAAAGTAGTTAAGGCCTAGAGTTATCACTGAAAGTCATGCTTCTTCGTATGCAAGACACTGAGGTATTGATGTCACAATCAAGGTAGTGGAGCATTTCTTTTATTGGCCAACTTTGAGGCATGATGTAGAACAGTTTGGTAAGACATGCATTGTATACCAGAAGGTAAAGCATGATAGGCAAAAGATGTCGGGTTTGTTGCAGCCCTTGCCTATTCCATATAGGCCTTGGCAGAGCATTGCAATGGACTTTATTTTTGAGCTTCGTAAGACACCTACAAGGAACGATGGGATATGGACTATTATTTGCAGGTTTAGCAAACAAGCCCATTTCATTTGGGTGAGAGGAAGAAAGTAAAGGCTGACCATATGCTGGAGGAAGTTTCTATATGTATATCCTTTACATCACATGCATTCAAGGCCTATTTATAAATATCCTTATCAGTGAATTTTTTCTAAATAAAACATCATCCTTTTCAATTCAATCTGTAAATAACCCCTTTATATTACATCCTTCTGTATATTAAAAATGTATAAAATTAGTATTTTAAAAATGCCTTATTTTGAACCCACGTGATGCACACATATATTCATGAGTAACTTACTTGAGACCATATGGCACGATCGTTTTTGCAGTACATCTTTAAGTAACATGGTATGCCAGAGTCGATCATTAGTGATCGAGACCCCTGGATGACCAATTTATTTTGGAACGGCTTGTTAGAGAATATGGGTACCACGCTGAAATCCTCATCATCCTTCCATGCGCAAACAGATGGTCAGTCTCAGGAAGCAAACTCCACAATGTTAGATCTTTTGAGGTGCTATGTTTTAGACCACAAGACACAGTGGGAGCAGTATTTTCCCTTGGTTGAGTTTGCTTACAACAACACAGTGCATAGTTCTACGGGCAAAGCTCTGTTTGAGGTGGTAGACGGTGGTAAGAAAGTACCCCCTATTTTTCACACAAAAGATATGATCTTTGAGTTTGATCGTTATATGGAAAACTTAGATATATCCTATGCAAAGATAAAATATGCACTTTAGAGATTGCAAGAAAAGCAAAAGAGGGCAACTGATCACCACAGAAGTGCTTTGTAGTTTGTAGAGGGTGATTATGTATTGCTATGTTTGAAAAGGCAAGGTTGAAAAAGATGAAAGGAAGAGAAAGACTATATCCAAAGTTGAGTATGAGATATTATGGGCTCTTCCAGGTGACTGAAATCACCTCCACATTGACTGATACACAATGCCTTTCATGTGAACTTGCTTAGACCTTTTCATGGAGATGTGCCAGAGGATGTCTCTGCTAAAATTCAGTTTGAGGTTGAGGAGCTAGATGAGATTTTGGTACCTGAGAAGATTTTGGCACACAAGGAAAGAAAGGTCAAAGGTAAAGTTTCCAAGAGGTACTTGGTGAAGTTTCAAAATTATTCACCAATAGATGCCAAATGGATGGAAGAGGATGACTTGGCAGACCATCCTCAGTTGTTGTAGCTTTACCTAGATGCCTTTCAGTAAGAGTTGACTTTAGTTTGGGCTTTGTCAGGTTTAGCAGAGCAAGGGTTTGGAGTATTGCCCGATGCTCAAGGGGGAGGTAGCACTTCCACTCCTCCAGTTATGGATAGCTCTCGTATGTAGTGGATCTTGGATGTATTCAGCATACATTCAAGGTACTGTAGCTGAACAATATGTTTTCCAGAAGGTCACTATTCAGTGTACTAGTCACTATGTTTGGCATGCAGATTGGTATGGTTTTCACTACAACTTTGAAATTGTACATTTGCATCCATTATGATCGGGGTGTAATCAGTTATGCTTTGTATGGCATTGGTTATGCTTGGTGTAGCATCAGTTAATGATAATCAAGGGATGATTATCGAATGTTGATTTTCAGTGCATGAGCATTAATATTCAATGGTATTCAGCTGAGTTTTTGATCAGCTTGAGAGCTGTTTATGGTCACTTTTTTGATTAGTTGTACATCAGCTTTTGCACTGATTGCTGGTTGGTTTTTGCAATGAGTTTGTGATCAGTTTGGGGGTCATATTTGTAGCAGTTTGCGATCAGTTCTCAGATTAGAAAGTGATCAGTTTATGATTAGATTATGCTCAATTTTCAATGGTTTATATCTAGTTCCATGGACAACAGCATATGTTATAATGCCATTGATGTTTTAGCCATGGTTTATGCTTGGTTATGCTATGCTATGGTTTGGTTTTGCTAGATGAGTTGAGCTAATGAGAAATGGACATATCACATGATAATTTGGCAATGTTTTTGAGATTCTTTGTGAGTCTTATGCTATGTTATGTTGACTGGTAATTTTCAGCATATGTTGGGCATATGGAATGGTTGAACAACAGTGCGCAATGTTGTGTTGACTATGATGCTCTATGGAAATTCCAATGTAGTACTTTGCTTTTGATGCATTTGGTAGTGCAATCGAGGATGATTACAAGGATTTCAAGAGGGAGGGCTATCGTGAGGACATGTATTTTTGAAATCTTACTTAATATGTGGATTAATTTTAATCACATGATTAAGTAAATGTTGCACATGTGAGGCGTAACTCGAGTTAAAGTAAATTTACGAGCTCGGGACCTGAAGAAATCACGGGATGTCAAAGGAAAAAGTTGTTATAAGTTATGCTGCATAGCTACTTGGTGGTATCTGGTGCCAGTTGTTGGCCTAAGTCATCCATTTGACTATAAGTGTCAATTGATGACACTAGAGAAGTGGCATTGAATGGTACCTAATGCTAATCTGATGGTCAAAGATGGCACAGAAATACTCGGGAATGGAAGTTGCCTAGCCAATTTCATTATTGTCCAGTCTGATTATTTTTCAAGGCACCAAAATAATTATTAGATTAATTTTTAAAATTTAAAAACTAAAAATTGATATTTAATTATGAAAAATGTTGAAAAAACCATTTGGAAAGGCTGCCACTTGTAAAAAAAATGCCCATGCAAGACTGAAAAATGTCTTTAGAGGTTGGAGAGAGGCATTTTTATAAATTCAGCCTGCAAGAGAGAGGGAGGGGATGTTGTTGGTTTGATTTGTAGCCCTTGCAAGACCTTTTGAGGTAGGCAAGGGCAACAGAAGACCAATCAACAACAGGTGATAGCATCTACAGGTTGATGGGACGGGGCAATAGTAATAACTAATTGATTTTCTTCAGTTCTTTACATCTACAAGCTATTGTGACACGGCAACAACTGCATTTGACTGATTTTCAGTCATTCTTCGTGACAAAACTCTAAATTTTCTCTCTCTACAGCTTTCTCTCTCATCTCCCAGCCATTTCGCAGCCTTGCTCTGAAGATCTCATCATTTGGACTCTTGGAGGCTGAGAAATTGTACATTTCTATGTTGTAAACCCTAATTTACAGTAGAAATTAGGGTTTAGCAGTAGCCTCGAGAAGCATGCCAGAAATTGCAAGCTCCAAGACTTGGATTCAATAAGGCTGAAGGTGAATAAGGTCTCACCCAAAGTACGTGACCATCTTGATTGGTATGTTTTTTGCATATGCATAAGCTATCTTCCTATTATGCTTGTGGATTACCTGGAGAATTTGTAGTTCATATCATATGCATGTATTTTTTATGTTCGCCAGTGCATTGTAACAATTCACTTTGATTCTATGCCTAAAAACAATGATTTGTCATGTACCCCATCCTTGGAAGCTTCTTATCTTTGTGGTTTAGTGATCATGGAGAGAGTTGTGGTAATGCTACTAGTTTGTGAAGGTGGACTTATGAGTGAGGGGTGCAGCCATTATACAGATCAATATGACTTTTGAAGCTAAGATGAGCTTGGATCTACTAAATGCAAGGATTATCATAGTTCCAATACATGCTTTCATGTGGATATATGCAAGTTCAAGAATCACAAGAGGAACTATTTTTTCCAATGTGAATTGTACATATCATGAGTGTGAAACCACAACTATATGACACATTTTCTCGTTGGTACTAAGTTGGTAAGTGTGAAACAAGCGTCTTATAATTATCAGATTAAAGATACCCGTGTTCATGGAGTTGCTTATTTTGGCAAGAGTGAAAAGGTGCAAGGCACCATTAAAGACTCTCCCTCACAATTTAATGGTGAAAGACCCAATTGTAATGTTTGATAATTCAAGACAAGTGCATATTGAAGTATTGGTTATCCTTTATGGAAAAAATAGGCATGAAAAAGTGTATATGGATTTCAACTTGTACTTAAGTTTACAAAGGTTCTATATGAGATATTGGGTGTAAATTATTGGTTACATGTGATCAAATGGGGTAAAGCAACTTGATGTTTCAAACATTTATAGAGATGAAGAATTGATTGTATTGACTAGAATTCTATTTCAATGTACTCACTTTGTAGAGCTAATCATTATAGCTTAAAAATTGAGCTTTGTATGCCTTATTTGGAGTGACAGTCTAAAAGAAATTGTAGATTTTGTGATAGGGGTCAACTTATGCTGGCCAGAACATATCAATGATGTCAAGGAAAGTATCAGTGACATGCTTCAGGGATTGTCTAGCCTTTGAGAGTTCATGTATTATGTTGTGCTACACCCAAGGAATGTATGAGTAGTATATGAGATGTTTGAAGCTCAAGTTTAGCTCATAGAATGGACATGCAACAACAAATGTGTTGGGGGATTCTTACGCATAAGGAACTTTTAATCATTCCCTACATAGAAAGAAAAAAGGGAATTTCCTATTAATTTTCTAGTTAAGAATACATGGGGAAAGTAAATGATTGGGAAAATTGAACATTTCCTAGTTAGAGAAATTTCTTACATAGAGAAAATTCCCTATGTAGAAAATTTTTTACATAGAAAAATTTCCCTATGTGAAAAATTTTTAATGTGATTTCCTAGTTTCTTTAACTAGAAAATATTCAAATTTCCCTATCATTTACTTTTTTTACTTATGTGTATTTTTATCTAGACAATTGATAGGGAATTCCTTTTTTTTTTTCCTATGTCGGGAAAGGTAGCAAGTTTGGTTCAACCTAAAAGAGCTTGAGAGAAATCCTTCTCAAATCTTTAGAAGAAGGAAATTATAAGTCCTCCTCAAATTTGTCAAAATATAGTTACACATTTCGAATTTATGTTTAAAACACCGTCTCAATCGAGGAATGGATACTTCCTGCTCTCAAATGATAGTGAAAAGGATCTACTTCCCGAGAGAGAGAGAGATTCCCCTTTGCATTTTCCCGGTGGGCCGCGTGTGCACCTGTGACCTCATCTCGCTTGCTGGAAAAGGCGGCGCTTCTCGTGTTGCTTTTGCTTTTGGGAGACGCCTTATCACTCGGTTTCCGCGTCACCACGAAATGCATTCCCGTATTGGTAAATATATATATACAAGACGCATCTTGCAGAGTGCAGTCACAGTGCAGGTGAAGACGACACAGAGCAAACGTCTCAATATCATCATCATATAACACACAGACAGATATACAGACGCACAAGAAGCTGAAGAAGCGGCGGCACTTGCAGCAAAGACGAAGCAGATCAGCGACGTACCACACGTCAGTGTTGAGAAGAAAAAAGAATCAGAACAAGGACAATAATTAACATTCTTCCAGTACATGGCAGGCGCACTACCTCACGAATATGGTAGCAGCAGCAAGACGTATATGAGTGGTACTCTGACACGAAGCCACACGGTCAGCCCTTCCTTCAGCACGGCACCGGCCATTATAATGAACAGCTCTAGCACCGATCATCCAAGTCGAAAGGCAGCTGGTCCTGCATCGACGCTGCAAGCTGTATGTACTACTCAAGGCCATATAATTGAGCAGCAGCGGCGCCAGCAGCCGCACGACAATATTCAAGTGGCGACGACGTTGTACTGCTTATGCTCCCCTACGACGCACCCGGGCTCGTTCCGGTGCCATTATCACCGCAACAATTAGTCATGTACCACCCACTAGTGATTTTTGTAATAAGATCAATATCATCTTCATGAACACGAACATCGTTTCACTGTACTAAACGTACTGTCATCGTCGCAATGCGGGAAATTAAGGGCGTTTTAATTTGTGCGTCAATTGTCCTCTTGTAAGTCTTGAAGCATATAATTCGTGCAAGACTATAATTATTGTCTGTCGGACAAAAGCAATATACGCGGCTTCTTTAATTATAATCCCCAGCATGCTATCCTTTTTCCGCTCGTTCAGAATCGTTTGATATAAGCATGCAAACGCATTCTTATCTCTACTGGACTTGGGCTCTCTTGGAGTATCCTATCTACTCTTTGGCATCTTCTCGTCTACCACAGCTCTCGGTCCTACGAGTCTTAGTAATCCTAGTAACTCTGTTGCATTTACTTTGTGGGTCCTATCATTTCAACTGTTAATCAGCCCATCGCGGAAGACTCTTTGGTACAAAACTCCTCACGCTCTTTCATTTCCTTGGTTTTCTTGTTTTCTCATCTTCAGCCTTCCCTTCTACCCTTCCCTTGAAGACACTAAGGGGAAGCAAGCAACAGCTCTCGTTTCTTGGCATCTTGTTGCTATCCAAGCCATGGCAACATTAATCAATCCATTCCAAGGGCAAGAAGACCAAGAACATCTACCTTTTCCATATGATTCTCACATGTAACTCTTTGAGTGTAAAGAATCAAGGGCTTCAAGCGTGGATTTCTAGGTGCACATGGATCCTTATGTAACAAAAAATAGGTGATGATAAAACCAAGATGAGTGATCTTTCACAAAGTTTTTCCTCCAAGCAAACAATCAATCCTTGTGTACAACCAATGGTACCAACAAACCCTTTGTAGCCTCGTTGTCATGTATAGAAGGGACCAAGAAGGGTAAGTGAGCTTTTCCAACAGAAGCGAGCTTTTGAGTGAGCTTTTTTGGGCAACCCCTCTATTCTTGTTTCATATAATTCACTTATTCCACTCTTAGATATATCCACCTCCTCTTTTAACTTTATTCTATCCATATATATATATGCCACACACACACTCTCTCTCTACCTATATCAACCTCCTCTCCCCATCTCTCTCTCTCTCTCTCTCTCTCTCTCTCTCTCATATAAGCAATTCCTCATAGTTCACTCCCTATTCTGAGCTTTTTTGCTCAACCCCTCTATTCTTATTCCATATAGTTCACTTATTCCTCCCTTAGATATACCCACCTCCTCTTCTAGCTTCACTCTATCCATATATATATCTCTCTCTATGCTTCACACACATACATACACACACTCTCTTTACCTATATCAACCTTCTCTTTCTCTATGTGTGTGTGTGTGTCTCTCTCTCTCTCTCTCTCATTATCATTCTGAGTCTCCCTCTCTCTTACTCAATCACTCATTCACTCTCTTTTTCCATTCATTGTCTTACGCCCCGTGCCATCTCTCATTCTTATTATCTCTCCCTTCCTCTCTCCTTATTCTCTCTTGCCCTCTCTATATCCATGAATACACCTCTCTCTCTCGTTACTCCATCCTTTTACTCTCTCTACCCATCAATAGTTCTCTCTCTCTCTCTCTCTCTCTCTCTCAATATAGAAACATTTGTGCAAACAGGATTATGACATGTGTTGTTGAATAAATACATCTCTTTATTCATAAGTCGTTCTCTCTCTCTCCATCTCTCTCTTCCTCTCTCTGTCTCTCTTTCTCTCTCTCTCTCTCTTGTTTGCATTACAAGAACAATCATGCAAACACTCTAGATTGATAAAACTTTTATTGATGATACAACTTGTCTTACATTGGATTATGATATATGGTGCAATAAATACTTCTCTCTTTGCTTATAAGTATCTCTCTCTCTCTCTCTCTCTCTCTCTCTCTCTCTCATAAGGAGTTCCCTCTATTGCAAAATAGATTCTTACTCTGTGTGTTTGTCTCTCTAGCCCTCTTCCTCTCCCCCTCTCTCTCTCTCTCCCAATAATTTCAATTAATACACAATAATTCATGCAAGTAATCTAGATCTACATTTATATTGCTTTGACTAATTCTGGCAAGTGTGCTATTGTTCCACAATTGAGAGAGACAAGATTACCAAAATCTTGACAAGATTTTGATTGGACTAGCCAAGTGAGCTATGACTATATTTTTTTAATAAAATAAAGCGCTTTTGTGTTAAGAGATAGCCAAGTTTTTTATTTGAATAAGACTTGTGTATTTGTATTCTCTTCCTTCATCTTGTAACAAATTGCCATAGGCATCAACTCTTATACACTACAACCACTACAAGGATATAGGGAAATAGCGACGGCCAGTTGCGACGCATATCAACGGTATCACTATTTTTGTTACTATTTGCATTGCAAATGCGACGCAAATAGTGACGGTACTTAGAGTAAAAAAAAGTGGCCGAAACTCGAGCGTGGCATTTTGCCACGAAGAAGAGCAAAATAGAGAGTAAAAGAGACCGTGTGTTTGTAAGGCAGAGGGAGAGAAAGAGAGAAAGAGGGAAAAGGAGAGCTTCTAACCAGCGTCGTTGCACTGCGCCGCCGCTCACGAAGAAGAGGAGGAAGTGCGTGAAGGGTGAAAAGGGACCATTGCAAAGAGGAGATGAAGAATCCATCCTCGGGCCTTTACGGTGAGTACATTGCTCCCTCTTGGTTTGTTCTTGTTCTTTCTTCTATTCTTTTGTTTGTTTTTGTTAAGAATGAGGTACATCAAGGGAGAAAGAGAGGAAATGAGAGAGGGAGAAGAATAAATGAAAAGGAAGAAAGACTGAGAGAGAGAGAGAGAATAAACACAAAATATAATAAAGAAAGAGAGAAAAAGAGACAGAGGGAGAGAGAGAGGAGAATGAATGAGAAAATACGAGGGGATAGAGAGAAACAAAGAGTGAGGCAAGGAGGGCACGATTGGAGGCAAGAGTGGTCCATTATCTTGGGAGTGGTAGCCACATCACTTATCTCGAGGACTTTGTAAGTTTTTTTAATGTTCTTCTTGCTTTTTTTTTTTGCAATATTGCTTGTATTGACAATTGTGTTTCTAATAGTTGCATTTTGTTTTCTTTGCAGCACTCCATTACAAACCGTGATTCCACTAGCCTAGAGACTGGATATGCGGAGAGACAGAGTCTCATTGCATTGATTAATAGATTGTACGCATACGGTGGCCCAATAAGTCACTCATCTTTCTTGTCCATAGTTACTATTTTTAATTAAAATGTATTATTGTACGATGGACTAATGTGTAGTTTTTTCTTTTTTTGCAGAGTCCATTTGATGCTCCTTTGCATTGGGACGAGCTTTCAAATGGCGAGAATCTATAGCTTTGCGCTTGGAATCGTAGAGCACACTTCCTCTTCTCTTTTGGTCCTATGATTTTTTTTAGGCATTTTCTATGCACTATGTTATTATCATTATTTGTATCTTGCCATGATTCCACGAGCGCTTTCATTAAGCAATCTTGTATTTAGTTTATGTATCAGTCTTGTGGATTCAAGTACACTTTGCCTTCATTTTGACGACCATTATACACTTTACAGGTAATCCATTTATAGACTGTAAATACAAAACAATAGTGCTACATGTGGTAGGGCAGCTTGTTGCCTTGCCACAAATATTTTTTCTCTATAAGTGTTGCTATTAGTGTCACAAATTTACTACATGTGTTGCTATTGGTGTCGTAATTTGCATTGGCAATTGTCGCTATTGGTGTTGCTATCAACGCCGTTATTGGTGTCACAATGCTAATTGTGACGCCAATAGTGGCGGTTCTTTGGAGACGCTAATACGAATGTGTTTAGCAACGATGAGGGCAAATTTTTTTGTGAAAATTTTCATCGCTTTAAACATTGGTATGAGGCACGCATCTTGTAGTAAACAACATAATTGAGGTTTGATGAGCACACGATCCAATAATTAATATGATGCATATGGTAGAAGTATATCTAACTATTGCGTATGTCCTCGATACCATTCCTTCATATAGGATTCATTCACCAAGTCAAACCTTGATGTTGGTTATGTCATTGACAATATAAAGCACATGCTTATCATCTTCAATGGCTTGCTTGAGAAATAGGCTACCATGGAAAAATCTACATGCATAACATTGCTTTAAGTTCAAAAGAAAAGATTTCATCCTCTAATCGCTCTTTGCACATGCTACATAAACCATATGTTTGAACTTACGTATATGGAGTATTGAACATCATATATTGGGCTTTATTATGCTATTTTACAATATATGTTTATTCCTTGAATGAAATAATATGTTACTTATTCCTGTGAACAAGTGGTTGAAGCTCCTCAAGCATTGTCGAGAGTTCATTGTCAAACATGGGAACTCCTTGCTTGTGAACCATGGCACTTGTCACTAGTCTTTTAGCCATAGTCATTTATAAATGTCAAGGCCTAGCTATGCTAAATTCTCTTACATGTTTCTTTATGGTTTTTTGAACCTCTTTCACATTTGCTCAATACGTGCCTCTTTGCACCTCATGATTATGTGTGTCCTAATGGATGAACAATCTTGATATTGTGCTTTTGCTAACATCATATAATACACCATTCATTGACAATTGGAGAGAAAATGGGAGGATTCTTGTAATAGAAATGTCCGAGGCTTCTAAGACCATCAATTAATATTTCCAAAGTTGGTATGTTGGTATTAAGTTTCCCTGCATGGCATGAGCTCAAAGTTGATTCGTATTATGTAGTCATAATAAAAGACAAAAGGTAGGGCATGCTATCCTACAACACTTTTAAAGACATTACAAACAAAGATTCTTATACTTTTCCATGCCACATGGTTTGATGATTCAAAAATTGAGTGGCCAACACCTCATATTAACATGGGCTTTGTCCATGAATGGCCATTGTACTTTTGCTCCAATACCCTCTATTGAATGCATGTTGTCTCTCCTAACGATGGAAGCTTATACAACACATTTCCATAATGCAAAACTAGGATCTTGTCCACTCTCTCTAAAACACTTGTATTTTGAATGCATTGACCTAAGACTCGGTGTTACCCTTTTGAAGACATTATGTATTTAAGTACACTTGTAACATGAGGATGGCCCTATCCCCTTCTCTTTCACATCAAGTGTGATTGGGATGGTCTTGGTTTTTGCCATATTCTTGAGTGGAGGGGGGTTGATGAGGCTTCCACAGTGATTGTTGTTTTCCCAATGTTGGAAGGCTCTAGGTGAGGTCTACTGTATTAGGGGAAGGTTGTGACAGGCTCACTTCCTTATTCAACAAGATAGTCTTGTGAGAGTAAGGTGTCTAGAACATGTACATGGCCAATCTCATGGTCACTGTTGCAATGAATTTGTGTGCTTTGTATTCAGCTACTTGCATGGTTAATATCAAAAACACATTTGCCATTGCCATTACAAATGTCTTCCTCCTTCAAGATCAAGAACTACCTATTTTTATAGTGTATAGTAGGTTTGGCAAAGAGAGAGGCTATGTATATGTGGATCTTTGTCCCTATGTTTAGTATAATACTTAACAATGGTACTATTTCCCAAGCAATCTACACATGTATGGATATGCATGCCAAATATGAGAGTGATAGTGAGAGACTTTGTGTGGGCATAGGTGTCATATTTGAGAGAGAGAGAGAGAGAGAGAGAGAGAGAGAGAGTGTGTGTGTGTGTGTGTGAGTGAGTGTGTATGTATGGGTACAGGTATGTGAGAGAGAGAGAGAGAGAGAGAGAGAGAGAGAGAGAGAGAGAGAGAGAGCGCAAGAGTGACACACATACCTACGAGAATGATTAACCTAGGAGAGATCCCAGCTTTTCGATGAGAAAACAATCCCAACACACACATACTCTCTCCCCTCCCCTCTATAAAAAATTCCAAATATCTTTGCATCACATTCTCTCTATATCTCTCCCACACTCTCTCCTACCACCTAAATCCCCAGTATTCTCTATATCACGTTGATAACCAACTACCCCCTTTTCATCATAAAATCTAGGCATACATGTCCTCTAGAGCTCTTCTTTGTGTGTGTGTTCCTTTATGTTGCCTATTATTTTAGCTCACCATTATCTATTTGAACCATAGTTCTATTACCCTACACTAGGTTAGGACCAAGCATATTGGGGTTCATATTGTCATGTTCATGTCTAGTATATCACATTCACTACCCTAAGATTGGAGCCCAAGTTCTAATCGTTAGGCCATGATCTGATACTAAGTACAAAATATTTTTAACATTCATACTAATCAATTAACCCTAAACATTTCTTAATATTAATATTTATAATATTAAAACTATAACTAACTAAAAGTAAGTAATATGAATAATAATAATTAGAACTAGTTAATAATAGTATCTAATTCTATTGCTAGTACTAATCATATGAATACTATTCATAATTAAAATTAATTAATATTAATCATATAGTAATATTATTTTGATTTATCAATGTAAAATAGTAATAAATAATATTTATTTTGTTATAATGAATTATTTAATTAACAACTAAATAATCATGAATAATAATACTAAATATCAATATTAATAATGAATAATAGTATTAATATTATTAAATAATACTATTTAATATTAATTAATATTAACAATATATATAATTAGTGATTAATTTTACTACTATTAGCTAGTACTATTAATTCTCCTCTAATACTATTAATAATTAACTATTAATTAACTAAGTGAATAATAATTTATTAATTTATATTGAGTAACTACTACTATTTAAATAATATTTTTTATTTTAACATAAATTAATTAGAAATTAAATTATATTATTAGTAATAAAAATCAAATATAAAATAGTAATTACTAATGTTATTCATTAGTATTATTAAATACTACTATTAATATTATTTAAATGCTATTAATTAGTATTATTAATTAATAATAATAAATATAAATATTACTAATAAATTAAAAATACAAAATGCAAAAGAAAAAAGTTGACTTAAAAAATGAAAAATATAATTAGTTTGAGACGATGAGAGGAGGATAGCAAGGACAACTGAGAGTTTGTTGGTGTGCGATGGATGGAGTGCTTGAGCCAATCCACTACTTGGAAGGTACTACCCAATCTATACTATCAATATCAGAGGAGACAGGCATCTCATCCTTAGCTTACTCGTTCTCGACCACTACAAAGTAAAAAATATGGACGTGTATCTTCGTCCATTAGTCGATGAGCTTAAGATTTTATGGAAGGAGAGGGTCACCGTGGAAGATATGATCAAGCGAGATGGTCGATGGTCCACCAATATTCGAGCCATTCTCATGTGGACCATGCATGACTTTTCGGGATTCGGAGAGTGATCAGGTAAGTAGGCTTCTGTTCTCGTTGGTAATATCTATCATAGCTCGTTCAAGTTTGTATTCACTAGATAGAGGTGTTGGGACAAGCCTGGTTACCTCAGGTTATCATGCATGTCCATTGTGTGGGCCACAGTTAGACTCCCGAAGGTCATGAACCATGAAGAACATGGTATATCAAGGACACACCACTTTCTTGCCAGAGGGTCATGAACTCAGGGAAGGTTTTCTTGGACGACCTCCAGCATGTATGAATGTCCAAAGCTGGTACAAACTGAAAATGGTCCACACGAAGTCACATCCAAACAGAATGCGACGGTTCTCAATTTTCTACGAGTTGCCATATTGGACCCACTTACAGATCAACCACTTGTTGGATACCATGCATATTTTCAAGAATGCGGACAGCTTGCTATGGGACCACATCACAGGAAGAGAGACACTGTAGGGACACGAATGGATTTGAAGGAGGTAGGCAAGATGGAGGCGCTTTAGCCGCAGTCGAGTGTTGATGGTCGCTTGCAGCTACCTCACACTCCTTGGGTTTTGTCCACTAAAGAAGAGCACATTGTGAAGCAAATAGTCAAGTCTATCCGCACTCTGATGGGTATGATGCATTCTCTCAGGTCTGCATTTTCTAAAGATGACCAATTATCAGGGCTAAAATCCCATGATTGGCATAAGATATGTCAAGTTTGTACTATGAATGTATTTTGCTATTTGGAGTGTAGTCGTTGTTCATAATGCTTTCTCGTTTGTGGCAGTTTGTACTACCGATCACGATCGCAGGATGCCTTACTCCAGAAATACGCAGGGCGATTTACAGGTTGTCAACTTTAGTGCAATGGATCTCACGGAAGGAGATTAAGACATCCTCTATTGAATCCGCGAGACGGGGGGCAGTGGAAACGGTCTGTCTCTTTGAGAAATACCTACCTTCTAGCATGCTCACAATACAAATCCACCTTCTTCTGCATTTTATAAATGAATTGAAGATTGCTGGACCTATCCATACGCGATGGATCTTCTTCTTGGAGCGCTTCATGAAAACCCTGAAAGGCTTTGTGTGAGAACGAGCTCAGCCAGAAGGTAGCATGGCTGAAGGTTGGTTGGTGTCTAAGGTGCTAGTGCATATTTCACAATGGCTACCAACAATGGATTCAGACAACAATATGCTATGGTCGAAGGACAATGATAGACTGACCGGAGATATGGTGGTTGGAAATGGGGTAAAAAAAGAATGGATGTTGCAATGGAGGAGAAAGTGAACCGCTTTTGTATGTTGCACCATGCCTCTATGGAGACGTGGGTCGCTAGGTACCAGCAAACTAGGAAAGATCGAGAGGAAGCACGATTTGAATTTTGACGTAGTATGTGCCATCGATCGATTTGATATCCTGAGGGCATGGAGGAGATGCCGCGGTTTATGTCAATGCGATGGTTGCATAGAGCTTTGACCACAGTGTCTCGCGAAGGGGTGGAGGTCTCAGCCGAGTGGGAATTCTCTTGAAGGAATGTAGTCCAAAGGTGATGACGTGTTTCGAGTTTGTCATATCTATATTTTATATGTGACAACTAATTGAGTGTTTTAATATACAGTACAAAATATATACATTTCTGCGTGGAGCGTATTGACAAAATGCGCTCCACAACAAATTGTGGTATCATGGCAAGGTTTGAGCAAGAGAGCCGATGACAAGCAACAGATCTAAACACAAGTATAGATGATATGGAGTATTTTTGGAAACTTGCAAAGTATTGTCACAGTGGATTACCGTAGCTTCTCCATGATCCTATTTGATGTGCAGTGGTTCGAAGTGGTACTTGAAGAAGCTGGAGAAATAGTTCAACGAGGTCCATCTGGATTTATCGAAATAGATTCTGGAAAAAAATGAATAGATTTGTATGATACGTTTGTGTTACCAGCCCATTATGAATAGGTGCATGAACTCATGTGTTTTTTAATTGTATTACGACATGGTACATGTCACCATAGTTAAATCTCTCTTGTATGTGATTGTGAACATGTAATTTTCTATCCAAACCCTCGACAACCTCGATGGTGGTATGTTATACCTTCAGCTCCCTGAAGTACGAGAGTATATAATCAAAGTGATGTTCGGAGCATAGATGAGGACAATATGCAAATAGAGAGGTCCATATTGCAAGGAGTGGAGGCCATCGAAAGCTTGAAGCATATAGAGGAGCCAGCATCGAGTAACAATGATAGAAATACAGGAGTCTAAGAATTTTTTGAGAACGAGGTGGACTTATCCTTTTGTGGTGACATGTCTATCGACCTTCCAATGTATGCAGAGTTGTATTAGGAGATTGACATTGGACCATAGGGTACTTCATACTTGGAGCATCTACCTACTTAATTCGTTGACAAATCGCTTATAAGGGTACATAAGATATGCATTTAAAGTAAGACATTTTTTTAAGATTTATATTACCATGCTTTATATGATCTATATTGATTATACTAACATCATTTTTTGTCTGTGCAAGTAACCTTTGTGGATATTTAGATCATCAAGATGAGTCGAGGGATGAGCGACAAGGAGCTACAGGAGATCTTCACTTGCACGGTCAGGAGCCATCATCATGAATGATGAGGGGAGAGGGTGATGGCTCGCATGAGAGAGTTGTGGCAACAAGTTTTTCAGCACAACGTCTTGGATCATTGGAAGAACATACCGGAGAGGAGCAAGGACTACATAGTAGCATCCTTGCATGAGGAGCTTCCGGTACCAGCCACAACAGATAGGTTTTCTACGGGATGGATGATGGAGTGCATACGTGCATACATGTCACATAGACGATCGGATGCACGCAAGGCACTCAAGAGTCGGGCTTCAAAGCCCGAGTGGCTAGACGCGGACGACTGGCACCGACTCGAGAAGGAGACTACTGATTCTCTAGGACGTTGGAGACAGCAGCGCGAGGCGGCAAGGGCACGACTAGAGGCCGGAGTGGTCCATCATCTTAGGAGTGGCGGCCACCACAGGACATATCTAGAGGACTTTGTAAGTTTTTCTTTTGTTTTACTTGCTTTTTTTAAAAAAATATCCTTTGTACTGACAATCGTGTTTCTAACAGTTGTATTTTTTTTTCTTTGCAGTACTTCATTACATATCGCGATCCCACTGGCCTTGAGACTTGATATGCAGAGAGGCATGCTTTCACTGCATTGATCGACCGATTGTATGGATGCGGCAACCCTATAAGTCACTGATCTTTATTGTCCGTAGTTACTATATTTAATTAGAATGCATTATTGTATGGTGGACTGATGTGTAGTTGTTTCGTTTTTTGCAGAGTCCGTTCGATGCTCCTTTGCAGTGGGATGAGGTTTCGGATGGCGAGGATCTATAGCTCGCCCTTGGATCCCTGGAGCTCACATACCTTTCTTTTTTGGTCACGTGATCTGTGTAGACATTTTCTATGTAGTAGTAGTATCTTGCCATGATTGTACCTGTCACTTTCATTATGCGATCATTTATTTATTTCATATATCAGTGTTATGATTTAAGTACACTTTGCATTTATTTACATGAGCATTGTACACATTAGTGAAAGTATTTTGTAAATAAAGCACATAATGTTACATGTTGGCCTGCCACAAAATTTTTTCCCCCTGTTACTGTCACTATTAGTATCGGAAATTTACTGCACGCGTTGCTATTAGCGTCGCAAAATGCATGCAAAGCGTTGTTATCAACGTCCTTATTTGCATCAGTATCAGCGCTAATAGCGACGTAGATAATGACACAAATACCGACTGTTCTATGACATCGCTAATAACGACGTTTTTTGTGACGACAGGGGGGAAATTTTCTTTATGAACATTTTCATCACTTTTAAGGTCGGTATAAGGCCTATATCTTGTAGTGCTGGGTTAATTAGGGTCTATAGGCCAAAAATTTGAAAATTTTTGAATTCGGCCCAATAGGACTAAATTGCAGGGGTTGAATGCCCAATTTGGATTGTCTAAATAGTTGAGGGCCGAATGAGAAAGGGTGGAATGCAATTGGTTTGGATGTCAAATTTGGACCATTCGAATGTAGTAGTCCAAGGGTTGAATGGCTGAATGGCTGAGGGCCGAGTCAAGTGGGCCGAATGCCAAGTTGGTCTGAATGGTTGATTCGACTAGGCCAAATTTCATCTTGTTGTCCGAGTGGGTTTGGGGGCTGAGTGGTGAACATCCGAATGATAGTGGGCCAAATGACCAAACACACGAGGACTGAGGGCTGATTCTGGGGTTCAGAGCCCAGAGTTGATGTCACTCGAATGGGCTGAATGCAATGGGATTTTAGTAGATACAATGATAAATCGATCCAATCGCACAATTTTGGTCAGTAGATGTAGCACACACCTCTAGATCAAAGCTATAAATAGAGGAGAAGAGTTGTGTGTACCTGCAATGCACAAAAAACACATGGGTGAAGTGATCGATGCTATGCGGGCAATGGCTCTCTCTCTCTCTCTCTCTGTGTCAATGCTACAGTTGATTAACATGAAATACATTGTGTATTTGCAAGTTAGAGGGAGTTGTCGCTTGTAGGCATTTGGTCCTAGACACTTTAGCACCTTATATGGTCCATAATATTTGGGACTTAGTTTCTTCAATTCCCCCAAAGATAAGGAACTTCTCTTTGGGTGAACTCGTAGGAAAACCATGTCACCTTCTTTGAAGATGCATTCTTGCCTTTGTTGATTGGCATATGCCTTATGTTGATCCTTGATGGCTTGAATATCTTGCCTTTATAGCTTTCATTTGGCTAATCCATTTCTTCTAGCATTTGCCTAGATGCTTCTATCTGTAGGGTAGGATCAGAAAAATTTAGTTGTTTAAGACAAGCTATCCCATATAGTACCTAAAAAGGAGTCATTTGAATACTTTGATGGTATGATGCATTGTAGGCAGATTCAACTAGGGGCTCGGGTAAGTTACTCATGAATTTATATGTGCATCACGTGGGTTCAAAATAAGGTATTTTTAAAATACCATTTTTATACATTTTTTTACATACAAAAAGGTGTAATATAGTGGAATTATTTATAGATTGAATAGAAAAGGGTTATGCTTTATTCAAGAAAAATTCACTGATAAGGATATTTATAAATAGGCCTTGAACGCACGTGATGTAGAGGATATACATATAGTAACTTCCCCGAGACTAGGGGTAGGTATTGGATCCACTGTTTGGGTTCTCTATTACAATAAAATCTCAACATGTCTTCAATAACCTAGTTGACCCGCTCTATTTGACCATCAGTTTTGTGATGGTAAGCAGTACTGAAGTAGAGCTAGGTTCCTAGAGCTTCAAACAAACTCTTCCAAAAGTTTGAGGTGAAAAGAGAATTGCTATCGATGTGATTCTTTGGGGTAGTCCATGTAACCTAAAATTTTCCTTAATGAAAAGCCTAGCGATATCGAAAGCCTTGTAATTGGTTTTTATATGAATAATGTGGGTAACTTTTGTTAGTGTATCAATGAATACCATTATGGAGTTATATCCTCCTTGTATTGGGGGCAATCCAACTATGAAGTCCATGTTGATATACTCCCATTTAATTTGAGGACTGTCAAGTGGTTAGAGTTTTCCTAGCAACTTGACATGCTCGGCCTTAATTCGTTGGTAGTTTAGGCATTTAGTGACATACTTGAGTAAATCACCCTTGAGTTTTTCCCAGTAGAAGCTTCTTTTGACTGTATTAAGAGTCTTAGCATAACTAGGATGACTGGAAAATGGAGAATCGTGAGCTTTCCATAGTATTTTCATTTTGAGTTCTTGACTTGTAGGAATACGCAGTCTTGTCTTCTAATAGGCAAGTTCCTCGTTTATGAAAAAATCCTAATACTTAGTCTTGAGTTTTGGATTTGAATCCTTGATGGAAATTTGTCTTAACAAGTTTTGATAGCTTGGATCCTTCGCTACCTCTTCTCTAGCCATTTCTATGAGAGAGTTACTGGGTATTGAAATCATTGTGGCAAGAGTTTTAGCCCTAGAGGGTTCTTCTAGGATTGGAGCATTAACGAATGATTTACGATTTAGGGCATTTGCAATCACATTATCCTTGCCTAGTCTTTACTTGATTTCAAAGTCAAATTCTTGTAGGGTCTCAATCCATCGCCGTTGTCTCATATTGAGATTCGGCTAAGTAAAAATCCACTTTAAGCCTTTACGATCAATGACTAGAGAAAACCAATTACCAAGCAGGTAATGTTTCCGTAGTTTAAAGGCATGATTTATAGCAAGTAAATCTAGATCATATGTAGCATAGTTTCTTTAGTGGATCTTTAATTTTCTTGAAGAATAAGCTATTGCATGTCCTTCTTGCATAAGCATATAACCCAAAGCAAGAGAGCTTGAGTCACTTATGACTTCAAAATCTTTGCTTAGGTCAGGTAGCCTTAAGAAAGGGGTAGTTACCAATCTCTGCTTAAGCTTCTCAAAGCTAGATTCGACAGACGTCCATGTAATGGAGACCTACTTTTTGAGAAGGTCAGTGAGAGTTGTGGCGATTGAGGCATAGTCTCTAATGAAGACTCTATACCAGCCCATTATCCATGGAAAGCTTCACATTTCCTTGACCGTTGTCAGGGGTGGCCAGTAGCCTTGGACCTTGGTAGGATTCACTGAAATGCCATCTATCGATACTATGAATCCTAGATATTCAATTTGCTTCTTGAAGCAAGCACATTTCTTCTTTTTAGCATAGAATTTGTGGGCCCTCATTGTTTCAAGAACTATTTGAAGATATGGTCCATGGTCTTCTTCATTCTTGGAATATGTTAAGATATTATCAAAGCAAGGTAGGGTCAGAAAATGTCTTGCATCAATCTATTGAAGGTGGCAAGAGCATTTGTCATCATAATAAACTCATAATGACCATACCTTTGTTTTAAAAGTAGTTTTAGGGATATCTTCTCCCCAATTCTTATTTGATAATGGTGGGAGCTCTATCAAGTCTTCTAAAACCACATCCGCATATTCTTTAAGAAAATATGGTTGATCCTTGGCTTCATTATCCTGCTTGGCCTTGTTGAGTTTAATTAGATAGATGAGTAATCTCTTATTCAGTCCCTTTACTATTTGGGAGGCTTTAGACAGCTGAACCTTAGGGTTTCTTACTTCTCCTTGAGCAGTTACTTGTTTCCCCTTTGAGATTTCAAGTGTGATTTGGCCCTTTTCGCAATGCATATGGTCATTATTTGGAATTAACTAGTTCATTCCTAGCAAACATTCATAAGTCCCAAGGTTCATAATTCAGAAGTTCATTTTGGAAGAATTTCCACCCAAGCTAAAGTTTACCTTGCTAGTTTGTTGTGTTGATAGAGCTTTGCCATTTGCTAACTCCACAAGCAATCTAGGTGCAAGAATAGTGTTTATGCCTATCCTTTTTGCACATATTGGTGATACGAATGAGTGGGTACTTCCACAGCTAGTTAAAATTCAAAAAGGTTTACCTTGATAATTCGTTGGTATTTGAATTACTAAGAATTAGCAATTTGGACCCTTCTTATTGAGAGTGGCATGTACTCTAGCTCTTTCCATATTGGATTCCATTGTGGGATGAGAGATGATTTTTGACGTCGAGAAGTGCTTAAAAATAGCCAAAAAATCCAAATTTCATGGAAAAAATAGACTTCATTGAAGGTGGCAGCTGCAATCAGTACGATTTTAACCAGCAAGCCCCAAAAGTGCTTTAAAGACCCACCGAGCAATGGTTGGGAAATTTTCATAATTTCTTTCCATGTCAGATGAGACTCTAGTAGATGCTCAAAAGTGGAGGATTTTGAGATGGACACCCACGAATTTTTGGAAGTCAGTTTGGACGCCGGACAGTCGAATGGTAGTGCTCGGGAGGCCAAGACCAAAGAAGCCTAAGTGTAAATGGGTTTTAAAGGGCCAAAGGGTGTGACCCTTGGGGGATCCCTTTGGGGGACCCCTTAAAATTTTGATTTTGTGGGGGGGGAGACCATTTTGCAGCTGTGTGAAGAAGAAAGAATACGTCTCCTTGCAAATGATGTGAAATGGAGAGGAGGGGAGGCATAGGCCATCTCTCGCTCCAAGATCAAGAGGAGGCTAAGAGGAGATGTTTAGAATTGAAGATTTACTATTGGTTGGCCCATTGGCAACCTGAAAAAATAATTCAAAAAACCCAAAATACACAAATAAGTGGTATGCGTGATTTTTACAAAGAATTTTTTTTTTAAATGTTTGAGTTAAAATGTAATTCATATGGAACAAAACTTTATTCAGAGCTTTTTTACATTATGATTGAGGGATGTGCATTAAAAAAATACAAATACATGATGATAAATAGTCACAATAATTAAATTATAGCCCGAAAAGCGCATTTTTAGTGTAAAAATGAAGGTTTTATTGGTTTCGGATGGGAAAAAGAGATGTGTGTGGGATAAAATTTTGAGAAAAAACATCTTTCAATTTTTGTAATTAGTCGCTAATCATAAATTAAAAAATGATTTATTTTTATGCACAAATAAATAGAGAAAATTAGCTTAAAATGGAGAAAAATAAGAATTTCTCATTATAAAAATTTGAAAAAGTATGATTCGTGGTTGTGGCTATATAACAAAGCTGAGGTATGAATTTTGGCTTCATTTGGTCTTTGTTTATGTGTTATAGTTCATGGTTTTTCCATTTTATGCAAAAAATACATACAAAATAAAACCCTACACCTATGCAACACAGCATAACCTAAATATCAAGAATCGCGTGGTGGGGGGACTTGCTCAAGATACTGCGCCAAACACACACAGAATGCATAAGGAGAAGCTCACTCAAGAGACAAGAAGAGAGATGGAGGCCAAAACATTTTCTTGCTGGTTTCTTCTTCTTCCACACACTTTACAATATACACAAAGTATAGATAAGATACAACATAAAGGAAAGTGGCCTACTAAGTCAAACAACGCATAACCGACTACACTAGTCGACTGGCGCTATAACTATGCCAGCTGTAAATAGGTGTAATAACCTGAATATAATAAGTAATGAGTCAGTGGCCATGTGAGAATCATAATGACCACTGACGTGCTAAGTGTAGACGTGTGGACCCATCTAACCAGGCGGTCCATCATCAATGTCTGCATGTGTTGAGCTTGTCATCTCAACACTCCCCCTCAAGCTCAACTGCATCTCTGCAACTCCAAGTAAGCTTCGAAACTTTTGAAGCTTCTCTGTACCCAATGCCTTCGTGAAGATGTCAGCTATCTGATCCTGTGTGCTGACATACACCAAGTCAATCTCACCTGCTAGTACCTTCTCTCTCACAAAGTGGTAGTGTACCTCAATATGTTTTGTCCTGGCATGGAACACAGGGTTCCTAGACAACTGTATACTGCTCATGTTGTCACAATACTTTTGTAGCCATACTACCTCACATGCTGCTACAGCAACACCTCTATACTCAGCCTCTGTACTCGACAAAGCAACTGTAGGTTGCTTTTTGCTACTCCAAGTAACTGCTGCACTACCAAGAGAGAACATGTATCTGCTGGTAGATCTTCTATTAGACATACTACCAGCACAATCTCCATCTGTGTATCCAAACACCTGTACATCTGTACTTGCCTCATAGAAAAGTCCATAAAGTAATGTGGACTTCACATAACTCAATATGCGTCTGACTGCATCCAAATGTGGCTTTCTAGGTATTTGCATAAACTGACTCACAAGACCAACAACGTAGCTCAATTATGGCCTTGTAATGGTCATGTAGATTGAACTCCCCACTATCCTCCTGAACATAGCAGGGTCTTCTATCTCATCCCCAACATCAGCACTCAACTTTACATTCTGCTCCAATGGGACTGAAAGTGGTTTGCATGCCACCATACTTGGACAACATATCCAAGCCATACTGTCTTTGGGACAGCCATATACCATCATCACATCTAGTTACCTCAATGCCAAGGAAGTACCTTAGCTCACCTAAATCCTTCATCTCAAACTTCTTCTTCAAAAAATCCTTAACTTCAGCAATCCCACTATCACTATCACCTGTAATAATCAAGTCATCCACATAGATGACTATGATGACCAAACCTGCATCTCCCTTTCTCACATAAAGTGAGTGATCAGCATCAGAAACATAAAAGCCAATATTGACAAGATACTCTCTGATCTTGTCAGACCATGCTGTAGGTGCTTGCTTGAGCCCATAGAGCGCCTTCTTCAACCTGCACACATACGTGGGATGCTCTAAATCTTCATAACCTGCTGGTTGGTCCATATACACTTCTTCCTGCAAATCACAATGCAAGAGGTCATTCTTTACATACATTTGTTGCAACCTCCAACCTTTGGCTACTGCCAAAGAAATCACACATCTGACAGTTGCCATCCTAACAACTGGATTGTAGGTTTCTTCATAATCTATGCCATATGTCTGGGCACAGCCTCTTGCAACCAGCCTAGCTTTGTACCTACTAATAGAACCATCTGCATTGTGCTTAATCTTATAAACCCACTTATATCCAATAGCTTTCTTGCACTTCGGCAATGATACTAGATCCCAAGTCTTATTGGCCTCTAATGCAGCCATCTCCTCATCCATTGCTGCATCCCAATGAGTATGACCAACAGCATCCTAAAAACAAGTGGGCTCAACATCCTCAACTAGTTTCACCATATAAGCATAATGGTGAGCTGCATAACCTTCAAAACCACATCTTTTAACAGGGTATCTGACCCTGCTAGATTTGCGTACCACCGAATCACTCAATGGAGCCTTTACATTATTATGAGCTCTCTGTATACTTGGTGTCGTGACAGAAGGAATACCAAGCTCATCATCTAAGATCTCTGAGCCACTAGAGTCTCCATGAAGAACTGCATCAATGCCATCTGACACTTTATTCTTTCCTTTGTCTTTACCTGTAGTGCTACTAGATGCACCTGAAGATGTAGAGCTTTGGTCCAATAAGAGTCTGCGATTCTTGCTTTTCAGCCTACATATGAGTGTCATGATCATCATCATCATCCAATGCATCACCACTAGATGCATACCAACTGCTCATTTAATCAAAGATGACATCCCTGCTTACTCTGAACTTACATGTGATAGGATTAAAACAACGATACCCTTTCTGCTCTAAAGAGTATCCAATAAAGACACATTTTTCTACCTTTGGATCAAGCTTCTTCCGTAGCTCATCTGGCACATGAACATATGCAACACAGCCAAATACCTTCAAGTGCGATACATCAGGCTTCTTGCCAGGAAAGCATTCTTCAGGAGTCATCCCATGAACTGCAGTTGTGGGAGTTCTGTTCATAATATAAACAACAATATGAACAGCCTTAGACCAAAAATGCTTAGGAATATTCTTTTCAACCATCAAGGCACGTGCAACTTCTGCAATATGCCTGTTTTTCCTTTCTGCAACCCCATTTTGCTGTGGGGTATACTTGCATGTGAACTGTCTCTTTATCCCATGAGACCTCAAAAAATCACTGAACTCATTTGAGAGGTACTCTCCCCCTCCATCTGACCTCAAGCACTTTACTTTCAAGCATGTTTCTCTTTCAACTACAGCCTTGAAAGTTCTAAAGTGCTCAAATGCTTCACTCTTTTCCTTCATAAAATATACCCACAGCTTTCTAGAACAATCATAAATGAATGTGACAAAGTATGAAGTGCCTCCAAGAGATACATTTTGTGTAGGCCCCCAAATGTCTGTATGCACAACATCAAGGATATTTTTGCTTACATCTCTATCATGTGAAAAGGGTTGTCTTGCATGCTTACCAAAATGACATGCTTCGCATACCTTATGAAATTCTGCAACTCTAAATGTAGGCAAACCTGTAACCAACCCTTACCATCTGACCGACTGACACTAAGTTCTTTGTAATAGATGGCACATGTAATGCATCTGAAAGACTCTTTGTCTTACCATCATGCAAGGACAAGGGAACTTTTCCAATGTGTGAAATTGGGTGGCATGAATCATCACCCGTCTGCATATAACCTGCATTTTGCAAATCTTGCATCTCTCCAAACCATTTTGCATGGCTGGTCATATGGTTGGATGCACCTGAATCAACATACCAAACATCATCATGTGTTCCCTTTCGTATAAGAGCATTCAACATATGTTGCAGAACAAACAGACGTTCATTTTTGTCTTCATTTTGTTGTGAAGACAATGCATAGTTTCCTTGCTGCAACTTACCACTGCGAATATCATCTTTCTTAGCATAACATTGGGCTACAATATGACCTATTTTTCCACAGTAGTGACACACAATACCAGAGTTGTTAGAACCTCTATTCTGCCATCCACCTCTTCCTCTAAAGCTCTCCCTTCCTCTAAAGTTACCACGACCTCCTGAAACCTGCATATCGCCAAATTGCTGATTCAATCTGTTTTGCTAGTTGTCACTACTACGTCCTGTACCATGGCCTCTTGAAGAGAACCTACCATGTCCCCTTCCTAAATTGGAGTAGAAAGCTTGGACATGTTCACCACTTCTTTCAGATGTCTCACTCTACATGTTGATCTCTTCAGTGATCATAAGGGAGACCAACCCATCGAAATCTGGAAATGGCTTTCTGACATATACGGAGGTTACAAAAGACTTCCAAGCTTTTTCATTGTTAAGTCCACCCAAGGTAGACGACACCAAATCATCATCATCAGGCATTGCATCAATCGCTGCCAAGGCATCCGCAATGCTCCTTACATTCAGTGCATACTCATTGATAGACATCTTCCCTTTCTTCAATGTATTCAACTCTTGCTTGAGTTGAATCTTTCCTGCCTTTGTATTTACAGAAAACATACTTTCAAGTATGGTCCAAGCTGCATATGAATTCTCTGTATTTCTAATATGTCCCAGCATATTATTGTCAATTACTCTGCAAATAGCCAATACATGACCTTTTTGTCTTTTGCATTCCATTCCTTTCGTGCCTTTGTCTCTTCTGCAGTTGGAGAATCACTCACCTTCGGCTCCTTTTCTTCACCTGAAACAAACTCGTAGAGGCCTTTTCCAATAAGGAAGTTCGTGACATGGAACTTCCATGAAGGGTATTTGTTCTTGTCGAGCTTCTCAATGATGGGGTTTTCACTATTCTCTGCCATTATCACAAAACTAATACCAAACAGCAAGCAAATCTTCTGCAACCCTTGACCTGTTGTGCACAGCAATACACCAGACAGCCTTTTTCACTGTCTGCTCAATAATACATGCAATCTGCAATCAGTTTGCAGATAAACCTTGTGTTTATTCTTTGGTAAACACCTTTGAACTTATAGATCTAAAATCTGTAACCTATGCACCTGTATAGGGCAGACACAACTGAAATTGCAGGGTATCTCGAACTGCTGTCCGTAACCTTGCGGCTCTAAAACAGGGCCTGAAACGACCTCAGATGCCCAAAATAACTGCGGGAAAACCCTAAAGGGCTCATCTACAGAATACACAGCGCTCTTCATGCACACCAAATCTCACTGCAATCTGAGATTTTTGCTCTACCCTGCTTTTGGTGACTCCACAGGCACTGTCCAAAAGAAAGAGTGGAAGAATGGGAGAGCTTCTTACCCGTGGCTTGCTTGCTCAAACCTTGCTTCTTCTCCTTCACTTCAGCCTTCGAAATCAGCCTCTCTCAGTGTTGCGGCTCTAATACCATGTCAAGAATTATGTGGTGGGGGGACTTGCTCAAGATGTTGCGCCGAACACACACAGAATGCACAAGGAGAAGCTCACTCAAGAGACAAGAAGAGAGATGGAGGCCAAAACGTTTTCTTGATGGTTTCTTCTTCTTCTTCCACATACTTTACAATGTACACAAAGTATAGATAAGATACAACATAAAGAAAAGTGGCATGCTAAGTCAAACAATGCATAACCGACTACACTAGTCGAGTGGCGCTATAAGTATGCTAACTGTGAATAGGTGTAATAACTTGAATATAATAAGTAATGAGTCAGTGGACACGTGAGAGTCATAATGACCACCGACGTGCTAAGTGTAGATGTGTGGACCCATCTAACCAAGCGATCCATCATCAATGTCCGCATGTGTTGAGCTTGTCATCTCAACATTAAACGTTAGAGGAAAAGGGTGAGGTTAAGAGATTAAGAGATTAAGAGGACTTAGAGGATTTTGAATCTTTAAAATATTTGATTGTGCATTGCATTTAGAATTATGATAATTCAGTTTAAGGGGCTAGTAGCACGAGGAATCGGTGCTAATCTCTATATATCGAAGCATATGTTTAGTGAAAATCATGAAAGGGTTGTTTTTTTCACATCACAAAATGCTGATTTGTTGAATATTGCTTGTGCACTAGGATCATATGCACTATGCATGACACATGGCATGGTATCAGTCCTGGATTCCATAGCAATTGTCTTCCTAGGATATGACTTATATGTTGAGTGTGGAAAGGAGCCTTTGCTGTAGGTTAGTTGTACAATATCCTTGGGAATGTTTGGTGAGGATCTATATATTCCTCGATCATACAAAACAAGAAAAGAGTAGAGTTTGTGCGTTATGTTTTATATGTTGAAGCAACCCATCTTGGGGCCCATCCCCGAGGTGTAGGAGAGTCGTAGTGGAGCCGCGGCAATCAGCCAAGGGGAGCTTCCTTATGTTTGTGTTACGAGGCACTATGCCTATATGTCTCGGATCTCCCTCTAAGGAGAAGGAAGGTAAATGTTGGACTACATATCAATTGAAAACGAATAATTAAGTCTATTTGGTGTTTATTAGTATATTACAGATGCTCCTGGACCGCGAGGCCATGTGGTGGGGTTTTTTGTTTTGTGCGTGAGGTCCAGCTAGTACCATAGCCAGTGCCGGCCCATTTTATGTTCCATTTGTGGTGTGGTTGCTAGGAGCCGACAATAAGTGGTGGTTTTGAATCTAGGGTTTCTAGGGACCAAATATTTGGTGTATGTCCTCTGATAAGAACCGTCAAGCCGAAATACAAAAAGCGGAATGTGCTGAGAGGGCTAGATGGCAGTTGGAGATTTTAAGGTGTTATTTTCCTCAAAGGAGTAGCCGGTTACGCATAAGCGGTAGTGGTTCTAATAACTTAAGTGACATGAGTAGCCCTTTGAGTGTGAGTGGAAGTCTTACTACTTCCTCGCTTCTAGTCAATCAACCCACTCGAAGTGGGGGTGTATTTTTACCTACACAAACTCCTGTTGTCAATTCAGTTGTAGCCATGGCACAACCCACCACAATTCCAGCTAGGGACACCGGATTTACCGGCATTAGGAGCACCTTTTTCCATTTTCCATGGGTTGGTAGAAGAAGATGGAGAAATCCATATTAAGGAGTTTCAAATGCTCATGCTCAACTATCGAATCTAAGACGAAGGACACCTAATGATGTTCTTCAACATGATGTTAAAAGGAAGGGTAGCAATATGGTATCATGGTCTAGAGGCTGGAACCATAACTAGCACTAACCAATTCTTCACAGCCTTCCGTAGAGAGTTCACTCTAAGAGGGGTGGATTGTATTGGTTGCATGTATTGAATGTAGCATGCCAAGAGCCAAATGAGAATTTCTAGGCCTATACCAAGAAGCTAAAGCAAGTTCATCGCAAACTTAATACTTATATTTCCATTCCAATGACTGCACAGTTACAATATTTCCTATATGGATTAGATTTCAATATCCAGGTGTATCTTAGTAGTGTTGCTTTGGCCAACATTGACACTGCTATCACCCAAGCAGAAGGAGTAGAGTCGTGCTTGTAAGCGGCTTATGTAGCAAGGATAAATTGGAATGGTAATGATTTGGCATTGACCAACAGGAGTCAAGGGAACCCCATGTCAAATGTGAATGGAAGAGGAAGTATCATGCCAAATCCACCTATGTTACCAGCTCCTCCTAGTAGTATGACTATGCCCATGGCTAGTTAGGCGGCCCCACTAAGTGGTGGAGTCCATAAACAAGTGGTTAGGCCGTGATGCCAAGAGGCATATTCCATGGTGGATTCTGTGAGGTTTTACGGTGGATTCCATAAAATTGTATTTATTTGCCGGGGCTTGTACACAAGGTGGATTCCTTGTGCAAAAAGTCGATGGAGATGCCTATCCTTTTCGGGCGTCTCGTTAATTGATTGTGCAAGTGGGTGATTCCATAGCGGGTGATTATGCAAAATACATATTTAAATTAATAGACGTTTATGAGTTTAGAGTGCACACTCGTATTAAATTAAGGTTAGAGTTGAGTTCAAACATATTTATTTATTTTGTAGCTGAAGACAGCTAGGTATTCACTTTTATCGGTTTAATTTTATTATTTTCTAACAATTGTGAATGCTTCAGTTGATGTGTAGAGCAGGTGGCGATGGCGCTGGGAAGCACTGGGTGATAGTGTGTATTCAAGTTATTTAGAAGAAATTACTATTTTTGATGGGCGTGTATCTTAGGTGTGGTGCCAATATTTATTTTGACGTGCTTATTTATTAAAACACTTGACATATATTTATTATTTTGTATGCGCATGGACATACGATTTAAATATTCATTATTGGACATTGTATTTGGGCACAACCCAACTCTTGGGGTGTCCAACTACTTTATTCTTTATTTGGACAAAAGAAAATACAAAAGCTAAAGCATGCTAATTGTAAATTTGGACTATTTTTTAGCTTGGAGATGAATAATATATTAAATACATGCTTTGTGGAGCACTCACACAAGGCATGGGGGGAGATTGTACCCCAATTGGTCTTCTTGCTTTATGCCATGCAAGTCTACTCTCTTGGTTTTTGAGAAAAAAGTAGATTTCTTTGTTCTAAGGGACCTTCCGGCACTCGCTATGTACGCATACGACATCCGCTTTGCGCACCAGGTCGATGGGACGATAGACAGACGATCGCGGCTATGAGTCGAGTGTGTCTAATGTCCTTGGCAACGTTAAGGACATGATGAAGCACTACACCAATATGATTTCTGAACAATATAGACAAATAGCTATGGATGTCAATTTTCTTAAGAAGGAGCAGAATTTGATAGGGAGTTGATGCCTTGAAGAGGGTGCCCCCTCAAGATTCAACTGTAAGTGGTGTGGTGGCCAACATTTACCTAGGTATTGTCTGAATGTCAAATGCGATATTTGCGGGAAGTCTTGCCATTTAGCTACTACCTATTGGAGTAAGATCAGTTCTCTCCAACAAGGGAGTAAACTGCCAGGTCCAGTTAACCATCGCGCACAAGGGAATAATCTCCAGAAAGATGAGGGACTAAGACAAATACTGCAACGAGGAAAGGCTATTGTAGAGGAGTTGCCTCATGGCAGTGGAGTTAGTCTTATTGAGGCTGTATGTATCAATGATGCTGAAACTTCTAATCCATGAGCTATAACAAGAGGTCAAAATATTAAAGAAGGTGATAAAGAAACTATAAAACCTGTCAAGGGAAACCTTAAGCAAGAGGCTAGGGGAAATCAAGTTTTGAATCATGATATGGAAGGTGGACCTCTAAGACTTGTTGATAGTAAAGTTGATCCTGAGAAGGATAAGGGATTGCCAAGAAAGAAGGAAAAAGTTAAAAAAGAGGCACCAAATCCGGTCCAAAGACCAAAGGAGAGAATGGTTTGGCGTGAGAAGAGAACTTTGGCTAACTACCAAAACTTTGACCTAGCAACTTCTCTTTGCGAAGTTAAACCAAACGTGAATCTCTTGCAATTGATTAAACTCTCTCCACCCAAAAGTACGCAATGAATTCAAGAAAATCTTGCGTATTGGTTATATCATAAAACCTTTGGGCATCACACGAGTGGGAGAATATTGGTTTGATCATACTGTAGACATCCTTTCCGATGGACTGCTAAGACGTGTCCTGGGTGATACTAAGAGGACAAGTTACAGTTGGTATCAGAGCCGACTAATAACGGAATTACTTTTATTGAGATATATAAAAGTAATTCCGTTATTAGTCGGCTCTGATATATAAAAAAAATCTTATCTAGTGGAGGTTCATGAACATACTAAGCTATTGCATCTACTTCTACTAATAATGATGACTCCATTGGTAACATGTTCACATGACCAATTAGAAAATAAGCTTCAATCAACATGTGAAAATGATGTATTGATGGTATAACATTGATAATGAGCTGTGAGAGATCTTGACCATGATGCACTTCACTACCATGCAATGTAGGAAGAAGCAACCCATGAGATGAGTGTCTACCAAAGTTGTGAGCTTCTTCCAAATATACACAGATCTCTCCATGATATCCCATTATCAATAATTGATGGTCCTTTAAATCCAAATGATGTTTCTTATTGTGTATAGGAGGAGGTGATTCATGTGGGATCAAATGATCCTTGAGTAGCAATTGAAGTGGTGCTATTGCAAGCTTTTTAAAAATGAATGCTAGGAAATGGGTTTCCCTTACACATGAATATCTATCACTGTAACCCAAAAAAATAGGCACAAGCCCTTAGTTGAAGGGACTACAAAAGTGCAAATAAAATCTATCCCTACATTAGGCACAAGTCCTTAATTAAAGTACAATAAACTATTGCTGATGGTATCTTGTAAGGTACCCTCATATGCTTAGTATATTGTAAAGTCCCTACACTCAAGCACTTGCATGAAACCTCGGTTTTCACATTTCAGGTAAAAAGTGCTCTTGACCTAGAGCCAAGAAAGATGAAATTGTAGTTAGGTAGTTGTAGAACAAACACTATTCTAAACACCTTAATAGTAGCTTACATATAGTTTTCAGAGATGGTGGTCAAGTGAAAGCCAAATTTAAAAGCCTAAGACATACCAAAAAAGAGCAAGATAATACAAACTTTACACGGAATTTAAAGCAATTTGATAGAAGAGGAAGACGCCGATTCGACGATTTTAAGTGACCATGGAAGAAGGGAGTGAAAATTTTAACCTTTGCAATGGTTGCAGATTTTTCATAATTTTCCTAACTACCTGATTGAAGTAAGAACGACTTCTTGGCCATTTTGAGACATGAAGTTGGATGCGTAGGATTTTTCGGATTGTCAATCAAGTGTCGGGATGGGGACAAAGTGGAGGCCGATCATTCGAATAGCCAAAATTTGGCCAAAATTGCAAAGGACATGGGACATGGAAATATTTTGACATCTGGGGGGGGGGAGGGGGTTTGCAAACGGCATGATGGGCTCCTGTAAGTTACTCATGAATATATGTATGTAAATAAACCATTTTTATACATTTTTTACATACATATGGGCATAATATAAATGGTTTATTTACATATTTAATAGAAATGGGTTATGTTTTATCCAATAAACTTTTATAGATAAGGATATTTATAAAAAGACCTTGATCATACATGATGTAGAGGATATACATATAGTAACTTCCCCGAGGTGATGAGATGCAGTCTCCCCATCATGTCAATTTGTGGGAAGAGGGATGAAGAGGTTAAAAAGAAGCCACCCAACAAAACTTCTCCATCGAACCTTCAAAATTTTTGCTCCCAATGGCTAGTTGTATTGTAGGAAATGGCTTTCCGAACATAAATTACAGAAATGAGTCTTTCTCTCTCCTCCCTCTCTCTCCTCTTAGTGCCTATTTTTTATGCATCCGTCAATGTGAGAAGGGGGTGGACTGATTTGAGAGATTTTGATTGGGAGATGATGTTGAGACATGATGGAGCATAGATCAATGTTTGGAGGAGCATTAACAACTATTAATAAGTGTCAATGGCCTTCCAAATACAAGATGTGTGTGAAATTAAGTGTTGTTTAATGAGTAAGTGATAAATTTCATCGTTTTATGATAAATCTTAGTTGCAAATGGTTGGAATTGGTTGTTCTTGATTGTCAACGTTTAATTTATGAGAAATATTAAGAAAATCAACAAGAATCTGTCGTTTGTTAATTTTTCTATAAACATGCAAAACCCATAAATCGTGATTTTAAGGTAAATCATGGATTTTTGGGGTTTTGATGTGTTAATGGTGTTCGCATGGGATAAAAATGAGAGATAAAAATAATTTTCAGCAAGTGTAATCAAGTCACATTAAAAAATCAAGAATGATAAATAAATAGAAAAAATAGAGAAAAATGGAAAAAATAGGTTTTTTCACTTTAAAAATAGAAAAAATAATATATATATATATCCATGGATGTATGGTATGATCAAAGCATAAGGCTTAGCCTTAGTTTAGCTTTATCTTTATGTTAAGGTGAGTATATGACTTTTTTATAATGAAAAAATACATCAAAATGCTCTCTAAACCTACTGCCAAATGCACAACTTTAAATGGTAGGGAGAGGAGGGGATAATAAGTGTTAACTAAATGCTAAAGCTATTTTTTTCTGATGCACTTTGCATATAGGATACATGTGTTTTGAGAATTAAAGGGTTTAGTAGTACGAGTGTGCTCATTGCTGCTGACCCTATGCAACACGCAATAATTACATTTAGAATGAAAGCATGAAAAGAAATGTTTTCACACTGTTACAATGCTACTTTAAATGAATAAAAATGGTTGAGAACTATGAATCATTCATAGTTGCATTGCATTCAACGCATGGTATCATCCTGAATGCATGGAAATTGTCTTTATAAACATTGACCCACGCTGAGAGTGAGGTATCCTCAACCGTAGGGTTAGTGGTTCATTTCCTTTGGGAAGTGTGTAGTGAGGATTATATTTTAAATTCTGGAATTATTGATTAAAAGAGAGGATTAAGTATCATACATGCTTATATATATTCACATGGTGCATCTCGAGGGCCAATCCCTGAGGCGTAGGAAAGTTATATTGGGACAAAGACAATTAGTCAAGGGGTGCTCTCTATGTCTGTTTTACGTGGTATACAACACCAATATGTATAGGGGCTCCTTGTGAGAAGGGCAGGGGGAGGGGGGGGATTTGGAGGTGGCACGTGTGTGCCCTCGCCCCGTCAAATTCATCACCACCTCATGGTGATTGTCTGCTTGCTGTCTTCGTCAACTTTGTCATGGTCACCTTCTTCCTCATCATCGTTGTCACCATGCCGTCTCCCCCATCACTTGTTTGGGGATGACAAGGGGGATATTTAAAAGTTTTTCAATTATATTCAATTATTAAGGGAGGGGGGATTCCTACACGGGGTGGGGGATATTACAAAAAAAAGAATTATCTATATTTTGTGCAACAAAATGGCATCGAATCGCCCATTGTCAGTGATTCAAACATCCATGACTTACCAAGATAAATCTTTCAAAATTTTGATTGACTATAGAAGCACTCATTCATTCATTTCACTAAATTGTGCAAGAAAGTTAGGGATAGAC